>NW_017728943.1:96852675-96895665 GCF_001723895.1 Crocodylus porosus | reverse complement strand
GGGGCTGCGCTGGGCTGTTCCCGGTGGGTGCTGGGCCAGACTGCATGGCTTAGTTCTGCATCCTGCCCTGGCTGGGCAGCCCCTACCCCAGCTCCACTCTCTTCCTGGACAACAAACCTACCAGCTGGACCTGACTCCTCTCCACATGGCTGCGCTGCACTCCTGGCCATCCGTGTGCTGTGCTGTGGCCATGTGCATGTACATGGGGTTCTGCATACCCCCTACAACCCTTTTAAGTACCCCTAAGGGTATGTGTACCCCCAGTTGGCAACCATTGCTCTATAACACCTATAGGTCTATGCAGTATTCCCTAGCTCTACTAATGCTGATTCTCTTCATTCTCATCATAGACAGATTTCATAGACAGATTTCATTTTATTCTTTCTAAAAAACATCTCTACATTGCGCTCTCTCTATAGCATATTTAGGCCCAAAGGAGTATGTTTTCTACTCCTTTCCCTAGTGCCATTCGTAATAAATGCTGAGAGTTCCAAGCAGTTCTAACTGAGGATAATACATAGCACAACATACAACACACAAACAAGAAACACAACATACTTAGCTTTGTTTTATTTTTAACCCAGCGGGAATCCTGTGGACCTAAGATTTCATCCTGGGGCTCCTGCTCCATCATGTTAACAGTACAGGGGTAGGATTAGCTCAGGGGTGCTTTAAATAGAGAATTTTATATAGATTACATGTCACTTTTAATGAAGCCTATGGAACTACATGGGGATAAATGAGGAGAGAATCAGCCTCCAAGATTATTTTAAGAAACAAGAGGTAAAACACCAATAGCTGCTACTGCCACATGTTTCCTTTGAAGGAACCAGTTCAAAGACCTGGGCTGTTCTGATTACTATCCTATCCCAAAGCCATGCAGTCCTAGGAGTTAGGACTGGAAATTTCTGGGCAGAATGAAGCACACTACTGGGTACATCTACATGTGCACTTTAATGCATGTTAGCCTATCTTAATGCACATTAAAGCATCACAAAAAATCTCTGCTCTTTAGCTAATGCGCATTAAAATAAGCTAATGCACCTTTTACTAGTACTTGACAATGGAGGATGCCTATACATGAGCAGGGAGGCTTCTCTGATGTGCTGTAATTACCGTACATTGGACCAGACTTGATTGAGTCTGCTGGAGAATGGTAAGTACTGTGCTCTAGCAGCCCCCTGTATCTTATGTATTAACATCCCTAGGTTTAAAAATGGTGGCAGAGTGCTTGAAGTAACGCTCATTTGACAAGCTTTAGTTCAAGTGCCCTCGCTGCCATTTTTAAGCATGGGAATGCTGATAAATGAGATACTGTGGTGCTTTAATCAGAGTGGCTCTCTTTAATTAGAGTGCCCCCCCACCAACTCCCAAAGCATGTGTAAAAGTGCCTGAAGGTACCAAATTTATTGTACATTACCTAAAACACATTGATGCATTATCTAAAGTGTATTAATGAACGTGTAGATGCACCCACTGAGAGACATAACTGAAACTATGGAACCTTTTCCTGCTTCTCCTCTTGAGTACTGCATGGCTCTGTGGGAAAAAGCCAGACACTTCCAAAGTATAGCTACCCCAGAAAACCCCCCAGATTTCCTCAGTGTACTCATACCAGAGAGAAAAGAGAAGACTCAATTTCTTCTCAAGCATATCCCCCCTCCACCCCAAGTTACAAATGGAGAGTAATTGATTCCTGGGTTTCTTGTCTCATTTGTTGCTCTGATTGTTATACATGGAGAAGCAAAAGCAGACAATGCCTAGTTCCTCATCTGAGGAAATAATCCAATTCAAAGAAATGAGATGTAGTAAAATGAGAGAGCACAGGAAGTGAATAGAAATGGAGTGGGAAGGAACTTCTTCCAGTGTTCAGAGCCAGATCTGGGCAGTCAGCTCCTGGGCTCTGCTCCCAACTTTGAGTGGAGAGTGTGGTCTGTTGCTGGCTCTTTCACACAGGGGGGCTCAGACAGACTCTTGTAGTACCTGAAGCTCTTCTGATACTATTTTTTTTTACATTTACAAATAAGGAAAGGCAAATTGCTGTCTCATATTTTAGTTTGGATTCCCAGGGGGTGGAAGTTTCAAATTCAGGGCATGTCTAGGTAGCATAAGGAAGGTATAATTATAACACATACTAGCAATCATTTTTTGGTTTACTTCACATTGGTAATAATAATAATGAAGATATTGTAGCATGGGTTTTAATATGCACTGGGAACTATGGCATGGTCCCTGGTGAGTTTGCGCTCTGGTTCTAGCACATACTGAAGCCCACTGCTATTGTGAAGATGAAGCTAACAGAAGCCCACTAGCTTATGGTATTCGATCTGCAATCCTACTCACCTAGCAGGGCAGCAGGAAATGAATGCAATAAATAGCCTTCGCAGTGGCTTCCTCCAGAAGCTGTTATGATGCTAGGAAGTAAAGAAGAGGAGTAAAAGATGACACTAGGCAGCTTCCCCTGAACTCTGCTGGCTCAGAAATGCACAATAGGAAATAAGATGGGAGCACAGGATTTCCAGGGATATCCAACCGAGCCCTCATCCTGTTTTACAGCCCTGCTCAAACCTGTTCTCCCTTATGTCCCTGCCAAGGGAAAGGGATAATCATCTCTCTTGATAGAAACCTGAGAACTGGTTTCCTTTCCCCCATGTTACTCCATGACTCCCTCATTACCAGGGATCCTGGTTTTCTCTGATTAGAAAAAATCCCCAACTTTCGGATTTAAAAAAAGTAACCCGAAATCCACATTTTTCCATGATTAAAATGAAACAGCACAAATATATAGACAGAAATATAGCAGTGCGTCCTTTTAATCATAGGAAAATGTGGATTTTGGGTTACTTTTTTTAACCCAAAAATTAATCTGCAAGCACCTGGTGCAAGTGGTCCTCAGCAACTTCCAAGTGTGCTGCGGAGGGAAACACTGGGCTTCTGTGTAGCTCAGGCAGGCAGGCAGGTTCCAGGGAGAGAAAAAAAAGAAAAAAAAAAGAAAAAAGATCAGACTCACCATTTTTTTTCCCCCTTCAGTGGAGCCTGGCGGCAGGCACAGGCTGCTGCTAGGCTGCCTGCATGGGTTGCCTGCACAGCCCCTGAGATGTACGGGGCCTGGTGCTTCCCTCCATGGCAAACTACAATGCATTATGCTACTGACGTGCAAACAGCTGCACCATTAAAAAAGTGCAAAAGGGCATCATGCTGCCTTAGAGGACAATTCTGTGGCATGTACGAATGGCCCTAGATTAAAAAACTTTGTCCTCCAAAGACCTTGGCCAAAGAGGAGACCGATGCTTCCAAATATTAAGTATTACTATCATACCAGCCAGCTGAGAAATGTTGTATATTAGAAAACACCAATTCAAGTGCTGGGTAAAGACAGAGCAAACATACTGTCCAGCAGTCAAATTTAATATTTTACCACAGCTTCCAGGCCAAATTAAATATATAGCCATCCCTTCATGAGAGTGACAATTAAGCTTTGCATAACACATACAATAAATTAAGCTAACTGGTTTAAAAAACTTTGGGAAATTTTAGTAATGGAAAAAAACTTCCTACCAAGTCTGTTCTACAGGGGAAAAGGAAAAAAAGGTGGAAATTTTCAGAATTTGCTGAAAAAAAATCTTTTCCTGCCTCCAAGCAGAAAGTTTGAGACACTTCTTTGAAAGAAAGTGAAAATTCTATGAGCTAAAAGTTAAGAAAAAATGTGGAGTAATTTCAGAGTTAAGAATGAATTTGGAGTAATGAGTAGAAGATAGTGAGCTTTGTATTATGCAGAGTTCTGTGGGGGGGGAGTGTAATTATTAAGCCAGTTACATATAGAGATGAAGAAACACAAAAATTTAACACTGACTGAAACATAACCGAACTGTCAGACACTGGAGAGAAGAAAAGAACCCAAGACTCTTCTGTGAGCTTGGTTAAAGAAGCACTATTGATGGAAGATAGACATTTGACTTTATGTATTTTTTAGGGGACTAGGTGTATTTTTAAATGTTAAATTTGTTATTTGATAGGTTGGATTCATTAATAAATAAAGTTAAAAAACATTTTGCTTTACGTCACATACCATTATACCACGAAGGTTCCCAGCAGCCCTGACACAAAATTCAGGGTTTTGAAGTCTTCTTCTAATGGATTTTTTTAGAGATGCCTTCCTAAGGCTGGGCCTGTTCCCATTAAAATGGTTAGGTGTTTCACATTTTGTGGTGCAGTGGGAGATTGGTCAGTGGGGAAATCACTGGGAGCAGAACTGGGCCCCAGGACTGGAGACAGAGGTGCTGCAGAGCCTGGCACAGACTTACAGCTACCAGACAAAAATCTTAAGTCACAAACACAACAACAAAGTGCTAAATAATGTTGCTGCTTTGTGAAGATCAGTTCCCTTTATTTACTCATTTAGTAGCCTGGCATTTGTTGGCTTCCAAGATGGATATTTTCCTTGTGCTAAATAGCAGCTAAAACACTCCACCAGCAATTTCATGCTTTACAGCTACTTGTACTTTGGTTTAATCCAAATAGCCTGTGAAGGCTAAATCCTGTCCTCTGTATACAGGCCATATTTACTTTGAAGTCAACGGGTGCCTTTGCCTCTTAAGGATCATTGGACAGGGCCCTACATATGTACTGCTGTAGCCACACAGTATGACATAAATGCAGTTAGAACAATAAATCTGGTTTATTGTGAGGGCTTTATATAGGCATGTTTTGACTGTAAAAGCCTTGTGCCAGGGCCAGCTAATAGAATCTAGTTTATAGGCACAAGACAGCCCAGTGACCAGGGGACATTTTTTCCCTTGAGAAAGCTCTTTAGTTCCCACCAGAACTCCCGAGGATTTAACAACACAGAGGAACGAGATCCAAAAAAACACTCACAGGCCCATGATTCAGACGGGCCCAAGTTGAAATAAGCAATATCTTACCAGAAGCATGTTTCAAGGGAAAGCTCACATGCTCAGAACACTTGGAAAAGCTGATCCAAGGAAGTACAGACTACTTGGTCTAACATCTGTTCCCAGCAACTTGGTAGAATCTCTCATAAAAACTAGAATTAGTAGTCAAATAGAAAAGAGGATGTGTTGGAGAAGAAATGGGTGTCTTGAAGGGGGTTGGGGGCATTGGGGAGCTAGTGAGATCTACAGGGGGTATTGGTGGGTTTAGGGGAGCTAGTGGGGTCCAAGGGGGATTGGTGGGGTCTAGGAGAGTTTAGCAGGGTCAGGGGGACAAGCAGGGCCTGTAGGGGGTCTTCGGTGGTTAGTGGAATCTACAGAGGGGTGTTGGGGGGATCAGGGTGAGGAGTTGGGGGGATTGGAGAGGCTCTCCAATCCTGCCAACCCCCCCCAGTCCCCTGATGCCACTGAACTGCCCCAGTGACATAAATTGCTCCCAGGGCTGGTTTTAGTGGTGTCCCAGGAGCCTAACTGAAGTAAGTCAGGGTGGGGGAGGGGTGGGTGGACTCCACAGGGGATTAGGCAGGACTGCGGGGGGTCTTTCCCTCTCAGGACCAGAGGCTATTTTAAAACCCCCAACCTTTTTGCCCCCAGACAACCCCTCCCCAGTGAACCAACACCTCCCTAGTCCTGCCTACCCCTCCCCACAACCTGATCTGCTTCAATTGGGTCCTAGCACTGGTGAATGCTGGTAAAACTGGCACCAGGAGTGGCTTGTAGGATTGCGGGGTTTCAGGCTTGGGACATGGGGGGACTGGCTGTGGGGAGGGTTGTCTGTCTGGGGTTGCGGGGTGGAGCTGGGAGGGCTAAAAATAGCCTGATGCCAAGGTGTGGGGAGGGGGTAGGAAAAGTGCAGCCCAGGGGCTAGGGCCAGTGACAGGGCTTTTGCAGCCCTGGGGCTGTGGTGGGGACTGTACAGAAGTACAGTTAGATTGATCTCGCTGGATCTGAACTAAGATTATTTCAGAAGTACAGTTAATTGAGATTGGGTTGGCCATTTTTTGACCAATCTAACCTTCCTAAAACTTCTGTACAGTTCACACTTAGATTGACCTAACTAGGGATTTAAGTATAAGGTCTGCACGTGAGTGAATTAAGTTAGTTGGGTGGCCATTTTTAAGGTGATCTAACCTACCCCCCCAACTTTCCCAAATGTCTGTGTGTACCCAACTTCCAAGGGAAGTGGTGCTGGCTTCTACCCTGGAGGTCTTTAAGAAGAGGCTTGATGCCTACCTGGCTGGAGTCATTTGAGCCCAGTTTTTCTCCTGCCCAGGCACGGGGTCAGACTTGAATATCTACAAGGTCCCTTCTGACCCAACTTCTATGATTCTATGATTCTATGATACCTGGAGGACATGACAGGGAATGGATCCTTCTCACAGGCCGTATTTCTTATGCTCTTGTTTTAAATCATCCATTACTTGTCACTGTTGTGATAAGATACTGAGATAGATGGACCTTTAGATGGACTTTGGTGATTCTTATGTTCATTCTGGCTCTTAGAGCAAGCTGGGAGTTAAATAGAAAACTCTCTGAGTTATATAACATCTGACGGGAATTTTTTTAAACCAGCATTTATGATCACTTTCTACAAATGCTCACTATACTCAGAAGGATTACATCTGGTTAGCTGATGGCTAATGTAGACAAATTCTTTTTTCTTATTCAGGCTGTAGAGAGAGGTATGAGCTGTCACATTCATCTCCTGAAATGCTAACTCTGAAACCATAGATCCAAGATAGCCGATATATCTGTCGGAAGCGTCACTTTGTCCCATTTCTTTTCCTTATTGATGTTCACAACCTTCATATTTTTCTAGGTAGTTATCATGTTCTCCAGACTTATTGCTAGTCAAGCCATCCATAAATTGCTGTTTCTGTCTGTAGAGGTTTTTAAGACCTGGCTAAACTTGGCTGGGATGATCTAGTTGGACCTGGTCCTGCTTTGAGCAAGGGGTTGAACTAGATGAGCTCCTGAGGTCCCTTCCAACCCTCATGTTCTATGATTCTGTTATTCTAACTCTCTTCCTATGCTCATCTCTCAGCTTCCTGATCGTTTTGTCACTCTTCTCTGAATTTCCTTTGGTCTCTCCTTTTCTCCATAGAATAGAGGTGCTTATAGCTGAACAAACTGTTCCTGGGGTTATCATCTTAGAACTGTTATTTACTGAGACTACTCCCCCTTGGCTCCTTGATGTAAGGTCTCATCTTTGGCTGCCTCAAATATTCCCATCCTCTATCAGCCCTTTCAGTAAACTAACATTCTCTTTCACCAGCAAATTTTGGGCACAGAGCTCATTGAATAAAAATGACAAAGTTAAGGAGGCTGATTGCAGTGAGCAGGATTTATGCAGACATAAAGTCAGCACATCATGTATATAATTTCACAAGAAATCATGTTGCTAGCTTTTTCCACTCTGTTTTCATAGGCTGGGGCAAGAGGCCAATATGTTTGACCACCTGTACTTTGAGGGCTAACTGAGGCAGCATTCTCAGACAACTTATTTTATCACAGAACCAGTCAAAAGTAGAAATTGCAAAAGTCCTATACACTTGCTGCAGAAACAGCCTCTAGAGGGGGCTAAGTTACTGAAACCTGGTTTGGTTTGATGCTCAGTGTTTATTCCAGATAGCTCTAAGGAACACACAGGCAATCCAAGTAAACACAAGCTTCCAGATGGAGATCACAAGCAAAGCCATATATTTCAAGACAAATTCTGACTACCTGTGAAGTTGGTTCAGGACCTAGCAAAACTTGAAACCAAAATTACTTTACACCCTCCTTGCAAAGCCCATTTAAAGGACTTCATGAAAGACGTTTGAAAAGCATTTTCAATACTTTGGTAGCAAAAGTCATAAGCTGAAGAGTGTACTGTCAACACATGCTGAATCATTGACACTTTAGTCAGCAGACTCTTCAGTTTCCAGTGACTTGAGAAAAGAAAGGCACCAGGCTTGTCTATGTCAAAGAGCTGCATTTCAGGTTGCAGAATCCAGATCTGCTATCAAATCTTTCAAGCCACAGAACATTGTGACACCTGAGCCAAACATCAGCTTCACCCTTAAGTGTACCCTAATGCATTTATTTCTTTGGACGCTGACCCAGGAAGGGAAAGAAAGGGAAAGGAAGAGGACAACCAAAAACCTCGAAGTACACATTCTCCAGAGAGTGGGGTCCAACGAATGACAAAATGTATGGTTGAACTGCCCATACTTAGACAATCTGCACAAGAAGTTGTGGGTACTAAACAGCTTCCTCAATGATGCTCCAGGGACACTGAGTGAAACCCTAATTATTGTTGTATGGAAATAGCTTTCTGTTTCTACATTTTTACAGTAAATTCTGTGCCCATAGCAGATCACACATGACAGTTTGAAAGGACTCATGTTTTACTATTGGCAATTCAGGGATGTATTTACACTTATCTAGTTGGTTAAACTTTGACAGTGTCAGCTGTGAACATTTGCTATAGGTCACTGATAAAATGTGATAAAGGAATCATGTGCCACCTTTTGTTAATGCTAGCCATAAGCAGCAGTCATGAACATGTTTTCTGAGAACAGTGTAGCCTGTTAAACCCCACTGACACTGTATCCTGGTCTGTAGACAGTATGCATTTGTTCTGAAATAGTGGTGACTTTTAGGGTGTGCATCATATCATCTCTACTTGCTATACACTCCTTTGTGGAGCAAGGGTAGTATGTTGTCAGTGTCCAGCATCTATGTATGGAAAATGTTCTTGGACTAGGAGAAAAAGTCTACTGCAATATATACTGAAATGTTTTTTCATTATATTTTTACAACTTCTGTATACATCATAATCCTCTACCCCAGGCTCTTCACCCTTTCCCCACTAGTCTAATAAGAGTGAAACCTTGTGAAACACCACTAGGAATTTTGAAAAAAACAATATTCCTTATTTCCACGAGATTTTGGATGGGGGGGGTGGAATCAGGTGCTAGTTTAAAGTTAAATCCAGGGATTATTTACTCTGGGGTCATCATTTTGATTTTCCTTCTACAGCATTTTAAGCATGATGAGCATTGTAACATACATCTCAAAGTTTACAAGATTCCTTTTATTTTTATTCTTCCCCATTTTCCCTATCCCCTTCTATGTTTGGCTAGTGAAGGGGCTTATCCAGGCTGGGAACTGAGTCTCCTAAGAGGTGAGAATTTAAACTACTCAGTGTATCTTCAGAAGGGCTCACACCATAAGCATACACAGGCTCTTTACTCAGAGTGTTCACATCTGGATGCCTAAAGTGAGGCTACATAGGTCAGCAATCAAACACATTAATCAGAAAGACTGATTAATCAGCTTGCCTGTTAATCAGAAAGACTGAGCACCCACAAATGCCTTGCAAGGCAAGGAGAGCTAGAATTGTTCAGCACATTGAATAATGAGAGCACTTCTATTTAGGTGCCTAAAAATAGATTTAGGGGCACAGGTTTTTCTGACACCCATATTTGACATTTTCAGGGCAGGGCTAAGATCCCTTTCAAAATCTCTTTGAAATGCCATCCAAAGCTCTATGTGAGATAGAGAGATAATTGTTCTTCCAGCCAGGCAGTCATGAGCATGTCACTTTTCCAGATATTTGCTCTGTAGGCTTCATTCGTAACATATATCCTGATCTTGTCCAATACTGGAAGCTTGGAAGCCTTCCTAGCTATTCTACAGCATGATTATTTTACTGAGGGCATCCGCTTTGCACTGCTCACAGGAAATATGGGAATTTAAACTGGGAATCATTCCAGTTTAGCAGGGACATTCTTTTAAATCAAATTACCATTTATTATAAAAACAAGCCTAGACCATAGAAGATATTAACTATGCTCCAGCCACAACCAGAATGGATTTTAACATGTAAGTTACTTGGCTGTATATGATGTTACACAAGGCCTCGAGATGCCCATTAGGAACATTAATATATATCACAGTTAAAAAGTCTAAACCACTCAGTTTCACTTCCCAGTTCTCACTTGCTTCAGACATATGCTCACAACAGCAAAGTTACCCACAATAGAAGTTATAAATTTATAACACTAATCCCAGGGGCATTTCTGTATGCTTACCAGTACATGTGTCAACTGACACCGCACTGATGACCAAGGTAGAAAACAACTGAGAAAGAAAACCGCAGAGGCTTGTATACTTGGTTGCATTTTGCTTTACAGGGTTACTGTTCCTGGTAACAGGCAGAAGCTTTGTGCCAGATGGTTTTTGTCCCCCTTCATTGCCCAACTACCAGAAAAAGGGGTGTGTGTGTGCGTGCGTGTGTGCATGCGCACGCGCACGTGCGCGCATGCGTGTGGGAAGGGGAAGGGAGAGAAGGGGACAGGTTCTGGAAGTGATGACCAAAGCTTTGCTGTATTCTGTATTCTTTGCTGTAATCCTGTATTTCCTCATAAATCCTGCAGCATTCTGCATTACAGACCCAGACCTATACAGCTTACTGCAGCATTTTGAATCATTACTGCACTGTTTTCAAAAGAGTTGTTATTCTCAGGTAAATACAGTCAAATAAGTTACTTGTTAAAACAAAACTAAACAAAGGGAGGATCTGGCTTGCAGTGGGGAAAAAAAATCCTTTAGATAGCAGCTTCCTATATAGTACAGCAGCATTACTGAACTCACTATAGATCAAGATCAGTTTATTGCCAAATCCTTTTCCAAACAAAATACTCAAGCAAGAGGTGGGTTTCTTTGTTTCCAAAGGATGGGGTTGTCCACCCACAACAGCAACCACAGTTCGCACAGCCATTCCCTGCCAAATGCTGACAAAGGCAGTCCTAATGAATCATTCTGAATTGTGATCATGTGCTACCAGCCGTCAGTGAGCTGCCAAAGAGGAAGTGCAGCTTGTTTTCTTTCATTTTCTTGATTCCTATGCTGCAGGAAGATGAGAGGAGGAGAAGGAGGAGGAGGAGGTGAAAGCAACAGCAGCAGCCAAACTTAATAAGTAATCCTGACAATTGCTGATTTCAAATGGAGGCCCCTGAGTGGGACCCACTGAAAAATGATACCCTTCTACCGACCCTGACGCCAGCTGTCCCTCCATACGTGAAGCTGGGCCTGACTATTGTATATACTGTTTTTTATTCACTGCTCTTTGTGTTTGTCTACGTCCAGCTCTGGCTGGTCCTCCACTACAGGCACAAGAGATTCAGTTACCAAACCGTCTTCCTATTTCTGTGCCTCTTTTGGGCCTCTCTCAGGACTGTGCTCTTTTCATTTTACTTCAAAGACTTTGTCACAGCAAATTCTTTCAGTCCCTTCATCTTCTGGCTTCTCTATTGCTTCCCAGTCTGCCTCCAGTTTTTTACACTGACACTGATGAATCTTTACTTCACTCAGGTAAGGAATGGACCTTTCTGTGCCTTGGTCAATTTTAAATCCTGAAGAATTGTAAAGCCTTATTATTATTATTATTATTTTCAAGATTCATGGGAGAGATGTCATTTCCTAATGTATACAGGGAGGCAAAAGCAGAACATTGAAAATACTTAATTTGTAGCTTTGATTTTTTGAGGGTGAACAAGTGACAATGGTTACAACAAAACCTATAGCCTGAACTGGCCCTACAAGGTCCCAACAAAATAAAAAAATACATGTGTTGGTTAGTAAAAGGTGTCATTTAACTGATGGTTGAATAAAACTGCACTGGAGACATTGGGCATACTTTAACATAGATATTTAAAATGCAGGTCTGTTCCTCAAGGAGACAATGCAAAGTTTCCTGCATCTCAGACCTGCTCCCGGTGGAGACTTGGAATTGTGTCTTATGGATATGTTGGACAGAGAGGAAGAGAGATTTTAGCTCTTATTCACATTGGTTCCCCTGTGCTAATGTAAATCTAACCCAACTAGATTTTATTTCTCTTCAGGTATAATCTCTCAAATTGTTAATGCGATCCCTATTGCAGGCTTAGACTTTTATTATTTGTATTACAGTAGAACCTGTAAACTCCAGATGGGTCTAGGCCTCTGTAGTACTAGGCTCTGTGCATGGGAAGAAATAACCACTGTTTCAAAGGGTTTATAATCTAAACAGATATGGAATGGGGAGAAGGGAAGTATTAAACCCCATTTAAAGATGGAGAACTGAGGATGTATGTGCACTGCATTCTGCAGTGCAATGCAGGGATACCCAGGCTAGCTGTAAACAAGTGAGCTCAGGTACTGGAAGCAGTCACACCATAGCAACTGGTTAAATTAGCCTGTGCGGTGCTCTGTGAGCTTTATGCCACATTATGCCACAGTTTGTATATAGACCTATCCTGAGACAAAGGGAGACTGTGACTTGCCCAAGGACAAAGGGAGACTGTGACTTGTCCAAGGTGATACAGGAAGTTTATGACATTTGTGATTAAGACTCTAGATCTGGGGTGGGCAAAATATGGCCTGCAGGCTAGATCCGGCCTGCCAAGGCATTCTGCCTGGCCCGTGGTGGGTGCCTTGGCTCTGCCTGGCCCAGAAGTGGTGGGCATCCTGGGCTGTGGTGCATGTGGTTGGTCCCAGTGCCCCCTGGTGCACAGTGGGGGTTGGGGAGAGGGGGCAGACTCAGCTTTCTGGCAGCACCCCCAGTGATGGCTCACTCTGCCCAGCTGCCACTCCACACCCAGTGCTGGGGATGCCAGATGGAGCAGGTGGGTGGGCAGGGTCTCAGTGGAGACCAGCCCAGAATACCTGCAGTGAGCGTGTGCTCGTCTGGGCGGATTGGATGGGGCCATGTGCTGGTGGGGAGCAGCATCCAGGAGTGGGATGGGCAGGGAGCTGGGGCTGGGGGCAGGGGTTGGGATCATGGGTCTGTTAGAGTGTGGGTCCGGGGCCTGAGGCAGAGGTGCAACCTGGTCCCTGCACATCCCTGCCCACAGAACTGGTGCCCATTTCAGGGACATGCGGGGAGTAGATTGCAGCTCTGCCGTGGGGCCCTGGCCCCACGCTGCCACTGCCCTATGATCCTGGCCTTGCCAGCCTGTCCCACTCCCAGACGCCACTCCCTGCCCACCTGCAGCCCCATCCCATCCACCCAGCTAAATGCATCCTACCCATGGGGATCCCAGGCCAGTCTCCATGGAGACCCTACCTGCCCTCCCACTCCATCCAGCACCCCAACGGTGAAAGCGCAGGGCAGACAGGGCTGGAGCTGGATAGGATCAATTGCCGCCTCCTCCCCATTGTGCTGTGCCAGGTCAGGTGCCCCTCCCCTCCCCCCAGCCCACAACAGCTCACCAAAACTAGCAGCCCTCCAGCCCAAATAATTACCTATCCCTGCTCTAGATCTTCTAAGGCTCAGTCATAGGCAGAGGAAGGCCGGGGATAATGGAGCTTAGCCCCCCCCAACGTGTCTCCACTGATCCAGTGCCACCGCAGCACTGCACCCAATGTCCCTGCCACACACTGGCCCCAAATTGGCCCTGTGGGACAAAGGGGTGGCCCCGCACCACCCTATACCACCCCTACATCCCCAGCCCCTCAATATTTTCTCCTGCCACCATGTCCTAAGCCCAACCTTCCTCTGAATTTTTCCCTCAAAACTTTATCAGGAAGGGTGTTTTTTTCCTAGTGTGGATGGTTGTTATGGATAAGAATGCAGTTTAGGTTTTAAAGGCAATATGTGAAACTCCTGTTAAAAACCCTGAAATAAACACGGACAAAACATATAGGGAACCTTTCCTCTATAAGTCTCCCTATACAACTTAGGCTCACAGGCCAGGTACAGACATTACACTTTTACTGGTGTAAGTGATCGGAAACCAGTCTATACTCAGAACAGAAGTTTGGCACACATAGCCTGGTTTAAAAATGACAGAACCTAGTCTAAGATTTGCCCCTCGTCCCCACCCCCCACCAGAGGTAAAAAGTATGCTCTGTTTGCTACTGATTTAAACTATGGTGCTTACCAAAAACCACGTAACTTTGATTGATTCCACCTTGGGCTTTTTGAATGTCTGTACCTAGCCACAGCAATCCAAGCCTGTTCCATGGCCACTGTGTAATGAGTTTGGTGATGGTCCAACATCACACAAATGCTTTTGTCATCACAATAGTTGGCACTAAATGGTAGCTTTGGGCCAAATTCTCCTTTCATACATAAATGCACAACTCCCATTGAAGTCCTCTGAAGGCAGAGTTTTATATCTTGGTGCTCTGCGGCGAAGTTAAGGATTAAATGAGCATAGAGAGTGTATTACAGTATGTACTCTGTATACAGAGTGCCAGCACTCAGGGGCTTAGCGTCATGGATAAAATTGACTTCTTTCATCTAAAGGAAGACCTGAAATGTACTGAATGTACTCAAATGTTCATTTTACTTGTATTTTCGTGTTACTCTCTGCTAGTACAGCTAGGTAGGGAGCGTGATCTGGTAGGTAGAGAAGATCTGCATTACGATTTTTAGATTCTGTTCTTGATACCAGTTCTGCAGCTTCACCTTTGCGTATCACAACCTCTCTAGAGCATCAACTTTGCAGCTCTGTAGAAGTGGGACAAAACACGTAGAGCATATAAACAAAGGACTTTAGACTCATGACTGACTGTTGTTATAGATGAGCAAATTATTATTAGTGCTGTTTGCTTCAGTGCTGATTGATCCTGAAAAGTTCTATTTAAAATAGCGTTAAATATTCAACCCAGCTAAAACAGAGTTAGGAAACACAAGTGCAGCCCTCATGAGAATATAACATACTACATGAATCAAACGTATGATCTGCTCAGGTCCCTTCTGACCCTAGAAACTATGAAACTATGTATGTACACTACTAGGTATTCTTTGCTTCCAACCAGCCAGGAGGGGACTTGGCTTGTAATTCAGTCTGCTATTGAGACTATCTTTTTATGCACACCTACCTAGCCACAGCAGGCAAGCAAGAGCTTGTGTGGAAGGGGTGGGGACAGAGAATGTGTTTTCAGTCATAACTTATAACCCCACAGACCTGTTCTAAGGCAACTTTTAACCTCTTTCCTCTCTCAAAAGGGCAAAAAAAAAGCAGTTTGCAGCCTGTCTCTCACTATATAAAAGTCAGACTAGTTAACTGATACTTAGTGAGAAAAAAAGACATTATCTGTCACTGGCAAAGGGACATCCTGGGTCTCAAGTCCATTGCTCTGCCGCTTCCCATACTTTATAGAGCTGGGAAGCTGATAAATACACAAGCTGATAAATATATACATATTTATTTCTTAAATAAATGTATGACTTATTAAACTGCTAAATATACACATATTCATTTTAAGCAATAGAACAGAAAGAAGGCATTGTCCCCTAAGCCTGTGCAAATGATCTCAGCTGAATGACAAAACTGATTTAACTGGCAAATGCTTAGGGCAGTTTGTGCCTTTGAACTTGACAGGAAGTTAGCAGCAACTATTGACCACATACCCCTGAGCAACAAGGACCCAAGTGTGAACCATATGTTTTGTGCAGCAAGATCAAAAAGACATACTAAGCCCAAAGCAGGAGTGGTTTTCCCCAACCCTGAGAGTTATCTGCCCTGGGGAGGATGTTAAATCCTCAGCATAGTGAGCAAAGGATTGGCACTTGGTGCTTGAAAGCATGTCTAACAGGTCTCCCAACTATACAGTCTGCCCAGTAAAAGATGCTACACAACATCCATGCCTCCCAAATGTTTCCTGCACCATTGTGGCTACAATGCACCAAATCTAATGGAACAGTGAGAGAAGCAGTTGCAAGGAGATGGGTTTCAGACTAAGATTGTTTCTTGAGGTCCTCTGGCTTGAGCTACGCCTGCAGGTTGCAAATGTACAGACCAAATGATCTGTACTATGTTTTTTGATTACCAAGAGATGGTACATCATAAAAGATGCTAGAGAAAACTTATGCATTCACAGTTAACTCCTCTCATCTGAAAGCATAATTGCAGGAGAGGTACATTTTTGCAATCAGGAAGGAGATAGAGATCATTTTGTTATTCAGTGTCCGTGTCTATATGTTTAGCTCATATAGAAAATAATCTACTCATTCCTTCAGGCTAAAGTTTCCTTTGCATGTAAAGTCATGAAAATAGGCCTCAGGTTAGTGTAAAAACAGATAGTAGGATTGTTATTGTAAAACAATAGCTGAACACCTGCAAATAATTATGCACTATAAGCAAAAGCCACCCCCTTCACTCATCAACTAATATACTGTGATGTGCTTGTCTGCCTATAAAGGATAGCTTCAAAAGCCTGGAATTCTCTCAGTCTCACACTTCCACCTTCCCCCTTCTCCATAAGTTTCTCTGGGCTATTACAAAATTGCAAATCAACAAATTACATACTTCTGCTTTACTTGAATGCAGCTAGTGGTTGGTTTGGAATTTAAATGCTCTGTTACACATTTCTGCCTGGACATTTCTCTTCTCCCACTGATTGGTGTTCAGTGGCACTATCAAGGTTGAATTGAGAAAAGTCCTGAGGTGTGAAGGCCTAAAAACCTCCAATGTCTGGATTTAGAAAGGAAGGCCAGATGCTTAAGAGGGAGTAGAGTGGGGAAGGGGAAGCCAAGAGGAGCTGGCATGTTTCATCTTGCTTTCTTACTTTTCAGACTTTAAAGTGACTTGGGGTATGTATGGAGGTTGTGTGAGGGACACAGCTTAGGGCAGAGGGGGTTGGGTTAGAGGACTAGAAGGTCTTTAAGTTCTGGGAGAAGTTTGAAGGGGCAAGGCTCCCAGCCAGGGGAGGGCTGCCCAATGGACCCAGTCCTAGGTCCTCACTATGACACACTAACAGGGAAGCTTGCTGTTCCTCACATTGCTTCTAAGGAGTCATAGCAGCCAACAAGAAGCAGCAGCAGACAAGCGAAGGGCAGAGAGAAACCTAATGCAATGTTTCCTGTGCTATAACTTGGATGGAAAATAGATGGAAATATTTATTACTGTAAATGGAATTTTATGATATAATAGTTATTGAGGCCCAGAAGGCAGGTTTGACTAAAGTATCGATATGCAGTGCTAAAGCAGTTTTATCCTGTGCTTATTATTAAATTGAAGGGTGCTTTAAATATACTCACTGCTCCACAGGAGTGAAAATAGAGGTGGAGAAGCATAAGACAATCTCTGCCCATTATACCTGATGTGATGTCTATACTAGAAAAAGTAGTACTGCACATGTGCTAAATTGCTGGTATAGGTAGGGCTTGGGTGCTTTTCCTGACCCCATTTCTATGACTTGATAGTAAAATTGCCCTAGCTTCGCTTGTACTACACTCAACAAGTTGATAAGGTCCAGAGTCTAAGCTCTTTACTAACACTGATGAGTTGCTCAATCTGTGATTTGCTGCGTCAATGAGTGTGGAGCTGCGCATGGAATGAGGCACTTCCAGTGTGAGTAAGAGTGGCAGGATCTAGCTGTCTGATTTTTGCCTGGTGATATGACAGTAAGAAAGTCTACACAACAGCTATCTTTATTCATTTGCAAGTAAAGACTTTTTTTTGCAAAAATCTTGTTGATCTAGTAAAATATATCATCTCTACTATGTGTCCTGATTGCCCTTTATTCATAGCATTCTTGGAGATGCACCAATACAGTAAAGCAGTTACATGTCTGCTTATTGTAAATAGAGCCACAGTTTTGAAATTTGGGAAACAAAGCTTACTTCCCCATTCAATGGGTGCATTTGCACAAGAGGTTTACTGTACTGTTGACTAATTAGCTGCACAGTAAACATCTTGGCATCTATACATGAACCCCTATTAGGCTGAATAAACTAATTTACTCCACAAATACAAGTACTATCCTTCTGCAGAGTAAAAAACTCCACAGCAGTGCACATATAAATGCTGGTGGGGCTGGCTGAGGCATGAGGGTGCTTCAGTGCAGGGGCTGCCTGCCCGTTAGCTCCATGGTGGATCACCCTAGTGCCCCAGCCAGCCCCTCTGCAGCATGTTGAACCAGGGGGAACAGCTGTGGGCTGGCAGGGGCATCCTGCCATCTGGGACTGCTCCGACCTGGCTCCATGTGCTGTGAATGAATAAACTCTAGTGCTTATTGCTCTGGAGTTTATTGCTCCTGGGTACACATTTAAACGGTATGCCCAGGAGCAATAAACTCTAACGCAATAAGCTCTGGAGTTTATTCATGTACAAGAATAGCATATGTAGATGCTCCCATTGGTTTCATTTGCTCTTATAAAATTCAGAAGCATAATTTTCACTGGTGTGACTCCACCATTTTGGCACTTTCTCATCTAAACCTGAGGCCCTGTAGTTGCTCTTATAAATTCCACATCTATTTTTCCCTAAGGTAAAAAAGGCTGATCAGAGCAGTCCTGCATCCCTCCTTTTATACCAGTGCATCATCGCTCTCTCACTCTCTCTTTCTCTCAAGAAGAAGGGTGACAGAAGATGGCTCTCAAGCAGAAGTACAACTGGGCAGTTTTGTGCCCTGGGCCATGGCCGTGCATGGAGCACAGCCACCGCTGGGTTGCTGGCAGTGCTGTGGTAGCTGGCAGAGCAGGGGTGACAGCTGCTATTTTTGTGTTGCCACAAGTTGGCCCTTGGGGCTAGAGCCCTGCTTGCCCCCCTCAGTTATATTACTGTACTCCAGCTTTTGCTGCAATGCTCCTGGATTTTGTAGCAATTTGACTTGTGTTGCACTGTAAATGGTATGGTGCTTTTACGCTTTTATGTTAAGCAGTATTTTGCTCCTGGAAACAGTCATATTGAAACTAACAGCACTATTTGTGTAAGTGAATGCTACTCTGTAAGGCTTGAAAAATCTTCAGTCCACCATCAAGAATCACTTCCTTGGTACTGGCAAGGCTGTGATCCTATCTGTTCTCCAGTTGTAAACAGCATCTTCCACAATAAACAGGACAGACAAAACCTGATTTTTTAGTGCAGTAAGTATGCCCTGAAATTTACTGCCCCCATGCCTGCAGTGCCCAAACTGTCAGGCTTTCTTCATACATCCCAGAGCAGCAAAAACAGCCATAATTATTTAATGTATTTCCTTTGAGCCCCAAGAAAAAGGAAATCATGTCAGAAGTCCTGTGGAAGATGTGGCAGCAGACTGTTTAAGATGTCTTGCTACAGCTCCAGACTTGTGCCAAAGGTTGTTCCCAGTTGATCCAGCTGAAAATGGGTACCTGGCTAGAGGCACTTCAATGTGATGCTGGCTATATTACTCCCTTGTGTGGCATTGACTATAGAAGCCACTCTACCTTAGCTACACCAGACCAATGGACTCAGACGGACCATTTTGATTTCACTTGAAGTCCTTTGAGGACTTGTTATAGTAGGTTCCTATAGAATGGAATATAGGGGGTCCTGCCAGACTTTATAGTGCCCCACTTTGATCTACCTTAAAAACATTCGAAGCTGCTGCAGAGATTTTTCTAGCTTTTTCAGGTTTTAAACTGCTTTTGTTTCTGAAGCAAAGCTGCTTTTTCTGGTTCTACCTAACAAGCACCCTTCTCTACAGCTGAGGAGCTTAGTGCGTGAGTCAAGATATTTTCCATGATAAGGCAGCTGTAGATCATGAACAGCTGAAAATAGCAAATATTATTTCAGCTACATTTAAAAAGCATGAAAGAACAAACCTAGTGAAAAGGAACAGAAAAGATCAGTAGACAGGAAAATGGTTCTAAAAGGAACCAACCACAATGGAACATGAAGTATCATTAAAGGTTATTTTAAAAGTACAAAAATAATGTCAATTTGATTTCTATTTTTTTGAAATCTGATTGATTTTGTATTTGAAGTCTATTTCTTTTAGGTCCTTAGCAAAAAAAGTTGAGTTGAAATGGATGCTTACAAACTGCACATATTTAGAAATTATTTTAACCCCTGAATTACTAATGGGGCTTCCCTACCATTTTGGATCATCATGATTTCTTTTCAGTTTTATTTTTTACAGTCAGAAAACTGCTGTGTTAGCTATTGCACTCTAAAATGCCAGCAGTGACAAGATCATGGTAGTTTTAACTCGGATTCGGTTAGACAAGGTCAACACTATAACCTTATATCTAGTTACATTGTGGTTAATAACTACAGTGCCTTGTATCCACTCAGATTGTACAGCAAGATAGCTACTGTGACTTAGCCAGAGAAGACAGGATGCACTTTAGTGTAACATCATCAACCTCTTTCTCACTGAGGCTGCTCTGGCAAAGTAAAAGGGCCCTAACTTGGAATGTAAACATTTATACGCCAAAATTACAGATTTCTATCCCATTACCGGGATTATCTTTTAACACTCCTATGCCCCTGAGTGGGTTAACTGCTTTGTTTTTTTCCCTCCCAGCAGTGCCCCCTCTTTTTCCTACTGTTTATAGTCTAATCATTGCTTTATTTAGAAGATCCACTTTCTATAGGTCCTTCATAATGGCTGATGAAATAAGCAGCTACTTATGAAAGCTTATGCATCTCTGATTCAGTTAGTGCATAAAGTGTAAATCAACCAAGCCGTCTACACACATTTGAGCGATTTAACCCTAACCCAGAGTAGTGTAAAAAGGCCTTTGTGTGAATGAGAAACAGGCTCAGTGTGTCAACTAAAGCTAGGCTATGCTAGGAAGTTGTGCCAGGATAACTATTTTAATTTGGAGTGTAAATATTTACTGGACAAATATATCAATATCACTGTGTTTTGACAGTAAAAGTGGCAACACTACTGGGTGTAACCAAACGTGCAAAAAATATTTTATGAAATCCCTGAGGTGTCATATTACTGGTATAGTTCTTTATTTGCATTTGCTGTACATATAATGCCATTTTTTCTTCCATTTTTGCAGGTTATTTTTAAAGCTAAATCAAAATACTCTCCAGAACTACTTAAATACCGGTAAGAATCATGCAAACCGTTTTTGTAGCAAATAAAATGCCCATGTATTATAAGAATCATTGTATTATCAGTAAACATGTCCTTATAGTCTCCTGTCTACAAATGCTTTATTATTATTAAGGATGGTTTGGATGCCCACTGTGAAATTTAAAAATGGTTGTCACTTCCCCAGATTTAACAGCTGCATTTTTATATATCTGAATATGTTAAAGTGGGGTTACAAAACATGAGCCTGGTGGCCAGTTCTGGTCCACAGGGCCACTCTATATGGCCTGCTGGACTATTGATGTACCCCGGGGGAGTGGCCTGCCCCAGAATCCAGGGCCTGAGGGCCCCAATAGACATAGCAATTGGCAGCAGAAGACTGAGTAAGGGCTAACAGGTCCACTCGCCCTCCAGCTACTTTCCCTGTTTGTGCCGCTGAGGCCCTACCTCTCCAGCTGCTGACCCTTAGTACCGTGCCTTGATGCAAAGCCAGAGTTTCTGCCAATATGTAGTGTGGCCCACAAGCCTCCTCAGGGAGCAGAGGCCAGTATGCTGAGTTCTGTGGAAACAGAAAGTGTGAGCCCCAAACATAACCTCAATGTTATGACTCAAACCAGGAAAGTGGCATAATTTGGAATATGGTTACTTGGTCTGTCCACATCCTTACCATTCAGTAGAGCATGATGTTGTACCAACAACTGAAGTGTTGCTGTTGTGGAGAGCTTGTATCAATTTAGCTCAACAGTTAGTATTCAAGAACAGGAATTTAGGAGCTGTGGGTGCCTATACACAAGCAGCAAGGCTGCTCCAAGGCACCGTAATTACAGTGTGTCAGAGCAGACTCAGTTAATCAAGTCTGCTGAGACATGGTAATTACCATGCTCCAGAGGACTCCAGCATCTCATGTATCCCTGTGCTTAAAAATGGCAGCAGGGGCACTTTAACTAAAGCTCATTCGATGAGCTTTAGTTAAACCATGCCCCCCCCCCCCCACCATTTTTAAATGCAGGGCACGCTAATACACGAGATGCTCCAAGCACTTTAATTAGAGCAGCTCTTGTAGCCACTCTAATTAAAGCATCCCCCATGCCCAGAGCAAGTGTACAAATGCCCTGTCGTGTTTCCTAGAATTGCAGTAAAATGATTGGCTGGAAGGCAAACGGAGCGAACCATACTGGGATTCTTGGCTAAATAGAGTGTGAAACAGGTAGAATGTGAGAAGATGGTTGAATGATAAAAAGAGAGCATCTATGGGAGACAGCAGCTGGTGTAAAAATGTAAACAGAGGTTTAAGAAACGTGTGACAGGCAGCGAGATATGCATAAAACCTGCGGAACAGGAGAAAGCAAGTGAGAAGATGGAGCTAGGGAAGCGAAGACAGCTGTAGAGAGCTTAGCAATGAAAAACAGCGGCTTTGAATTTGGATCATTCACCACTACTGATAGAAACTGCAATGTTTTCTATTACAAAGTGCTTGAAGAGAAATTAGTTTAAACAAAGAGCACTTGTGATATATGAACAGTGTAAACGGAACCAGTGCATCTGCACCCAGCATGTGGTTCGTTGAGAGCCTCCATTCTGCATGGCACGGTAGCTGTCTGAAAGTTTCTAACGCACATACTATCAGTATGTGCTACATCTTTTCATCTTATATTCAAAGCACACAGAACTCATAGGCCTGCTGTACGCAAAGATCTTGTACTTGCAAAACTGTATTGGTTAAAGGTGTGACTTTTTTTCTGATAAACTGGTGCAACTCCTAGTGTGGATGCAGATATATTGGTATAAATCCTTGTACCCATGTAACTTATTCCCCTTCCCATAGACTGATCATTCTACTGGTATAACTACATTATAGTAATATAACTGTGTCTACACTGGAGGCGTTATAGTAGTTATCTGAATTATATTTTTCCTTAGTTTTGAATGTGTAGGGCGCATCCACACATGCAGGCATGTGCGATTGATTGCAGGAACTCAAATAGCGGTAGCACAAATTTGTGCCAGAGATTTGTGCACCAGGACACATGCCTGAACATGTGGTTTGGTGAAGGGCAAATTGTACCACTTGAGGCAAACTGACCACACACACCTTGCTGGGCTTTTTTGACCGCAGCACTCTTTCCTGCCCAGAGCAGGGGTGCTGGACCTGATGAGCTCACAAGGTCCTTTCCAGCCCTAAACTTCTGTGAATCTGTGTGAATGTGTGACACTATCAATCTCCTCCCAGACCTTCAGCCAGGGGGAGCTAGAGACTGGGGCCAGGACCTGTGGTGGCCTCAGTAGTATAACAAGCTGCCTTGAAGAGCAGCTCAGGGCTACTTGCCCTCAGGAGCTCCTGACACCTGGCCAGCTGGTATCTGGGGCACTATCCCTTGTGCCAGCTGGACTGCTGAAGCAGCCCTAACCTACAGTGGCCCCTGTACCCTCTACCCACTGCAGCAG
Source organism: Crocodylus porosus (assembly GCF_001723895.1). NCBI lineage: Eukaryota > Metazoa > Chordata > Crocodylia > Crocodylidae > Crocodylus > Crocodylus porosus. The sequence goes on along the minus strand of NW_017728943.1, from coordinate 96,872,497 downwards.
TCTGGTAGTGGGGGCTGCTGCCTGGCTGTGACCTGCTGCCACATGCAACAGCATCTGCCCCCTTGGACTTGTGACCCCATGGCTGCATGCCTGCCAGACCTAGAAGGGGACTGTATGACCACCTGGGCTCTGGTACAGGCACTGCAGCAGAGCCGCCTGCCCCTCTGGGCCAGCTGCCAATGGGCTGTGGCTCCACAGTTGGCCTTCAGGCCACACAGTTGTCCTTCAAGTGCCCCGCTCTGCCATCCGGTCAGCTATCACCCAGAAGTTGTGCTCCTTGCAGTAGTCCACTTTGAACTGTCAAAGCATGTCCTTCTGGCCCCAAATGGCTAGGAGGTCAGCCACCTCATCTGCCCTCCAGCTGGGTCCCTGGTGCTAGGTCCCTAGGCAGGCTCCTCTGCCCGGGTCCTGCCACTTGCCTCACCCTCAGGGATCCTGGTATTCCCTGTTTTAAAATGGCAAATTCTATGATCACAAACCCAAATTCTCTCATTAAAATACCCCAAATCTGCATTCTTCCGCAATTAAAATGAAATGCTACTATATATACAGAGATCAGTTCAGCAATATTTTATTGATATATTTACAAGTTTAAAGCAATTCAGAGGCCTACCAATGCCACTGTCATCACAATAAAATACATTCTAAATGTCTAGACTTTGGCATTTGTTTTTGCTTTTTCTATCACAGAAAAATCAGAGCTGCCTCTGCCTCCTTGGCTCACCAGGATATGGGGTGCTGAGCTGCTCTGCGATGCCAGTGTCCTGCCCCTGCCCTTGCCCCTCACTCCCAACCCACAGCCCCACACTCCCAACCAGTGCCCCTCACTCCCGACCCACAGCCCCTGCCTGCTCCATTAACTCCCCCCCGGCCGCAGCTCCGTCCCAACAGCAGGATGAGTCCAGCTGCAGCTGTACCACCTGCTGCTTTGTGGCCCTGAGCAGTGCCAGCCCTTGCTGTTTTGCTCCCTGTGCCTGTGCCCAATCCCCAGCAATCCCTGTGTCATTCCCGGGAAACCCATGACTGAGTTCAGGGACCAGGCTGGACAAGCCCCTTCCCTTCCAGGCTGGCCTCTTCCTGCACAGGCTGCTCTAGGTGGGCAGGGGTCTCTAAGCCTGGCTCTGGCAGCCTCTCCTATCTGGAGCTCTCCCCGACCCTGACCCCCATTTCTCTCCCTCTCTCACACACACCTCTGCTGCCACCTCCCCTCCTCCCCCCCATCACACCCCCAAGTGCTTCCTGGGACCAGGAGCCCCCACAGGTCAGGGCCCCATGTTCCAGCACCAGTGTGGGCACAGGGCAGGGCTGCAGTGTGGCAGTTGCTCCTGCAGCCACAGCTCCTGCCAGCAGGTCCTGTCTTGTCTGGCAGCTGGGCACACAGGATGTGAGATGTGTGGGAGGGGATGTCAAGTTTGGGGGGGAAGCGGTGTAGGAGTAGGTGTAGAGTTTGTGAGGGTGGTGTGGGGATTGTGCAGGGGTTTGGGGTGGTGTGGGGTTAGTGGGTAGATCATGAGGGAGTTTATGGGTGTGGGGGGCTGTGTGGGGATGAGGGGGAACTACTCAAGAGGGAATGGGTCTCCTGCCTGCCCTTGCACAGTCCACAGCCCCCTGCAGCTGCAGCCGCTGGAGCGCTCATGCCTGTTCCTGGCAGAGACCCCCAGTGGTGTGGGCACACCTCAGACTGGTGGCTGTACATGGGGTCAGCCTGGCCCAGCCCACGCAACCTCGAACAGAACTGGGCTGGCTCCTGCTGTCACCTGTAACTTCTGATACTGCAGGCAGAAGCCATGTGCCCTCAGGCCCAGCCAGGTCCTACCTCCATGTGCCACACATGCTGTCGGGCCAGGCTGGCACCATGTGTAGCTGCTGGTCTGAGGCGGCCCTGTGCTTCTGGGGATGTCTGCCAGGAGTGGGCATGAGTGCCCTGTTGGCTGCTGCTTCTAGAGCAGCAGGGGAAGGGGGCAGGTAAAGAGATGCTTTTTGCCAGGTGCATCTCTTTGGAGAACCCATCCTCCAGTTGCCTCCTAGAGTGTGCCCTTTGCCACTTTTTCCCAGTGTGGTTTTGTTTGTTTTTTTGATCCCAGGATTTTCTGGTATCAAAATTAGTGCCCACACTACAAACATGTAGTGTGGGGAAATTTTTTTTATTCCCAGCATGCCTCTTGCGGCATCTCAAGCTGCTTTGAGACACCGCAACAGGCACATGCTCACTTGTCTGGACGTGGCCGTAATATTTTATAAAGCTACAAGTAACCCAGTTGTGATATACAATAGATAACAACTATGTAAATGGGCAATGGTAAGAGTGAGGAGTGACCCTGGCTTTACATAGGTCAAGAACTTATAGAGCTTCCAGATATTGAAAAAGTCAATTATTCCTTCCCTTCAGAGATCATAAATCTAAAGAAAGCATTCCTTGATGCACTAATAGAATTACTCACCATGGCAAATGGATTGACTGGTAGGTCTGTGCCAGCATAGGCTGATAATAGAACAGCCAAACCAAGCTTAGGATTTTATTATAATCATGGTGCTTGGGCCAACCTCAGTTTGCTATGAGCTAAGACTGAGCTGCAAGGAAGCCTCAGCTAATTTATGGTTTCTGGTGGAAGCCTCACATGAAATGTGATAGTTTGCTATGATTTCCCCTTTAAAGCAGGGAAACCATGGGGCTTTGCCAAACTTGCTCCAAGGTTCCAACCAAAAGTTAATGGATGTTTCCCTTAATGGAAAGAGAAGCAGCAGAAAACATCTGCACATACCTCTTGAAGCATAGCCACAGCAAATCTTGCATAGATCTTTCCACGTGCTATCCAAGCACAGCATTCAGGAAGAGGGGTACAGACAGTAGTATACAAGGAGTGGATTCTAGGTCACAGGATACTTCATTCAATTCAATTGCTGAATAATTCATAAAAGGTCCTGCAATTGTGCATGTGAATGGAAGACAGTCATAGTCATGTTGCTTATGGAATTTCTGCTTTATCTTGCAATCTGAATATAAGTTTAGCCATGGGAATCAGGGGTTGGACTGCACTTATGTGCAGCAGTAGGATGGGGCAACACCTCTATGCTGTCTTCTTACTGTCCAGAGATTTTTAAAATGGCAAATCTGTAGCTGTTATAGTTGCTGGGACTGCTCCACAAACATAAACTAAAAGTAAGGACTACCTGTCTCCAGTGGCAGAACCTGAAACAATAGCTTTGAGCTGTGAGGCCCACTCTATGCATTTATATGTATAATTCAGATGGCCAGTGACAAACTGCTAAAGCAATTAACTATTTCTTTGCTTAAATTAAGAAAGGAGAGGGAAGATCATATTATAAATTGCTGCACAATCTACTTAATATGACTACTCATCTTCGTACCAGGAGCATATTGACTGAGGAATATAGGCAATGTGTAAGTGCTGACATTGGAGGGGGGCACAACTCTGTGTCGTCACCGCAGCTGGGGGACGCAAGTCCATGCCGCCAAGCCCACTGATGTGGGCATTGGGTCTGGCTGTTGGGGCAGAAATCGTGCTGCCACTACGATCCCCACTGCTGCTGGGTCTGGCTCTGGCCAGGCTACAGCCCTGTGCCCCGTGCCCCACTATTGGTGCAGAAATCTGAGGGGCCATGTGCCTTTCCATATTCACCCACCTTCATTCCCAGTGTTTGGAAATATGCCAACACTTTCTTTCTGTCCCTAATTGAGAAGGAGATTTAACAAAGCCCAGTACAACATCTGAGCCACTTCAGGGAGCCAAGATCAAGGTATCAAGCAGGATTTACAAGTCTCACTACAGCATGAGACCCGTGCTGGATGAGTTAGTCTTAGAGACCTGGGACTGCATGATCATGATACCATAAATGGGTTCTCAAGTGGGCCGAGCTTAAAAGACAATCCATACCTCTCTCTTCCAACCTGAGCCCTGATGAGAGTGCTTTTCTAAGCTGAGATAGGAGAGCAGAATACTGCAAGTTACGGGTCATGAAGTGAGCAGTGCGAGGGGAGGAAAAGAGAGAAATATCCATTAAAGCCTCTTGGGAAATTAGCAAAATATAAGACAAAATATTACAATACTAGGACAAGGAGCCTAATTCTTTGCAGCTATCAGTCAGTCTGTGGGACAGGTAGAAGCTGTCAGACCATGATGCCCTTTGACACGATAGCAGAGGCGTGAAGCAGCTGCCTCAGAACATCTTACCCTTATACCTTCTGTCGCCCGTAAACCACACGGATGAAAATGTCCTCTCCTTACAGAGTTATAGTGAGCACTATCTTCCTTCTGAGGGATAATTTCCATCATCTTTGAGGAAGAGATAGTCACTGTTTGATATAACCAGAAAGACTAGGGTTGAATCATACACACAAAGCATATGCACAGAGGATTTTTTTTCTTCAGTTCCCACTGCCCCATAATAAAAGGGTTACACCAGAGATTAGGGGGCAAGCACCCTTTCTTTTCCAGTTACCAACAAAGGGAGGCCTCATTGCTCTTGAAAATGAGCTAACAGCACTCTCAATTTACAGTATGAGTCATAAAATATACGCTTGGGGTAAAGGCTGGTAATATTTTTCACTGCTGTGTAGACTGGTAAACATTTTTTTAAGGTGAACTTTGATTTCCCAAAAGATAACCTGGATGTTTATTACAACCCAAATCCAAATTCAGACTTCCAGCAGACCGGGAGGGTCATGGCTCCATGCCCTTTCCCCATTGACTTTGTTTTGTAAACTTTATCAGATGGAGCTTCAATCAGCTGTGATGATGAAACAACCAAGCAATAAGGCTGGGTCTTATTGCTTATTTATGGAGCCAGCTCTTGGCCTTGGCTCTCCTGTTCCACATGGGAACAAAGCAGCATAAGGAGCCATTTAACTCCTCGGCATATGGTCCCTAGACAACAGGTAACATTACAGGAGGTGGGACAAAGGCAGGGTGGAGCTGAACTACTAGTGAGCTACAACTACCCACGTCTCCCACACAGATGAGGCAGAAAGGGCAGTTGAGTCACATTTCTGCCTCTCCTCTGCTGTTGAGGCAGCACCGGTACATACCGCCATGTTCCTAGTGCACGCCTGCAAGGTGCCAATCCAGGAATGAGTTTTTACATCTTAAATTCTGAACATTCCCTCCAAGAACTTGCAAGTGACTAAGTTCTCTGGGGAAGAGAAAAAGGAGGTGGAAACGAACTGTCAAGTGTTTTTCAGAATATAATGAGTGCTGCCTAATTGGATATAAAATGCATGTGACAAACTAGTAGCCAGGGGTAATCCTCAAGGCAGTGACTAGGTACAAGACCAAGGCCTAGAACTGTCTGCATTATTCAGAGCTGGCTGTTGGTCAGAGGGGTTGGGGGCCAGTTTGCTGTGCAGAGCACAGGCAACTATGTGTTTGTTTTAAATGGGCTTAGAAGGCGCACATGCACTACATTTGTCGCACGCTTTTCTCATGAGTGTGTTAAGACGCTCAGTCTTCCATGTCATTCCTTACAAATAATGCACAGGGGGTTCTTTCCTGTCATAGGGTTAAGAAAGTTGTGAACTGAGCCATAATCATGCTCCAGGTAAGGTGGCCATCATAGAGGACAGTCCGGTTGTCCTCTGTCCTATATTGATACGAAACCAGAGGCCTTTATGTCCTCTTTTGAAGAGACAAATAGAGGACATAAAGGCATTGGGTTTTGTATCAATGCTCCAGGCCATATAGAACATTTATGCAGCTGGTCTCCATCACCTGTGACAGACTTGACGGAGAGACTGCGTCTTCCTTTGTTCTGCACACGGCCTCAGATGCATTGCTGACACTTGCTAAATGATAGTTCTCAAACCCTGTTCTCCTCTCCACAGGTTGCCTCTCTATCTGGTTTCTGTCTTCATCAGTCTCCTCTTCCTCTTGGTGAATCTAACGTGCGCTGTGTTGGTGAGAACGGAGAATTCGGAGAGGAAAGTCATTGTCTCAGTCCGTGTGGCAATTAACGACACGCTGTTTGTGTTGTGTGCCATCTCACTCTCTGTCTGTTTGTATAAGATTTCCAAGATGTCTTTAGCCAACATTTATTTGGAATCCAAGGTAAAGTAGACTTCCAAGTTCATTTCAAGACTACTTTTAGCTCAAATAAACAATTTAGTGGGAAAAGCTTCAGGTTGAGAAGTCTTTGGATTCCCCAGAAGCTAGCAATTTCCATTTCAGTCTTTAATTCCATGTAGTTACCAATGTGCCTTCTGCTCTGTATTAATACTGAAAGACTCCCTAGCACTTTGCCATAAGAATAGGAGTTTGAAGGAGCTGACATTGGTGGACTTTCTCCCAGATGTTTGTCAGCTGATTCCTGCCTCCACTTCAGAAAAAGATACATTTCAGTACTGCTATAGGTAGCTAGCTTGGCTTTGGGGGCCTTCATCCAAACAAATTATTATTTTAAGTCTTTAAGGTAATGGCATACGTGTAAAAATAAATAGTAATGTATGAATGTCATTTCATAAACGAGCATGCCTCTCTATTGGTAACTGAGAATTAGTCTTAAATACATAAACTTTATAAACAGAACCCAGAAGAAACAGATTCTTTTTCAATATTCTGCGGTATATACATGCATATATTTTAAATACTTCAGTATGTTAACAATTTGGAAATATGTTAAAGTAAAAAATGCCCTAGCTGATGTAACTCCAAAGTCAGCAGGTATTTTACACAAAAGTCAATGTAGGGTTTTGTGCCTTATTTATAAATAATGAAAGAATATGTTTCCCAAGATTTCTGAGCTTTCTGCTTTGCATTAAATGTAAGTCTTAAAACGACTGAAGCATAATAAAATGACTAGTAAAATGATATCCTTCTCATCATAAGAAGACTGTAACATTTGAAAACTCAATTATTGACAAAAAATCCTAGAAGAAAAGTATTCCCTTTATTTCTCTATTTTTCCATTTAATGAAATCCAGCCACACTGCATCAGCTGAAAGCTAGTTACTGATTGGTAGACTTAAAAATGCAGCGTTGATTTTACTCCCTGGCCTCCCCCAACCTTCCTACCCCAGGACTCTGTCATTTGGTGATCAAAAGGCATTATTTTTATTAGTAACTGAGTTTATCTATTTCACATAAATGGCAAAACTATAAGATTCTGTAATGAAGAACTGTTTACCATGTGGGGGCTCTGGTAGGATCTTCTATTCCATTTCTTCCCCCTGATGCTATGCTGATCTATTTTACTTCAGACCACTATGAGCAGAGAACGGCTCCCCTGAATTGATAAAACAGAACATGCACACAAGTGTCTTGTTTCATGGGACACTTACTGTGTGTTAAATCCATGCAGTATTCACATTAGAACATTTTTCTGACCAGTTGATAGTAATTTTTACAATGGTGCTGGGACCAACAATCAGCTCCCCTCCCTGACCCCGGGACTGCAGGCACACAGCTTTTGACTTAATCCTGAAGGAACCTGACAAGTAAAAGATCCGGGATCCTTCCTTCTGACATGTGTGGCTTTCTTCTTCTCAGCTGGAGACTTGGCATAGCAAAGGGGTCCCTGGATGATGTCACGGCTGGGTGAGGATCACAGATTGCTCCCATTATTTTTGTGGACCAATCTGGCAATAGCTGAACACACTTTATTTATTGCAATCTGGAGATACTCCTCATGTGAAAAGTCGTAACTTAGATATTATATGAGTGCACTTTGCACCTGTTTTACTGCTTGAACACGTTTTCTCGCATTGTAAGTGTATTTAACACCTGCCAAGTGTAGTGTGAGACATGGCTCTTGTTTATACTTTGAATGTAGAGATAGTAATGAATTACTGCTTCTTTTCTTATTGAACTCCAATGGGAGTTTTGCTAATGTTGCAATGAAAATTGGGAAATCTGCCCATAAGGCAGAAAACCCATGCATAAGACAGAGTCCCACTCTATGGAGGGTCTTTGCAGGAACGAAGCTGAGCATACATGACTAGAAGCCCTGTCACTTTGTCGGGGGTTGGGGGGACAGGGCATCTCTTCATTATTTTGATGCAGACATGTAAAGAGCTACTGCAAATTTTAATAGACTGTGTGGGAGAAAGAAATCCTCCTACCTTATTTCTCCCTTCCCCATCCTGTATCTTTCTAGCCTCTGTCCTATGTGGTAGGTTGGAACATGACCAAGAGGATTTGGCCCACAGGGAACAAAGGACATTTTTATTTGTTTAGCTAGAAGTTATCAAAGACGCATCACATTTAAATATTGTGTTGCACCAGCCCCTCCCCCCATGTCAAAAGAAATTTAAAAAAAGACTGTAGCAGCCTGAAGAAACCCACATGGAAAATACCAGACCCCTTCTGCTTCTTGAAAGCAGAGAACTGAGTAAGGATATGCTTACAGCAGCTCCCATCAGCAGCCTTCCTCTCCATTTCCATGACAACATAGTAGATTTGCCAACATGGAGCGAGAAGGGAGAAGTGTCTAATATATCTGTTTCCTCTGTATAGCATTTCCCATTTGCTAGCAAAACCACAGTTTTCACTGCCACATATTGTATTTCTGGTTTCAGTTCCCTTACATGCACAAGTCTCCAAGCTCAGAAAACTACAAACACAGGTCAGGCCTGCCAACATATTAAGCTCCTGTTCAAAGTGGCATTTCTGGTACTATCTTCAGCATTTTAAATCAGGCTGGTCAATTAGGTAGAACTACACTGTTGTACCCATACCTCCAGGAAGCATTGATTGATGAGCTTAACATGTCATCTGAGACAAAGTCTTTAGTCATCTGGTTATTTTTTTAAACATGTTTATAGAATACCCTAGCTGAGAGGATGTGCCAGGATGCCTGTCAGTCAGAAGAAATGATGGTTGAAGGGGGATGATGCCTATATATTCTCTCAAGAACAGTTTTTCTTCCAGTGTTAATGGTAGACAATGTTAAATACGTATACAATGTATTTAATGTGTTCAGCTTTTATAACATGGATGAAAAAAGAAAAGATCAGTTAAGGTTTGCTTTTCCCCTCTCCAACACTCAGCTGACTGCCAGTTTTTGTCCTCACAGTTACTCATGGCCTTCTCATAGCTTACACAAAAGAGGAAGGTGAGCTGGGAATAGCAAATGAGAACTAAAGTGTCTAGCAAGTGTTGAAGTAACCCAAACACCCCAGTCAGGCAGGCCAGACACTGAGGAGACTATGACTCCAGGTGCCTGGAACAACTGCAAAGCAGAGCACACCTGAAGAAAAATCAGCAGTCAGACCACAATTTCCACCTATCTTAAAGGAGGGGGAAAGGATCACTATCCCATGGACATGACAGTAAGCAGCATAATATCAGTACAGTTAAACAACTGCATGCAACTTCGCATGGTAACGCAGCCCACCATAGCAATAGTTGTCTTCACTTTTTGTACAGCCTTCCCTGGAAAGGCTCCCTTCTGACAGCTGGGTTATGAAGAGGTTGAAGCCCCTGCCCAATGTTTTGCAACTGGTCAGTGGCAAATTTGAGAGGGGAAGCCAAATCAGACAAGTCCCAGGACCATGCCCTAGACCACGGGTCAGCAAAATTTGGGGGGAAGAGTGCCAAAAACACCTGCAACCTTGACTTGTAAGATGTTGGCGTGCCAGAGTTGGATGACAGGGAAGCCATGAGGGGCTCAATCCTTGTTGTGGCAGCACAGCCCTGGCCACTTCCCCACTCTGTGCCCCAAGGAGTGTGTGCCAAGCAAAATGCCTTTGTGTGCCGCATTTTGGCACTTGTGTTGGGCTGTTGCCTACCCCTGCCCTTGGCTATTTCATGCTGCCTGCCCATGTGCAGAAAAAGTAATAGAGCTGGTGTATAGTTGGTCTCAGCTATTAAAGGTCTCACCTTCCTTTAAATTTTGTGGTAATTACAAGGGAGAAAAGGCCTTTACACAGAAAATAAATATGTAGAGAAAGGTTTTGTGTTTTGTGGGACGGTTCTGGAGCATGACAGCATGGTGAAATAAGACAATAATTAAATAACTGTCTCCATGTTGTTCCATACCTTTGATCCTACTACCAGTGCCCCCTAGAGAACTTGGAATTATGCTTTTTGTCCAAGGAGGCTCTTTCATTTCCCCTACCCGGGGCAGATCCAGAAGGGGTGCAGTGGCACGGCTGCACCCCCCTTTCAGATTGGTATGTGCTGCTGGAGCCTCTGGGGACTTTAAAGAAGTCCCCAAAGCAGAAGAGAATCTCACCTCTTCCCCCACCCTATCCCGCCCCCGTCCCCTCCAGGCTCACAGTCATGTCCCTTTCACTTCCCTTCTTCCTTTCTCCACTGTCCTGGAGATGGGGGAGAGCTGCTGCTGCCCACTTCAGCTGAGCTGTGCGGGGGCTGATGTCACTTAGGACAGTGACTGGGGCTGCAACTTCCCACGCCTGCTCCTGGCAGTGTGAGGGAACCCAGCCCCTCCCCATTGCTGGTGCTGTTGATCCCAGATAAGTCCAGTCCCCACACAGCCTGGCAGGAGCAGGCAGGAGTAGCTTTGAAGCATCCCACTGCTGGGATAGCAGGAAAAATAGCAACTGGAGGAGGGAGGCAGAAGAGGAAGGGAGGGAACATGCCTCTGAACACAGAGAGGAAGGGAGTTTGCTTAGCCTCTTTGAGAACTTTAAAACATCCCCAGAGGCTCCTTCAGGGTGGTTCCCCTCCTCTCCCAACATGTGGGTTGGGAGGTGGAGGCTGGGAAGAGGGGCACAGCCACCCCTGCCATATGAGTGGCTGGTCCCAACTCCCTCCCTCCCCCCCCCAGCCCTTGCCAAATTCTGGATCTGCCCCTGCACCTACCACCTCATGTAAGAGGTCCTGTGATGAGAACAGCAGATCTCCAGTTCTCTTATGCTTTGGACCCATTTATAGTACTATACATTTCTGCTAAAGGAAGGAGGATGGTAGGAGGTGTCCCATGGGATGGAAATGAAGCATTTCACTTGCCCTAAAGGGCTGAATTATATTGCTTCTACTGATCCACACCACTCAGTCTTAATTCTTTTTTCTTCATTTGCCACCAGGCCAACCATCAACTTTTGAGCCTTTTCCTTTCCATAGTGCCCTGGTGTGAATGTTTGCTTCATTTTCAGGGCTAGGGACAGACATTCAAAAAAGCCTGAGTCCGAATTGAATCAATCTTTGCAGGTTAGTGTAACTTGCCTAGATTGAATAAGTTTGCAACTGCACAGACATTCTCTCTGGACTGAACAGGGGAAACCTGCTTGAGCAGCAAGCAACAAAGTGGGAGGTGGGGGGACAGGGGGAAGCCAGGCAGCCCCTTCTGTGCCTGCAGTCTCTGCTAGAGCTCTGACTAGGGGGCAGAGGGGCAGGGCCAGCCCTGCTCTTTGGAGCACAGCACAGCCCAGGGCTGCAAAGCATCTGGGATGCTAGGGGACTCTGGTTTAACTCAAACCAGGAAGGGGTCTGGGACAGACATTGCATAAACTGGTTTGACCCAAATCAGTTAAGTCTGATACTACATTCAGCCAGGTTTATCTTAAATCAGTTTCAGCCATTTTGAAATGGTTGTATGTGCACTGAACTTACGTTCTGTTACAGGTTTAAACCAGTTTATGTGTAATGTCTCTCCCTAGCCTAGAAGAGCACTGAAAAATTCTCCAAACCTTAGTCCTGCCTCATAGGCTCATTAATCACCTCCTGTCTCAAATTAAGAACAAAAAGGCAGCAGAGAGGCTCATAGGCCCTTGAGTCCAGTCCCCTGCATTCACAAACAGTAATTTTTGTCCAAACCGTAAAAATTGTCCTCTTACACATCATGGCCACAATGCACTTCATGGAAACAAAACTGAAAACATTTTACAGTATTCTACAACTATCAAGCAGGAGAGACAAGGGCACTCCAGTGCCAGCCACAGTAGTGGCAAAGACATTACTATATTCACATCTGCTTAGATAACTCCAGGAAGAGGACTAGGCTTTGCACTGGAGAGGAAAGCAAAACTAATTCTTATTTCTACAGGCACTGAATCTGTCTCTGTGCTGGGTTTCTGAGGGTTCAGAACACAGCAGTTAGGTTACTCTCTCATTTCTGTAAGTGGGTCATGCCATCTCCTTTCTCTGAGTATTTCCAAGCCTCTCCTGATTCCCAAAAACATTCCATGACCTAATTCCAACCTCCTGATGCCAAATCTACTTACTGCCCCCATGCTCACTCTACTTTTCCAGTCCTCTCTCCCACTTTACCCACCTCCCTGAGGCTGTATTGTTGACCCTAAACCAGAATGTAGGCCAGTCTGCAGGGCAGGATGTGCCGCACTTATAAAATGTGCTTGATCCAAATCTGTTACTAGGTATTCTGTACTTACTAATCAATTCAATATCTGATACAGGATGTTCTCCCTCTGATGTGGTCTTCCTGGCTATATAAGGATGGACTGGGTGATCTAGCAAATAGCTTTTCTTTCCTATCTCTAATCCTGAGGATGCTACTTGTTTTAGATTAGCACTTTTTGCAGCTGTAGGCAGAGTAACTGACCCTTTCCTCTAGTGTCTGGAAGTACCTCCCTCACATGGTAAGCCACTTACATTAAAAATTGCAGATTAAACCCCCCAAAAAGCAGAGACTCCCAAAGACCATACAGACTGATCATCTTGCCAATATCAGACACATCAATGTTAAAACATATTTCACTTTCTCTTCTAGGGTTCATCTGTATGTCAAGTGACAAGTATAGGAGTGACCGTTATACTGCTTTATACCTCGCGAGCCTGTTACAACCTTTTCATCTTATCTTTTTCTCAAACCAAGAAAGTCCATTCTTTTGATTATGACTGGTACAACGTATCAGATCAGGCAAGTATGAAGATTACAGCTAAGAAGGAAAACCAATTTTGCATGCTGATTAACTCCCGATAAGAAGCACCTGTTGCACAATTAGTAATGCGAAAAATTCTTTCAATTCGTTTTTAGAATTCAATGCTCTAAGTTTCTTCTGTCCCAGAAACAGGAACCACAATCATAAAACTATAGAGAAAAAATAATTTATTTACAGGAGAAAAAGCAGTCAAAAAACCACCAATCCACCTGCTTCCTCCACCTCCCCCTCCTAGTTCAGGCTGGGCAAATCCCAGGCATGAGCTCTCTCCCACTCCCTCATTCTCCTTCCTTCTTCAGACAGCACCAGAGGTGGGGTGGGATGGGACTGGGCTGGGACTAACAGAAGTTACCTATGGGGTTCTGCTTTGGAGCACCTTCATTTGAACCCTCATTGGATGACAGTTAATTTGTCGTGCAATCAGCCTCTTTCAAAGCACTCTGTAGCCACGCACTTCTGTCATGACCCAGCTGTAGAGTGCTTTCAGGGGACTGATTGCACAATAAATGTCACTTCTCTCAGTGCCCATTGTTTACATCACTTAAAGGTGAAGAGGGTAACATTGAGGTTCCAGTGGATCTTTATCTATAAGGGTTGGCCTAAAAGTGAGGGCAACACAATTCAGTGGGTAGCCCTATATCCAAGCTGCTTTCCTGTTTGTTATGCTTCTTCTCAGCTGCCACAAGGACAGGAAGGCACTCACCTACATAAAGGCCTATTGCTTCTGCCTTCCAGAGGCCTGGACCATTGCAGTACATGCTGCCTGCTACCGAAGTCCACTTGCAAGAGTGCATTACCTTCTCTGATAGTATCAGAATAGCCTGTGCCTTTAACTCTGGTGGTCCTTGCATTAGTTCCCAATGTGTCAGCCAAGAGGGCAGCTATCATGCTACCATAAGACACTTGTAAAGCCTCTGGTGTTTTAGGAACTCAGAACTTATTAATAACCAGGCTAAATATTAAATAATGGCTAGTTGTATTGGGTATATTACCTCTTGGATGACCAGTTACAGCTGTCTTAAAGAGCTCTGAGGTGGGACACCCAAAAACCAGTTATTTCTGAAAGTTTAGGTCATCCTGTGCATTATGGTCCTGTCCAGGGAACCCAGTTGAAGTCAATCCCTGCTTTTCTGAGGTGCTGTACACACAATCCCATCTCAAGGACTGTACTGAACAGCAGCAGGAAGACTGGGAAGGAATTCAAAGATAACACAACAATTGCTTAGACTAACAGTGTGCACAGTTTGGTAATGTCAGATCTTTTAAATTTAAAAGCTGAAGAGTCAGCTGTGCCCCCAGAAGTGCTGTGCGCTGCTTGGCCCCCTACACTTTTCATCAACTACAAGAAATGACAAAGTTAGTTTCTCATTTTCTAATGCAGCTGTGTCACTTTCCCAGCAGTCTCAAAGCTTGGCAGGCAGCCACTGTGCTCAGGTCTTGGGTGGGGAGGGGTGAGAGGGGAAAGTCTTGGTGACAGCCTTGGGTGCAGAGGAGAGAAAGGGGAAATCAAGGAAGATAATCATGAAAAGGAAAAACAAAAAAGAGGCAAGTGAAAACTGTTCAACAAAATGCAGAGTTTGTTTCTTTCCAAATGGGTTATAATGTTTAAGTACTGATAGCCAGGCTAAGTTGGTGCTTTTCTTTTTTAGGAAAAGCTAACTGTTTACATACAGTTCACCATTAGCAAGCTCTGTCTTGTCATGGGTTCTAAGAGTCTGTAACCTAACTTACATTCTCATTTCTAATCACAAGTCCTCTCTGACTTTTCAACAGGCAGATCTTAAGTGTCAGCTGGGAGATGCTGGGTATGTCGTATTTGGAGTGATCCTTTTTGTCTGGGAGCTGCTGCCCACTTCTTTAGTTGTGTATTTTTTCCGTGTTCGAAATCCTACAAAAGACCTTGTAAGTAAAACCAGTTTGCACCTTTTGTAGGTACAACTTTTTGTGTCCAATTTTATAGTTAGCTTTTACTGCTCCGCATTTTTATTTCTCATTTTCTAACTCTTCTCACTAAAAATAAAACAAATGGTCTTGAACATCTAGCCTTACCACTTCCTCTTAAACAAGTCTTTGCCTTATGGGAGATTAGATAGCAAAGGAGTGTGGGCACAGATTACGGACCCTTTCTGCAACGTTAATGCAAAACCTGCTCAGTGGCATATATGAAACGGGTTTGATGGTCTCAGCCTAATTCCCCTTGAAAAAGTTAGCAAATCTCAAAAAGCCACCACTACGCTTGGTGCTAGCTGACATCTTTGATTGCATATTAAGTAACATGTAAATGTCCATAAAATGAAATGATTGAGGATTATAAGAATACCTTGAATTTAAGGAGAGTGCCTTAAATATTTTCTGCTGCCTGAAGATCTCTCTCCATGTTGATTTAGGATATGTCAATATGTAGGGAAATAATTTTCACTACCATTAGTTGGTATAGTTCCCATCCTATAAAAAAGAAGGGTTTAATCTCCAAGACTACTAATTTTTTTTTTAAATTAACAATCCTAACAGGTTAATTAAGTCCCTTTTATCAGGCTATAAATTTAAGAGACAATGATACAACCAAGCTGAACAAAGAAGTACTAAGTCTCTGTGCACTTTAACTCTAGAAGGATTTTTCATTCAGTCACTGGCTTTCTCCTAGAAAATTGTCCTGGCCCTGTTCCTTAGAGTTAGCTGTGTTAGATCTCAATAATCCTGGACTTTGCACTGCAAAGGAATTAGCATTGCACAAAAAATGCACTGATTAGTAGGTGGAGCCAGTGGTGCTGTTCTTTTAATGTTAAGATATTAATTGAAGCTTATTTTATTTATTGGTAGAGGGAAAGATATTTTTGTTTCACTCCTACATTTAGGATTATATGAAAAAGATTCACAAAAGCCCTCTGGTTCAGATACGAGGGAGTACATGTTCTTCATACATGGCAATGCAGGGTCTGACCTGTGAGCCCACTACTCACAGGAAATCATACTGAAGTTAAACATTACACAAGATGGACTATATACTCTTAATAAAGATCAGAAGAACACCATAGCAGCCAACACATTAGCTACCCTTCTAAAGGCTTGTCTAAATAATGCTGGTCCTACCACTTGAGAAGTTTGCTAAGGGTGGAGCTAGGATGAGCTAGTTAATTCTTATTTGGACAAGCCTGTGGCTTCAGCTTATTTTGTTTTGCAGTTCAACATTTAACTAGATGCCACAGTTTTGTTTTGGGTAGGAAAAAAAACCAGACTGTGCTGATGGATGTACTCTTGAGCAGAAAACCAAAAAAAAGCAAGTGCGTTAAAACAGACAGGCTCATTAAAGCTAAACCTATAAATTCTCAATATCAAAGTCAACAAAAGTCTTATTCCCAGATTCTTCCGCAGAACAACAATATGAGCTTTCACGCACATTTGTCACAAGAGGGGGAGATGTAGTTAGCTGTGTTAGTCTGAAGAAGGAGTCCAAAGATTCCCATAGCATTGTATTCTAATATATAACTACATATTGCAGTTGCTCACCTTCTAGAAAGAGAAATTACAAGCTAGATGATTATCTGCTAAGGGTGAAGTTAAAACCAAATGTGTCTGTTAATCTGAGTTGTTTTCTAGATCCTCCAAACTTAGTGAAATACCAACTTGTTGTTCTGCTTTTCAGATTTAACAAAGCCTTTAATTAAGTAGAAATATCCTAGAGAGATTTGTTATGTTTTGCTTCTCCCCACATGTTGCTCTCCAAAATGGAACACTAGAAAATGCTGGTTTTGGGCAGTGTCAGGCTTTGTTCAAAAATAAATGTTGTGAGTTCAGTTTTGTCAGGGCACAGCTCTTGATTTGCTGTCTACATTGTTAATTGCCAATGGACAGTAAGTACAGTACTCCTTCCTCAACATTCAAAGGACCACCAACAAGCAAATGCTCAGGAACTAAGTGATGGGGCTACTGCTGTTACTGACTAAGGGTTTCTTCCCCCAGACAAACCCTGGAATGGTCCCAAGCCATGGATTCAGCCCAAGATCCTACTTCTTTGACAACCCTCGCAGATATGACAGTGATGATGATCTGGCCTGGCACATTTCACCACAAGGCGTACAGAGCAGGTGAGGAGAAGAGTGAACAGTTCAATTTTTGCTGTGGATATGGCTAGAGAAGGAAGGGATTGTTATCTGTCAGGCTATTGTAAAACATTATACTCATTTTATTGTAATGTTCTCAACCAACTCATGATACTATCTGGAGGCCTTTGGAAAGGAGAGGGTACTGTCAGGGACAAACTCAAGTGAGTATGTGCACATAGGGCTACAGGAAAAGAGCACCAAAATGGCTGTATAGAAACACTGCGAGAACAGAATGAAGTTATTTTTAAGTTCATAAAAACCATTACATTGTAAAGGAGCATGCCAGCCTCCTAGAAGGCAGGACCTAAATCTCTCCTTTCAGTTTTGAGCTTGACCATTTAAGGACAGAAAATATAAAGCTTGCACTTTATGTGCCATTAAGGATTTAAGCCTGAGAGCAAGATACATTGGGATAGGAAGCAACAAAGAAACAAAGGTAAATCACTATTTGTTGTGGTGGGATGAAATGTGAAAAGGGGGGCTTTGAGTACTGACTGTTCTGGTGGCATGGAGCCTTGAGGAGTGGAGTGCCAGGGTAAGTGGTGCTTGAGAGTTTATTAAATCAGACCCAGGAAGATAGCCTGTATTGTGATACTTCAGCTCCCCACCAAATTGACTACATGAGGCAGGGGAAAGAAACAGGAGCACCTAAATTCTGGAGAGAAAAATAACTTCCTCATAGCCAGCTTTGTGTACTATGTGTGCAACTGAAGCAGATCATCACATACTAACCAGGGATGCCACCTCAGACAAAACAAGGTCAAATGCAATAACCTTCCCACTTGGATCACTTGTACCAGTCTGTTGCAAAGCATTTTTGTCACAAAGAAAAAGGCTACTCCCCACAGTAACAGAAGATCATAAATAATCTTGCCCAAGTAGATTGCTGGTTGGCTTTAGTGCTGCTGACCTTTGAAAATCTAGCCCTGAATATCTGGGACTAAATTTACCAGACGAACAGTGAGGCTTAAACTGATTCAATTGCTTTCACTAGATTCAAAGACGCTTATAACCAGAATGGAGTAGAAGAGAGAGCCTAAACCACTTAAGTGGCATTAGCTTTACCACGGTTTTGAAAAGTTGCACAGGTCTGATTTCCTAAATGTTCAAATCATATTTGAATCAAAGGTCAAACCCCTTGAGCTATTTAGCTTATGGCATTTATTTTCCCTGGGTTCAGAGGTTCTAAGAAAAATGATCAGAAGATTGTGATCAGATTCACATGAAAAGTTAGACACCACTACTCTTGTTGTAAATGTAGATGAAGAGGTAAAAGAGGGTTTCCCGCATATAATTTATCACAAAAGAAGACTCATTCATTAAAACCTGGAGTCCATTTGCAGATATAGCTATAATTAAAAGCAGTGGGTCTAATTCCTAGGGGACATAAATTGATCTAGGGCCATCTAGTCAGCCATCAATTTCTGTATGGAGTTATAATTGTTTCACCCCCTGCTAAAGACATCAGGCCATATTTTTATAGGTGTAAACATACAATTCAGAGGTTGTGTCTACATGTTCATTCATGCTCCATAATTACGGTGCATTAAGTTTAGTAGCTGTAATAACAGGTACTAACTTGATGCGCCATAATCAGCACTACTGAGCATTAGTGAAGATGTATGCTTTTTGTGTGACATTTAATGTGCATTGGATTAAAGGTACTATGGCACATTAGCACGGTTTTGGCCAGCTGCGCTAATGCACAGTAGAATTAGTTCAATGTGCAATAAGCATCTCATGCATATGCGACCAAAGAGACACATCTTGTATTGCTGGCAAAATACAGGTTCCTGTGCATTTGATACTCATTAATAAGTAGTCCCTTACCAATAAATAAATAAATAAAATCTGAGGAACAAGAACAAATTTTAAATGAAGGCTCAGTTGGTAACCAGTTCTCCCCATCAATCCAGATCCAGTACTTGTAATTCATTTTTTCCAGTTAACACATGGTTGAATAGTATGAATACAGCAGTTTTTTCCTTACCGCAGCCATTGATTTGCTAATCCTGTCTGTCTACAGTTATCACACTCTAGAGTACAGCAACTGTATGTTAGTTTGACACATGCTGACTTGTACAATAGCAGACTTGAAGATCAGACACACAGTATAGTCTAAGAAGCCCTACTTCAGAAAAGTGGGAAGAAGAAAAAGAACCAACCATAATGGTCATAGAGATAGGGAATGCCAGCCAGAGAAAAAGGCAAGTGCCTAAAACTGCCTATAGCCTGGCAGCCTGGGAGAGTTACCAACCAAGCACAAACTACCCTGGGCATTGACACAAGATATATTTAGTACCAACAGTGCTATATGGTTCCAAATTGAAGTGGAATAGGATTGCAGACAGGCAAAGAATACCAATTTTCTAGGATATAGCAATTATTATCTAGTACAGGCACACTGATAAAGATAGAACTGGCCGGTACCGATGGCTGATTATTAGCCAGTCATATCAGCTGATACCAATCTGATAGCCAACGCAGCCTGGCAGCTTGGAGAGCAGTGTGCAGCCAATAAGTCTGGGGAGGGGAGGGGAATGGACATGGGGGATGGGCTGGCTGCTGCAGGTTAGGGGCCAGGGCCTGTGCCTCCCTCTTCCTGGCAAGGGGGCTGAGCCAGGGCTGTGCTTGGGGTGGGCAAGGGCAAGGCGGGAGGCAGAGGTGCTGGGATGGGGGAGGGTTATGGCAAATTTTGACATGGCTGCAGCCCACCCCATAGTTCTGCCCTCACTGTACTGCCACCCACCCCACCTCACCCACTCCTCGTGCAGCCCCGGCCTAGCTGCCCATACCAGAAAGAGACTGGTTCAGCCCCTGGTCTCGAACCCACAGCAGGCAGCCTGCCCTCCCCCAGACACAAATCTGGGAGGCACATGGGGGTGTGCACAGCAACAGGGAACTG
>NW_017728943.1:96837196-96852575 GCF_001723895.1 Crocodylus porosus | reverse complement strand
CCTGCCCCAACCCAACCCAGCTCCCTTCCTCACTTGGAGGCCTTGTTCTGCCCCCCAACACACCTTCCTTACCCTTCCCCCACCCAGACTTACTGGCCGAATGTTGCTCTCCAAACTGCCAGGTTGCATTCATGGCCACATGCATGCTGTGTCTGGTCATGCAAATGGCATATATAGGTGACGTTATTGGCCACATCGGCCAAGAAAAGCCAATTGGGTCAATTCTCTTTTTATTCCAAACTCCAGTTTGGGCAAGGAGACCCATAAGGTGGAAGGGAGGGAGGTGGTGGGAAACTTTGGTCACTAATTAACTGGACAGGATTTTAACTGGTAGCCTCTCAAATTCATGGCTATTCCTTTAGCCCATGAGGCAGATTTAAAAAATGAATGAATAGCTAAATGAGTTGTAAATAATAGCTAAATATTTGTTGTAGAGTGAAATAACATCTTCTGGCTAAAGTATCTCTACAATTTGTGTAAAATGAAATTATATTCCATCATCCCCATTTAATTATTTGACAAGCTGAGAAAATTAAACCATCAGTCATTGATTCTTCTCGGTTTTTTTTTTTAGCTTCTCTCCAGAAGTCTATGATTGGGGACATCAGAACAACAGCTTCATGGCTTACATAGGGTCACTGCAGCAAGATTCAACACTGGACACAGATCGACCAAGCCCTTTGTAGCTTCAGTCAACTACAGCATTCTAGGATATTCCGTATGAAAAAAACCCAAAAACATGAAGCATAGCAATTGTTCTTCAACTGTGGGTTTTTAGAGCACAGTTCCTGGACATGACTGCCACAGGCTTTCCATAGTTCAAGAAGTAGACAGGTAGTGGTTTAGCTTTGTGAAACTACATTTTAGTTAATACCTTGCTCTAAGTCCTGCTAGTTTTGACTCTGATCCCACAAAGGTTTCCAAATCTGCTTAACTTGATGTATGTGAAGAGCTCCATTGCAGGACAAGAGCCTTAGTGGGCATAATTCAATCATTTTCTGTCATTTAAAAAGATAGATGTTGTGCAACTTAAATGATGCCAGAGTATACACATTCTTTTCTGAGAAATTTTACACAATGTATATGAAGTTCTTTTTAAGTATATTTCATTTTATCAAATGCACTGTACAATACATACAGGAGAGATGCCTAAACTGCATGAGACAATTGACATTCAATCTTAAATCACACAACCTTAGAGCCCTGAAAGTGTCACTTCCAGTTTAAATGACAATAGTTTTCAAGTTGTAGCAACATTTTGCTCTTCAATTCACAACATTTAGTACTGGAATATGCGGCAAGTAAAATGTTCACAAGGCTGACAGAAGCTGCTACGCTGAAGATTGTGGTCTGGTAGATTGTCTTCCTCTGAAGATATACGTTTTGGTTCTCATTTCCTCAGCACCTGCTGGAATAATCCTGAAATAGGAAGGACTGCTTCTGCAAAAGTGGTGGCAAACTCAGCTAAAAGCTCCCATTGGTCAGACCCTGCTGTCTGACAGACGTAGCACTTTAGATAGACTAAAATGTATAAGTACCCTTGAAACAGTAAATTCCATTCTTATTGTCTCCAGTGAATAGCCAGCCTGGCTACTTTTTAATTTAAGTTTTTTAAAAGGTATCTCATCTAAAAAAATATTCCATATCTGTCTACCACCTACACAGATGTGGATTTGTAACTCTCTTTCAGCTTCCCACATAGGAAGTAAGGAAGGAAGCCTACTTCAAATAAAAAATAGTTAAACTGTTATCAGTCTCAGACTATGGTATGGCAAAGAACACAAAAGGGACCTTGCTTGTAGAATGCGTTTTGAGTTGTCAGAAGGTTTTGTGGGAAACCGCAGCTGCCAGAGAAGTGAAAGGCTCAACATGCAGAGGTCATTGCTACAGGCTAGAAGACCACTTATACAAAGTAATTAGTGCCTTAGGGTAACTGCAGTTCATCTAAGGTTCTGTACTCACTGTGCTTACATTCAAGTTTGGAGTGTTGTTGCCACTCCCCACCTGCTAGGGACATGCCTGTGTGTTTCCTCCCAAGAGGCGGCAGAAAGGAAAGAGCAGGGTCAACACTCTCTCTGTCCTTTAGACTTTTCAGAGTGCAAGAAGTAGGGGAGTCAGTGACAACGGGGGTGGAAGGATGGGTGGGAAAGAGGGTGGTGCTGGACACATGCTGACAATGGATCTCAAAGGCAACTTTGGGTGAGTAACCATTTTTTATTCTATGCATCCTTATCTCTCTCTTCCACTCCCAGTGGCTCCAAAGCAGCAACTACCTGTGAAGAATCTGGGTGCTTGGAGTGTGTCCGAGTAGAAACTAAAACAGTCGTGCAGAAGCAGGCATCCATTCTGTATGCCCCTAGCAGCAGAGTGGCTTGCAAATAAAAGCAAACCAATACCCAGACAACTACGTTTACATTTCAAAGAGGGGAACATGTCCAGAAGTCACAGAACCTAAGGTAGTATGGAGCAAACTACAATCTGACCAGAAGACTATTCTTTAGATAGCTGACAATATAGCTTAATAAAATCTGAGATCTGTTCTGCCTTCAAAAAGGCAAACCATAACCCTGGAAAGAACCCAGATGACTTATTTTACCCAAGTAGAACGAAAAGGCTCCAGCTACATTTAAAGTGTGGTGTCCCACCTTCTCTTGGCTACAGCGTGGCTTAGGGAAGAGCACAAATGAGTCTTGAGGAGCAAGTTTGGATGGGCCCAAGGTAAGCATAGCCTTGTTTTTGCAAAAGAGAGAAGGCCTGCTTTGATTGCTTGCAGTTCACCATGTTATAGTAAATGCAGTGGTCCTGGGAATGAGAGAGGGGCAAGGTTTGTTTAGCAACTTTTCTTTTATTGGATCCTCTCCCAACTATACAGATTTCCAAATGAACCTTGCTTCTCAAGTACTTCCTCGTTTCTTGAGAGCTGATTGCTACCAAGATTTTCATGTTCACTGATAGCGTAAGACGCACAGTGCCTAAAAGGGAGTGGGGTGGGAATCCATCAGCTCACTCAGGATCACTCACAAATCACAAGAGCAAAGGAAGTTTCAGGCCTAGGAGCTATATTTGCAATGAGGTTGTGTGTTATTGAGCTGTTATGAGAACCCTGTGACTTGTCTTAGGGAGCAGCAAACTGAGATATCCACCAGGTGAATTTTCATGAAATTAACCTAAATTTGCATTCCTTATATTAGAAGAAGGACGTAGTCGAACGATAGGGAGGATTCTCGATAATGGCAGAGAGGCAATGGTGCTTTGGCAAGCCTTTTCCCATGTGATGGCAGAAGTCTCTCTTGTAGGATCCTAATTTGAATACAAACTCTCCAGATTTCTCTGGAACAAATACTCTCAGTGTTAGCTAATGAGCCAAGCTGTGAAATAGAGAGGCTGGATCTGTATAGGTGATCTCAAGCGGTTTTACTTACTTATACTTACTTAAAAGTTTTGCAGAAACCATGAAATCTGGAATTGTCCACAAAATCAACAACAACAAAAAACAAAATTAAAATTAAATGCTGGCACCCCAGTGGGAGCCAGTGATCCTCACTGCCAGTGGGGTGGAGTGGCATGAAGATGGGATGGCAGCTGCCCCCTCATCCTTCCTTCCCCCAGTGGGGTCTCTCCACCAATCAGCGCAGGGGGTCAGGGAACCATGAAAAGTCACCAGTTAAGATAGTGGTTGCCTTTTCATCTGTCCTCCTTAGGGCCTCTCCACCAATCAGCACTGAGTGGGGGGGCTCTCCACCAACCAGTGCCAAGGGGCAGGGCTGCTGTGAAATGCCTACATAGCGAAGAAGAGGCCGTGCAGGGGGACCACACCGTGCATCTCATCTACACTTACAGGATTCCAGATTTCTCCTTTGTATCAATAAACTCAATAACATGTTCCTCAATAAGACATTTCCTTCAGTTTTTCTATATCTCCAAAATAGCAGTAATTTGTCCTCTGTGGGATACAATTGAACATGATGGAAAAATATTTAGCTCTTAATGTTGGAAATTATTTCTGACCTGACATAAAAACCCATTAGCTGAATGAGCTCATTTTGTCTAGTTGCAAAGAATGTAGAAGACATTCTAATTTTTTGTATTTCAATATATGATCTGCTTAAGTTAGATTGTAATAGCTAACCAGCTCCAGTGTGTTCAGGAACAAACCACTGCGCAGCTTCCCAGTCTTGTCCATAAACCCTCTTAAGGCTAGATTGTTTTTAACACAGAAGAGAAGGATGTCAGCAATCACTTGGAGAATGCCTCAACATTTTCACTTGTCTGTTCTGAATAATCTTTGTGTATCATCATGATCTATCAAGCCCCCTCATTTTTGTTTTTTATTGAAGTCCTTCCATGTCGTATAGTTTTTCCTGTTTTACACTGAGGTTTTGTTTTCAGGTATTCTAGGATGCAAGTGCTCCCTCTCACAAAATCCTCTCAAAACTAATAAGAGCCTCCATCTTAAAAGGAGTTAGGTTCCCCTCCAACATGACTAATTGGAAAGCTGCTCCAGAACCTCATTGCTGATATTTAGGAATCCTCTAATTTCTAGCTTAAATTTATTAAAGGATGGTTCATACCTGTTTGTTTTTGTAACACTGTCATTAATAGGGTTGTAAGGCATTTTGAAGGGTCATCTAGTCCAACTTCTTGCACAAATGCAGAATGCACTATTCCCAAATGATTCCTGCCAAGCTTATACAGCTGGTTCTTGAAAAACCTCCAATTTTTCCTTATTGGTTAGAACAAGAGCCAAAGGATACAACTAGAGAGTTATCAATTTCTTGAAACAAAAAGTTGTTCTCAACACATTAAGCATTTACTGAACATTTTAAGCTTTTCTTATTATTCTTCCAGGGATATCAGGCAAATTACAATCCCTTCTATCACTTCATTAGTTTGGCTGTTTTTGTTATCTCCTTAAAAATACCTCATTTGGCTTCTTTCTGATTTGGTGGTCTATAGTAGACCCCCCCATAATATCACAATTGTTTCCTCCCCCTCCTTTTGTCTTCACCTAGGTACATAGGCAACACATAGGGAGTACATGGGGGTGCACACTGCAGCCACCTGCAGAAGGTCCCCACTTGGCCTGCTCTTACTGCAACCACCTGCAATGCCGCCTGCGGGCAGTCACTGTGCCCTCCCGCCCCCAAGCCTCAGGAGGCATGTGTCGCCTATGCCTGGATAGACTCAGATTTTCTGCTTTCTTCATTCTGCTTCTGGGAACAAGCATACATGTTCTGGACAAACAGCAACACTACCTCCTTTTTGCTCCCCAAATCCTGCTTCCAAAACAATGTCTATTCCCTTTAACTGAAATAGTTCTTGCTAGTTCTCCTTCCCCATTATTCCTGTACACTCATCCTGCAATAGACTAGTACCTCTAGGTCTTTCTGCACCTCAGTCACTTCTGACCAATGAATTCCTAGCTTATCCCATAATTTATGTTTATTAGTTTTCTAGTGTGTAACCTTGCACTATTACTGAAATTCATCCTATTTCTACTACTGCAGTTCACAAGCTCATCCGGTTCGTTCTAGGATAGACCAATCCTCCTCCTTACTAACAATGCCTTACAACTTTGTCTTATTAGCAAATTTAATTAGTGCATTTCTACCTTTTGTGCCAATGTCATTAAAGAAAATATTAAATAATCCAAAACCTGATACTGGCGAAACTCTTCGAAAAATCTTCCCCACCTCTGAAACTCCCTCTTTCTATACAAACTGTTGCCGTCTCCCTTTTATACAGTTCTTTAGCCAGATTGAATTTTATTCCTCATCTCCATTTTCTCCATCTTACATTGTCATAACTTTTTCCATGTGGCACTGTATCAAAGGCTGTGCTGAAATCCAGAGAGATAAGATCTTTCATTTTCTTTGCCTTGAAATCAGTTAACTTAGTTTGGTTAGGAATCTACTTTTGGTAAAATCCATGGCACATTTTCCTATTTTATCCCATTTTCCATTTACACCCATGTCTTTATTTTTTCCTTTAGAAAATTAGTCTGTTTCAAGGGCCTCAACAGTTGCCTGAAGGGATAGCTAGGGATAGAGGATGTCATACTTCAGCTTTAGATAATCTTTGTCAGTCTCTGATGACATTCTTATAAGCAAGCTGAGGAAATTGTTTGATGTCAGCCAGTATCAAGTGGGGTGCCCCAGCAGTTTGTCCTGGAGCTGTTTTTTTTCCAATATCTTCATCAATGTCTTGGAAGATGGCATAGAGTGCATCCTCAGCAGGATCGTGAATGACATGAAGCTGGGGGGAATAGTAGATGTGTTGGAGGGTAGGGCTAGGATTCAGCGAGACTTTGACAAATTGGAGGATTGGGCCAAAAGAAATCTCATGAGGTTCAGCAAGGACAAGTGCAAAGTCCTGCATTTAGGACAGAACAATCCCATGCACCAGTACAGGCTGGGAACTAACTGGCTATGCAGCAGCTTTGCCAAAAAGGACCTGGGGCTACATTGGATAGTAAGCTCAATATAACCAAACAGTACGTCCTTGTTGCAAAGATTGCTAATGGCATACTGGGCTGCACTAGTAGGATCATTGCCAGCAGATCAAAGGAAGTGATTCTTCCCCTCTATTCAGCACTGGTGAGGCCACATCTGGAGTACTGTGTCCAGTTTTGGGCCCCCTACAGAAAGGACGTGGACAAATTAGAGAGAGTCCAGTGGAGGGCAACAAAAATGGTGAGGGGGCTGGAGGAACCATGACTTCTGAGAAGAGACTGAGGGAACTGGGCTTATTTAATCTGAAGAAGAAAAGACTGAGGGGAGATTTAATAGCAGCCTTCAACTACCTGAAGGGCAGTTCCGAAGGGGATGGATCTAGATTGTTATCAGCGGTGGCAGATGAAAAAACAAGGAGCAACAGTCTCAAGTTGCAGCAAGAACAGCTTAGGTTAGATATTAGGAAAAACTGTCTCACATGAAACGTAGTAAAGCACTGGAACAGGTTACTCAGAGAGGCTGTGAAATCTCCATCTTTGGAGGTTTCTATAGACCTGGCTAGATAAAGATTTGGCTGGAGTAATCTAGTTGAGGATGAGCCTGCTCTGAGCGGGGGGTTATACTGCCAGGAGTGCAGAGAGAAGTGCCAATTTTCACCCAATCTGGCCACTGAAAGCGATCGGCAGCTATGACCAAACACAAGTGCATGGCTGCAAACAGCTTAAAAAATAGTCAATTGGTCAAAAATCTGATCCCTCATTGCAAGGGGGGAGGGGGGGGATCAGAAGAAGACATTTAAAAAAGATCACCTTCTATACGTTTTTTTCTGCACTGCCTCCCAGCCTGTCTCTGTTTTCAGAATGGGAGGAGAGAAAGAGAGCAGAGAGAGTTCAGTGATTTGGTTCACCTCATCCTCCAGCACTGACTGGGGAACCCCTAGACAGAGCTCCCTTTGCTCCCTTTCCCCTCCCTCCCATTCTGAAACAGGGACAGGCTGGGAAGGAGGAAGGGCTGCAGCCAGTAGCTAAGTTCCCCTCCCCCCAGAACCAACAGTGAACTTCTGTTTGGTCCAGGGGATTGTTGAAACCTAGAACATTTCCTGCAAAGTGTTCTCAGTTACGGCCGGGAACTGCCCTCCTGAGGTCCCATCCAACCCTAATTTTCTATGATTCTAGAAAACACTGTCTACGTGAATCTCTTATAAAAGATGGGTGCAGCTGAATCCCCAGACAGCTGTCTGGTTGAATGATTATGCTAAAAGAGTAGCCATCAGTTTCAGGGTAGAAGAGGTATTAAGTTGGGCCTCCCTGTGGACTGTCTTAGGCCCAGTTCTGTTCAATAGCTTCATTATGGGGGACAGAATTGGGTATAGTTGTAGCAAGTGCTCATCCTAAGTGTGGTCATAATGCCCCCTGATGGCCACTCAGCTCTTGTCACCCTAGCTTCTCTTGGGGCTCTCTCCCTGTTACTCTTCCACCATGCCTTGATGTTATCAAATTTCTGGTGAAAGGGAGGCTGCCCAGGACTTCTGAAGCCTGCTTGTACTCTTACGACCACCAGTGCTCATCATGGTCATTGCCTTAACAGCTAGTTTTGTGGGCTCCATCCTCCCCAGTATCCACTCCCACGCCTCTCAGGTGATCTGCTGATATATGCTCTTCATCGGCTACGGGCTCCCAGGCTGATGCTGTGCCCTCTGAACTCTGGAGCAGTCCTCCCTGGACACTGGACTATCCTGGTCCTTCCCAGGCGCCAGACTCTCTTGCTATGCCCTAGTCCACCCTGGGCACCGTGGTCTCCCCCACACACTGGACCTTCTCCCAAGTACCTAGTCCTTTTTGGGCTCAAGCTCACTCTCTGTGGGCCTTAGGCCTATCCCTTCCAAGGCATGCCCTCGCCCCACACTCACATTGAGCCATCCATGGGCTCAGGCTCTGCCTCTGGGCCTCAGGCCCTCTATCCTTCTGGCCCCTTGTATCTTCTCTCTCGCTGGGCCAGTTGGGACTTCCATGCCTCCCCTTCGGTCCCTTCCTTAACCATCAGGTTGTATACCAGCAGCCCTCTTGGACCATGCTTATGTCCCCCGGCCTCTCTCTTCCAAGGCCTGGCTAGTTCTGGGGCTCAGTGACGCTTGCCCCAGCTCGGAAAAGATCTCAGAAGCCCTGCTGCAGCCCTGTTGCCAGGAGCCCCTCTCCCAGTGGCATTCAGGGGGAGACTACCTGCCACACCTGCAGGCAACTTCTCCAGCAGCCTCCTCTCTTAACGTGACAAGTGCACCAAGCGCTCTGTTACAATAATGCGCTTAATAGAACTGGCAGATCACATTATTCTGGGTGGAGTAGTAAATGCTTCAGGGGACTAGTATAACAGCTGTAAAAAAAACCTTGATAAATTAGGAAAACGGTCTGAAACAAATAGGATGAAAATCAGTGAGGACAAGTACAAAAGTACCATACTTAGGAAGGAACAATCAAATGCAAAAATATGAAATGGGGAATGACCAGCTAGGCTGTCATACTGTAGAAAAGGACCTAGAGGTTATAGAAGTTCAGAAGCTCAGTCAACAATATAGTATTGTTGCCAAAGCAAGGGTAATCCCAGCTAATAGCATGCTGGGATGTATTAACAAGAGTGTTACATGCAGGTCACAGGAAACTATTTTCCCACTCTGTTCAGCACTTGTTAGGCCTCACCAGGAAAACCAAGTCTAGTTTTGGTTACCAAACTTTAAGAACAGTACAGACAAATTCGAAAAAGTCTCAAGAAAATAAAACAACAAAAAAAGGTCAAGAAAGTAGGACGTGAGGAAAAATTGTATTATTAATCTATAAAGGAGATTTTTTTAAATACAGAAGGATGACAGTGAATTGGTCTGCACCCACAGATAACAGGTCAAGTAGCAATAGGTTAAAGGGCAACAAAGGAGACTGAGCTTGAATGCTGGAAAGAACTTTCTAATGAAAAGGAGGATTAAATACTGGAACAAGTTACTGAGGAAGGCTGTGGGACCTGCAATTGGAAGTTTTTAGTGTAGTTACTTTAGACAAATGTGTCCGGGATGGTTTAGAGAGGAATAATCCTAGTCAGGGGAACGGGCTGAAAGATGATCTTTTCAGGTCCCTCGTAGCCCAATTTTTAATATGACTGGAAGATTGTTAAAACAGCCACAGCTCTTGCCAGATGCCAGCACTTCAAGTGGCAAAGGCAAATGGAAAGTCTCAGGTGCCCTCTCTAAGGCTAGAGTATATAGTGGGAAGCATTTACTACATGCAGCCCACATTTGCACGTCTCACAGCCATTCCAGTGCTACGAGGAAGTTCCAAAGCAGCGCTTGGTAAGCCTCAACACCTGGATCTCAGTAGAAGGAAGAGCTACTAATTTGCTAAGTATCCACTTCAATCAGCTCTGAAGCACTTCTTTCCAAGAAAAAAACCCTTAATGGGCTCAAATTTCCTGACTGAGAAGACACAGCGGGATTTTAGAATGGAATCAGGGTCCTTAAGCATATAGACTTCCCTTCAGCCACTTTACAGATGAACTGGGCCATGAGCTTTTGTAGGCAACAACCTACTTCATCAGATACTTAGCATCTGATGAAGTAGGCTGTTGCCTCTAAGAGCTTATGTCTCTCTGAACATAATTCTAAGGTGCCTCCATGCCCTACCTTCTGCCTGAATACTGAAGTGGGAAAATCTATATGAGGGTCGACGACCTACAACCTTCAGGCCTGGGATCTAGCCCACAGAGCTCAGGCTTCAGCAGCATTTGGTGGCATCTGCTGCCTGGGGCTCTGGCAGAAGGGGAGCTCTGCCCATGTCACACCAAGTGGCAGAGGCTGCAGTGAAGGGAGCTATGCCATAGCCAAGCAGTTAAGGGAAGCAGTGAAGGCAGCCAGGTCCTAATACCTTCTTTCCTCTGACCCCAGCTGGGTTGTTCTGCCTCCTACCACTGCAAAATGTTGCTGATCACCGATTTATACAGCTCCCTACCTCCCTGTCCATTTTCTCTGTCCCTTACACGTTATCTTGCATGAGACTTAACAAAAGGTAAGAGGTACCCTTAGGGCTCAGAGCAACAAGTTTCCAGGCAATACAGAGGAATGGGTGTTTAGTCATATTGGATGTCTATAGATGTGCTCTGGGAGGCAGCGGAGGGGGCACTTTAATTAGTGCAGCTCCAAAAGCCACAGTAATTGAAATCGCCTAGTGTCACATGTATCAGCGTCCCCATGCTGGAAAATGGCAGCAGGGCACTTTGGACTTTAACTTAAAGTGCCCAGCTGCCATTTTTTAGCATGGGGATGCTGATACATGTGATGGTGGAATCTGCTGGAGTGCAGTAATTTCCACGCTCAAGCAGACTCAATTAAGTAGACTCGATTAACCAAGTCTGCTCCAACACACTATAATTACAGCACATCGGAGCAGCTTCCCTGCATATGTATAGGAGCCCAGTACTTTCTACTTGCCAAAAAGAGGGTGGCTCTGAATTCAGGACCAGAGAAATGTAATGTATTTCTCTATTCAGGGTCATGGTAACAACCATTGCCATAATAATCTCATTAGCAGATCCACAATACTAGCTTGCTGCGGCACACAGAAAATAATTAAGAAATCTATATCTTGTTTAGGATAGTCAGCATCCCCAAAGACCTTCACCAAGTGTCTCAGCGTGGTAGCAATATATTTAATGGTATATTTTCCTCTTACCTTCAGGACTGGCTCTTATTTGGGGTATTCATCAAGTCAGAGACCACAACATTGTATTCTCCAACTTTTCACCACCTTGGGACTTGGAATAAATAAGCAAAAGTCATCCTTACCTTATAGACGTGCTCCTACACTCACTGTAACCATCATATTTATTTCAGCTCGGGTTTCATGAAATCCTGCCATGACTTCAAATTGTTTTCAAAACCATTCTTGGACAACTTTAAGAATAGGCCTATAGTTTTTAGGCTAGCTAAACTGCTCAGTTATCTTTCAGCATGCCACAATCATCTTCATTGAACACAAGGGTGGTTGGCATCTATATACTTCCCATAAAAAAACTACATCAACATGTTAGTTCAGATTCTTCAATAACTCCCTGAGGAGACTGATTTGGACATAATGGGTGCCTGTAGATGTGCAGGGAGGCTGCTCTGACACATTGTAATTACAGTGTGTTGGAACAGACTCTCTTAATTGAGTCTGCTAGAGCGTGGTAATTAGCGCAACTAACAGAATCCTTCATGTCTCATTCAACAAGCTTTAGTTAAAGCGCCCCACCATCATTTTGAAGTGTGGGGATGCTTATCCACAAGATGCTGCAGGAGCTTTAATTAGGGTGGCATTCGAAGTACTTAGTTAAGTGGCCTTCCTTAGGTTGTATTGCAAACAGGACAGAGATGTACAAACATTAACTTCTCCAGGGCTCTATTCACATCTCTAAACTAAAATACTGCTGCACAGAAGGCCAGGGGGTTACAATGGAAGAAATCGCAGATTGGTAGGGGAGGAAGAAGAAAGTGGATTAGTCACAGGGAGAAGGAGTCTTGGTTTGTTGTTAATTTCTTGGGTGGAGGAAGAGGGAGCAAAATAAAAAAGCGGTGTGTGCAACAGAAAGGACCGAGGCTGAGTTCAAGACAAAGTAGGAAAAGGACTAACATTTTGAGGGGCATAACTAGTCTTGATTTCAGTACCTGGAAACTGAAGACACTTTTACACGTGCTCCAGAGGTGGGGTGGGGTGGGGTGGGGTGGTGCTTTAATTCGAGTGGCTTCAAGAACTGCTTTAATTAAAGTGTTGCCATGTCTCATGTATCAGTGTCCCCATATTTAAAAATGGTTGCAGGGGTGCTTGAACTGAAGCTTGTTCAACGAACTTTAGTTCAAGCGCCCCCAAAACAGTTTTTAAACATAGGGATGCTGATACACAGGAGGCTGCTGGAACATGGTTATTACTACTCTCGAACAGACTCGGTTAATCGAGTCTGCTAGAACGTGCTGTAATTACAGCATTGTGGAGCAGCCTCCACACTCGTGTATTGGTGCACTGCAGGATAAAAAACCGCCATGGCTGCAGGTCACAGAAAAGATCCTATTTTGGAATATATTCAAGAAATTCCTGTGCCAAGTAAGAGAGGAACATATGTCAAATGTAAAAAGTGCAACAAAGAAATACAAGGCCTAGCAGCCCAAATGAACCAACATTATGAAAAATGCTTTTTAGAAGGCAATGAACTTGAAGATTGTGATGTGGACACGTCTAAGCCATCTGGATCAACTGGTTAGTAATCTTGCTAGTTTTTAATCATTCTTATGGATTGCTTACCATGTATTGCAATGCTAGTAAATGATAAATTTAAGATGATAATGTTAGTTATTTTGGGTGGATTATGAATTTCAAAATGTGTGTGTTCAAAATCTAATGGATGCCACGTTGTGGGAGGATTTGTAAAAGATACATTTTTAATATGCCCCCTGCACTTCTGAAATGAGCTTTGTTGCTCAGTGGGAGCACCTATATGTGCACTTTAATGCGCAGTAGACTATTTTACTGTGCAGTACAGGTGCATAAAAACCCATGCTGTTAATGGGTTAGTCTTACCTTGGTCCTGGGGAAGCTCTTTGAGAAAATTATCCAGGAGCACATCTGCGAGGGACCAGCAGGGGAGATCATGCTTAGGGGCAACCAACACGGGTTCATTAGAGTCAGGTCATGTCAGACCAACCTGGTGGCCTTCTACGACCAGGTCACAAAATCCTTGGATGCAGGGGTAGTAGCGGACATAGTCTTTCTGGATTTTAGGAAGGCCTTCAACACTGTCGCTCACCCCATTCTCATTAAAAAATTAGGAGACTGATGTTGATGCCTACATGGTCAAACGGATCGCAGATGGGCTGAAGGGCTGCGTCCCAAGAGCGGTGGTGGATGGGTCATTTTCAGCCTGGAGGGGTGTGGGCAGTACTCTTTCCTGCCATGGCAGGGGGTCGGACTTGATGATCTGCTCAGGTCCCTTCTGACCTTACCAACTATGAAACTAAGCTAAAGCGCAGTAAAATAGGCACATTAAGCATCAACAAAAAATCATGCGCTTGCACTACTGTGCATGAGGCAACCGAATGCACATTAATTAGGACCACAATTTGTAGGACATGCTAATTAAAGGTGGCTGTGAGTCACATGCATAAGTGGCACAGCACCTCCCTGTGCTGAGAAAATGGCTCTTTGAACTAAAACATTGAACATGTTTTATTTCAAAAGTGCACTGCAGTCATTTTCTCAGCATGGAGACATGCTGTGCTGCTGATACACATGACACGTGAGGCTGCCCGAGCACATCAATTTCTGTGCTCCAGCAGACTTGATTAATTGAGTCTGCTCCGACGTGCTGGATTTCCAGAATGTCGGAGCAGGCTCCCCACATGCGTGCAAGTGCCCCAGGAGGTACTAAGTTTAATACGCATTTGAAGAAGTGCATTCATTCATGTATAAATTCATGATAAAAAACAAACAAAAGTCAAAACACCAAAATACGTAGGCATTTATATATTTTTTATTATTTTTTTTTATTATAATGATTGAGACACCGGTAGGCTTCCAAAAGGCTTTAAAACTGTAAATATATCAATTAAACGTTGCATTCATCTGATAGCACTATATGTGCATGTGTGTGTTTCATTCTGATCGTGGAAGAACACAGATTCTAGGCAGGGTTTAATCAGAGATTTTTGGATCAATTAACAGAGAAAACCAGGATCCTTGCAGAAAATGCTGCAAATGAAGCAATGATGAAAAGAGTCTTAGGAGAAGATAATGAAGCAAACCTGAAATTTATAATATATTGGTGCAGTCATCATTTGATACATCTTTTAGCCAGGTTAAAGTATTCCAGGAATAAAGGCAAATATTGTTGAAATTGCAAAATACTTCTGCAACAACCAGCTTCAGTGAAGAGAGCTGGGGATCCAAGCTAATTCTCACTCAAGCGGTATGGTGGAATTCAGCAGTTGACTACTCTGAGTATTTATTAAGAACTGGCTTATTCTGATGATCACCTATGAAGAAAACTGTGACAGTGATCGAAGTATGGTAGCCTGAGTAGTCAATATGGGCACCTATACATGAGCAGGGAGGCTGCTCTGATGCACTGTAATTACAGCACGTCAGAGAAGACTCGATTACTTGAGTCCACCGGAGCATGATAATTACTGCGCTCCAGCAGCCTCCAATGTCTCATGTATCAGCATCCCTGCACTTCAAAGTGGCAGTGGGGATGCTTTATCTAAAGCTCATTCAACCACCTTTAGATAAACTGGTCCCATTGCCAGGCGCTTTAATTTGAGTGGCTCCCAGAGCATGCGTTTAAGTACCCCACTGGACCAAAAGAGAAATGAAAAAGATATACTGAATACACTAAAACCTATTTCCATACTTTTGGACAAACTGCAGAAAGTTTGCTGCTGTATTGAGGAAGCTGCTGAAATTTGGAAAGAAACATTAGAACAAAAAATACCCAACAGCAAAGTTAAATTGCAGGCAGTAAAGAAGCAGATGAATCAAACACTTTCTCCACCTCATTTTCTTGCCAAAATTCTTAACAAAGTACCAGAGTAGATGCCTAACTGCCAAAGAGGAAAATGCTTCTATGAACAGATATCTACATCCAGTATCCAATCATGCCAACCATAATAAATTTTAGAGCTAGAGGTGAACTTAAAGTAAAGCTGTAATAAGGAACAAAGGCTGATTTCAGCATGAAAACCAAAACTGCTCTCAGACACAATGCAAGTCCAGATAGAAACAGCGGTAGAGAAAGGAGGTAGAAACATTATTAATATTATTACTATTATTATTAATTTCATAGATTTCATAGACATTAGGGCTGGAAGGGACCTCGGGAGATCATCGAGTCCAGCCCCCTGCCCAAAGGGCAGGAAGTCA
>NW_017728943.1:96781758-96836276 GCF_001723895.1 Crocodylus porosus | reverse complement strand
GCCCCACTCAGTGCTGGTCCCCTACTGTAACTCACACTCCCAGAGGGGCAGAGGGGACCTGTGCCCCCAGGGCAGGGGCTGTGTGCTGCCCACCGCAGGGTCAGGCTTCTGCCCTGCTGCCCTCCCGAGGCCTCCACAGCCCAGTGGGTGTGACCCAGCACTGCAAAGGGCCACGCAGGAAAGCTGCTTTTGCTGCAAACTCTGTGCTGCCCTGGCGACGTGTCCCCTGCACATGCATGGCTGCAGTAGAAGCAGTAGTATGGGGTTGTGTGCAGGGCGTACGCTGCCAGGGCAGCACAGAGCTTGCAAAGGCAAGCAACTTTCATGCACAGCCCCACTGTTCTTTGCAGCACTGGGTCATGCCTACTGGGTTGATGAGGCCCTGGGGGAAGGCAGCATTGTGGGAGTCCAAGCCCACAGCAGGTAGCCTACACCCGTGCCCTGTGCACAGATCTGGGGGGCATGGGTCCCCCCACTTCCTGGGAATGCATGCAACAGCAGGGAGCCGGCTCCCCCTTGCCCTCCAGACAAGCCTGCTGTGGCCCAATCCCACTCCCTACCAGGGCCCTACAGCTGCACATTGAGGCCCCGGGCCCAAAACCCTAGACACTGCCCAGCCCCAGCCCCTTCCCAACTCCTTCGCTCCCTCCCTCCCTCCCTATGGGGGCCTCAATAACCACCTTAATTCATCCATGCATTTTCAAAGATGATGGCCAATGGCTCTGCAATCACATCAACTAACTCCCTCAGGACCCTTGGGTGCATCCCATCCAGCCCTGTGGACTTGTATACATGCCGCTTTTTTAAGTAGCCCTGGCCTAACCTGTTCTTTCAGCACAGAGGGCTCCTAACCTCCTCCCCAAACTGTGCTGCCCGGCAGGAATGTAAATATGGTCTTGACAAATCCCTACTACTATGGCCTGAAGCAGATGAGCAGAAGGAACACTAACAGAGAAGCGGACTTGGAAGCAGTCCCAGATCATGATATACGTACATCTACACCTGTCACAGGCAGTAAAAAAAAAACAAACAAACCTCAAGGATCAGTTGAGCTACTTGGCACTTTGTTTTGCCTAGGGAGGGGCATCTGGGGCACAAAGGCTAAGTACAGACAATCAAGAAGCCTGAGGTGGAATTGATCAAACCTTTGTGGGTTTCTCTAAGCTGCAAAGAACAGATCGGGAAGGAACAGAACGGACACCCTCCCAACTGGGATGTGGGGGAGGAAGGGAACAGGGCTGCCTGCGCTAGCAGGCTGGGGGTGCTCCTATGTACCACTCAGGATGCCAGGCACTGCCAAAGGCACCAGAACCCAGCCAATAGGCAGGCTATGCCCGACTGCCTACTGGCCACACACCCCAACCCCCCATCAGCTGCAGAAGAGTAGAGCCAGCAGAGACTCTTTCCAGCCCTGCCCCCCCAGCCGGCCAATCAGCAGTGGGAAAAACCAGGCCCCTGCCCCCCCGCAGTTGTGGCTAAACAGGGCCCTCCACTTTCCCCCACCCCTAAGTACTGGGAGGGAGCAGGAGAAAGCAGTCAATGGGAGAAATCAGAGAACTCAGTGTATCCTGGGATGCAGGGGACTGTGACATAATTCAAGCCAGGAGAGGATCTGGTGGACAAGTTTGATAGACTGGTCTAACCTAAGCAGATTAAAATCTAATACTGCATTTATCTAGGTCTAGTTTAAACTGGTTCAGCCATTTTGAAACTAGTCCATGTGCACCAAACTTCTTTTCTGTAACAGGGTTAGACTGGTTTTGTCACCAGGGAGCCAGGTTTTCTGTTCACTGTGGAAAAGTGTGGATTTTCTCCTCTAATGGAAAAAAAAACAAAGATTTTCTACTTTAAAGGAAAAAAATGCAGAAGTGGCAGGTTCCCCTTGCAGGCGGGCAGTTCCAGCCTGCAAGGGGCTGCTTGGGGCCAGGGGAAGCCACATGCAATCACTGGCAGGGGTGCCACACGCACGTGCAAGCACACACATGCACATGGCAGCCAAGCTGCATGGAAAGCAGCTCTCAAAGCTCCCTCCAGGTAAATTGATGGGGGGTGGGGAAGGCAGATTAAAAGTCCCACAGCAAGGGAGGGAGTAGGGTAGGGCTGGGGGTGCTGCCCAACCAGGCCATGCATGGGGCCCAGGACTGGCCTGGGATTGTGGGGCCTGCCTGGGGGAGCAGGATGGAGCCACAAGCAGCTCTTCCAGGGGCCTATGGGGGCACTGACTGTGCTGCACACAACCCTGGGGAGGGAGGCTTGGGCACATGGCCCCAGATTTGTGCACAGGGTGGGGGCAGATGCAGACTTCCTGCAGCAGGCAGCCCATTCCCTGCCCCTCCCCAAACAGGCTCCACTCTGGCTGTGTCACCCACAGGGGGGGCGGGGGGGGGGAAGCTGGGCTCTATGCTCCGCTCCAGCCACAGCAGCTGCT
This sequence comes from Crocodylus porosus, assembly GCF_001723895.1. Taxonomy (NCBI): domain Eukaryota; kingdom Metazoa; phylum Chordata; order Crocodylia; family Crocodylidae; genus Crocodylus; species Crocodylus porosus. The sequence continues at coordinate 96,833,848 of NW_017728943.1, read as the reverse complement.
TTTTCCTACAGGCACTGCTGGAGGGTACAGAGGGCTGCAGGCCCTGGTCCCATAGCCCTGGCAGGTAGGGCCCCTCTGGCAGGGGGCTGCAGGATGCGAGTGCAGGGCAGCAGCAGTGCTGGAAGGGACGAGGGGCTGTGGGTGGGGAGTGAGGGGCACCAGCAGGTCATCTGGGCATCACAAAGCAGCAGGGGGCAGAGCTGCAGCTAGACCCACATTCTGGTGAGTACAGGGGGTAGGAGGAGCGGTTTTTCAGATAAGAAAACAAGAATCAAATACCAAAAAAGAAAGAAAAAAAGTATTTAGAATTTGTTAGGACCAAGTCACAGGTAGGCTTCTAAATAGTTTACTTACACACACACACACACACACACACACACACTTTAATCTAGGAAAAATGCTGATTTGGGGGTTTTTAATAATAGATTTTAGGATTTTTTTTAGAAATCAGAAAATTTGTGATTTTTAAAACAGAGAAAACCAGGATCCCTGCCAATCACATATACTGGTTTATGTATAATTTCTGTCCCTAGCCAGAGGAAACAGGGGGGAAGTTCACTTACTTTTGGGGGCAAAAAGATGCCAAGTCTCAAGCACATGGGGCTAATGTATACCAAGACCACTATATATATGTGACCACACATGCACAAGAATTAGCACTTGGGAAGAAAAAAAAAAAAAAAAGGCATTCCCTTAACTGAAAAGCATATAAAATGCCACAATATGCTCCACAAGATTATTCAGGCCTAATATAGCACTTCAGCAATTACATTTTCTTTTATTGAGTGTAAGGGCTAAACTTTAATCTCTCAACTGAGTCAGTTTTCCACAGGGAATCTTTCCTAAGAGTTTGAACTCAAGTACTTTTGAGAAGTGCCCATGTTTCTGGCCAATTATGACAAATATGTGCACATTGAAGAGGGCTGGCTCCATAGCTTGGGCTATTAATGCTTTCTCCCTACCTCCCGGATAGAATAGTAACCTTACCATAGGCTCTATACAACTAGCAGCAGTAGCAGCCTACCACCCTTTCTCTACTGGCTTATTAGGAGAAGGAATATTATAGGCAAATACCTTTGATACATGATTTTCTGAAGTAACGGTTAAACACTGAGCATATTTGGCAGATCTAGAAACCCTGTTCCAGCCACATCTGCACAGAAATCAAAGGGATGAATTTGGTTTAGATCCCATGCAGAGAGACCCAATAAAATATTTGAGTTAAACACCAAAAAACTTCAAGAGGACAGAAATCAAAGAACACTGGAATCTTCAATGATGCCTGAATAAGTGGTTTTATCTTGTGTAATATGTAATGGTGCATCAAGTTCAAACCCCACTGTGAAGAGCACAAAACCCTTGAAAGTAGTTTTAAAGTAGCTTAGATGCTCTTTGCAAACAAAACAGTCAGATTGTTCCAACTTGAAAAGCCAATACTGTAACATGATTCATATTTCCCATTCCTTTTACTTCTTAGCTATTTTCTCAAACCACATCTCAGTGGGTTAAAAACATTCAATTTGGGGTATTACTTCAGCATCTAAGGTAAGATGGTAAAACAATAAAAAGGATTGAGGGTTTTTTTTGTTTTAAATAAAATTCCAAGGAAACCTAACTGGCAGAAAAAAAAATTAAATATTTGATGTAGCACATAACAAGACAAGACTTCTTTCCCTCGACATAAGACTATTAAGATGCTCATATGCTCTTTCCCTTCTCAAAACCTTTCTCCTCTGGAGCAAAAGTGAAGTAGAAAGTACATTTTAAATCTAAAAAGCTGCATTTAGAAATATGAAAAAAAGTTCCTAGACAAGTAAAGGTATTCAGTAAAACTAACTCACAGACATTAGCTTCTTAATGTGGGGGGGGACTGACAAAGCTACTCTAACTCATTAGGGATTTTGATCTTTATGAATCAAAGTGGGTTGGAGTCAGGTTCTACTGCAACTGCATGCTATATCCTACCAAATGTAAAATTGTTTTCAAATGTTTTAGCCAATTCTTTTGACTTGTAAAGAGCCAGTGACTTAGTAAAGAAAAAGCCAAAGACCAGCAACTAAAGATAGTTCAGGGTAGCTAGAAAAACAAGAGAAGATGCACAAAAAAGTAGCATCCAAATTCTCAAGGAAGTGAACATGTGAGCAGAGAAGCAGAACTGCAAGGAAGCTAATCTTGCTCACACATCAGGGAGCATAAAGCTCAAGGAATGTCAGGGCGCAGGATGGGGAGAATAAAGAAGTAGAGCTGTAATAAGGAGCAAGCCAAAGCTGATTTCAACATGAAACACTATATTTGAGAGCAATTTTAGGTAAGTACAGCTAGAAATGGTACTGGTGAAAGGAGGTAGAAACATTTTTAGTAGTAGTTGTATTCACTGAAAATAAGACTACATCCTGAAGGGAGGAGTTAGCTTATTTTTTTTCCTTCCACTTACTTTACTAATTTGTTTACATCAGCTGGTCATACCACTTATGTAGATGCTCATTAAAAAATAATCAGAGGAAAATTAAAACAGCTTAAAACAGTATATTAGTGCTTATTCAGCACACTGAAGTATTAATGCTTATAATTCAAAAAGTCAAAATATCTTATGATTTGCCTTTTAAATAGGAATACAACAAAAAAGTAAAAAAGAATTTGGCAGACTTCAATTTCTTAAAGTTGTGCTTAAATTGTAGCTTCTTAAAATTCTTAAATGTGTTGCAAGACCAACAGGTCATTTGAATTTTAAAGGGTACTTTTCCTATTTCAGCATTCCTATTTCCTATTTCAATGATTATATAAAGAAAAACAGGATATGCACATAGACCATTAAAATTTAAAAAGGAAAACAGTGTCTTCAACCAAGAAAAAATTACAAACTTACACTCACAAAAGGAAAATGTATACCAGAAAAATAGTTACTTTAATTTGCATTTTACAGATTCAGATGTAAGAGATAGGAAAGATTTATACGTGTGTTTAAAATCGCAGCAAGCAGATCTAATGTCAGTTTTGGAGTATAATAAATTTAAATTACATAATTCAATAAATTAGATACATTAAGGATTCAAACATTGAACAGCGCTGAGGTTTACAAGTTGGAGCTTGTTAATTTATAAGCAGCAGCATCTATAGTACTTACAGTGTATTATAGATCATTTCTCAGAAAAAAAAAAAAAAGCACAGAGAGAAGTTTCTTCTTCCTAACAATCAACACAAAGCCTTAAGTGTGGTACGGTGTGGTATTTCATGCATGCACAGCAATATAAAGCACAATCACCAAATGAAACAGAAACAGTTTGTGATAAATTTGACAAATTAGTATTTATCTGACTGTTCTACTAAACATGCATGATCTCCTCCTCAGAAGTTCAAATCTTGTGTCTTGGATTTTAATATACTGTTTGTACCAGATTGTAAGATTTGTCTGTCTAGGGCTTATGGTTCCTGCCATAAGCCACAGACAGCCTAGAAATAAAAAGGAGTAAAATCCTTCTTCCTGCTCTCCTGTACAGCTGTATTCATTTTGCTGGACTGTGGCCGTGTGTGCAGGAGGCTACTCTTCAAGGACCACAAACTCCCCAAATCCTCTAACCTGCTCTCATGTAAGCACGTGGATGGAAGGAACATGTACCAATGTCTCTCCAGTGTCCATTAACTTTAGCTGGGAAGTGGGTGCTGAAGACAATACAACTGCACCCCCCAAAAAGTGACCAACTATTTTTCCTCTCCCTCCCACAAAGCAAGGAGGAAACAAAGAAGGAATGCTATAATCTTAAATTCCAAGTCAAAACATGTATCTATTTTTATTTTAAAATTTAAATAATGAGAAAGGATGTCTAGAGCCTTGCATAACCACCCAACACAACTAACAAGGCAATTTAAATCTCTTCTATGTGCCATGCCTCATGCAGGAGAGAACCTGCAGGCTCAATTTTAGGCCTTAATGACAAAGGAAACATGTGGGAGAGAAACATCTGAGGTCCTTTCAGCTATAAGCCAGTCAAAATAAGAGTTTTAAATTTAGTGTTTAGAAACAAGACAACAGTTAAGTTACTGAGCAGGGTAAGCTACATTTTAGCTAAGTGGAGACAGTCAAGAAGCCTGAGGCTGAATCGATTCAATCTGCACAGATTAGTCTAAACTGCATTTATTGGTTCAATCTACAAGTGAACAGACATTAACTTTTGACTCTGAAAATGCAGCCGCATGCCTGCAGTGGCCCAGGCAGGATGTCGGGGGATGCTAGAGCACACCTCCCTGTTCTTCTGGAGCAGACAGCTTGGGTCAATGCTAGACTGCCCATCCAGCAACGGGGAGCTTGCAGGGGAGGTACAAAGCATCATGAGATGCTGGGGGACTGTGAGTTCACTTGAATCTGGAGGGGATCTGGGGAAAAAGTTCAATAAACTGATTTAAGTCTGATACTACTTCCACCCAGGTTTATCTCAAACTGGTTTCGGCCATTTTGAAAGTGGTTTATTTATGCTGAACTTCTATTGTTACAGGTTTGAACTGGTTTCCAAACATTTATTCTGGTTCATGTGCAATTTCTCTCCCTAGAGAGAAATTAGTTTACTAATTAGCATTAGTTTACCTTAACATTGCATCAAGACATTGTTTAAAATGAGTTATAGCATTTTTCTCTAAGTCTTAACAGTAAAACTTATGAAAACTGGATACCAGTTTCACTGATAATTTAGTCAACTATCACAAGAAGTAATTTTCCATTTAGTTTTCACAGTACTTTTACCTCACTACAGATCAAATGTTATAAGCAGGATAAGCAAATTTGTTTCTAATGGGAAAAAAAGCAAGTAATTTTGCCTGTGGCTCAAGACCAGAGAAGGACCATACAAAAATCCCAAATTTCAAGAGTTCTCTCTCCACTGTAAAGAACCGCATTATAGAAAATAAAATGTAATGACCAACAAGCAAAGTCAGAGTAAGCTTTGATAAGATGAAAAATGTTTAAGAGCACTTTATTCATTTTGTGAAAACTGTCTTTACTTTTGAAAATAAAACATGCTATAAAGACATCTATAGACTGTACCAGCATTATAAACATTGATATTGAATTTAATTATCCTCACCAAAACACAATTTACTACAACTTATAAACAAGTTGATTTAAAATACTACTCTCCTTGCTTTACTTATTTCAATTTAAATTTACATCAATTATTGATTGCTATTAATCAGTAGTGCTGTCTCTGGATTCTCTTTTGACACTGACAGAACAATCAATTTATGCAAGATTCACTGTAATATACCCGTTTCATTACGTATGCTGAATACCCTTTTTAAAAAGGAACTGCTAGGGATTGCATAGATAAAGTATGCAGTATTAAATGCCAACACTTAAAAAAAATCCTCAACATACCGCTAAAAAAAGCTATAAACAACCTTTTCTTTTTTTGCACTGCACTTGTCATGTAGAACTACAAACAAACAAGCAATCCCATTCAAGCCAACACATTTCCACTACTTCAAATGTGCTATATTAACTTTTTATAACACAAAATTTCTGGAGGCTGAACCTCTGACCAAAGACTGAAAGGCAAGCTTGACCCAAGCTCCTCAGCTAGCAGCAAGCACTTAAACTTTTAAAACCTCCTCAGCAGACACAGGCAGAGTTAAGGGATTGGTAAAAGTTATTTCCTCTCTTGCTCCACCAGCAACAAGGCAGTTATGCACATGTATGTTAAAAAAAAAAAAAAAATCAAGTTTACAAACAGTGGAGAAAATAGTTGGCATCAACAGGCTGATAAGGCTGTCACAGCAGAAAACAGAGATTCAATTCCGTTCCCCACTTTTTTCAAAAATTTAATGCAAGGAAATAAAAGCAAGAGCTTAAAAGGAAAAGAAGGATTTCCTTCTATAGGATTGAACTCAGTTGGTATCTGGTCCTTAGAATATACTGATACCCGTGATTTAAAAAGAAGGACCACCTGGTGTTTTCTTCTTGGTGGTAGGGCAAGTTTATTCACATCAACACTGCAGTCAGGATGAAGGTATAGTAATTTCATGTTAAACAGTTGTTTCTGAATGAAAGAATGAACTAAAGAAAACATTTATATACTGGTAAATGAGGAGCAGAGAAACTGGACAGGAGGTCAGCATAATTTACCTGTTTAAAAACTATACATGTCATTCATAAATATCTTTTCTAATTAATAACCATTTCCATTTGAAACAACATAAATATTCAAGTTGTTATTTGATTTTTTTTTCAGTTCATAACCAGTCCTGTAAGGATTGTTTAGTCTTTCTGCTTGATGCAGTCATTTAATGGTCATCACTACCAGGATGAGCAAAAGCCTTCATTACCTAGTATGCTGCAATAACGCTTTAAAATTCTGCAATTCTTTTATACTCGTTGAAAGCCTGTTAAAAAAAAAAAAAAAAGGGAGGGGAAGGGGGTATTAGTATAACTTGAAACTAGCAAAGGTATTACAAATCCATTCTCCATTTGTTTATTCACCATCAAGCAATTTGATTTAAAACATTTTAGAAACCAAAACCATTTTTCTTCATAAGAAATTTGCAATATTTATGGCTATTACCCAAAATATACAGTAAAAAGATGATCACAAGAATTTAAATAAATCTCTTCATTTCCCTCTCAATCATTAAACTATGACCATGGTCACAAAGCAGTATCAACAGTTTCAGTTGTATGTAAAATGATTGTCAGTAGGACAAGAGCTAGAGACCTGAAAAGTTCTGTCAGCTCTCCAAAGTGTGGTCTGAGGAACAAAGTAGGCTTTCTTTTAATTCCTATGCACAGTGAAGGACCCCCTTTTTCCCCCTTAAACTGGCAAAATTATGCTCAAGGGCCAGATTTTTACCAATTAAAAGCATTTATTCTAATAGTTAAATAATATGGACAAATACAGGCACCGCATCCTCAAGTCTCTGCCCACTTGTAAATTAAGATTAAACTTTTTTCTTTTTTTTAAGACGCTCTTTTTCATGTGTACATTCCAGACCAAACTACTGAGAGAAGTGCCATGCTCATCGAATCCCTGATTCTACAGAAAAGGAAGCATCAGTCTAAATAAGGCACTTTTCCCCCCTCAAAAGATCCAAAATAAAATATGTTCTAAACTTCCTTCCAGATAGCTAGGATTAATGAGCAACACTTCAGAACTTACTAGCTATTATTTTTATTTTATGAGAAACACAGACTTACCTTCCAAACGCATTTACAAGAGCAACTATTTCTTGACGTGTCAGTTGAAAGCCTTTGGATGGACTATTCTCGGGAAGGTTCTGTATTTCTCTTTCGGAGAATAAAATCTTTAAGGCAGTTCCTAATCCTTGAGTCTAAAAAGAAAATTTAGGTTTTTTTAGCATTAATACATTCAAGTTTAGTTCATCCTGGGGCAGAGGAAAAACAGAATTGAGAAGATGCTTATTAAAACACAAGCAAACATATAGATGATCCTTATGCACTTGCCTCATCATAATTTAAACATATTCCTGACCTTTAAAGTTTATCTGTTAATTTCTCTTTACACTCTCTCTCCTTGTTCTTCCAAATATGTTAAATCACAAAGTAGAAAAAAGTCTTCAGAACTAGTAGAGCCTATCATCCCCCTCTCCTCCAGTTAGGCCTCATAACTGCTACAGGGTCACTTCATCTCTTCTCCCTTCCCCTTGGTCAAACCACAGTCTTCCCTAATACAAAGTCTTCACATCCTGGTTTCTCCACCTGCAGGAAAGGAGTGAGGTTTGTGATCTAAATACCAACTCCCAACTCATGTAGTGCCCAGAGGTGCTAAAGAGGGTTGGAGGCAAGAAAACAGTTATTTTCTACTACTACTTTTATGCACTGGGGAAGGACCACAGAATTTGGGCAGAAGGCAGTGGTTGGAGGCAGCTGCAAGAAGAGACTGCAGAATGGGGAAGCTGTTTGGCTTTAGTCAATGAAAAGTGAGGAGGAAGAAAGGGTAAGAGTAGCATAAGGGAACCAGAGAACAGAACACAATTTCTCCTAACAGGCCAGGAGAGCTGAGGCCTGAAAACCTAGGGGCCGTACTTGCTCCTCCATTCATTTTGCTGCTGAACTAAGTGTGCAGCTCTTCCTATAATGCTGTAAGTCTGATCACATGATGGCAGCACTCAATTTCAAAGTATTATTATTCCCAGATAATAAGACTGCATTTAAGACTGTGTTCCAGCTATATGGCCTAGGTTTTTTTCCTTCTTCAAAATGAAATTAGATGTGCAGCTGGGACATTTCACAAATTGGCAATGTACCCAATTCTATTGCAAGTCTTGCAAAAAGTGTGTTTTTTCCCTTAAAGCCATCACTTCCGGAGGCTAGTGAATGCACAGTGACCTCAATTTTCATTAAAAAAAATAAAATGTACCTATGCCTTATGGGTGGAAAGAGGCATCTGAAAAATGGGAAATTAGTATGATTAAGATGCAGACACTAGAAGGCAGATAAAGAGAATCCAATTTTTAAAGTGTCATGGTTCCCAAATCAGTTGCATGCTTTTGGAATGTTTCTTGTTGGGTATACTTCATTTGTTATGCTTGCCAGAAAAGCTTCCTACTTGTCCTTGGTGAATGGATTTTGCAAGGCTCATCTAGCTATTTAATGTCAGGAACATGCTACACTTGAAGCCCGAAATATTGAACAAAATCTTATTAGGTGTTATTATGAATTTCTGATGCTAGTTATTATTGTTCATAACTTTGAAAATCTACATTTTTGTAAAAGAATTCTGACAAGTTATAAAAATTAATTTCCAAGATTTTAATAATTGTTCAATTATATGACAGCACAGAGACACTAAAGACTGAACACACGCATGACCTCAGCAGTAAGGCAACAGACAGCCTACAAGTTCTAGGAGAGAGAGTAAGTTCCCAAATAATGTGCATGTAGTAAACAAAATACAACCCACCTGCAGTTTGCCCCATAATCTGCATTTATCACAGCCAACACAATCCATTATGCGGGATATGTTCTTGAAATGAAGCCGGAATTCTTCCTACCAATAAATGCATAAAAGAAGTTTCGATCTAAATGAGCCTTTAAAAAGCCCAGCATTTTCAAAATTTATAAAACATCAGCTTTCCTAATATAGTACTATTAGGAAGTACTGTTCTACTATTAAATGCTATACTAAATCAACTTATTTCCCTAAGAGAGTTCCTGTAAAAGATTACAATGTAGGTATTCAGAGATAGATACGCAGCTAATCGGTGAAAAACAGAAAACCGCAACCACTTACGTAAGGAGTACAAAATTAATACGGAGCAAAAAAAAAAAAAGTTGTTTTTATAATTTATCCAAAGCATTCATTTAGAAAAATAGTTAGGCTAGAAACAGACAACTGGGTGTTTTGTAAGCAACCTTTAAAATACAAATTGAATTGTCACACTAATATAATGAATTAGTATGAAACAAATTTGTACTAATTCAGTGAAAAAATTTCTGACGTCATAATAATGTGATACAAATCAACCAATTTTGAATACATGGCCACACAACAATGGAAGACAAAGTCACCTTGATGAAGTGCCTGAAGATTAAGTCCTTACTCTAGGGCAGGAGTGGGCAAAATATGGTCCACAAGGAATTTCTGCAGCCCACGGCAGGTCCCCTGGGCCACTTGACCCAGGCACAGGGGCCAGCCTGGGGTGTGGCGCATGTAGCTGGGCCCTTCACCCTCAGGCATGTGGCAGGGCTGGGGTAGCATGGCAGCTAGATTTAGCTTCCTGGCAGCCCTGATGGTGGTGTCTCCTTCTGGTGACTACTACCAGTGTCACTCCCAGCCCCACTGCCCAGGAACCCCAGCCTGTCCACCCTGCACCCACTGCTGGGGACACCAGATGGAGTGGGCAGGTTGCCTAGTAGAGACCGGCCCAGGACCCCGGTGGGCTGGGCATGCTCAGCCAGGTGATGGGATGGGACCACAGGCTGGAGAGGAGTGACATTTGGAAGCAGAATGAGCAGGGAGATGGAGGGGCAGGATCACAGGGTAGTGACAGCAAGGCAGAGCCATAATCCACTCCCTGCAAGGCCCCTTACTGGCACCTCCCCACAATCCTGACCCCAGCTCTGCCTGCCACTCTGTGCCTGCGCCCACAGCTCCATCCCATCTGCCTAGCGGAGTGCACCCTGCCTGGGAGGGTCTCAGGCCAGTCTCCACGGAGACCTCACCAGCCCGGCACTCCTGAACCAGTCTAGTAATATACCACAGCAGCTCGCCAAAACTCCCTAAGCGGTCCTCCAGCTTAAATAACTGCCCACCCTTGCTCTAAAGGCCCTACTATGCATTCAAATTAAAGCTGTATAAAAACTACTATAAAGTTGTCACACATTTTCAAGCACTAACTTTACAGTTGGGTGGCTCTTTTTATTGATGGGTAGTCATTTTTATCATGTGATAAATTATTTTGCATGTGTTGACTGGTCTAAATTATTGCGCTAGTCACCAGTTAATTGCATAATATATGTAATGTGTAGTAGGGGCCTAAGTTTCAGGTCTTCCTGATGTGAAACTTGTGTTTGTTTCTTTGAAACTGAATTACTTCTGCCCACCCACAAAATGTTGTTAGAAAAAGAATGCCCTATAGGGAACATTCCACATAAAAAACAATGCTCTTTATCATGATGATTAAGGAAGATCCGACTTGCCATGTATCCACAGCAGAAGACATTTCAATGTCCTGGGCTGAAGGTACTACAAAGTAACTCTTCAGCTACCTTAATGGAAATTTTTAGATACCTAACACACTTACTGCAACCACATGGCAGATTGACTCAATTTAATCTTTGTAAGACCTCTGTACAAGGGTCACCCATCATTACGATTTAAGAAACTGCTTGTCATTAAAACAATATTATGAGTTTTAATCATTAAATAAACAACTTAAAATGCAGATGTATTGTAGAACTTTACCTTCAGTGATTTGGCCCCTTTTTTATCTCCTGCAAACATGGACTTTTCATCAAAGTGCATAGTGAAAGACCTGATCAAACAAATTACGATAATAAAAACTTTCGCAACAATTTACCATCCAAGTTCACAAATGCACGATTTTGCAAGTATTTAGAACTTTTGCTAATGTATATTGATGAAAGAAGCATGACAGCCTGTGTGGCAGCAAAAAGTAATGCACCTGCACATACAGATTAAATATAATGAAGTACAAGGCTAAAATCCTAATCCTCTGGGGTACTTGAGATGTACATTAAATCAATAATTATATCTAGCCATCTGATTCTCAAAATAAAAAAACGTTTTCAGAAATATTTAAACTCTTAATACATAGAAAATAATTCCTAGAGCTGATCCTGTTAAAAGTTTTTAACATTTACAAAGCCTAGATGCTGCATTTTTTCTAGTATTCAATAGAATTGTTTATACTATTAACTGGAATAGAGCAAGGTAAGGCTTCCGTTTAAAAAAAGTTTCTTAATAGCGCTGACAAACTTTTCCACTCTTTGGCACCTCCATTTCTCTCTTCCAGCTTCTCTACTTTCCCACAGTTCCCACTTCCTTCACCCTGTTGTTCAATACACATTCTCTATCCAAAAGTCACTTCTCCCAGAATCTGGTTGGAAATTTCACATTACTAGTAAAAGACCCCATGTCTTACTTTGTGTCTCTGAAGATATCCAACAAGAGAGCTTTAGATTCAGCATCTTCATTGACATTTCCAGTGTAAAGGTCTACAATTGAACGCTCAAAGTATGGTGCAACCTTTGACAAAGCACGTAGCTCAATCAAATATAAGAAATACAAGTTTTTTAGCCTTCTTAGTCCTTCTCCTTTTGTTTCAATAGAATCAAAGCGGCGAATGAACTCTTTTACATTAGGTCCCCAGCTAGGCTTTCCCCAGGTTTCTAACCAAAGGGGAAAAAAAAAAAAAAGGGTAAAGGTTGTAAACATAGAAAAATAGTGCTTTTTATGCACACACACCTGACTGATTAGAGAAAAAATAAGCTGAACTCCAATAGTAGCATAAAATAAGAACATTCAGAATTTTTACTTGATTATCAATTACCTTCAAGAAGATATTTCGCACATAGATGTAAATTGATGCTAGCATGAAGCCCAGAAATAAGTTTATAGAATACTCTTTTCTCCAGACAAAGACCTGTTCAAAAAGATTAATTGCATATCAAAACACTGTAACAAGTTAAAATAACGCTCTATGAAAATTTAATAGAAAAAGTTTGTATCGTTCCACTTGGGTGGAAGAGAAAGACTAAACTAGACAAATAGAACCGCAGAAGTCTAAGATTGCTGGGTACGCATTACAACTTAATGTTTAGTTAGAAGGGATACATTTCAAACAAAAAGGACTGGAAAAACACAATTCATCTGTCAGAAGTCAATTCCCTGGGTGCATGGAAGTGGGAAGAACATCTTGAGCACAGCAAGTCACTGAATATCCTCTTGTAACAGAGGGTAACAACTATCACCAACAACAAGATAAACTAACTCAAAAGTACTAGTAACCAGGAAAGAGCCGCAGACCCAACAGTACATACTACCAGCCCTGGAAAACAGAAATACGCTGTTATATTTGAGGAAGCGAAAGTAAGGCTAATGGGTATCAAATGCAATAGGGACCTGCACTAAAAGACAGTCTAGAGTGGCCTTTAGGAACCACTGAAGGAAAGTGGTTGCAAGAAATAAGATGACATGGAATAGTAATGTAGGGCATTCAGTCCCTTATAAAAGAAGAGACAAGAAAGCATCTGCTGAGTTCAAGTTAAAGTTAATTAAAAAGAAAATCCGTTTTCTGAATCAGTGTTTTTATGGTGCACAGAGCGCACAACAGATGCTTATGATGCTTCCACCTTTACTGCATCCGCCCCAACAGCTCGAGTCAACTCTCCCCATTACCAAATTAAACTAGAATGGAAGATTATATTACCAGGAAGTATATCCTCATTTTAAAGCCAATGTTGCTGTATACTGAAAGGCATATTTAAGTGCTAAAAGCAAAATAAAAAGTGTTTACTACAAAACAAAATTAACTGTTCAATGGCTTAACTACACTTTCTTGAAGAATATTTTTCCACCCATCTAGGATACCTTTAATTTTAAACCTGCTTGGCCTTTACAATCAGTAACAGACAATTAAAAATCAAGAAGCTGTTTAAGATGGAAAACAAGAAATCCAGTTTGCCTGGGAGACAAATATCAACTACTATCAACTGTTTTACAAATGTGAATACCTGTCTAGAAGAAGCAGGCAATTTCTCTAGGAAGCTCCAAATGTACATTTGTCTATTTCAAAGGGAAAATGTTCAATAGGACAACAGCTGTAACATTAAATGGTTGTGTGTGGCCAAGCCAGGAACTCTACAAATAAAGCAAAACTACTTGCATTGAAATCCTGAATGAAGCATGGTTAAAGCTGGAGAACCCATAGAAAAAGAGATAAGCCCAGCTAAATAGCCCACAGACTGATTCCCAGAAGGGCTAGGATAACATCATAGGGTAGTGACAGGTATCTCCGAATGATGTGATCACCTATGCTGGGATGCATCCCAGCACAGCTGACCCACTTCAGTGGATGAAACATACAGCCCACTGATACTGCAGGGAGAGAGGCATTGTGTTCTCCTAGGACTTGAGGGACTTAGTCCTGCATACTCCACCTATTCTTGTGAAAGATTGGGCCCCTAAAGCCCTGGGAGTGCCTGCCCAGCCTTTCCCATTACTTAGATGTGTCCTTGAGATCTTTGGGATATGTCTCTTGGTAAGCGGGGAAAGCCAGGCAAGTGCTCTGGGGGCTGGATCCTGACTAGGAATTCCTGGGCTGCGAAAGATTGGGCTGCTCAAGTTTCCAGATGCCTGCCTGGGGTGTCTGAAATGTGGGTAGCTCCAGCTGCCTGTGCTGCCCCGCCATAAAGCAGATAAACTGAATGTCTGCCACAATAAAGTGACACCGCCTATTGCTACTTTTTGTTGCAGAAACCCCATATCCACCCAGAGATGGAGGTTTGGGCACAGATGCTAAGGATACAAGATGAAATTTTAAAAAAAAGTAACTAGTTTCCCATAATTCTGAATGTTTCTGTGAAAAATTCCCTGGGATGTAAATTTTATAGCAGCACAAAAGGTGACAAAAGATACCCACTGTTCATATTCTTGAGCACAGCACCAAGAATGGACAAGGGGCAGCTGGATGACCCCAATCTCTGGAAGGCAAGGGAGCCTCTCCCTTGGATCCACTCCTCTTAGTCACAAGGAGGATTTAAACCAGAGGAAATGTGTTCAAATCTCCCAGAAGCAATTTCTACCTTGCTGTTATATTAATTCTGGAACTGCCATTTTTGTTCTGGGAGAAAATGCTTGAATGTCTGCACACTTTTAGTGTCCAGTGGGAGAGGGGCCTGGTAGAATCTGAACATCTTTACAAGGCCACAGATGTGGAAGAGTAGCTTACATGGTTCAGGTTACCTAAGAATGACCTAAAGGTCAACCCTAAATATTAATGTCTCTCCACTTAGAAGAAAAGAGCATCTTTAAGAGGAATTCAAAGAAGGTGATTTTAAGTTAGATGCAACTGAATAAAGAGGTTATTCATAAGTCTTTATGCAAGCCAGCTGACTAAGTAGTATTCATATAATTTATCAGGACATTGTTATCTCCATTACCAAATCCTATTCCCTAGCAACAAATTTGTTTTCCTGTTGAATCATCTGTAATGTGAAAGTGAATACTAGTATTCCAAACAGTGTCTTAATGTCTTTGTAAAGATGAAGCATTTCATACACATCCTACAGACACTGGTTTATTAAAAGACAGTTATTGCTTTGGAATCAACATCTTAGTGGCACCCACTAAGCATATGGTGAAATTGGAAGAGCCAAGCAGCATTGTTATATGCTTTTTTTAAATGTAGTTAATATTCATTTTAGGTATTAGGTTGACTGTTACCTTCTAGCCATGTATAGAAGCCTTCACCTGTAAACACAAAATATTATGTTAAAAATCTGTAAGTATTCATAAATATAACACTTTGTTTAATGCAACTATTTACTTTATTCAAATCACAAGACACTAAAATAACTTAAAAAGCAATATAGCTTCCATTACTGCAGTCCTAACGAGCAGCATAGCTTTTGATACCGTCTCCCACAACATTCTCTCAGGCAAGCTAAGGAAGTACAGGTTGGATGAATAGACTGCAAGGTGGAGAGAAATCTGGCTGGAGCATCAGACTCAGTGAGTGGAAATCAATGGCTCAATGTCTAGTTGGCAGCCGGTACCAAGTGGAATGCCCCAGAGGTTGGTCCTGGGGCTGGTTTTGTTCAATATCTTCATCAATGATCTGGAAGATGGCATGGAGTGCACCCTCAGCAAGTCTGCAGGTGACACCAAGCAGAGGAGAGCAGTAGACACATTGGAGGGTAGAGCTAGGATTCAGAGTGACCTAGATAAATTGGAGGATTGGGCCAAAAGGAATCTCATGAGGTTCAACAAGCACAAGTGCAAAGTCCTGTACTTAGGATGGAACAAACACCGGTACAGGCTGGGGGCTGACTGGCTGGGTAGCAGCTCTACAGAAGAGTACCTAGGATTTACAGTGGACAGTAAGCTGAATATGAGCCAGCAGAGTGCCCTGGTTGCCA
This sequence comes from Crocodylus porosus, assembly GCF_001723895.1. Classification (NCBI taxonomy): domain Eukaryota; kingdom Metazoa; phylum Chordata; order Crocodylia; family Crocodylidae; genus Crocodylus; species Crocodylus porosus. The sequence continues at coordinate 96,818,244 of NW_017728943.1, read as the reverse complement.
AGGAGGCCAACAGTATACTGGGCTGCATTGGTAGGTGTGTTGCCAGCAGGGCAAGGGAGGTTATTCCCCTCTATTCAGCACCGGTGAGGCCACATCTGGAGTACTGTGCCCAGTTTTGGGTGCCCCACAATAGAAAGTATGTGGACCAATGGGAGAGTCTTCAGCAGAAGGCAACAAAAATGGAGGGGGCTAGGGGACATGACATGAGGAGAGGCAGAGGAAACTAGGCTTATTTAGTCTAGAGAAGAAAGGATTGAGGGGGGATTTAATAGCAGCCTTCAACTACTTAAAGTGGGGTTCAAAAGAGGATGGAGCTAAACTGTTTTTAGTAGTGGCAGATGACAGAACAAGGAGCAGTGGTCTCAAGTTGCAGCAAGGGAAGTTTGATATTAAATCAGAAATTCCTCACTAGGAGGGTAGGAAAACACTGGAACAGGTTACTTAGAGAGGTGGTGGTGGAATCTCCATCCGCGGAGGTTAAGACTCAACTAGATAAAGCTTTGGCCGGGATGATCTAATTGGAGATGGTCCTGCTTTGAGCAGGGGGTTGGACTAGATGACCTCCTGAGGTCCCTCCCAACCTTAATTTTATGCAATTCAATGATTAAGTCTGTTGATTACTGTAGCTTTTTAAACTAGAAATGAGATTTTTTTTTCCAAGAAAGAGCTAGTACTTTGAAATAAGACCACAGCACTCAGGATTTGCTTTAAAAACTTTTGTTTGTTACCTTTTATAATATAAGACTTATACCAGTAAAACATAATTTAAAAACAAGCAGGAGAAAATTAAAATCTGAAGAGGCAAAATTATAGATGTAGTTGGAATTTGTAGAATTCTCTATACAAAGGAGTACATTAAAAAGGAAAATACAGAAAAACATCTTGAAAAAAGTAAACAAAAATACTAGTTGATGACAATATACTGAACTTATCCATTTACAAGTAGACTTAGAAGTGTTATTCATACTGAGGACACTGACAAATCCAGAACAAAATCAGAACATTAAAGACAAATCATTTCTATTCAGTCTTCCACAATATTCCAGTAAAAGGTTCTTTAAATAACCAGCTATACCTATAGCTGGTCAAAAAAAAATAAAAATAAAATTTAAAAAAATTCAAAATTAGGCTTGGAATAGTAACATTTTGTTGCAGGAATGTTTTGTGTTACTAATTTAAGGTACTGGCAGGCATTTCTGTGTACAAGCATCCCACAGTCCTTTGCGCCAATAGCTGATCCAGCAGCAACCTGTCAGGGCATGGTGCTTCTTCCCATTTCCACAGATCAACTAATAGGCAAGACCAAGAAGGGCTCCCTCAGGGTGGCACAGCCAGCTCCCATGACCATGCCCTCTACCTAGCATTCAGAGGGCGAGAGGGGCAGAAGCCCCATGCTGCCACTGTGGCTGCTAAACCATAGACTCTTGTCTGTGCTCTAACAACCACTAGAGAAGATCCACAGCTAGAAAACAGAGCAGAACCAAGACCCCAATTCCTGCAAAGCAGGCAGCCACCCCACACGAAGATAGCAAGCAGTCCATTGATGTGGGGATGGCAGCAATGACCAAAAAAAAAGGTTATTTATTCACAAAACTGCCCACAATGACACCTAGATCTTTTTCTTGTGTTGTGTGATTACATTTAATTTAGAAATAAGCCATTGCTTACTGTAAAATTAATCTTAAGACCCCCAAAACAGAGCATGCTGACATACTTTATTAAAATCCTTTCTTTTCTTCCTCTTGCTTTTTGCATAATTTCTTAAGTTATTTTACAAATATTCTTATGGAGTGAGTCAGTAATGTATAATTCTCTTCTGCTTCCTTTCTCTGTACTTGAAGGAGACAGCCAAGATGAAAGAATTTCTTTTAGAGAGAGAAAAATGTATGCTCCTAAGTGAATAATCAGAAATATTGGACTTTACTGAATTATTATAGAAATTATAAAACAACTTACCATCATCTTCTCCTAGAAGAAAGAAAATAAATGTAAATTAAGAAAAATACAGCATTTTTAAAAAAAAAGGCTGCTTTCACTCAATAAGGGAAATAAAGTGTCCCCTACTATATTATAATATTCATGCATCAAGACAATTTTTCTTTTATACAGGAAACTTAGGTCTAAAACAGGGTACATTAAAGGAACTTTAGTTGTAAGGGCACAACTAGGCACCTTTCTACATTATATGCTTTATCTTAAGACTTGAAAATTCTGGGCTTAATGAAGAAAATTATGGGCAAGTTTCTATGGTTAATTAGAAAGGAGATCAGGTAAGATAAGCAGCTTTTCTTGACCTTGTGGACAGTACTTTAAAATTCACAGGTAACAGATGAAGTATAAAAACAACATATATACTATAATACTCAAATATGCTCAACAATTTGCAACTCTCAGGAACGCATCTTTGAGGTCAACATCAGATTTTTTTTTAAATTGGACTCTAAAATACTGAACAGAGAAAGATTCTTCCCATGTCTATGCATGCGGTATGCAGTATGCATGCGCTGTGCCATTAGCTTTTAAAACAGGATTCTTGGTTGAATTCAACTGTCAGATCTTCAGTTTTAAAAAGCAGTGACTAAGTTTTGGCATGGTTCTACATACTGATAAATGCATCTTAGCTTTTCATGTTGTATAGCTTTTTTGAATTAATCAATTCTTAATTTTATACTCATTCCATTTTATTTGAAATTGAATAATAATGTTGTTAGTACAAATAGCACATACTTTATGCTACTATTTTAACTTTCATCCTTAAGAAAACCTTTTCCTTGTGGAACCCATCTTCCAGTAACATTAAAGAAGATACTATTAACATAGCAGGGAAAACAAAACAAAACAAAAGACATCACATTGCGTTGTACTGGCCCATAAACACTGAGGTGCCAAAACTAAGTTTCAGCCACCTCCTCATTTTGTTCCCTGCCCTCAAGGATTTTTAGTATTCTCCTGGAAAGATTTTTCTAACTCTTAGTGGGTGAGGAATGAAGAATCTATCATTAGCCATGATTCAGAAAAGAGTTACATATGCACTTTAATTTACTCATACAGAGTTTCATTGACTGTTGAGATTATTTAGCTGGAAATAGGTTAAGCACATGCAACCAGGAAGAATCAAAGCTATTTTAAAACAATAAGATTAGAATTGTTTTCTTTCAATGCCACAATCTTGCTTCTGCCAACTCGTTTGTATTTCTACACAGTAAAATAAGACAGAAGATGAGGCCAGGTGCTCCTTAGAGAGAAACTGGTTTCAGAGGCCACCTTGTCCTGTATTCAGTGGACAGAAGATTTAGCTGGTGTAAAGCATGGAGAGAAAACAGGTTTTTCATGAAGAGCCAATTTTGCAGGCGTTTAGCTGTGGCTCTGCCTCTTGGTGCTAATTGAAAGAAGGGCCCTGGCAGCTCTACCCCTCACCTCTGATTGGTGGAGAGCTCCTTCACTCAGTTTACCTCACTGCTGGTTTGTTTGTTTTTTTGGTCGTGTTCATGGGAAATAGTAGCCAATGTAAGATTTCCTGGTGATCACAGCAATCGTGGGCAACACTTTTTTGTGGTTTCCACAAAACCATGAGTCAAGTAGGTCCCTATCTATATTTTGCCTGCTTTCAGATTAGTATGTCTTACTACAGTAACGCAACAGGATGTTAACAGACATAAACTACAGTATAACGTATTAATTTAAATACTCTGTAATGGAAAAAGACACTGTATTGTACCACAAGTGATTTGAAGATTTATTTTTTTTAGCAAGCACAAAATATACTTAAGAAACTTACCTCTGCTAGGTGCCAGTGGATTTAAAGGACGATAGACAGATCGAGGCCTGAAAAAAAATAAAAATAAAACTTATTTTTTTTGTATGAAAGGATGTTATTTTTCAGGTATAAACCACCTTCCCACTTTTCCCAGTTACTTGAAGCAGTTTTCTTCATAGATGCTGTTCCACACTCTCCATGCAGAAGGCCCTTTGTATCCAGTATAACGTTCTGGATTCAGCAGCAAATCCACATATTGGGCATCTGGAGATCTCTCATCTAAACAGGAAACCCTTTGTTACATATTCTAACTAATCACTTTAAAAGGCCTTTGTTTCACCAAAAAAAAAAATTACACAGTATTAAGTAAAAGTGAGATGACTGGCATAATACAATTTTGATCTCCAATATGATTTTAATGCCATCATGCACATTCTATATGTAATGTGCAGTGACAAAATAAATGGAAACATTAAATAGAAGATAAAATAAAATCAATGCAGTTTCTTGTGCTAGTCTCATCACCATAGTACTTACCAATATGACAGCATTGTCATGTGCTTATTCTCGTTAGTACAAATACCATACACTTTATGCTACTATTTAAACTTTCATCTTTAAGAAAACCCTTTCCCCGCCTTCCAGTAACATGGAAGTATGTGTTCATGCCAAGGGAAGCATTTTGGCCCCCATCACATGTTATATGTGTGGTATGATTAATGTGTTTGCACCATAAATTACAAATGGGATACATTCAATGTGAGCCATAATTGGCAAACCAGCTACAAAGATTCCACATAAAGTAAAACATCTTTGTGGCTGGTTTATATGGCACCTTAAAAATGAACACATGGTGTGTGTTGTGTTCCAGATGTGTGGGCTGCCTCACTTGTGCCAACAGTCAGATGAATGCTGGCATTAGACCCAGATCTGGAAGCAGACCCAGGGCTGTCCAGCTGGTGTCAACAATGATTGTCAGCACTGGACAGCACCAGGTTTCTAGCTAGAATGAAGTTCATGCCTAGAGTCCAGGCTAAATCCATCTCCTGCCTGATCTGCAGGGCAGCCCCATAGTGAAGCAATTGGGATTGGATGAATTGTCCCAAACAAAAACACACTGTTGGGGCATATAATTCCTCAGATACAAATTGTGCCATTATTTTAACATCTGCCAGGGTGCAAATACAGTGCTTTGTTTGGACTGTTTGACTGGGTTTTTTTTTTAAAACATTTATAAATGAGAAAGGCAGGGTTGAAAATATGCATCTTGCATTTGATGAAGTTTGAGGTGCAATTTTATAAGTTTTCATTTCCTATGGGTGCACATTCTACAGTCTTGAGTTATTTTAAATATAGGCCCAAGCCTGAAAGCTGTTTCACCTGTGTCACAATACCTATATGCAAGTAGTCCCACTGATTTTTACCTACTTAGAAGTTAAGCAGATTTTTAAAAAAATTAGTACTAAAAAAAAAAAAATCAAACCAAAACAAACCCAACCCCTCAGTTTTTCAAATTAAGTTGTTTCCAAAATGTGAAAACACTTTGGAGAAAACTTGCATATTTTCTGAAAGTTCTAACTAACCTTACAAGATGTGTTTCTGAAGATGCATCTGTTAGCTAAAAGGAACTTGCTATTTTTTAAACACATTTTAGTCTAAGTTTTTTTCCCCCCTTTTTTAAATATTAAAATTTAACCTTTTTGATAACCAGGATTAATTTCCAGTGCATTTGAGGCTGTTCCCTTTCTTTAACTAGGAAAAGCTGTATATTGAAGTTCATTAAGTAATTTCCCTTATTCCTTGCAGAAACTGGTTTCAGCTAATTTAAGGATTATTTTTTTTAAAAAGTCATAACAATAATTTTTCACAAAAGTTAAACATTTTACTAATACTCTAACATTAATCCAATGATATTTTTCTGACTTAAAAAACTGTTTGCTTTTTAGGTCAGTGAAAACTGGAAAGATCACAAAAATAAGATGTGATTTACCATGCCAAAAACTGCAATAAGTTCTTTTAAAATTTTTTTTAAATCTAGTAACTAACGTCTAATACACTTAAATAAAAAGCCAATTAATGCTGCTGAGCACTTGCTCTTATACTGCTAAAGAGAGCTGAAAAAGTGGAAAGTGAAAGCTGTTTTGGCAATGAAAGAAAATGCTACTAATAAAGAACTGAAGAGTCACTTCAGAAGTTGTTAAAGAATAGCAAGGGGCAAAAGGGAAACAGTCAGTAAAATAGAGCCATCTTGAGAAACTGAGAAGGAAAGAAATGCACAGCAGCTGAAGTGGTTGTAAGAAGAGAGCAAATGCTTGTCCAGGAGGTGGGTTCTAGCGCTCCTGTACTAGCAGAAAGAATCTCAAAACATTTTAAGTACTGTCCCACGCAGTTTCTTCCTTTCCTTTTTGAAACAGGGGCTTCCTGCCCGTTATTAGTAAGTTCTGCCCATCAAATCAATATTTGAGGCTGATGCCTACTATTAATGCAGTATTTAGAACTGGGAGTGACAAGCTCTGATATCTTATTTAACCATTCAATATAACATTAAAGTTAACCTTTCTTTCAGTAATTATTTGCACAATACCTTTCCATTTGTTTAGTAAACCAGTTATTATAAAGTAAAATTTGTTTTTTTAAAATCAACTAAAGTCAGATTTTTAGTGAACATAACAACAAAAAACCTGAAGTTTCTTCCATTTACCATCAAGTTCACAAAAATGGTCCTGTGAATCATCATATCTTGCCCAGTCAATGAAAGCCTCTTTACTTTGGTTACTAAAAGAGGGAGGGGAAAAAAAAAAAAAAAAGACAGAGAAAGAGAGAAACAAACTCATTTGTTTCAATTTCATTTGACTTAAAATATTTGATTTTAAACATATACATGAATAATGTCAAAATTAACATTCATAAACCAAGTACATTAGATATAGAAAACTGACATTCATTTTCATACTACTTCTGGAATTAATTTTTTAAATGACTGTAGATGTGGTTCAACATGTTAATGACCTATTGCTTGTTAGTTGTTAATTAACATAAACCCTACAAAGCATGAACAAGAACTTCATTACATACTACTAAGCAGAATGCGGGCAACCTTTTTGGCAGGAGCACTCCAAATCAGCCCCATTCCCATACTCTGTGCCAGTCCAATCCCTTCCCTTGCCCAATTTCCAATTTTTCCATTCCCTGCTGAGTGCTCCAGCTTGATCTGCTTTTTACTCCCTGATCTTTCTCCTCCCCAATCTGTCACACATCTCACAGAGGTACCTGGGCCACTTCTGCCGCAGGTTGGCCATCTACCCTCACTATAGAGAAAACTCTGCAAAACAAAAACAAATCTCTGCCATGGAAGACTGCTTTGTATTCTGTATTATTAGGGACCTACTCAATTCACAATTATGTGGAAACCACCAAAATAAATAAATAAATAAATCACACATTGTCTGCCAAATGAAAAAAATAAAATGCTGGCTCCCTAGTGAGAACCAGCATACTAATGGCCACTGCGGCCTGGCCTGGCAGCTTGCCAGGTGAGGAAGAAGCTGATGTCATGAAGTGGAGCAGCCAAGATGGCAACCACTCCCTTCTCTTCCAATTGGCTAAGAGAGCTGCTGATCATGAGGCCACAGGGGTGAGGGGCAGGGCCACTGAAGCCCTTCAGCCAGAGGCATGGGGGCAGCCTGCCATAAGCCCACGAAAATGGCACGCAGCCCCATGATCTGCCTGCGAAATCAGCCACTGTATGTATAAAATCTTTTTTTTAAGTAACTGAACTTAAAACACTTCCTTAACCCTTGCTCACAAAACATTTTGTAGTATTTTTAGTTCTTTAGTTGTTAACCCTTTTCACCCAAGATGTAAACCACTTATTACCAAATTTCAAGACCATCACTAATAATCTATCACACAGTAAAAAAAATCCTATGTGCCTTGAAAATAAAGGAAACAATACTAGGGGTATTTGTTTATTCAGAAAATTCTACTAACAGTCCACTGAAGAATCAAAGCACTTTCAGTAATCAAAACTGATATTCACACAAAGTTGTAAGACCCTGAACCAAGAGCCTAAACACCAACCTAATCCCCTCCCCAAAGGGTGATGGGGAGGCAAGGGGAGGAGCTTTCTAATAAGTCTAGGGAGATGTGTCCTGCTCTGAAGTTCAAAGTAACTGAGCAAACAGGGAAGCCACAGAGGGTAGCTGTAAACTAAACAAGCCACAATGTTGCCCCGCTCCCCACAAACATGCGCATTCACACAAGGCGAGACGAACCCAACTTCACGCATACCACCTAGGGAGACTTTGTGCTGTCTGCAGCCCCAGGTACCACTTCACCTTATTGGCTTCAGTCAAACCTTGGCGTGGGGTGAAGGGCAGGGAAGGATCCTGGTTAAGCAGAAGGCTAGTTCTGATTTACTCTGAAAGGTATAGAGGTCTTTAAAATGTAACCTACCTCTTCCATAAGTGTCTTTAAAAAGAGATTCTTCAGCACTTTACAGGAAAAAAATTGTGACAAAAGTATATTCTGAAGCTACCTGCCACTTCCTTGCCTGACACTGGCCATTTCCAACCCACCAGGAGCTCTCTGTCAGAAGTAAACCGACTGTGCCCGTCACATCAAGAATGATGTATTCAGGCCTTTAAAGCTACAGTCAGGGTGACTTTTGCCTATGAAAGATGCCAATTTAAAATGTGTGGAGGGAAATGTGTTGCATCAGCAAGAATTCCTCCCTCTCATATTACAGATCAGATCCTTCCCAGCATACAGGTCAGGGAAGAAAATCTAGTTCTCTTGTTCTTTCCTGAACTCTGGTATGTTTCATACTGATTACAGTGAATACAACATTCCAACAAAGAAAAATCATCTAAAATTATACTGCACCCTTTTCTTGGCTTCAAGGCATCACACAACCCCATCCCCTGAGCACAAACAAAATAAGCTATATATGTGTTAGCTTACCCAAAACTGAGCAAGGTTAATTCCATCTGCCGTTAAGGAAAGTTTACCAAACTCTGGTATAAATGAACTTCTGTCCTTCATTTGTACTATTTAAGCACAGCTTACCTTAATGTACTGTTCACTGCTCCTAGTTTGTTAGCTTGTTCACAGTCTTCCAACTCTTTGGTGTTATTTGCTGCTTTTGAGTACTGTAAGAAATGTTATATTCAGTATAAAATTCACATCAACTAAAATGCCCTTCACTTTACTCTTTTCTCAGGAAAGTTGAAATTCTGTGATAAACAGAAGTTTGCTGGCATGGAAAAAAAACCACACACTCAGCTTCCGAGGATGGCTCCAGTGACTCCATTTCACTCTGCATATTAATTATGACAGAAAATTAAAATCATTAATATTAGAAGTTAGAATGGTATTTATAGTCTCAAACATTTCAAATATTAATTTAGGTTCTTATAAGGCAGCCTGCAAAATCATTCAACGTATTATAGCTGTATGTATGTATAATTCCTGAATTACAAGCATCACATATACATGAACAGGGCTCAGATCCTTCTGAAATTAGAAGAAAAACTTTTATGTTCTCTTATGATCTCATATTTCACTTGATCCTCATTATACTTTTACTTATTTAGTTTACTCTGTTCATTTTAAGGACTGTCCAGCAACTCCATACATTTGGAATACAATTTGAGATGCATACAGATTTTTGAAGAAAGACTGCTGACCTGCTAGAATTCCACTCAGATTTCTATCGTCTCATCATAAACTCAGGAGTAGAAGAGACGAGCTTAAATTAGAGATGCACTGATATAGCCATGGTATATCAGATCAGCACCGATAAAAGGAAATTAACATCACTGGCTATCTGCTTTTTTTTGGCCGGTGTAGACAATGATGTCACCAATAAATGCTGCATGCATGCACGTAGCTGCAGCACGCACATGGCCACGGATGCAGCCAGGCGGCTTGGAGAGCAGTGCCCGGCCAGTAAGTCGGGCGGGGCGGGAAACGGAGCCACAGGCAGGTTGTCCAGGGATGGCAGGGGGTGGGCAGCTCCCTGCTGCTGTGTGGACTCCAGGGGGAGTCGCATGCCTCCCATGATTTGCACACAGGAGGAGGGCGGGCTGCTTACTGCATGCTCAGGGTAAGGGGCTGCTTGGGCCTCTTCCCAGTGGGGGGCCTGGGCTGGGAGAGTGGCTACAGGGAATTTTGGGGTGGCTACAGTTCAAGCCTCCCCTTAACATCACCCCTGCTCAGGGTACTCCCAAAGGGAAAGCAGGAGAGCAAAATACCCAGAGCAGGGGTGACACTAGGGGAAGCTTGGGGGGCTATGGCCACCCCAAAATTCCCCATAGCCCCCCTGTAGCCACCCCTCCCAGCGCCGTTGCTACCCAACCCACACAGCTGAGCCCACCCTGCCCTGGCGCAGCTCCCACACCGGAAAGAAACTGGCGCAGTCCCTGGCCCTGAGCCCAGTTGGCAGCCTGCCCTCGCCTTGCACACAAATCTGGGGAAGGCGCATGTCTTCCCCGGGGGTGTGCCCAGCAGTGGGAAGCTGTCCAGCCCTCTCTCCCCATCCATCCATGTCCCCCTGGACAAGCCACCTGCAGCTCCACTGAACTCCCAGCCCCAGGATTGCATACACTGCATTGGCTAGGCAGTTGCTGCCCCTGTCCCAGCTCCACTTCCTCCCTCATCGTGGGGGCCACAATCTGTTCCCCCCCCCCCAGCCTTAACTGCAAGGGCACTGCTTTCCATGCTGCCCAGCTGAATTCCTATAAATCAGTTATCAAATATGGTTGGTTAATAAATTGGTTATCTGTATTAGTCAAGAAAAATCTTTAATCACTGCACCCCTAGCTTAAATTTTATTTAAGGGTATTTAATACTAATTATAAACTACATATACAATTACATTGTAATAGTGGTGCTCCAATATCCAGAAGCTACAAGATTTGAAGAAGACTGACCCTTTGTCCTGCTCCATCCATTTAGATCTCTAGAAAGCTTAGAGTCATCAGTAATTCCACATTTGAAAGTCAGTAAAATCAGTACGTTTGAAAAAGTCATAGGTTAGTCAGTATTTCGGATACTACTTAGAAGTAAGTGCTGTAGGAAACACCTGGAATATTACAGCCTCTGAAGAACAGATAACCTTTTATGACAACACATACCTAAGGGTGACCTCCATTAGCATGAAAGCTGCATTACCTCATCTTAAAAAAGAAATTTGGCAGGGCTGTTTCATGCCTTGTCTGTGCTATATAAAAGTTAGAGGTTTTCAGCAACGGAATAATCAGTTCAGCTACACCAGTGTTAGCTCAACTGTAGATAAACTGCTGATGGCTTCTGAATTAAACTGCCATATCAGATAATGAACAGTAGCAAAAATAATAGAAACTGCTGGAATGGTGCTTACACAAGGGCTTCCACTACTATGTTCCCAATACAGCAAGAAGTTTTCCTCAACTGTCTTTAATGAAAAAAGGACAAACATACTGCTTTCCATGTATTTTACCTGTTTTGTGGATGAGAATTAGGAGAACTGGGTAGAATTCAGGTTTTTGTTTTTAAAACAGGAATTCTCAGAAGGTATTTAACCGAATTAAAATAGATTATATTCATTTTTATTTTTACAATTAAAACAAGGAAGTATGACGACAGCAGTTAGGTTATGAGATGACAAGGTTAGGACACCATTCTGTAGGCAGAATTCTCTGCAGCTAGGAAGTTGGAAAGTTGTTGCTTGCTTTAAAAACTGGAAGCTGGTTAAGTAACCTGGTTAAGGCATCTGGTTAGCAGCATTTTAGATTTATTTATTTATTTTTAAACAGAGAATAACAATTGTTGTAGTCTCTATTTGGTAGTGAAAAAACAATACATGTAGGTTTACCAAGAATACTGCTTCCCATTTCCCTCTTCCCACTCTGGGGACCAATCCATGAACTGACGCAAAGAACCATTAATTCAGGTAGTCTTTGTTATTTCACAGAAATATGCTGTCAGATATTAATTTATTTAATTTTAGTGGGTTGAGGGATACATTATATTTGGAAATATCAGAGGTTACCTTAAAAGTCAGAAGAATATTGGGGATGTGGATGAATGAAAAGTTTACACTATTCTTTAGTGGTGTTAAACTAGTTTAAACAAACTCCCCCCCCATGCAACAAATAACCCCAAACAAGCATTAATTCACACAATCTATGGCCAATTTACACCTGCATAACTAAGATTTAAGTACAAAGCAGTTAAAATATACAAATATAGGTTTCTTGGGTCCCTGGTACACATCAACTTAAGAGGCACCACTGGATCCGATTCCCAGTCCCAAAAATCACTTCTCCTGCCATGCCACATGTACATGGCAGTAGGCATGAATTTGGAATCAGATCCCAATTACACCTTGTCTTTTTGCCAATGCAGGGGGACTCTTCTGTACCAGCAACTGCCTGCAGCCCTGCATCAGTAGCAGCTGTCCCAGCGCTAGGGTCGACACTGGACAACCAAGGGGCCAGTTCAAGACCCTGAGCTGTTCCAGAACTGATAATTAGATAACTGTGAGGCCCAGAACTGTTCAAGGGCTTCCCTCCCCCCAACCAAGGAAATTTAAATACCATGCCCAAAGCCCTGGCAGGCTAGCATGCCCAAACCTGTGGCCCTAGCAGGGCAGCTCTGGATCCAGTTGGAGAACTGGGACTGCCTTGCAAGCCAAGACCAACAATAGGTCGGTTGAACAGTTCAGGGCAGGTTGGAGACCCAGAGCTGCCGCAGGCTAGTGCTGCCAAGCTTGTCAGCACTGCTGGTTGGATACCTGGAGAGGTCCAGGGCTGATGTTCAAGAATCAGCTGATTGTCAGACATCCAGCCACCGGCCCAGGCTGTGGACATGCCACAAGTTCATTTTAAGATGCTATACAAACCAGCCATAAAAAAGTTCTTTATTGCACATGGAACATTGTTTATGCTTGGTTTGCCATTTTATGGTGTCTTGAACTGGGTAAATGTGTAGCACCCTTGCCACATGTGCTGCAATTAAACCCATTAATTGTGGCATAAAATGTCATGTGTAGAGGGGCCCATAGCCTCTCTTATTTAGTAACCAGGAGGTTACTTTAATTATAAGGCTTCATAGATGATTTGAAAATAAACTCTTGGTTTTAAGAAGAAATTTTTAGCTTAGAGGCAAGCAGGAACAGAGAATGCATTCAGAAACCAACCGAAATAATTAGCTAAATGCTTAAACTAACAAACTGTACCTTTGGGATGATTTTTTAACTCGAAGTATTGAATGCAGCATATAAAAACATGCATTCATTACTGTTTATCACATTTGAAGTCTACAAGTAAATTTATGAAGTCATTATGGAACCAATAAGAGATTCTACTACTCTTGTCAAAAGGAAGCTCTACAAACCCCATAGATTTCCCCTAGTTTATAAGGGAAAAGAAAGTCTCTGTTATCTCTGTCAAGTATATGTAATGGAGCAATTTAGTATTCTGTAGCCTCTTGTCATTTGTCAATTTAGTTTAAAAATGGAAACCTGGTTTGGGATAATGAGATGTTCTGTGGCATCTATAAAGCCCTCAGAAACTGTTAAGTGCCTCTAAAAAGTTTTTAAAACATTTAGCAGCAATACAAGAGGCTGTAAATAGGTCACAAAAGATAGCAAGGCCTCATATCAAGCTAGAAATAGACACACTTAAAAAAAAAAAAAAAAATCAGAGTTCAGTGTTGGGAAACCTCTCTTGAAATCAACCTTCATGTAATCAGGGGAAGACCCTGCACTCCAAAAAAAACAAAAACAAAACAAAAAACAAAAACACAAAAACCTGTTTGCTCTCTAATCAAGATGGCTCCCTCATCTGAAATTCTGCTCTATTTGGATGCTTTAGGCATGCACATCACCCCGCCCATGTGTAGTCACGCAAGCCCACATGTTCTAGAATACCTAGCATACTGCATAACTGGGAACCAATGAACAGGCTCACAATAGGCAGCAAACAGAAAAATGATACAGAGTTGCTCTACGCATAGCTTGTTCTGCAATATTTAACAGATCCTACCCTTCTATCTTACTTGTGACTGGTATAATGCACTAAACTACTATATTTAACTGGAAGCAGCATCTCAATAAAGCCAACATATTGTGTTAGACTGCCTTCTGGGGGGTCAATTACGTAATATGTATTCTTAGCTCAATATATATAGTACTTATTAGACAGTCTTTATTCTTAATACCAAAAAGGTCCTTGGTATAAGTAAAAGCTAGTCACAAACCACACAGATTACAGAATATTATGTTAAATTTATCTCTAAGCCAGGGTTGAAAGTGTACAATATATTTAACTACATTTAACTCCTAACTTTTAGGATATGTTTTATTGGAAAAGTTGCTTTAAAAATAAAATGACTACTTACTTTATTAGCACTTCCAGCTTTAATTCCAATTGGGACTTTACTCTAAAAACAAAACACACAACACCAAAGGCAAATTACTATTTTGTACACAGTTCACAGAAATGGTTATGCCAGAATGTAGTCTCTACAAGTTTCAAATGTTGCTTTAATACTCATACCTAACCTACCCAAGGTAAAAACTGTTTCCTACAAGTTAATTCTTTAGTTACCTTGTTACACTGACTTCTGGTTTTCAATATGATATTCCAATCCAAGGTAAAAAGAATTGGCCTATCTACACTGCAAGTTAGTTTGCCCAGTCAAGCAGTAACACCTAACAAAATATTTAAGAGAGTGTTCACATAGTATTACTGACCACAGCTTTCGATCAGGGTAAGTTTTAATGCCAGTTGCTTTTAATCCAGTCTAAGAACAAACTATTTAGTAACTATTACACTTGAGACTAGAATTATGTGAACTTACACACTTTTATAAAATTATATGGATGAACTTCATTAGGTTCTATAACAGGGAGCCAGAGGCTCCATTACCTTAAAGGAAGAAGCCACAGCACATATGCCCCCAGGTAGGGGAGAACAGCTGATTCTGGGCTAGCTGCAAGAGACTGGGAAGGTAGGAACCCATAGGCTGCATGTGCCTATTGTGGGGCTAGCTGCCTAGCAATAGAACAATAGGGAAGAGCACTGGTTAGGCAGTATGGATACTACTGCAGCTTGGCCAGAGAAACAGCAGTAAGCTGCTCTGGAGGTGAAGGGGGGACATCTGTTGCAGGTCAGTAAGGGGAGGAGCCCAGGAGATACAAACCTGGATTCCTGAGGCAGGGCCACTAGCCCTGAACTCTTTAAAAGAAAGAGTTCTTGCCAGTTGAGGCTGGCAAGGAATGGGACCTGCAGGCCACTTCAGGGTTAAAAGAGCCAGAGAGTGGGGAGGAGATTTCTCCAATGGCATGGTGACCCAGAGAGGGCTTTGAGAGTTTGAGTTTAAAGCAGTTGCTTGTGTTGTTTGCATTGCTGTTTTAACTTATACCAGAGGATCAGGTGGCTACTGTAGAGACGGAAAGGAGACCACCGGGGTGTCTGAGGGACACGCCATGTTTTGAGCCCTGCTAGGGACAGGGGCATGAGAAAGAAACAGGCTGAGACCAAGGGGTAGGGTCTGAGCCCAGAGTGAGGACTGAGACGGAGGTGGGGGTGACAGAGGCAGGGTGTGGCTGATGAGAGGCTAAGGCTGAAATACTGAATCCTGAGGAAAGGAAGGAAGATGGGGAGTACAGACTTAGGACTTCAGAAAAGCAGACTTCAACTCATTCACAGAACTGATAGGCAGGAACTCCTGGGAGGCCAGTGTGAAGGGGAAAGAAGTACAGGATTGCTGGCTGTACTTTAAAAAGAAACCTCGCTGCAAGCGCAGGGATGAGCCATTCTGATGCACAGGAAGAGTAGCCAGCATGACAGAAGACCAGCTTGGCTTAGCAGGGAACTCTTCAGTGAGCTAAATACACAAAAAGAAAGCTTACAAGTGGAAACTTGGACAAAAAACTAGGGAGGAGCACAAGACCATTGTTCAGGCATGCAGGGATAAAAGTCAGAAAGGTCAAAGCACAACTGGTGTTGCAGCTAGCAAGGAACGTGAAGGTTAACATAAAGGGTTTCTACAAGTATGGTCAGTAACAAGAGGAAGATCAGGGAAAGTGTGGGTCCCTTACTGAATGGGGGAGAAAACCTAGTGACAGATGAGGAAAAAAAGGCTGAAGTAGTTGATGCCTTTTGTCTTCACAGGCAAGTCAGCTCCCGAACTACTGCACCAGACATCATGGTTTGGGGAGGAGGTAAGCAGCCAACAGTGGTTAAAAAACAGGTTAGGGGCTATTTAGACAAGCTGGACATGTTCAAGTCCATGGAATTGGATGGTATGCACCTGAGCATACAGAGGGAGTTGGCAGATGCAACTGCAGGGCTGTTTGCTATTATCTTTGAAGACTTGTGGCGATTGCAGGAGGTCCTGGACAACTGAAAAAGGGCAAACAGTGCCCATCTTTCAGATACGGAAGGAGGATTCAGGGAACTACAGACAGATATGCCTCACCCTCAGTCCCTGGAAAAAATCATGAAGCATGTCCTCAAGGAATCCATTTCTAACCACTTGGGAGAGAAGGTGATTAGGAAAAGTCAGCATAGAATAACCAAGAGCAAATCATGCCTGACTAACCTGATTGCCTTCTACAATGAGATTACTAGTTCTGTGGAGAACAGTGGACATGATAGCAAGACTTTAGCAAGGCTTTTTATCTGATCGTCCACAATGTTCTTGCAAGCAAACTAAGAAAGTGCAGGTTAGATTAAATTGACTGTAAGGTGGACAGAAAACTGCCTGGACCATCAATAATCAATAACTTGATGTCTAGCTGGCAGTGACCCAAGGGCTGATCCTGCGGCCTGTTTTGTTCAATATCTTCATCAACGACCTGTAAGAGGGGATGTAGGGCACCCTTAGCAAGTTTGCAGATTACACCAAGCTGGAAGAGTAACAGATACATTGGAGGGTAGGGCTAGGATTCAGAGAGACCTAGACAAATCAGAGGATTGGACCAAAAGAAATCTCATGAAGTTCAATAAGGACATAAGCAAAGTCTTGTACTTAGTTTGGAGCAATCCCACATGTCACTACAGGCTGGGAACTGACTGGCTAAGCAGCAGCTCTGCAGAAAAGGACCTGGGGGTTATGCTGAACAAGCTGAATATGAACCAATAGTGTGTCCTTGTTGTGAAGGCAGCTAACAGCCATACTGGGCTGCATTAGTAGGAGCGCTGCCAGCAGGCTGAAGCAAATGATTATTCCCCTCCATTCGACACTGGCAAGGCAGCATCTGGAGTACTGTGCCCAGTTTTGGGCCTCCCACTATAAAAAGGATGTGGACAAGTTGGAAGTCAGCGGGCAATGAAAATGATCAAGTGGCGGGGCAGGGTCCATGACTTATGGAAGGCTGAAGAAACTGGGCTTATTTGGCTTGGAGAAGACCAGACTGAGGGGGGAATTAATAGCAGACTTCAGCTACCTGAAGTGGGGTTCAAAAAAGGATACAGCTAGAGTGTTCTCAGTAGTGGTGGGTGACAGAACAAGCAGCAATGGTCTCGAGGTGCAGCAGGGGAAATTCTTCCTAATATCCAACCTAAACTTTCTCATGAGGAAGGTAGTGATGAACTAGAATGAATTATCCAGAGATGTTGTGGAGTCTGCATCCTTGGAGGTTTTTAAGACCCAGCTAGACAAAGCCTTGGCTGGAATGATCTAGTTGGAGATAGTCCTGCTTTGAGCAGGGGGTTTGGCTAGATGACCTCCCAAGGTCCCTTCCAACCCTGATTTTTCTATGATTCCGTGAAAATGCCCCAGAAGTTAAATTTGGCAAATCTATTTTGTTGGAACTTGAGAAGAACTACTCTGATAAACATGTGAACTTTGACTTCAGTTCTTCCTGGATTACACTGAGTATGCATACATATACACTGTATCCCCACTCTTAGCACTTATTTGGATAATAGTGTGAAAGGGCCAATTACTATTAAGTTGACTACCAAGGAAATTATGAAACGTCAATCTTTGTAAAATATTTTGTCATCTGTGAATGAAGAGAGCTACATCACTACCATGTACCCTAAACATCCAACCGTAAGAGCAATTAGCCAGATTTTAAGGAAAGTTGAAAGTTCCTTTTAACAGCTATATTAAGCTGCCAGTTAAATCCTAACCCAGACACTTGTCATAACTAATAAGGATGCACAAGTGCATAATTATGTTAGCTAGCTATAGGAAAGACAGAATCACCTGATTTTCAGAAACATAAAAATCAGATGGAAGGCATAACATTCATTTCTTATACAGATATAATCTTAAGTATAAAGAACTATGCTACTAGCATCATTAATATAGCTTCTCAAAGAAGTCTTCCCAGAAAGAAATCCAGTTTACAAACACCCAACTCTCACAGATTTCACTGGAAGATATGTGCAAGATTCTGTAGTGAAAGAAAAAAAAAAAAAAAAAGCAATGGAACTATATCCCTCCATCTGTTTCAGAGCTTAACCAGAGTTAAGCATTATAGAAAAAAAAATACAATAAATATCAGACAACCTACATTAGAAAAAAATGCAAGTTAAAATCTTCCAAAAGCAGCTTTAATTTGGTCACACCACACAGTGAATTGCCCATTCCCCTTTTCTGATTAAATCTGCATTTTAACATACAACATCCTCATAATAAACAGTAGTATTGTAGATAAGCTACAGGAGCATTTTTTGAAAAAAATCATACACTTTAGATATAAATATTCATGTTCCACTGTCCTCCATTACATGTAGGAAATAGTTTGCAAGTAGCACAGAAAACAACATATCCTCCTGGATAGAAGTTAGGAATGGGTCTAATTCCTGGTTCTGCAAACAAGGCAAACTATTTGTGCTTCAGTTTCTGTAAGCGTGAAGTGGACATAGGCATATTTACCTATCCATGTAAAAGCACTTGACAATGTGTATGGACAGAAAGTATAAAGTGATAACCTAGTACTCAGAATCCAGTTGGATGCTGATAAATGTCAACATGCTAAATAACATACTTTTCATGGAGAAAGTATAAAAATAAAACTTGAAAATGCCTTAGCAAAATTCCACGACTATCACCTACTGGAAAAAGGTAAGAAAAAAGAAGAAGACGACACCTTAACCAATAGGTGCTGCACTCTTAGACGTTTTTAAAAGTAATCATAAACAAACCAAACCCAAACCCTCCCCCTTTGCCACACACACACTTAGCCAATGTGTACTTTTCAATGGAAAGAAAACTCCACTTACTGTTAAAAATTAAACCACAGGCTTATAAATAAATTGAGGAAATGTCTATTTTCTGGGTATTTGCATAATCTAATTGTATTTGCAAGTTTATTAGTACTTTCCATATAGCTAATTTCACTCATTCCTAATAAGGTTGTGGAATATAGCCAAAACAGAGGAGTAAAAATTAACAATGGTGAGGACATGTAGGGTCATAGTAGTGAAACCAACATTTTGTATTTTTATTTGTTTTCAAATCTTCTACAGCACATACGTACACCATGTCCTGAAAGTAATAATTCGAGTCATATTTAGGAAGCACATTTTCTTCTTTTTTTGTTTTGATGCATACCTCAGGACAAGGTTCTACATGACAATCTTTAATAGAACAATGGCCATCATCAGCCCAGAAGGGACATGGTCTCTTAAGATTAACCTATAAAAAAAAAAAAGCAGAAATCAAGAGATACTGTTAGTATATCAATTTACAAACAACTTCAAAATAGAAGAAGACCTACTACTTTAACAAAGTCTTCCTTGCTGGGAAAGAAAGAGTGAAGAGCAAAGTGTTAATCCACTAATACATTAAAAACCCCTCCTACACTATCAGTACTAAATTTCTCATAGTGTGAAACAAAGACCACCACCAATCTCTTTTCCACTGAATTGGACATGCATCGAAGTTGTTATAGCATCAAAAAGATGAGGCAAATAAACTGTTTACCTATCAAGATAAATATTTATCTAGCAACAAAAAGTGACTGAAAGTTCAGACTGAATTTTAGTAATTTTTTCATTCAACTGGAAAACTTACTTTTAAAAGTGGCCTTGGATTTCACATTTTAATTTCTCTCTACTTTCCCAGGAGAATATTAGGTATATGATAAAGCCAGGCACAACATTTATAATTTAAAATACATACAATATATGCAATTATTTATATAATGTTACTTGTACATGATATAAATGTATGCATGTGTAAGCATAGCTTCAGATTTCAAACTGAGAAACACAGCTTGTTCACTACTACACCTCACAGTGATACAGAAATTATTACTCTGCTATTGTTTTCTATATTCAGAGAGCAGAGACAATCAATTTTTTGAGTGTTTTGAATTGCATAAGTACGCTAAACAAAGATACATTTACTGAAGTGAAAGAAATATTCTAGCACAAGTGAAAATGAAAAGGCTCACTAGGGCCACTTTTTATGTCAACACCGCTTTTAACAACAAATAGTGGAAATACAGCAAGTGGTGTAATGCAGGTAATTATCTTTCTCTGCTCAGATTCAGAATGGTTACTTTCCAACAGGAATATCCTCTGATTTTTTCCATTGCATCACAAGTAATCCAAGTGAAAATTTATGAATAACTAATCTGACATTGTTTTCTTTCCTTTGAATTATCTTAATGCACATACAAAAAACTGAGATTAGTGATTAACCACCACCTTACCCTCTAGACCAAGCATTTTTTTATGAAGAGAAAGACACTCTTTGAAATAGGGTTTGCTTCAAATAAGTAATAAAAAAACAAAACAAAACACCTTAGATATTTTCTTTTGTACTTACTGTACAAGTGATTTCTGATAGAAAGTGGCAGATTTCAAAAGAAGAAACTATTACAATTCTTTCCATTCTATAATCCATATACTGCATAGTCTCATACCATGCACCCCGAATAAAATACACACTTTGTTTTGGGGAGGCAGAATGAAGAGAAAAAGATTTTTCCAAGAGTCATGTCCAAAAATTGACTGCATGGACTTGTCTTTGGCTAGCTCCCTGGCTCCTCCACAGAAATGCTAGATTTTTAACCATCTCATAGCCATTGCAAAACTGGGAGAGAAGCAGAACCATGAGCAGATGTTATACCACGTCCGTATTTGCATTCTGATGAAGAAAACAGCTTCCTGCTTAACACATGCATCCCAATTTTGGTTGGCAAATTTTTGGGGAAAAGGTGCATGTGTTAGGTAAGTGCTCTTTTTTATTGTGGTCTATGCAAACAACTGCTGCCTCAAAACTTCTGCTCATGAAGTTAATTCAGCAGATGAGGGCAATATTTAGATATAAAAAGTTGGATAATCCTGTATCATGTTTATTGGATGACAGGACTTGACAATTTCTTCTTCTTTTTTTTTTTTTTTTAAAAAAAGAGTACTGCTATCAGAATCACCAAGACAGACCTCTTAACAACGAGCAAACTAATGCAAAAAACGCACAGCAAAATGATTCTTAGACTCCAAGATGGCACTGAGCCCCCCAGAAGGTTTCAATAATAAAAGTTGATAACATATTTATTAGTTGTAAGACTTACATAGGCAAAACAATAATTTTTTGCAAGCTTGGAATGGGTTTTTAAACCAGAAAACAACTTCAAATAGTTTTATTAAAAATACAAATACTGAATACTTCTGAAACAATGGTTTTACTGGAAAATGTCACAGAATATCTGCCTTTTGGTAAAGTGGCAGAGTCATTAAAATACATTCAATGGAGGAAAAAACAAAAACCCTATACTTTTTTCCATTTTAATATAGAAATGGCAGTATTCAAAACAACCCCACTGAGAAGATCCTTGTTTTTTCTTTACACTAAGTTCTCCCCACCCCATCCTTTTTTTTTTTTTTTTTTAATTCACAAGTTCTATATTTATACAAAAAAGAAAGAAAGAATACCAAAAAAATCAAGACTACATGAGTGACAGCAAATGAGATCAGATGTTATATTTTATTGTTGTGTGTCCAGGGACTACCAGGTACGTAATGCTAATTTCCTCTTTTTAAACAAATAGTGTCTGGTGTTTATCCTCAAAGATGCATCTTCTTTAGATTTTTTTCTGCTGCTGAATCTAACTACACTCGAGGATTAAATTCATTCCTAAATGTTTTTCTAGCTTGCAATTTCTTGTAGCTGCCCCAAGATGGTTACCCCATTGTGAGCAGGTGCTCAGGAAGACTGAAATCAGAAAACACTGTTCATGATACAGTAAGTGCAAGAAGCCCCAACTTAAGAATTAATTCAGTAAGATTTCACCAACTACAAAATTACTATGAAATCTCTAAAAAGCCAGCCAAGAATGCCAAGTGTTGAGGGATAAGTCTGGATAAGCACAGTGAGAATAATTCTCTGCTAGGAAACAAAATGCTATCAAATAGAAATGTTCACCTTGATTTGATAAAATTTCCAACACAAAGGTCATGGAGATACCAAATACAACAGGTGCACCATACATTTCTTTCACATTTTAAAAGCTACATGTGATAATAGATTTAATCCAAATAAATATTTATTTTTAAAAGCCACTGTAATTCAAACAGCTCTGAAAGTAACCATCTGCTTTTGTCCATTATTATTCACCAAACCTTGGGTTGCGCTCTAATGATCAGAGGCTAGGTGGGTTATGTGTATGCTTACAATTAATGTACCCCCCAACCCCTTGTGGTAAAGATACAGTCTACATTTTGTAACTTCTTCCATCCTGTAGGTAACATTTAGCCTCAAATACTCAGTGCTCAAAAGACCTTAAA
Organism: Crocodylus porosus; assembly: GCF_001723895.1. Classification (NCBI taxonomy): domain Eukaryota; kingdom Metazoa; phylum Chordata; order Crocodylia; family Crocodylidae; genus Crocodylus; species Crocodylus porosus. The sequence continues at coordinate 96,795,747 of NW_017728943.1, read as the reverse complement.
AATCATGGTATTTCTTAGAATCTACAATTTCTAAGAGTCAAGCATGCAGCCTTTTTCCTTCTTAAATGCATAGAACAAGAAAGTAAGAAAGATTTTTTTTTTCCAGACTATTAATACACATTTATCCCAAATCCTTGATTACTTTTCCTAAAGGAGGTCTTGGTTGAAAGCTGAAAAAGCCTCTCAAACTGCTTCCAATAAACCCCATAGTAAAAGCAGGGAAAGACCAGACTTAACTTTCTGATGTTTCTAGAAGAAAATATTTTTTGGGGGGGGGGAGGGTTCCCCCCTCCCCCAAATACTCAAGAATTGAAAAAGGGGATGCAATTTTTTAAGGCTATTTTAATGAATCACAAATGTTCAACTCTGCCTTTTTTGCAGAAGGCTAGACTGTTTGAGATTTTCTATAACGTCTTAATTTTTCCTCTGAGACCAAGAGGTTAAAGATCAGGTGAATGAAAACTGAAAAGCATAAAACTGTGCTGGTCAAGAGTATTTCTTCAGTTCAAAGGCTAGATTCTAGCTCTACTATAGCTGCTTCTTTGAAGTCTGCCCACAGCAAGGTTGCCAATTGAAGAATTTTTTTTTTAAACTGACAATATGCAAAAAACTTACTGATAAACAAATTTTTTTTTACTGATGTTTTACATGATGTAACTGTAACCCTTCTGCCAAGTCCTGGACAGCAGGAACAGAGGCCAAGTTCAAAATTAGGGGCATAACACCGAGCAGTCTTACTTAATTACAGTGATGGCTTTACACTATACACCCCAGAGGTCTCCTACTCACCCTGTACCTTAACGCCCCTGACTGCACCATGCTGCCCCACCCCAGCACCTTACTCCCCAATGGTCCTGCTCCCCGCATCCCAGCACAGACCCCCATTGGCCCTTTCTCCTCCCAACCCCAAAGTTTGGTCCTCGCTACATCACCCTCCTCCCTACTCCATCTGGTACCTCAGACTGCTTGGGGTGCCTGCAGACCCTGCCTACCTTTGAGGCAAACAGCTATTACAGACAGGTGATAGTCAACAGGATGCAGGGGCAGCACATGACTTTGGGGGTAAAGGGAGGGCACGGAACAGGGCTAAGGAAGCTCCCAGACCACAAAGCTCTGACAGAGTTCCCTGCAGGGCCACCAAGCTGCAATCCCGCTCAGACATGAGGTCTGTCCATCTGGCAACACTTGCATCCAGCTTCATTCTGATGACAAAATTATGCTCAGAGTTTCTTAGTTCAACAGTAGCAGATGACAGGCAAACAAGAACAAGAAATCAAATTCAAAGCTATTTCTCTGAATACTATACAAATGATGTCATGGTCATATAATGAAAAAAGGTAAACCAAGTTGTGTCTATATATAAGCAATGAGAAGGGGAACCCTGTGAGGATTCTAGTTTATGCCTGCAGGCTCTCTCTCGCTCCCCACATTATCCTGACAGCCAAGAAACATCAAAAACTACTTAGTACTAAAAAAAAACCAAAATCGAAGGACTGGCATGTTCCAGCCTCAAAATCAAATGGAAAGTAAGCCCCTCTGGTGGTGCTGTGAAGTGGCAGCTGTGTCAAGCTTGCTGTATGCTGAAGACTAATCTATTCTGCATTATGTGTACTCAAAATATGGAATAATGTATACTTGCTGGAAGAGCAAAAGGAAGAATTTAGCATAATACCAGAAAGGATAAGCTAATCATCTACTACTGCTTTAGTGTAGCACTTGTAAGGAAACAAAAAAAAAAAGTTTCATTGTCAGCCTTATCATGGATGTCCACATTCACTGCACTCACTAGCTTGTAAGCGCAGATGACCAGACTCATTCCTTACAGAAGGGTCAAGCACACACTATACTGAGTACAAGTGTTTAAAGTTACTTGCTTGTGCTATTGAAGAGTCCTAGAAACTGTTTTTTAAATCAATTTTAACTATGATCCAAGCTGTGCTACAAGGTCCTAAAAAACAGGAGGTCTTTACCACTCCCCACCTCCCTGTCCTCCCTGCCTTTCTAAAATCTGTATCTCTGAAGAAATGCAAAGCTTCAGAATATGGGCTTCTAAGAAAAAGTAAAGTACAAGTTAATTAGTACATTTGTTTCAAATGTGGGGGGCGGGAGGGGAGGGAGAGAGGGAAACAAGCAACCCAAATCCCTACTTCTTGAACAAGGAAGTCAGAGGGAATGTTTTCTATTCCCAATTTCTACAAAAGAGATCCATCTACAATATCCACACTTTGCTTCTGGGGAAGCCCTGTAAGTTAACTGTGAACTGCGGTGACACTAAGGCAGCAGGTCCCAAACTCCAACAGACTGACTGTGCACCTTCAATTTAAAACAATACAACCTTAACTTTACCACAAGCAAATTTTTGTCATATAAAGTAATTATAATAAATTTGTTAACCACTGATAGGTTGCCTGTGTACCACTGGTAGCATCTGTACTACAGATTGGGAACTGCTGCCCAAAGGAATATGTTGGCTCCAAATAGTCAGGATATCTCCCCAGACAGATCAGACAAATTACTGATACCTGAACTATGGAATATTCCAGAAAAAAAACCATGCTGGTTTACAGCAGGGGTTCTTAAGCTTTTTAGACTCAAGACACCACTCCATAACTCTTTTAAAAAATGAGCAGCATCCCATTTCAGAAGCTACTTTATTTGTTACAGTCAGTCCTTACCTCCTTGCAAAGAGGCTGGGCAATGAAGTTAGTGAAACCCTAAACCCACTATCCTCCGCTTAGCCTCACACCTGGAGCCTGATCCTGCCCTTCTGGCCACCTGTACACATGACAGGGTTTTAGTCCCCTGAACAAACAGTAGGTTGATTGTGACAATTAAAAACCCACTGTTTCAATTTAGGGGCTTCTGTCACTTACGGTGAGGTGCCCAATCCCCACCCCCCAGGAGCCTGCCTATGTCTCCCGCGGCCAGGAGGCGAGCTGCCAGCAAGCTGAGTGGTCCCCAAGTTGCAAGTGTCCCTAGTCCTTCCCTCTGCAGCGGCAGCAACCCAGGGCTGCCTGGGTGAGCTGCTATCAGGCAAGTGCCGCCACCCTGTCAAGGGAAGGTCGAGGGCCCCCGACAGGTCAGGCCCCACCAGCAGCTCACCCCCTGGCTGTGGGAGAGGCAGGCAGGCTCCGTTGGGGGGTGGGGGGGAAGAAGATCATGCCCCCCTAGTGCATCCCAAGGTGCCCCAGCACCTGGGTTGAGAATCACTGGCACACAGAGATATGCTAAACCAAAATAAAACCAAGGGGACAATAATTCAATGTATACTTAACATGCGTTTGCAAAAGGGAAATTGAAAACACATGCATTATGCAATCACTGAAGCTAACAAAATTTCAATAGGAAGAAATTGCCAAAAAGACTTTTAACATAAAAGTCCTGTAAGTTCCTCAAAGCCTGTAGCTTTACACAGAGTAGGAATCACAGTGGAGGTGCATATATTAACTTTTTACTCAAGCATATGTAAACTCTTATCTAGGTGACATGGCATAAAATCCTGTCATTTTGATCATCTTGTAGTACCAAAAATTTTAGAAATCAGCGTCATATCATTACAGACTACTTTTAGCATTTTATAAACATATTGTATAAAGTATCAAGTAAGAGTGCTCTAATTCCCAACTGCAACAGCTGCTAGAGTCAGAACAGAAGAAAACTGGCTCTTGATGATAGGTGGAGCCAGGTCACCACCCTTGTATGTTTGTTTGGTTTTTTAAAGTGTAATATCTTTAACTGTTAGCTAAGAATAAAAAACTGCCTACCATTAGAAAGGCTGCATCAGTTCCTATATCCAATTCATGAACAGATATTACAACACAACAGTATAAAGTGAGGACGAGTGGGGAAAACAAAACAAAATAAAAAAAACAAAACAAACTTTGCGTCAGCTGATCTGATGCAACATTTTTGTTGAGGTAGCTATACTGCATAAGTAGGTGGAGTGATACCACAGAAATTTAAAACTAAATGAAACAGGGAAAGCTACAGAGGTTTAAACTTGACAGACAGATGAAATGGGATATATAAGATTCAGCTGCACCAGAATAATCACCCCTATTTTCCATATTTAAAGTAGTGTAATCATTTTGTTTGTTCATACCCATAGTGGTTAACATTCAGTGCAATTTAAAGCCACTTTCCCCAAAAGCTAAAACAGTTTTGATTTACATTAGGCCCTGGAACAGTGACAGTAACAAAGAGAAGATCTCAAACTAGTGCAGCATTCATGGACTAAAAGCAAATTACCAGCAGCCTGTAAAGTGAGCTAGCTGTGGGCTGCCAAGAGAAAATGAGATTCAAAGTTACAAATAATTAATAATGGAAGTATATAGAAAAACTGAGCCTTAGTATGTGGTTTTAAACTTTAACTGCACAGGAAAGCGTCATTTTTATGTACCTTGTAATATCTGAAGTAGTCGCGTTCTTGCAGTTTCTGTATTTTGGGGAAAATCTTGTAAGTATTGAAGTCATCAATGCTTTCTATATCACACTGGCAATCATCCAGGACTCCTATAAGCTATATATATTTAAAAAAAAAAAAAAAAAAGTATTTAGTAACATGGCTCTGTGGATATTTACGGTTGTTACATGGCCCTTTTATTTTATTTTTTTTTAGCAGAAGAAAGAAAGAGGCCAACGATGAGTTAGAAATACAGTTCAAAAACAACATTTATTTAGTGTCTTGGCAGGAGAATTCCATATATTTATTACTAGTAAGTTTAATACACAGGTTTAAAAAACTTTCAAATTGTACAGTTTTGTTGCCATAGTCCTTTGCATTTAATCCATCTCCTGTACAACAAGGCAGGCAGGGTGGTACTCATCCAGAATTCTGAATGAGTTAATCTGACAGATGCCACCTACAGTACTTTCTATCCAACTTTATACTACTGGGGCTAAATATTCATAAAGGCTTGAAAGGACCTCAAGAGATCATCAGTTCAAACAGGGAATCGAACCTGAAACCTTGGTATCATAAAACACCAGGCTCTAACCAAGCTAAACACCCACTTTCCTCTCTGCTCCTGCTATAATGTTATGCTAACATATGAATAGTAGTTATACAGATGATTACCACTGTCCTACAATTTGTTCAGCAGTTGCAGTCCACCCAGACATATGATGAAAGACGTGGGACCTAAATTTCCCAAACTCAAGTGCATAAATTCAGACATGGCTCTTTTGTTAAGCACCCTTATAGGAATTACTCATCTCCCTACGCCAGTGGTCTCCAAACTTTTTTGACCGTGCACCCCTATCAGTAAAAAATTTTTGAACACGCACCCCCAATATATTTATTTATAAATTATATACATGTACTACTCGCATACCGTACGTGACACGTGACTGTCTGACATATGGACTGAGTGAGGGCACCAGTGTCAATCCATATATTAAATATTAATGAAGATTAATTCCTTTTTATTTTTTAGATAAAAATAAATATAAAAACAAGTTCTAATATTTTCTTCCTGCACCCCAATGGATCATCTTGCACACCTCCTGGGGTGCGCACACCACACTTTGGAGGCCACTGCCAAATCTTGCATTATCTTGGTAAGGGTACAATATTAATTTTAAACCAAGTGAAGTTCAGCTACCCTGTGTTTTTAGAAGGAAAGAGTTTTATTACTGTTTCCCATTACGTTAGTAGTTTTGTCATTAAAAATCTGCATGTTAATTTTAGGAAAACAAAGTCAGACAACAGCAGTGTCTGAAGTGTCCCATACCAACCATTTTTACTGCTTATTAAGTACAAAGTTCAGACCTTTAAAAACAAAAAGAAGCAAAACACCTCATTACTACTTTACAGAACACAAGACAGAGAAATATCAAAGTCACATGGAAACAAAATATGAAGTCTACCAGGTTAACTTACAAAATAAAACTAACACTAAAAACACTTAAATGCTAATACTGCAGTTGCTTTCTATTAGGAATTGGGTCTGTCAGGTCTGTTCTCCAGTACCTAACAATGAAAACTTGATTCTCAAGAATTTGCCTGTTTATTTTTAGTTACTCCAAAAATGGATACACAAATCAATTTTTTATCCCGTGTGATTCAGTCTTTCAAATAACACAAAAATTGCCCAGCAAACCATAGAATATGAAAGATGTGAACCTTCAAGATCAAAAGAGGTCTCAAGAGTTCAAACTCTAAAAAAATAAAGGCAATACATCTAAACACAAGAAAGTAGTTATGCCATCCAACATACTGTTTTTTCTTTGATCCAGTTTTAGAAGAGCAGTAGCACTTTCTTCCATAGAACATAACAAAAATGTGGAATTACACCTTGAGAGGACTAATATTTCATGTAACATTATGTTCTTATTGTATTAGCATACTCTTTAAAGGTGCATTAGTGGCCCACATGTTAAGTGAAAGCACAGAACGAGAAGGCAATAGAATCAGTTCAAGAAACCACTGAAGAGGTTGGAGCTTCACGTGGCTAGTTATTTTACAGAGCTGTTCTGCTCTTGTGACTCCAACTCAAAAACAGCTATTGTTCAGCAAGAAACTGCTGTGAAGCAGTTATGCAACATTTTCTGAATCTTCTCAATCAATGTTAGGTTATTTACATTAAAACAATTTTCTTTTCTTTTGATGTTTTAATGAAGTACTGCATTGTAGAAGTGCTATGCAATTAATATATTAAAAGAAATAATTTTTAAAAGTCTGCTTCCTTCCCATTACTCATGCTGCTCGTATATTTTGCATTTCACTTCATTTTGATAACTAAACTAGACTGCTAACTCACTTTAATGACACTGCCAAATTCTGCACTGGCACATGTTATCACAACTCCAGTTCTTTAACGGGGTTGCACTGATTAGCGATTTATGCAGTGACTGAATTTTGTCTATTGCATTTTTTTGCAATATTTAAGTTGTTTCATTTCTCATACTAGAGGGGATTTTATTTATTTTGAAGGAAAGGGTTTAGACACAAACTGAAACAAAGAACCTCATTAAACCCTTACTGGTCCCGATAATGATGCAACCTAAAAAATAATTAAAAACCTAGCATCTCTCTCTTAAATCTCCCAGAGGATGTAGTAAAATACAGACATAAAATTAAGAACAGTTGAGTTATACAAAATGACTCTAGATAAGTTACAGCCCCTTAAAGTAGATGATTATTATTCAGTCAGAACTGAATGAAACACCCTTTTGTATTTATATTTAACCAGTCAGCTTACTAACATGTATCAAGTAGGCAATTCCCTCATAACTGCATTTATTAAAAAATTCAAAAGAATGAAAAATTGAAAAAAGGACTAGCATATTCATTTTTATTTTGTTTGGATGGTAGGTGTCAAATTTACCACCTTTTATATTTCTATAAAGTATGGCAAAACATCTTCATACATTTGTCACAGTCAAACTGATGAACTGTCACATAAAACATTCATGATGTAACCTTGAAAAAGGAAGCTAGCAACCAAAATTTGCAAGACAAATAAATCAATATAAAAATTTTTCATTTATGAAGTATTTGTAAATAAAAACATATGGAGATTTCTTTAGCTTCAAATTTATAACAATTCATCCATGTGGAATTTAGAGAGAGAATATATTAATAGAGGAATGTAAATAGCATGTTTACACAAACAGCTTTAAACTGTGTTATCAGGTTGTTGCTGAAGCAATTAAATTCCTCATTAGAGCACCAACTGGGACACCTTGTTTTGCTTCTACATGGTTTATCTTTTTTCAGCAGATTCAGAAAGAGAAACAAAGTAATAGGCAACAAGATCCAAAAGCAAATATTATCAGGAGGTTAGCTACAGTGTGAAGGGATGCTATTTTCAACCATTGTTTAAAACAAGACAAATGATATCCCTCCCACATGGTAAAGATAAACATAAATGCCAGTTTGCTAATGACTGCATTAAAGACCACCAACAAAAAACAACTGAAAACTTGCTTCAGAAGCCATTTAAATGCATCCCATGGACTTCACAGTACCAAAGTGCCACTAAAATGCAACCAAAGGAAAGGATTTGTGGGGGATGATACCTACTTTTACTAGACCAACTGGTTGGGATAAATTTAGATAAAGCTTTCAAATTGCCTCATATCATTCCTGAACTCTTATGGCTAAATCACTCCAACCTTTTGGAAGTCTAGCTAACTCAGCTTCAGTGGACACGAGACACCCCTCCCTAACTCTGGTAAAAGGAGTGGTACCCCATTTTTAAAACAACTTATAGATTACAATGCTTAGGTCCTTGCAGAGGGGCTGGAGAGCGAGGGTTCGTCAGACAGGAACAAGTTGCAGCCTGCATTCACCCACTTACCTCCTTAAGCATCCTTCAAAGAGTCTGGTATGCTCCTGTTGAGCACCCCCACACCAGCTAACTTCTTGGCAACTCTAATTCTAGTTTGGATGGTGGCTTACAAGAGAGCCAGTTTCACCATATGTATTACATATGTACACACCAACATGGATATTAACACACAAAATACCCAATATACATGGGGGAAGGAGAATGTGTGTGTGCAGGTGCCTCTGTATTTACCCAATACAGCTTCCTGCCTGCCCCAAACAGAATGGGAGGAAAAAAAACAACCCAAAAACATCATCTTATATTTGCATACAAGGAAATCTCATTAAATATACTGTCTATCATTAAACTGCTGCCAAAAGCAGCACGTGGGCAAAAATGGAAAACAACTATGAAGCTGATTAAATGCAGCCGACACTGAGCATGACAATAAAACATATAGCTCATACTGCACAAACATACCACAAGTAGTGCAGCCCAGCTGAATAAGACAGTAGTGTCCATTGTACTTAGTCCCCCTCACCGCTGACTTCTTTTCCAAGTCATGAGCAGCCATTATACTGAATATACTTCAGCTTTCTCTCCACTCCCACAGCTAAACTGTGAATTTGGCCCCCACTACATTTTACAGGTATTGTGCAATTAACCAGTTAATTGAGCAATTACCTTGAAACCAGCTACACATCCAAAGTACCTACTATGCTATAAAAAGCTCCAATCAGCTATAAAATTAGACCTCAAAACGTGTCTTAGTTTTATAGCTGATTGCCATCAAATTTTAATTTGCACGTGTAGCAGGGTCTCCCCAGTCAGCTGCCAGGGCTCCCAGCCACAGGGGTGCACCATGCCCAGCTGGGATGGGGGCTGCTAACTATTGATCCTGTCAGCACAGGGACCCAGAGTCCCACAGCTATGGATGCTGGGACCTGACAGGACGCCTCCCAGTGCCAGGACACAGCTCAGTCTTCACAGCTGAAGGGGAGCAAGAAAACCTCTGGAGCTTGGAGACTGCAACTGTTGTAACCTCCCAGCCTTGCAGATGCCTGAAAGCACCAGGGCCGGAAGACAATGGCAGCTATGGAGCCTTACTTCTTCCCAGCAGAGGAAAAGCCCCAGATCAGGCTTCCTCAACACTGGCAACAAAGCATGATGGAATCTAATGTACAATCCCACAATCACCTTCCTGCCATGCATGTGTGACATGGCAGGAGACATGATTGTGTGGACTGTGCATTAGATCCCACTGCACTTTTACCTGCACTTGTAAGGGGACCCTTCTTATTCCCCATTTCCAATTATTCCAGTTTCTTCATCAGCCTGGCAAACATCACCAAATGGGGCCCCAAACAGTTAACCCAGAAACGCTCTGTTGCCCCCTCTTTCAGCCTGACACATATGATTAGCGTGGCTCTGTCCTCCATGGAGGTGGACCTGGACCAGACTGCCCTGTACCTCATCTGCACGAGTCCTGTGATCTTCCAAAAATATCCAGTTCCAGTCACGAGCAGGGGGCTATCTGGATTCACACACATACTGAGCACTGATGAACTATGATCATTATGGCTTGAAACGCTGTTGGCTTAGTTCAATGAAGTAAAGGGTAAATTAGGACCCTTTGGCTTTGACCTAATAGAATGTATATTTAGTATTATACACAGTCTTACACTTAAGACTTAAGTCTTACACTTAGCTAAGATCAAGTATAATAGATACACTGGAAGGCAGGGCTAAGATTCAGAGTGAACTAGACAAACTGGAGGATTGGGTCAAAGAAATCTCATGAGGTTTAACAGAGAAAAGTGCAACGTCCTGCACTTAGCATGAAAGAATCCCATGCACTGCTACAGGCTTGGGACCAACTGGCTAAGCAGCAGCTCTGCAGAAAAGGACCTGGGTTACAGTAGACAATAAGCTGAATGAATCAATGGTGTGTTCTTGTTGCCAAGAAGGCCAACAGTATACTGGGCTGTATTGGTAGGAGCATTGCCAGCAGATCAAGCAAAGTGATTATTCTGCATTGGTGAGGCCACATCTGGAGTACTGTGTCCAGTTTTGGGCCCCCCACTATAGAAAGGACTCAGGCAAGTTGGAAAGAGTCCAGTGAAGAGCAACGAAAATGGTTCAGTGGCTGGGACACACGACTGCTGAGAGGCTGAAGGAACTGAATTTATTTAAATCTGCAGAATAGAAGACTGAGGAGATGGTTACAAAGAGGATGGATCTAGACTGTGCTTAGTGGTGACAGATGACAGAACAAGGAGCAATGGTCTCAAGTAGGAACAAGGGAAGTTTAGGTTGGATATTAGGAAGAACACTCTCAGTAGAAGGGTGGTGAAACACTTCAACAGGTTACCTAAGGAGGTGATGGAATCTCCATCCTTGGAGGTTTTTAAGGGCCAGCTTGACAAAGCCCTGGCTGGAATGATCTAGTTGGGGATGGTCCTGCTCTGAGCAGGGGGCTGAACTAGATGACTTCCTGAGGTGACTACCCAGCCTAATTTTATATGAATCTGGGATTCTAAAGTGCAGTTTTACCTGTCCGTGACAAAGGCAAAAAGGCTAAAGGAGGGACTAAAAGGGCAGAGTGGACAGTGTGACGATAGAACTGAGAAAGGACCATTGCAGAAGGAAGAAAGCTCTTGATAAGTGCTCAGACCCTCCCTGAATACCAAACCTGAACAGCGAAGCTGGACATGATCTGACTGGTTTTCAGCCGACTACTGCTGCAGAACATCTTTAAGGTAAACCCTAGAGATCTGGCTGGGCTGGCAGCCTTGCCTATCATGCTGGACTGGGATTTCATGTTCCAGGACTGCCAGAGCTTTAAGGATTTCTGAGAGATAAACAAGAGGAAGAGAGAGGGCCCTCTCTGGGCTCTCTGGAGAGGGAAAATTGGGAGCGTGTAGCACCTGTGAAGATGTTTAATCTGGCAATGAAGAAAGAAGACAAAGAGCGGGCTTATCAGGTACTGCAACAAGGTGGGTGATATTGAAAAGGTACAGGACCCCAATGGGATCTCATGCCCTGCTATCAGGTGACCCAGAAAAACCCAGTGAGATACCTCCAACCAGTACTAGCCCTCAGGGCAAACAGGGGGTTCATGATTTACCACAGCCAGCCAAAGCTGTGCAAGAAGTATGGTGAAGAAAGGCACTTAGCTTTGGTCTACCTCTATACCACATTCTCCATATGTAACATGAAGGGCCACATGGCAAAGGACTGTAGGAAGAAAAGTTGCTGCAGCCTCAGTCACAAAGGAGGTATACGTTTCACCCCTGTCCCCAGTCCTTTGGGAAAGAGCAACACAGCAGAGAAAGGAGAACAAAGGACAAGGGAAAAGGGAATGAGAGACACCTACAGAAGAGGCAGCAGAGCCTAAGGAGCAAGTGAAAAAAGTTATAATGAAAGCCAGGGAGAGTCAGAAAAAGAACACTTCAGCCCTTCCCCCACCCCTCCCAAGCTGAAAGCCAGAGAGAAAAGAGAAAAAAAAAATGCAGGGAGGGGAGCACTGTACCTCTGAAAAAGGAGAGAGGGGGAGAGCAACTCAGAGAAAGGAGGGGGGTCAGAGAAGAAGTAAAATGAGATGGAATGGCATTTAGAAGAAAGAGAAAAGGAGGAGAAAATGAAGAAGGGAGTTAAAGGGTAGAGGAGAAAGAAGCAGATCCCCAACCTCTGCCAGTAGTCTTCCCTCCTCGGTTTTCTCCCCACAATAAAGCCCTAACCACCCAGAAGAGATTTTTTGCCAGTCAGGAGGAGTGGATGGACAAGTTCTTAAAGGAGTTTAAGACATGGAAGAGTTTGTGAAAGCAATGAGTATGAAAATGGACAAGAAGGAAGCACAGGGGGAAGATAAGACAGAAGAAAGCCTGTAAAGAAAGAAGCTAACATCAGACAGATGAAGGTAAACTGAAATCTTAAATCAAAACGTTGACTCTCTCTCTAAATTTACAGTCTGTACTAAATAAGGACAGAAGGAATGGTTGAAGTGTATCTATATAAAAGAACGTGCATTATCAGCAGCAAAATAAGAAAATAAATAACTACAAAGAATACGAGAGGCGGTGGGAGTGGAGGCCATCAAGCTGGTCTGGCTCAAATATTAAGAGCAACATGTGTAGCCATGCTAATTAAGAACCCAAGCATCAAGATCAAGAGAAAAAAAAAAAAAGAAGTGTGGGTGGGTGCTAATGCTATAAATAATGTGCAAAATGAACAAGAAGTTATTTGAGATCACAAATCAGTGGACTGAGATGAGGTGTGGAGTTTCCTGAAAAAACTAGGAATCAGCATGACTGGCAGAACACCCTGAAAATCAGTAGGTGATTTCAACTGCATATGACAAGCACAGGACAAAAAGGGTAAGGGGCAAGCAGGAACCACGGACAAGTCAAAGATCCTAAACAGAATAAATCGCACACAATAACTTGCAGGATACAGGAGGATACAGGAGGAAGAGGACAAGAGAAGAGTCATCTTCACAAGAGGAAACATAGCAAGGAAGTTTCTCATGAACTGACCTTACCCTGACATCAAAACACTGGACAAAGAGAAGCAGAAACACCAATTTTCCTCTTAGAGCACTGCATACTTGCAGCAAATGTCAAACAGTGCTTAAACCTGAGCCCATGCAGGGTGAAAATATATTTATGGAAGGAAGGACCAAGAAGAGAGAGGGGAGGAAGATGTGGATAAAGCCTTGGAGAAAGAAATGGGTCCTGATATTTGTAGACAGAACCTAAAGAAAGATGCAAAAAAAGAAGGTGCAGGGTGGGAGCAAAGTTGCATGGGAAACTGAACTATACAAATAGAGGGGATAGGAAAAGGTTCACATACCAGTAAGATGTAAAATGTGGAATACCTAAAAGAATTGAGAAAATAAATTGAAAAGTTTGTGATTTCATGGACAGGCTACATAGCTACATTTTTTTAGATGGGGTAGGTGAGGGGAAAAGGAAGAAAGAGCTGAATGGAATTTGGATATTTTTGTAATAAAGACAGGGTTTATACTATATATCAGTATTATATATGCTGCTTAAAAGCATGTTCACAATGTACCAGTGCTAAAACTTGCAGCATTTAAAAAAATAAAAAAGGTAAGCTGCAACAACTCTCGGTGAATTAAGTCTACGTGTATTTCTAGTAATTGGCCTATCTGCAACTTAATACAAGCACGTCTATTTTGAGGTCAGCGTGTTCACATTTCCTCCTCACTTCTGCGTACTCAGGGACAGCAGGGTCTGCCAGCAAGGGGAAGAAGCTGGAGGAGGAAGCAGACGGCAAAGCAACTACCTGCCTCCCCCATTTAGAGACTCAAGACAAACCTCCAACAGTTATGAGTCTATACCTGGAAAATGAGATGGTCTAATAAGAGATATGCTGGGTTTTTGGTTGCGTGGGAAACTGTCTCCCTAATAAGAGATACTCATATAGGGTAGGTGAGGGGAAAAGGAACCTTATCTGCCCATTCACCCAGAAATAAGTGGGCAAACAAGGTTCTTTGGGTAAATACCCATTTACCCAAAGAAGCTTGTCTCCCTATAACAATTTCCAGAGACTCTAATTACTGGAAGCTGAGATTGGAGTAAATAAGGTGCATATGTCTGTATTACATATCTGTATAGACCTTATATATACACCAACACAAACACACACACGCTCCTCACACCACCAACTAGGGAAGCGCCCCGCAGCCCCCGGC
>NW_017728943.1:96770048-96780788 GCF_001723895.1 Crocodylus porosus | reverse complement strand
AAAAAAAAAAAAAAAAAGCTCTCTTTCACTCTGAGCTGCTACTGCTACATCCTGGAAAAGAGGCACAAAAGTTGCTTTGAAATCTTCCCTTTGAAATGTGGTTAAGATTCAGTAACTAACTGGGGCTTTTCCCTTTCATATTAAATGGCTGCTGTTTTCCTCCTCTCTCAAGCTTATTTGACTGGAGGCATTCTTAGAAATGTCACCACAGTGTGTTCTTTGTAAGTGCAGGGCATACTGGGAGCTGGGATATGTGCTTCAACTTTGCCTGGCTTTCTTGGCTGCCCTGGTTCCCCTGCATTACCTGTGGCAGGCTCAGGTGTTGTGTCAGGGATGACTGTAGGCTTATGTAGAGGTTAGATGATGGATTGTACAGGATACTTTGGATAGGGCTGATCTTTCCTCAGGCCGGGGCTTGGACCAGGTACCCTCTGGAGGTCCCACTGCTCCCTGATCCTTCTCACCCATCCCCAGGGGTGAATCTACGGTTTTCAGAAAGGGGGTGCAGGCAGTAAGATGCGTCATCACATATATTGCAGCACATATTTTTTTTCAGTTAAAAGGAAACTAGAAGCTTTACTAATAGGCTAGGGGCCTACAGCTCCATTATTCAGTGTGAGATGGAAGGGAAACATATAATTTTATTGCAATAAATTAAAAACAATCTGAAGGGCTGTGAAGTTGCAGGTTCATAACCAGGAGCAGCTACCAGATCACAGAATAGCAGAACAAGGGCTAGCTGGAGTGGTGGAACATCAAGACCAATTTTTAAAAAGGCAGGGTTGTTACCACCTGTGGAATGGAAGGCTCTGAAGGCATCAGGTATATGATAGAGCCATGAAGTCAAGTGACTCCCTCAGTACTGCCTGACTAGAAATGCTGCTGTCACTGCCCGGCAGTTAGGGCATTTATACATATACCTTTTTGTCCTGAAACAAGCTGGAGATATGCCGCTTTGGAGCAGACTAGATTAATCAAGTCTTTTCTGCACGCAAGCTGACATGTACTGCACTGTGCCGAAATGCGCATCAGCGCGCAGAAAATGGCAGTACCAGTGTACCACTATTTTCTTTGCGCTGACGCACATTTTGCCACTTATACAATTAAAAGCATTGCGGCTCTGGGTGCTTTTCAAAGTGCCCAGCACTGCGGCACTTATACATGCAAAAATACCCTTAGTTTTAAACTATGGGTGGAGCAGGAATTGGGGAGGGAGGATGCAAGTGCACCACTGCACCTCTCCCCTGAATTTACTCCTGCCTGTCCCCTCTTGGAGTGTCCTAGTTATGATTGTCCAGGAAATATGTAAGAAGTGAGGGGCTTTTCTGGGGATAACATGATTTATTGGAACTCCCAAATATTCAGTTGGTCTAATAAAAGATACTGTTAAAGAAAAAAGAACTTTTTTCTTGAGAAGCTTTCAGTCATGTCTGTATGTTACACTGATTGTACAGCTGCCCCTTTCATTTTCTGGCATATTTGTCAAAGCTTCAACACATACAGCAATTGCCACAGGTGTGTCACTTCTTACTTTTTGCTTCTTTTCAGAAGTCCAAAGAGCTGGCTTAGAAACAAGCATTAGTCCAAGGTAATTGCTTGTAATTCACTCCCAATTCTGCAAGAGGTCATCTTGTTAATGAGCACAGGACTACTGTTGTGCTGATTTCCAAGAGCTGATTATAAGCCAACAGTGTGCTTTTGTTGCAAAAAAAAAAAAAAGCATACTGTGTTGTATTAATAGGAGTGTCCCTTGCAAATCAAGGGAAGTGATTCTTCTGCTCTGTTTGGCACTATTGGCTTCACTGAAGTACTGTGTCCAGTTTTGGGCCCCAAGCTTCAAGAAGGACATGGACAGCTTGGAAAAAGTCTCATTCAGAGCAACAAAAAATGATTAGAGGCCTCGGAAATGTGGCTTAGGAGGAAAGGCTGAAAAAGGTGGAGTTATTTAGTCTGAAGGGGGAAAGACTGGATTTGATGGCCATCTTCAAATACCTAAAGAGGCCAGGACTAGAAGCAATCACCTCAGCAGCAAACTGCAGCAGAGGAAGTTTAGGTTTGAGATGAGGAAGAACTTTCTGACTATAAAACTGCTTAAGCATTGGGACAAGCTACTTACAGAATTGAAGAATCTATGTTCCTAAAATTTTCAGTAGTAGGTTAGACAGACTGGGCTGGTTTCAGTGGCAGGCTGCCGGCATGGGGGGAAAGCCATGGCTCCTGGGTGCCGACCAGGGTGGTGGGGCTGGTAGGGCTCTTTAGAGATCTTAGTGCACAATGTAACTTTAATTATTGCTATGAGAAGGACAGGGGAGGGTGGCTCAAATGCAAGCATTGACTGAAGACCCATGGTACATCACTAGCTGGTTTAGTCAGTGATGCCTTGAGTAGGAGGCTGGACTACATGACCTCACGTGGTTTATTCCAGTTCTACTTTTCTGTGATCCTAATGGCAATGCTTATGTCACATGGTCAAAAAACCAGGGTTTACGCTTTGAAGATTTATTAAAAATGCAAAGAACTGCTATATCAGATGAAAACTAGAGAATGTTTTCTAATTTAAATCCAGGGCCCTGTGTATTACAGTGTAGGGATAATCAGATAAATAATGTGCTGGCTTGCTCGAATTATGGACCGGTTTTCCATCTAACCAGAACTCCTTTTTGTTATCAGCCTAGTCCAAGAGAATACTTTTTTAATAGAAACGATTCACCACCCACTGAAGTCAGTTCATATATTTTAAATTATTTCAAAGGGTTTTGGATCAGCCAACATTATTTATTTTCATAATAATTAAAATATGTTCTACACTGCTTCTACCCCTAAATTTCAGGGTGCCACAGATTTTTGGACTGCTGAACCACCTTGGAAAATGTGCAGATTTTGTTACCTCGGTAAGGTGCAGCTGAAAGATTTTTTTCTATTCGTTTTTATTATTTTAGTAGTAGAGAGGGGATGCAGTTTCTCTTTCTTTTCATGACAGGGTTCAGTAGAGACAAACCTGGGGAACAGAGGATAGAATTAGGGATATATGTTGTAGCTATGTTGGTCTAAGAAACAGACACAAAAAAAACTTGGTCTAGAGGTGATATCTTTTATTAAACCAACTAAATAGTAGCAAAAAAAATTTCTTTGCAATTTTTTGATCTGAACACCCTTCATCAGGCTGAGGAGAATTCAAAGATTTTAAATCTTTTTTGTAAATTTTACCATTTTTGACTTGTCCTCGGCCTGATGAAGGATGGATCCAAAAGCTTGCAAAGAAATAAATATTTTTGGTCTAATAAAAAATACTGCCTCTAGCCCAAGAGGATAGAATGATCTTTTTCCCCAAATAAGTAGGGAACTTAATGGAGTTATTTCAGCCTGTCCCTGAATCTGTAGCTCCTTCCAAAAACAATGGATGAGCACATTGATTGAAAGGCTGGATAGAAATAATCAGTGGTAAAATATTTAATGTTTATCTTGGTAGTGTTGAAGTGATGTTGTAGATTTTGAGACTCACACTACCTTTTTTTGGATCTTGAAGAAGATTGGCCCAATAAAAGATATAACTCACAAAAAATCTTCCCTCTGGCAATGTTTATCTTGCCATCACTAGATTTCAGCATGAACAGCCCACTCTGATTATTGAAGGTAGTTCCTCTTATTGAGCTGGTTTTTCAGGCTGCCTGAAAACTCAAGTAAAATCATTGCATTTATATTTGTCTTAAAGGAAGGCTAATCCAGATCACAAATGTCACAATTATGCTAATGTTTCCCGTGCTGCATAATCACATTACATAAAGGACTCTATTTAATAGCAATTAGAGATAAAAGACACATTGTTCATTGTATTGTTCATTAAGTTGTCAATGGAGAATATTTTACTTGAGAGAGCAGTTTGCATCTATGCATCAGCTAGTGCCTAATCCTATTTACTTTAAAATCAATGGAAATATAGATTTTTGCCTGCAATAGTAACAACCTCAGAACCTGTAGAAATATGCAGTCAATCATTTTAATGGACACCAGGCAAGACTCATCCCTGTGTAACCTGCTGAAATTAATGGGGTTTTGCCAGCGCTGAATTTTGCCCAATACAGCAGTCTAAATTCAGAGTTTTGTTTTAATGGCCTACTGTTATTTCCCCAGTGGCAGGAAATGCTTGAAAAAAAAAAAGCCCTTCATATAAACAGTGCCTATTTTTATGCATTTGGGGAAATAACCCTGCAAGAAACAGAACAGTGATTACAGAATGCAAATCAATCAAAGCAGCAGAATTATGAGGATGAGGATGAATATCAACATGGTTTCTTTTAAGAAAAATTGAAGTGAAATTGTAATACCTTTGCTGGGGTTGAGAACAGGTCTCTTACTGGGGAATGGGGAATATCTTCTGTCTTAATTAAATAAGACATATGAAGCTTGGTTCCTTGGGATATGTGTCAGTGTATAATTATGATGCTTGGCATAAAAGAACACACATGAAAACTTATGATGTTTTTTAATACATATTAGAAATACCTAATTAATTTTGGGCCAAATTCTGTCCTTTTCACACTCTCTCCTGTTGTGGATGGCCCTGAATGTGGTGGAACTGGAGTAGCTGGGTTGTACCGGTGGGCAAATCAAGAGATAGCAAACCCACACTTAAGATCACTTCCTCTGTACATCACCGAACTGTATTCAGTTGGTTATAAAGTTTGTCCTCCTGGTAGAGCGCATAGGTCAATCTGGGGACAGGTTATGGAGCTTTGGCCAAGGGACCTGTGTTTACATGGACCCATTGGCCAAACTTTCCTTTGCAATGAGAATATACAGAGGGTAAAGCAGCCATGGAACTACTGCAGCCATGATGCTTTATTTTTAGTGGCTCAATTGATGATTTATGCCTAGATTTTCACTTGCTAGAATTCCAGCATATTTCCATTGCACCTAGCTCACTGTGATTGAACTCAGGGTTGAGGGCGTGGTTGCATATGAATTTTGTTTTAGAAATTATCTGCATATAGCTGTGAAAAATTAACAGTTTTGTATTTCAGTTGAGGAGGACTGCAGTACATCATAGCTGCTTTGCTGTGGTTGTGAAACAGAAATCTAGAATCTCACCTGTGGGGAATCAGAGAACTTTCTGTCCTTGAACTATTTTTTCCCTTTGAATTAGTATTTGAACTTCTTATTTCTAAAGTTAACAGAGTAAACAAAGGGAATCAATATGTTACTAATTCTTGTAGCAAATGCCAGTAGTTAGACCCTGGTGGCTGTTGAATAATGGGACATGCTGCAGTGACAGCTTGTTCTTGTCACCTGGTATCTGATTAAAACCAAATATATGCATTAAGGACTTACAGCAAATCATGCTACAAATTGCTTTTAAATAAGACAGAACTAGTAAAATAAGACAACAAAAGGACAGTCAGAGACACAGCAGGGGCACTCACAGGAATGTTCATGAGCTGCCTACAGAAGGACGATAGGTCAGATTCAATACAAGGAAAAGAAAAAGAAATCAGCACTAATACAAACATTGCATAGGGCTAGATGTTCAGAACAAATATAGGGAAAGCAGACAACAATAACAGAATTTTAATAAATTTGAAAAGAATAAAGTTCAGAGGGGGTAAAAGAAAGAACATATAGGGAGGTGGGAGCCTTGCTGAAAAATTAATTACAGCCTTGAGAACCTGTATAACTGAATTTTCACATGTTTCACTGTGTTGTTCCAGACTGCTGTTCTCCATGTAATGTAAGGAAGTCCAGAAACAGACTAAGTGGATGAGTCTTACTACCATTCACTTCAGAGGCTTTCATTGATACGTATGTACTGGGAGACAATTTCAAAAGTTCAGCTGAACCTACCAGCTCATTGGGCCGGTGCAGTTAAAGCACACCGGTTTACAGCACCACAGGAGTGACGTGGCTATAGGTTTACCTGATTGATTACCTTTGGTGCCCCAGCCTAAGTCAACTGAGTCAGCTGGGTCAGTTTGAACTCATGCTTCTGGAACCAATGCAAGACACACTGACAGCGTGGGTACAAGAATCACTAGAACAAAATGTCTCACTTCCTAAACCCATTACAGATTTCCCTAGCCAACTACAGTTTTGCCAACCATAGTACTGAGTATCCACACTTAATGTTTTATTTTGGCTACCATGGTATACTGTTTTGAGTAACCACAATTTTCTGTGGCTGTGCTTTAGCCTGCCACCTGCCATTTTTCTCATAACCCTTTTGTCTTGCCAACCATGGTTTTGCCAGCCACAGGAACTTTCAGGAACCTAATCCCAGTGGTTGGTGAAGGAAAACTGTATTGCCAGCTCTCAAGATTTTTGGCATTGCTTTTAAAGTTTATGCTTCGGGAATGTGAAAAACTTAGCTATTTCCTTTTATATTTATATATCAATATAAATATATAAAAAAGAGCTAAGTTTTTTCACATTCCTGAAGTATAGACTTCAAGAACAGCACCAAAAATCATGAGAGTTGGCAACACTGTGAACTGTGATGTAATTTGAAATCTGACATCAATTTGAAATATTGTCAACAAGAGCCATAAGTGCTCAGGACCTCTGGAAACCAGGCAACTTAATTTTGTAGGTGCTTATGAATCTGATCCTTTTCCCACTGAAAAATACACTAAAACTTTCACTGATTTTTCCTGGCACAGGATCAGATGGATTTTGGTGCTTAAATATTGAGACCAATATTTTCATATTTTCAGTAGCCTGAGCGCAGTTAGAGTGAGTTTAATCTATCTGAATTTTCCAGAGACTGAAAATGCTATGCTCTCTATTTAGCTTGCCATTAGTTGCCATATCAGCATGCTATAATTATTTAAAGGGAATTCTTTCAAGGCTGGCAGGACTTACTACATGGACAGTGATTTCTCTTCTTAAAGGTATTCGCAAAAGGGGCTTGTATAAATGCCAATGCCTGGACCAAACCACAAGGAAAGGAAAACTCTGGAAAGTCTCTCTGTTTTTCTACAATTCTCCCTTTGAATGGATGTGTGTGCTATTAGAAGGGAGACACTGATTCTGGAGACCACACACCCTTTTTGATCTTAAGAGGTCCTCATAGAATATTATTCCTTTTTCCAAGGGAACAGGAGGTACCTTGCAGGAGTGGCTACTGCCTGGGTGCGTCCTCCTGTATTTGCTCAATAGCAGCTGCAGATGGATCCAGAGGATAACACCAATCTGCAGTCATGGGAATTAACTAGTTAATTAACTAGTTAAAAAGTTCAAGAAATGGCTCACTTTTAACTTCAACTAGTTAAATTTTTCTGCTGTCACCTTTTAACTTTAACTAGTTAAAAAAAAGGTTAATGTTAACATTTTTTTAAGTATAAGTTAAAAGTTTAAAAAAAAATGAAATCCGTTTTTTCCTGACACAGCCACTCTCTAGGTCTTATATGGAACGATATTTCTTTATTGAAACTCTAAAGACTTCTCGTTTGAGAGACAGAGAGTAGTTTTCCTTCCTATGAGATACGGCAGGGGTGGGCAATTATTTCGGGAGGAGGACCACTTACTGAGTTTTGGCAAGCCTTCAAGGGCTGCATGACAGGCAGTCAGGGGCAGATAAATATTAATTTTCTAATTTTTTAGGGGCCCCACAGGCCAGATAGAATGGCCTGGCAGGCCACATTTTCACACCCTTGAGATATGGTCTCTTAAGATCTACAAGTCCCAAAGTTCCTTAATTCATGCTGCCATTTTCTGTGCATTTGCAGAAGTCAACAGGGCACCCAGTTGGCTGCAGGAGAGGGAACAAGCACAAGCAAGCAGAGACACTGATCCCAGTAAGAGTGGGAGCAAGTAGTGAGGGTGAAGCAGATGATGCTTTTTTAAATTATAATGAAGATCAGAACCAGCAGCCCAGGGCCCAAGAAGTTGAGCAATACTTTTCATCTGTGAGAAACTTATCTGTGATGTTACCTACTATGAAAAAGCTATTCGTCCTTTATAACACAAGCATTCCCTCATCTGCCCATGTAGAGTGATTGTTCAGTAGTGGGGGCTTAGTTTTGCAAAACGGAAGAAAATTATCAGATGTAAATTTTGAAATGTAGCTTTTGCTGAAGTTCAATAAGCATGTTTAAACAGCTGCTGTTATGTAACTGAACATTCTTTTTCTCATTTAAATTGATCTCATTTCAGTCTAATTTTGATTTTCAGACACATTCATTATTTCTAATTCAAATGTATTTCATACCCTTTTGTTACCTTTTGAGCAATAAAATTGTAACAATAGAGGTTTTCTGTGGAAACAGCTCTCATTTGTCACCTGGCTATGAATATCTCCTTTCTGTTATACCTATATGATGCGTTGACTTTTACAAAGTACGTCACATGGAGAGGGTGAGAAGGATCTAACGTTACATAGGTATTAGTAAACTGTTATTCTGAAAACTGCATGACAAGTATAACATTGTTTTCAGGTAAAGCAGGGTGAGTTCCGAGTAAATGAGTGGACTTCTGTGGGCTTATGGAAAAGAAACCCACTCATTCCATTTGAAAATGAAAAATGATGCTAACAAGTAATTCATCACGTTTCACACATTTCTCACAAATCAACTTAACTTTTCACTAGTTACTCTCTTTTTAACTTTTAACTAGTTGAAAGTGAAAATATTGAACTTTTAACTTAAGTTAATTTTAAAGGCTACTAACTTTTAACTTTAACTAGTTACATTTTTCATAAACTTTTCCCATGACTGCCAATCTGCAATACTCTTCAACATGGTTTCTTGGAGGAAGTTTAGGGAGGGAGAGCTGTACCTCTGCAGGCACCATGTTTGTGGACTGAGCACTCTTAGGAGAGAAGAGATCCATTCAAGATCTGCCTAATCCCCAAAGTCCCCTTAGTGCTTCAGGTAAACATCAGCTTATAGGCTTCTGTATGCCAGCATCTCTTTGCCTCCTCTTCCTGCCCCTAGCCTTCTCCTGCTCTCTCAGGAAGTACAGTCGACATGGAGGTTACTCAGGCCTACACACAGAGAGTCTTGTACTAAAACCTCCAAATGCCTGAAGACAAGATGGTTCTGTACTTTCCAGAGCATTACCTTAAAACTCAAAATAATCAGTTTTCCCCTCCAGTCTCTCACATCCCTGTTTGGGGTGCACTCCCAAAGTAATTCCTCTCACAATTGATGCTTCTCCTGTCACCACCTGCAAGAGGTGCCCTTCTTTCCCTGCACCACTTTAGCAAAAGCAGAGTCCCAGAGTAGACAGCACTATGTCTCCTTTTCTCAACCTACTGTTCTTGGACACTTAGCAAACCTTCACAGAGTTGCCAGACTAGCAATGCACCATGTGCCATGAGCCAGCTTATGTCTCTGTAGCAGGTTTGAGCCACAGGGGCAGCTGTGATGGCTCTGGTAGCCCTGTGACCCCTGCCCAGTTCAGTCTCTATTACGGCCCTCCTTTTGATTGCTCACCTGCCATACCTTGTTCTTATTATTGATTAAACTAGCCAACTGCTTGTCAAGAATGACCCGGGGTGGGGGGAGCAGGCAGAGATGGAGTACTGCCACCCATCTCTCCATACCGCCATCGCCTCCCAGGAGCAGTGTGGGGAGGACGCTTGCATTGCTGCCCCCTCTATCAGCACCCTGTGCTGTCGCCACCACCAGTACCACTGGCCTTGCCCTCCCCCGCCAAGCCTTGCTCCTCAGAGGTGGCACAGCACCACCATGATGGTGAGGACGAAGTGGGGGGGGTGAGGCCAGTGGTGCTGGCCTCGCCCCACTGCTCCATCCCCTCCGTCCCCACCATCATGGCAGTGATCCACACTCTGGTTGTTTTACTAACCAATCAGAGTGCTCCAAGAGCATTATGGACAGACAGACAGATGGACTAAGCCCTTTATGATATAAGAATAAAGGAGGCTTCCCACTGGCCTTAGAGTGAGGTTTAGTCCACTTGTTGTATCCCTGGGTCCCTCCTGGACACTCAGTCCCCTGGCCTCAACCTTTAAGCCCAATAGCCCCCTTCAGCTGACATCTGCCCCTGCCAGGCCTCTGTAGCTTTAAGGGCTATGTACATATCTATGCCATCCAGGACATCTGTAGCTCAAGGGCTAAGGGCTAAAGGCCTGGCTCCGTTTCCTCCCCTACACCATGCCCCAAGCTTTGTGGGTGTTCCCTCTCTTTGATGTTAATGATTTATATACACAGCCCCCACTCCGGCCACCTACGTAGTTTCCCTCTAAGCTTTTGGGCCCCTTGCTCCACAAGCAGCCCCTCATCAGACCCTCTAGTCTGGCCTAGTCCACTCACAGCTCATGGACCATCTGGTCCAGGTCTCAGTCTTTCCTAGGCTGCTGAACTCCTTATTGGGCCCCACTCCAATCTAAATAGGCCTTCAGCCTGCCACCTCAGGGCTCAAGGGTAACCCATCACTGTAACTTAACCACCAAGCATCTCAGCCCCCTAGCAGACAGAGACCTCAACCCTTTAGGGGCTTCACATAAAGAAAGGCCACTTGCCTGAAAAAGTTCACTCTCTCAACTCAGGGAACTTGCCTTGATTCCTGGGCCTGCAGAATCATTCAGTCTCCATGTTCCCTGTAGTCCTTCTGCACTCTTCTGCTGCCTGCAAGTGAGGTAAAAAAAACTCTCTCTCGGTTCGTTTTCTTTGGAGGCTCATTGAATAACAAATTCTTAGGCACACATTGTTGGTGAGACAAAAGGTATATATTTGCAAATAGGGTCAGAGGGAGAAGACAAAAGATCAAAACCCTCTGCCCCTGAGT
>NW_017728943.1:96757269-96770037 GCF_001723895.1 Crocodylus porosus | reverse complement strand
GGGCTGGACTGGAGCCATGCTCAGTGCTCCAGGTTACAGCTTGAATGATGCCTGCCAGCAAGGAGCACAGGTAAGGGAGGGAGGGAGAGGGGCAGGCAGGGGAGCAGAGGTTGCATGGCAGGGGGAGATGTAGGAAAGAAACTACAGGGGGAAGATAGTGGGGCTACAGTTGGGGGTGGAGGGGAGGGCACAGGCAGCAGCTGCCATATTGCACTGACTCCAGGGAGGGGCTGGAGGCTGAGCCAAAGCAACCACGTCCCCTTGCCCCCCATTTAAGGTTCTAAATGAGGGGCTTTTTCCTTCATGTAAAATGGGGAGGGGAAATGTCATTTTTGAATTGAGTAAACTGGGTATCGTGTAGAGACAAAATAGATAATGGTCTAATTTAAAGAGGAATTTAATACTTTCCGAATAATTGAAAATGCTAATTCTGTATTTGCCCCCAGTTTTCCTAAGTATATTAATTACTTGCTAAAAGTACTGGAGTGCTTGCTAAAACTATCTGAGGCATATTGTTCCAAGTCTGCTGTTTCTGAAGTGCTACTGGAACATCTGTAGTCTAGACAGCTGTGGACACTTTTCCAGTAGTATTCCACAACCAAAAGTTTTAATACCAGACAACTCAAAATTGAATGTTCCATGCCAAAAATTTATTGCATTTTCTCTTACTTAGATGGAGTGAAAACACAGTACTGCCTAAGTCACATGACACTTAAAGTAGGAGAATATTTGGGCAAAAAATGGAAAATTATGAGGAAAGGAGGCTGTTTTCATCGTAAAAAGTATGGAGTAGATTAAGCCTAAACCTCCCTCTTCTATCATGATTGAGGATTTTATGTTCTAAAGTCCAAAAGAAAGTTCCTTGCTTTTACAGAACTTCATTAGCATCTATAATTTGGCTTTGCACAAATGGGATTATCAGCATTACATTACCCTTAATTACTTGCAAATCAAATTTATCAAAGGTTTTCTAAGGGTGTAAATCTCCCCAGAGTAGTTTAAATTCAACACCTGTTTTCCCCTAGTGTATTGTACTATTTGCACTATTTCAAAATTTTGGCTCCAGTTCAGGAAATTGTTCTTATTCAGGACACCACTTTAGCATGTGCTTAAAGTTAGGAATGTTCTCAAGTGCTATCTTGAATATAGATGGGTTTAACACCCGCTTTAATGCTTTTCAGAGCTGAAGTCTTTAAACTGTCTGCTTCTAGTATATAAAAAAATTCAGGTAAATACCAACATTTAATCAATATAATAGAAGAGACTGCGTGTATCTACACATGCATATTAGTGTGACACATTGCATCAGAGTTTATTGCTCCTGGGCATCATATTTACACATGCCCAGGACTGCAGCATGTTGAGCCAGGTCAGAGCAGCCCCAGCTAGCAGAGGGTTTAGGGGATCAGCCTGCCCGCCCAAGGTTGCTCCAATTGAGCTCAAATTGCTTTGGAAGGGCTGGCGGGGGCACAAGGATGTTCCAGTGCAGGGCTACCCAGCAGGCAGCCCACAGTGAAGCACCCTTGTGCCCTGGCCAGCTGGGCCAGCATATACACTGTGAAGAGGCTTCCTGTGCTTCTTCATAGAACAAGAATAAAAATCCAGAAAACTTACTGGACTTACAAGAAACAGCACCCTGGAACACTGCAGCCACCGGCTTGCCGGTTTATCAGCCGTCGGCCCAGCCAGATCGGCGTTCACCGCATCCAATGCGCTATTTCCAGCGGTGTGGCCATGCCAGAGAGAGAAAAAGATGGCTAGGGAAAGCAGGAAAGTCCTACCATCCTAGCCTGAAGCTCTAGCTGTGAGAACCCTGGGGACAGGAAGAGGACCAGATCCTGGTCTCAGAGCTTGGAGGAGCTCTAACTATGGAGAATACGTTTGTCAGTGTTCTCCAACTATGGATACTAGAGAACTGGGAAGAGTAGAGCAGCTGCAAGCTGCTCAGTGTGAAAGAAGGTTGTTTTTTCTTTTTCTTTTTTTGCATTTGAGTTACTATTATATAATAGAAAGAGTGCTGACTGACTGATTTAGGACCTTACTGAGTAAAGGGGAGGAACCCCGAGCTGTATAAGTAATATTCGCCTGCAGTGGAGGCAAAGACATTGCCTATCTGTGCCTAGTTTTTTTTCCTTTTCCTTTGACTTCAGTTGTTCTTATCCATGAGACTGTGTCCAAACAAGGATCATTCCCTAGACCTTGGGGAAAGGAACCTATACCCGTGAAAAAGAAAATCAAAAGCGCATAGTATTTTAGGACTTTGGGAGTGCCAAACACTTACCTGGGCTGTGCTGTTCTTTGGCTATTGCAGTTTCCTTTTTTGTCCTAGTGGTGTTTACTGGGTTTACTCTGAGCTCTTTATCTAGAAGTAGCACTGAAAGGACCCTGAGTCAAAGGAAAAAAAAGAACAAAAGAGAAGTAGAACTTCTGTTACCAACTGATAGATTTCCTGCAATATCTTTACACTGGTTGGCATTTGGCTTAGGTGTAAGGGGAGGTTGGAGCCCCAGAAGGAGCAAGCCTAATGTCCTTGAAGTGAACTCTCAGCAAGGTATCACCTCCCAATATTTATAGATTACATCAAGATGTGGCAGGAGAGAACTGGGCAAATACTGCTGTTTGATTTTGCAAGGATAACAAGGCCTTTCCCTCATGGCACAAACTCACTGAGCGCAAGGTCAACAAGGCCCTTGGCCCTACCTTGTGCCCCATGGACATACACTTACACTGCTGTGGAGTAAACAACTCTGCAGCGGGATAGTACTTGTATTTACAATGTATAGATGCTGAGATGTTTACTTGTGGAGCTAATTAGTCTACTCTGCAGTAAACATATTGTGAAGATGTGCCCACAGAAACATTAGCCTTTAGGCTATTGTTTAAATAAGAATATTGCTCTGAAATGCTGTAGGACCTTATAAGGGAATTTGAAGTCAGTCATTAAGGAAGGAAATAGAAAAAACTTCTGTTGACTACAGTGGGGCTAGGATTCATCTGTCATCTTAAGGAATAGCAATAGGCAAATTTTTATATGCAAATACTTTACTTGATAAAAATAATTCAGAAACAATTAAAAAAAGAATGAAAAGCTGAAAAAGTAAATATTTTGTTTTGACAATTATTAAATTGATTTTTAAGAAGTAAAAAAAATCCCGAAATCAAGGATTTTATTTCCAGTTGAACAAATTGTTTTATTCAACTAAAATGAGGGTTTGTATGGTTTTTTTTTTTTTTGTTTGTGTTTTAGTGCAGAGGGGAGAAGAGGTCCTTTTAGTGAGAAAAAAAAGCTGTCATTTCAGGTTGACCCAAGATGAACATCCCTTTCCCTATGGCTGGAACCCCAGTTGGCACTGGGACACCCAGGGCTCCAAACAGAGAGCAGGTGATGAAGAGGGCACCGCTGAAGTCACTATCCCTGGATGACCTGGGGGTAACTGAAGCCCAGGCTGGCTCCTGCTCCAATCCAGTTAGAAGCTGCAGAGAGTGGATGTGCAGAGTGTCAGTCTTGGGGTCAATGAGTCCCTACTCCCTTCACCCCATTTTCCCCACTGTACATAGGACTCCAGCTGTGGGAGGACCCAGACTTGGTGGTGATGGGAGGGAGTGGGGCAGTTCCTCCTTCCATTGCTTGGTCCTGGCCAGTGGGGAACATCCAGGGGCATGGGCAGGGAGCTGGAACATCAGAAGGGGAACCTATCTACTGCACTGTTCCCAGCCAAGACCAGTATCCTGTGCTGCTGTTCACAGGAGATTTATCTGATTTGGGGATTCAAAAAGGTCCCTGGCAACTGCTGCTGTGGTGCAGTTTATCCACCTAAGGGCCCTGGACTCATATGACCCCCTACAGCACTGGTGGCATCTCCAATACTCGCTAGACTTTTTCATTCAGATAAACCAAATGATCTTGCTTACACATGGCAGTTGACTGGCATAATTAAGGAGGGCTATGTTTTCTGCTACAGCTATTCAGGAACAGTTCCTTTTGCAAATACTCTATTCCAGAGTGATTACTTGTCATGTAGTTGTAATATTATAAATCATGACTATCTGGTAATGCTGTTTCTTACTGGAAGCTAGCGGTTGCTTTCTCTAAGTGGGACATGTGCCTTTGCACAGATTTTTCTGTCAAATTGAGTTCCTTGCTACCTACACCACAAATCTCTTCCTAATACTGACCTTTTGACCCCTAAAAATTGTCCTTTAAAGTATTTTTGCTGACTGGAGCTATTAACTTAAATCTAGCTACATACACTCAATGGTCTCTTGAATCTGATTTTAGAGACACATTTTATTTCTACTCCATGTCCAATAGCAATTGTTGATAGTTTAAATTTGGGCTGCTACAGGAAGACGTTTAAGATTTTCTTGACCTGGTTTTCTTCTCATTTACATCTGCTTTGCAGTTGTGCAGCTCCATTGCTTTAAACTGAGTTATTTGTGATTTATAGTAATGTAAGTGATAGGAGCATCAGGCTTGTTGCTTTATAGGTGTCTTTTCTTAAAAGAAAAATAAAATGATTTTAGATAGCATGTAGAAGCAATTGCTTTTAGCAACTAAGGGCACTCATGGATCTAAATGCTCTATTTAGAGCATTCACTAGTTCTAAATCCTGTAGACTATGTATCTGTAGACTATGCAGATTTCCAGAAATTAAAATGTAATATGCTACATGTCCATGGCATCTCTCCTCATAGACTTTTCAAGTGCCTTAAATTCCTTCCAAAACACAGCTCTAAGGGTTCTGACAGTGATGAAAACAAATGTCTGACTCCAAGTCATGTTTTTTAATTAAGACTCCTACATTAGGAAAATCTTAAGTGTGTAGGATGAGAAGATGGGTTATAGGTGGCTTAACTGATGATAGTGATGATGATAAATGTAGTGATTTAAACCTTCAGAGACCTGTTAGATGTTACGTAATTAATCCTCACTATCTCTCTATGAAGTAGGTGGATACAGTGATTATTACCATGGTTTACCGGGGAATGGTTGTTAGACACAAGCATGAAGAAACTGCACGTTTCAACTTCCAGGCCAGATACAGTTATTACATTTTTACAGGTATAAAAGTGATGAGAAATCAGTCTATACCCATAATGGAATACAAAACACAATACAGTTCAGCACACAAAACAAGTCTGTACCCATAATAGAGCAGAAGTTCGGCACACAACTATTTCAAAATGGCAGAACCCAGCATAAGACTTGCCACCACCAAAGTGTGAATATGCATTCTGCTTGCTACCAATCTAAACTACACCACTCGTAGAAAACCACATAACTTAGATCAATTCTGCCATGGGCTTTCTGAATGTTTGTATCTAGTGCCAGAGAACAGGCTTCCCAAATTTCACTGAGGCCAACATGCTAACTATTGTCAGGGGCAACCCAGACCGCATCATGAGAGACTACAAGGCTCTAGGGGCAAAGCTCAAAGAGACAGGGGCACAGGTGGTTTTTTCTTTTATCCTTCCAGCGAGCAGATGTGGACGGTGCCATGAGACATGCATTGGCGAGGTCAACTGGCGGCTTTGGAGCTGGTGTTACCAGGTGGGCCTTGGGTTCTTGGACCATGATCTACATTTCTGCACAGAGGACACATTTGGGTGGGATGGGCTTCATCTCTCCCCAGAAGGTAAACATGTTTCTTCTTCCAGGTTGGCTGATCTTGTATATCGTACAGCAAGCTTTAAACTAGGTTCGCTGGGGGATGGGGACGCAGAGGAACATGAGGACACTTTGCCGGCAAGCCAGGTGACGCACACAGGTAGTATCCAGGTAAGTGACAAGGGCCAGGGCAGGCTTAAGAACAAGGGGGCAGCACGGGCACCTATAAGGGGCCTCAAATGCCTCTACACAAATGCTCGAAGCATGGAGAATAAGCAGGAGGAACTCACCCTCCTGCTAGCTAGCAAAAACCCAGACCTAGTGGGGCTCATGGAAACCTGGTGGGATTCTACCCATGACTAGGCAGTGGACATCGATGGATACAGGCTGGACAGGTGAGACAGAGCAGGGAAAAGATGTGGGAGGGGTGTAGCACTATACGTCAAAGAGCAATACATGTCCTCTGTGATTAGGATGGGGTCAGAGGAGGGGCAAAATGAGGTCCTCTGCGACAAGCGAGGTGTGGGGAAAATGACTTGATAATGGGCGTCTACTACAGACCACCTGGAATTCTCAGGTCAGCTCACGGAGGCTGTAAAGTCAAGGTTATCATGGGTGACCTAAACTACCCAGACATCTGCTGGGAGGAGCAGTCAGCCAGGTTTGACCACTCACATAGGTTCCTAGCCAGGATACAGGACCTCCACCTAACCCAGGAGGTGCATAGTCCCACCAGGGAAAATGCCTTGCTGGACTTGGTCCTTGCCACAGGCGACAACCCGGTGAGGGGTCAGTGGGTACTTGACTACCTGGGCGACAGTGATCATTGCTTGCTGGAATTTACTATCCAGCACAGGGTGGTGAAAGCAAGCAGTAAGACGAAAGTCCTTGATTTCAGAAGGGCCGACTTCTGTAAGCTAATAAGTTTGAAGAAGATCTAGGAGCTTCAGTGAGATGGGAGTCCAAGATGGGCAGTTGTTCCTCAAGGAGACAATCTCCGAGCTCAAAGGGAGTCAGTCCCAATGCACACCAAAGGGAAGCAGGAGTGCTAAGAAACCCCCATGGCTCAGCAAAGGCATCCAGGGATGCCTGAGGTCAAAAAAGGAAGTGTACAAACAGTGGAAGCAAGGGGCTGTCATCAAGAAGGATAACACCTCTGTTGCTCAGGACTGCAGGGAGGCTGTTAGGAAGGCCAAGGCAGAGATGGAGCTAGGACTAGCGACCAGAATTAAGGATAATAAAAAGTCCTTTTTCAAACACATAGGAAGAAGGCGGCATCGGGTAACATGGGGCCCCTACAGGATAGGCTTGGCTATCTAGTGATTGCAGCAAATGAAAAAGCTGATCTCTTTAACAAATTCTTTGCCTCCATATTCCTGAACAGGGACTGGGACATCTCCCCCACTAGAATTGTGGACAGACCCAGGGGAGGCACTGCCAGGGACAACCTAGTTAGGGAACTTGTGGAGGGGCTGGATGTGTTTAAATCAGTAGGACCAGATGCTCTTCACCCGAGGGTGCTGAGGAAACTGGCGGGGGTCATAGTGGGGCCCCTGGCACGGCTCTATGAGCACTTGTGGGGCACTGGCCAGGTACCAGAGGATTGGAAAAGGGCCAATGTGATCCCCATTTACAAGAAGGGGAGAAAGGAGGACCCCGGCAATTATAGGCCAGTCAGTCTTACCTCAGTCCTTGGGAAGGCCTGAAAATTATCAAGGAGCACACCTGCAAGAGCCCAGCAGGGGAGGTAATGCTCAGGGGCAACCAACATGGGTTCAAGGGAAGGTCCTGCCTGACTAACCTGGTTTCTTTTTATGATCGGGTCACAAAGTCCCTGGATGGGGGTGTTGCGGTGGATGTCAACTTCTTGGACTTTAAGAAGGCCTCTGTCACGGTTTCCCACCACATTCTCTTAAAAAAATTTGGTGACTGCAGCAATGATGCCTACACAGTGAGATGGGTGGCAAATTGGCTAGATGGTTGCACCCAGAGAGTGGTGGTGGATGGGTCGTTTTCGACCTGGAGGGATGTGGGCACTGGAGTCCCCCAGGGATTGGTCCTGAGGCCTGTACTGTTTAACATCTTTATCAGTGATCTGGATGTGGGTGTGGAATACATGCTGTCCAAATTCACTGATGACACCAAGTTGTGGGGCGAGATGGGCACACTGGAGGGGAGGGACAGAATCCAACTAGGTCTAGACAGGTTACAGAGGTGGGCGGATGAGAATAGGATGGAATTCAATGCAGACAAGTGCAGGGTGCTGCATCTAGGGAGAAGGAACCAGCAACACACCTATAGGCTGGGAAACATCCTTCTTGTCAGCACAGTGGCAGAAAGAGATCTTGGAGTCATTGTTCACTCCAGGATGAACGTGAGCTGCCAATGGGAGGAAGAATTCAGTAAGGCTACCTGCACCTTGTTGTACATCTACAGATGCATCACAAGCAGGTCCAGGGAGGTGATCCTTCCCCTCTATGCGGCATTGGTCAGGCCACAGTTGGAGTACTGCATTCAGTTTTGGGCGCCGCATTTCAAGAGGGATGTGGCTAGCATTGAGAGGGTCCAGAGGAGGGCCACTCACATGGTCAACCGACATCCCTATGAAGAGAGTCTAAAGGGCCTGAACCTATTCAGCTTCCACAAGAGAATTCTGAGAGGGGAATCTGGTGACCATTTAGAAACTCATCAGGGTGGACCAGCGAAAATTGGGGGAGGCTCTGTTCTGCTCCCAGGCACCACCCGGGGTTACTAGGAATAATGGCCACAAATTGTTAGAGAGAAGGTTCAGGCTGGACATCAGGAGACATTACTTTACAATTAGGGCTGCCAGGCTCTGGAATGGGCTCCCAAGT
Source organism: Crocodylus porosus (assembly GCF_001723895.1). NCBI lineage: Eukaryota > Metazoa > Chordata > Crocodylia > Crocodylidae > Crocodylus > Crocodylus porosus. The sequence continues at coordinate 96,761,574 of NW_017728943.1, read as the reverse complement.
GAGGTGGTACTCTCTCCTGCTTTGGGGGTCTTCAAGAGGAGGCTGGACAGATATTTGGCTGGGATGACCCCGGCACTTGTTCTTGCCTGGGGTAGGGGGTCGGACCTGATGATCTGTTTAGGTCCCTTCCAACCTCAAGTAGTATGATACTATAATACTAAATATGTCAATTACAACTGGCATTCCTTACAGGTTCTGCTGTGTTTGATGGACCACAAGAAACACTTCTTTGGGAGGAAATGGAAAGATACATGATGCTAGCATACTGAAGAGATCTGGAATTTACATGCCAGAACAAGCTAGGACCTTCATCCCTCCTATTGTTAAGAGTATGATATAAGTACCCACTTATACCCCTATGTCCTAGCATAAGCTGTTATGGGCAGATTCTGGGCAGATCACAGCAGGACTTGTTTGGTCAAGCTAGTGGGGCTGATCATTTTTACTTTTGCTGCTGGTGTTGGCTAAGGACCTCACCTCTGGCTGAGAACTCTAGCCTGCACTGCAGCCAGGCTAATAGACAATAGACACCCTGAGGCTACTAGGGCTTGTCGTAAATGCAAGAGCAAAGAAAGTTAAACAAATAAACTAGCACTTAGCTGTTTTCCAGCAGGTGCTCCCAGGCTTCTCCTTCTGGCTGCCTCATCTCTCAGGCTTTGCAGAGCCTGTGGGTTTGTGCAAAAAAAACAAATAAACAAAACAAAAGGAGCAAGCAAGCAAACAAATGAGCAGGCAGGAGTCCTGCCCTCATCTACTCCCTGCAGCTGCCTTATCCCTGGTAATCCCAGACAGCCTGCTCTGGGCCAGGTGCAGCCCCTTGAGGCTGTCTTTTATTTTTCTCCCTGCTGGTGCTGACCCATGTGGCTGACTCTTCTTCATTCATCACACCTGTGTCAGATCCCTTGCTGGGAGACTTACTGTGTCTCGGACCTGGTTCCCCAGTTTTCAGTGAGTCCTTCCAAGTCTGGGGTGGGCATGAGCAGGTGCTTCCAGGGTGTGGGGCTGTTCAGACTTCCCCACATCTATAGTAACAGGGCCCTGCCTTGTCACACCTGGGCATAACATAGCGTGACAAAATCTCCAACTTCATTGTTCTGGAATGGGTCAGGATACCCAGTCTGTACCTAGGTCCTGAGACAGAGATGCCTTCATTGGTTAGGATATGTGAATTGTATGAGCAGTGGCCAGATCCCCAAAGACATACTCTATGATGAGCTGGCCACTGGCAAATGTCAACTTGGACAGCGCAAACTCTGTTTTGTTGATGTTTGCAAGGGAAACCTACATGAGCTGCACATTGATGGCTAATGCTGGGAATCAGTTGTTCTGGACTGCCATGAGTAGAAAGCCACCGTGAAGCAGGACTATGTCGCTTAGAGATGGAGCGGGTCAATGATGAGACACAGAAGAGGCATCAGAGCCAGGCAAGACAAGAAAGTATTCAGCATGCTGGCTTGAGCTCAAGCGAGATTTATGTGCAACTTGTTATGCATTGGACTCCTCAGGTAGTCAAGAAGCTGTGGTGGTACCCAGTTATCCACCAAAGGCAAAATCTTCATGGTCTCCCAAGACTGATGGCTGTGTACGATGAATGATGAAGTGCCCACTGTTACTTTTGGGGGATCCAGCCTACCTTCTTCTTTCATGGCTTATGGAAACTGTGGGTCCCTTACTGAATGGGGGAAGTAACCTAGTGAAAGAGGATGCAGAAAAGGCTGAAATGCTCAATGCCTTTTTCACCTCAATCTTCACAGGCAAGGTCAGCTCCCAGACTACTGCACTGGGCAGCACAGTTTGGGGAGGAGGTGAGCAGCCAACAGTTGTGAAATAATAGATTAGAGACTATACAGAAAAACTGGACATATATAAGTCCATGGGGCCAGAAGGGATGCAACCAAGGGTGCTGAGGGAGTTGGCTGATGATATTGCAGAGCCACTGGCCATCATCTCTGAAAACTCATGGTGACCAGGAGAGGTTCTGGATGATTGGAAAAAGGCAAACATAGTGCCCATATTTAAGAAAGGAAAAAAGGAGGATCCAGGGAACTACAGGTGAGTCAGCCTCACCTCAGTCCTTGGAAAAATCATGGAGCAGATCCTCAAGGAATCCATTTCTAAGCACTTGGAGGAGAAGGTGCCAAGGGCAATCATGCCTGACAAACCTTATTGCCCTCTATGATGAGGTGACTGGCTTTGCACATGTGGGGAGACCAGTGGATCATGTGGTATACCTTGATTTTAGCCAGGCTTTTGATACCGTCTCCCACAACATTTTTGTAGACAAGCTAAGGAAGTACAGGATGGATGACTGGACTGTAAGGTGGATAGAAAACTGGCTGAAGCATTGGGCTCAGAAAGTAGTAATAGCTTGATGTGTAGTTGGCAGCCAGTATCAAGTGAAGTGCCCCAGGGTCAGTTTTGTTCAGTGTCTTAATCAATGACCTGGAAGATGGCATACAGCGCACCCTCAGCAAGTCTGCAGATGACACCAAGCTGTGGGGAGGGAAGGGCTAGGATTCAGAGTGACCTAGACAAATTGGAGGATTGGGCCAAAAGAAATCTCATGAGGTTCAACACAGACAAGTGCAAAGTCCTGCACTTAGGACAGAATAATCTCATGCACTGGTACAGCCTGGGGGCTGACTGGTTGGGCAGCAGCTCTGCAAAAAGGGACCTGGGGGTTACAGTTAACAATAAGCTGAATATGAGCCAACAGTGTGCCCTTGTTGCCAAGAAAGCTAAAAGCATACTGAGCTGCTGTGTTGTCAGTAGGTCAAGGGAAGTGATTATTTCCCTCTATTCAGCACTGGTGAGGCCACATCTGGCCACATAGGGAGTGGGCTGTTTATTAGAGCAGCTCTAATTAAAGCACCTGCAGTGTATCAGCATTCCCATGCTTCAAAATGGTAGTGGGGGTGTGTAGCAGGGCACTAAGGTGCCTGCTACCGATAACAGTAATATGGGCTCAGCTGCCAGTCACCAGGGCAGCACAGGTGTGGGTTGCTGAGACAACCAGTCTGGTCAGCTGACCAGAAGGGGGCAGGGGCCTGGTCTATATAAACAGCAAGGCTGAGGCTAGAGTCAGTTCCCCTCTGGTAGTTAAAGAAGGTGGACTTCTGCTGGAGCAAGCAGGGCAGGCATAGTAGAGAAGCCTAATGGCCTGAGCAGCATCTGCATGAGGCTACTGGGTGGAGGAAACCCTAGTAGGGCTATATATGAAGGTTAGCCAGGCAGCTTGGAATTTGTGTTGTAACCCAGGAGTGGGAGTTTTCTGTTTTGTTGTTACACCGGAGGACCGGGTGAGGCTGTAGGGGTTGGAAGAGGCCTCATAGCAGCTCCCCAGTAGTGTGGGGGTTCCTGGCACTAGAGAGGGTGCTGTGTATTGGGGTGTCCTGACTCCAGCCCCAGTGTGGGCAGTATTTAGGGGAGCTTGCTGTGATTTATTTGTGGAAATAAGTGTAGTTTATGAATTTTAGAGCTGTACTAGCTAAAGGCTTTTATACTGATTTTTTTTTTTTTTTTTTTTTTTTTTAAAAGGGTCATAGGGTCCTGTTGAATTTTTTTTTTTTTTACTATTTATGTTTCTGAGTTTTGTATCCTGAACAACTTGAATATTGTGGAACATTAAGAAAAACCTTTGATTATCTATACACATGTTCGAGGGTTAGAGGGGCCGTCTTAATTAGAACAGTTCCTGGACAGCCACTTTAATCACAAGTCATGTATATTAAGCCTGCAGCACTTCAGAATGGTGGTGGGATGCTTTATCTAAAGCTCACTTGACATGGTTTAAGTCAAACACCCCCATGGCCATTTTGAAACATGCAGGGGCTTAATACATGTGATGGTGAGGCAATGCTGGAGTATTCTAATTAGAACATGGAGTAGACTTGATTAATTATTTAGTAATTAATTAGAATGTGAACAAGCACATGCATAGACAACTTTTGTACATAACTTCAGGTAGTCAACTTCAAAACAAACAACTACTGCAGAGAACCAAAGTACATTTTTTTTTTTTTTTTTTTTTCCCTTCTCCTGATATATATATTTAAAAGTAGTATTTCAGGCAGACAAGCTACCTGCTAACAACTGGAAAATGTATGTTAAAGCACAGTACAGTGGAGTTGTGAGTATTTGTTTGGATGAGCATTCAGTATTTGTAAGTGTGTGTAAAACAGAGCAGAAACCCCAAAAGAAAGAACAAACCAGAAAAAAGCACATCAGAATCAGCTAAACTTAACAAACACATGCAAACAGTTTCATGGTATCCACTACCCATGTCTTTTTTTTTTTTTTTTTTTT
>NW_017728943.1:96748598-96757169 GCF_001723895.1 Crocodylus porosus | reverse complement strand
AATACCAGGTCAATGCATGGAGTGGATGGAGCACGCTGATCTTTAGATATGCTTTCTTCTTCTAGAGCGCAGGGACCTGGGGCTCTGCAAGAGCTGGAACCGATGGGCAGTATCGGAGTCTCACGACACCTCTGGAGAGTGGGTTGTTGAGGTTGTACTCCATGAATAGCTGGAGCCATGCTGCAGGGAGGGCCCTGGTATCCCAGGTCAACTGGGCACCTGGGGGAAACTGCAATCCAGTTCCTAGGCTCTTGTTTTGTATCGGTGGTGCGTTGCCCTCAGACCCTTGGGGAGGCCAGCACTGGGAAGGTGCAAGGGAGACCCCAGCCTTTCCCACTGGAACCTAGAGAGCCTTCAAACCAGCCTGCCCTGCTATGGGCCAAGCCTGCGGGGATGCTTTCCTCACCTTGATTCACTCCCGTCTCCAAGCAGAATATCACTGGGCAGTGTCCGCTTGTTCCTTGGACTCATTTCCAGGCCAGCAGGCGCTGTCCAGCGTGCTCTGCTCTGTCCCCAATTTGCAAACTTATTTTGCACCTCTGCCCTGCACTCCCATCCCTGCTTTTCATTCTTTGTCCCACAAACTCTGTTGTCCCCTTTTCCTGTAGCCTCTCAGCCTAAGGGAGGCTAACAAGTGACTTAGTGGTAGCACCCTGGTGAGGAAGTTCAAAGCCCGCAATGACCGTCCATCCTCGCCCTGCGCACAGATGGGGGGGGGGGGGAGCACATGTTGTCCTGGGAGTCCCCATCTCTGCCCCAAATAAGCTGCTCACACCCTACTCCTGCTGGATAGCACCTGTCAGCACCCCTTCACTTCAGTGCCCAAGGTGGTCACCCCGCTCGCCCCCCCTTGCTACGGCACTGCTTAGTGGGGTAGCCTCGGGTGTTATTTTAAAGGTGGACAAAGAGTGCAGCGAACCCGGCTCTTGGGGTTGTCTGGAGTCCAGAAAGAAAGGAGGGCTGAGAGTGGGCACTTTCTGAGGGGGGAGGGAGGGCTGCCTGGCCAGACCCCTCACGTGGCGGAGGGAGCCGGGCCCGCGCCCCACCTGGCGCCCCTCCCGCAGGCCGCGCAGGGGGGCTGCTCCAGCCCCAGCAGGAAGTGCTGCAGGAGCGAGTCGCAGCTCGGATCCGGGGTGGGGAAGGAGGGAGGCAGGGCCCGCCGCTCGTCCCGCCGCCTCCCCTCCCGCGCCCCCATGGCCTCGCAGCAGGACTCGGCGCCCCGAGGTAAGGGCGCGCCGGGCGCACGTGTGTCCGGGCGCTCCGGCCTGCCACCCGGCTCGGGCCAGGGGCGCTGCCGCACTGCACCCCCCGCCACGCCGGGCCAGAGAGGGGCCGGGCAGGTAGCAGCAGGCTCGCCGCGCCGGAGTTTCGCCTTCCCAGCGCGCCCCGCCCCGCCCCGGAGCGTCCCCGGGCGCTTTCTAGCAGCTCCGCTCCCACCAGCTTCGGCCTCCGGCCTCCCCGGGGCCGTGCGGGCAGCACAGGCAGCCCCCCAGCCGCTGCGCCGCCTTCCCGCTCCGCCAGGCTCGCAGGAGGGCCCGAGGGGCGAAACTGGGCTGCTTGTAATGTGCTTGATCTTACCTGGGACTAAGAAAAGGTGGGGGTGCTGCACTCCCCCCACTGGGCTTTACTGCCCGGGCGGGGTCACTTAGCACCGCTGAGCGGCACCTGGAATCGGTGCCAGGTAAAACTAACTCAAAGCCACTCCCCCCACATCAAGCCAGGTCCTTGAATGGCTGCGGGGGTTGCTTCCTAACACAAATGACTGAAAATTTGAGTGCCTAATTTTAAGAGGGAGGTATGTATGTATGTATGTATATGTGTGTGTGTGTGTAGATGGGTGGAGATGTGTGTGTGTGTGTAGATATGTGTATGTGTATAGATTTATTTCTTTATTTATTTTGCAGCTGTCTAGTTGGTCTAATAAAAGGTATCACCTCTAGCACGCTGATTGACTTTTAAGAGTGAATTTGAAAACTTTGATTCCTGGTCAGAGAGTGGCAGAGGTTTAGACAGGTGCCAGCTGAAATGTATACGTAGAAATAAGATATAGGGCTGGCTTCAGCAAGGATCAGAGTGTAATGGGAAATAGTTCTCTGCATTTTGTTGTTCCATATTCATATATTGCATTCATCTGCCATTAGCTGAGCCCTGATCAGAGCCTCATTGATGAGGGCAGTATGTCTCAGGGCTTGTGTATAAGCACCAAACTGGTGATGACACCAGGCTGGGTGGGGTAATGTGATATGCTGAAGGGTAGGGCTAGGATTCAGAGTGACATTGACAACTTGGAGGATTGGATCAAAAGAAATCTCATGTGGTTCGACAAGGAGAAGTCCAAAGTTCTGCACTTACGATGAAACAGTCCCATGCACTGCTGCAGCTTGGGGGCTGACTGCTGGGCAGCAGCTCTGCAGAAAAGGACCTGGTGGTTACAGTGGACAATAAGCTGAATGAGTCAGTGTGCCCTTGTTGCTGTTAGCCCAGCTAACAGCTTACTGGGCTGGGCTGGGCTACTTACGAGTGTTGCCAGCAGACTGAAGGAAGTGATTATTCTTTTCTATTAGACACTGGTGATGCCACATCTGTAGTACTGCATTCAGTTTTGGCCACCCCACTACAGAAAGGATGTGGGTAAATTGGAGAGAGTCTATCAGGGGCAACAAGAATGGTTAGAGGGCTGGGGAATGTGATTTATGAGGAGAGGCTGAGGGAGCTGGGCTTATTTAGCCTGGAGAAGAGAAGACTGAGGGGGGGGATTTAATAGCAGCCTTCAACTACCTGAAGGGGGGTTCAAAAGAGGATGAAGCTGGACTGTTCTTAGTGGTGGCAGATAACAGAACAAGGAACAATGGTCTCAGGTTGCAGTAAGGGGAAGTTTAGGTTAGTTACTAGGAAAAACTTCCTCATGTGGAGGTTAGTAAAGCACTGGAATAGGTTATCCAGAGAGGTTGTGTAGAATCTCCATCCTAGGAGGTTTTTAACCTGGCTAGACAAAGCCTTGGCTGGGGTGATGTAGCTGGGGATAGTCCTGCTTTGAACAGGAGGTTAGGCTAGATGACCTCCTGAGGTCCCTTACAGCTGTAATTTTCTGAGTCTCTGGTTCTGTACAACAAAAGTATTAATTCCGATGCAAATGCCTCATATAGCTAGACCAGTGATTTTCAACCACGTTAGACACGAGGTACCCTTTGTTAGACACAGGGCAGCCCTCAGAAAATGCTGGCTCTTAGTTTTTTGACTACAGAAAAATAATACAGCAATTCTGTAACAAAAAACTCAGAAAGACCACAAGAAGTCAAAATAGTTCCTATCTGAAATCTTTGGGTTTAGTTTGTGAATCATGTTTGCACACCTTGGTTGAGAATCATTGAGTTAAACTAATGCAAACCCTAAGGTGGATAACTTGCATTGTTATAAAGCAGGATTTACACCAGTGTAGCTTAATTGGGTGATTCAGTTTATCCTGTGTAAGTTTCACTGCACACCAGTGTCGTTTGGAGCGCATTACAAGAAAGGAGCTATACTTTGGCGTAGAACACTGTCTCTCCACTATCTAAGGTTGAGAACTCATTTCTATTTCAAGTTAGATTTTTGTAAGTGTTCCAAAATGCATCTGCTTACCTGGATTGCCTTAATATTTGGGCTGCCAACTAGCAGAGGCATAGCATGTTCATTCAGTGTCAGGGACAGCAGGGCGCTGAGGACATACTGACCTCTGCAGATAACAGGGGGAGGGGAAGGGAAGGCTTACTTGCCCAGGCTCTCTGCACACTGATGACAAGTGCTGCTGCTGCTGCTACTGCTACTACCAGCTCTGAAGCATTGTCAGCTCTAGTGGCAACAGCCCGTGGCATGGGCTCCCAGGGATCCACGCTTGGTACCCTGTTCATTTCCTCCCCAGTCCAGATATGCTACTGGGAGCAGGGCTGCACCTGCTATGGCCAAGGCTCCCCAGGTGGGAGGAGGAGCACCATTCCACTTGCCCTCCTGCCCCCAGATACACTGTTGCGTATAGGACTGTGCTGCCCAGCTCCTATGCTGGGGTACTCTGGCATCCCCTAGCAGTCAGCATCCCGCTTGCCCCCCTCCCTACTTATGCTACTGCCAGCTAGGTTTCATGTTCCAGATTTGGATCATACAAGGCATTCCAGAGATACAGCTCCTAACTTCTTACTCTCCCCCATCCCTCAGTCTTTTCTTCAGGTATACTGATTCTGCCAACATTTTTTACCCACCATGGAAGAACCAACTATGGATTAGTTTGGCACCAATACCAAAAAATCTTGATATTTGCCCACCATAGTTGTGTCTGCCACTAAACCTTTGGGGAAGGAATAGGGAACATAATATTCAACAGTGAGTGTAGCTGTACTCCTACAAAAATATGCAAAACTGCACAACCATAGACAGAGGTCTGCACCTTCTACATTCACATGGTCTGGTTGGCTCAAAGGGACTTGCAGTACTTACTGAACCTGACCTATACCCAGTCATTGTCAGTTTAAATCTGACTGTGGACAGAAATATGACCCCCCCCCCCCTCCAAAAAACATAGACACATTACCACATATGTCCTTTTTCAAAGTGGGTTGGGAGTTGAGTTGGCATTTGGGCTTCAAGAGAACAAAATTATAAAAAATACAGAATTCCTTACTGAGGTAACTAGAGTATGACATCCTATGGCTTATCTTACACTGTGGATCAGACCAGACCTCTGGTCCCTTCTGGCATTGACGTTTCTGAAACGATCCACGTTTTGCTTTGAGTCAAAATCGGGGCATTCCATGCCAGGTACTTTCTGAAATCTGTAATTTCCCTTCCTTTCCTTTTAATCGTTCATTTCCAACTATACAAAATGGCTTGTACAATATCTTGTGAAAATCTTTATTTCTAGTTAAATGCTGTAGTTAAACAGAAGTAACAGAAGAGAAACTGAGGTATAGGATGGAAGAAAAGTTTTCAGATGAGATTTAAAATGACTGGAGCAATGTGCCAGAACTATACTAAGTGTCTAATTTTCAGTTAATTCATCCATACACATGAGAAGGGGAAAGCAACGGTGACTCAAACCTATTTTTGTGTCCCCTGTATTCTGGGTCTACCATTGTAAAATATAACAACTGTGGATCTACTACAATTTGCTTGCTGCTTTGTAGGGTCCTTGTGAACATTGTGAAGCAAAGAATAACTGTATTGCAATGGGCCATATCCTTGACAGCCCTTATTCCAGCCATACCAGACAGGGGGATGGTTTGTCCCACGAACCTTTCAGGGGCCCATTTTATATGGAATAAGCCTCCTTTTACTTTGCCAGGGCAGCATAATGAAACCGAAATCTAAGTCAGAATTAGACCCAAGGATCTACTCCAAACAGGACCTGCCGGTACAATCTCTGGCAATGATGTCTCAAATGATGTATCTCCATAAGCAGCTAGCCTTTGCCACCTTGCTTGATTAGGGTGGTCCAACACGTCTAGCCCCATGGACCAGATGGGAGGCAGGGCTAGTCTGTGGCTGAACTAGATCCACAAACTGGCCACACACACTTATACCAGCATACAGGGCTAGCCTGACATGGGCAGCACCAGTCCAGGATTCATGCGTGGAGCCATTAGAGGGTGTGCGCTGCATGAAGCGCCCATGCCGGATTAGCCCTGCATACTGGCTGCAATGTTTGGGGCTGGTCTTTCAGCCTAATCCAGACTGGCCACAGAGCCAGCATGCAGCCTGGTCTGGTAGGGTGCTGCATGGTGCAGCACATGTACCAGATCCATTCCCTGTGCTGTGTACAGCATGCCAGGTCCAGTCCAGCAGGGATGGTCTGTGAGCCCTATCTGGCTCCAGAGCCAGCCTGCAGGGCTGGTCCAGTGTGAGTTCTGCTTGCACATGCCAGACCAGCTCTGTGTGCCACATGCTGTGCATGGGGCTGGGGTTGGTGAGGTCTGAGACCCACACACTGGATCCTAGGGCTCCATGAACTGATTCTGGCCTGTGGGTCATATCTTTGACAACCCCACTCTAACTATTTTATCAGAGATGTTATTCAGCATGCAGAGGAGCCTAACAACCTCGGTGTTCTTTTAATATAGTTGATTTGTATGGAACTTTTTGAATAAGGCAAAAAAATAATAATAAAAACACCAAAGTCCATCCAGTGGAATCATGTTGATACCAATATGGATTCCCTACCGCGTTGAAACTGTTAGATTTACCACACAGATTACTGTCAGCTGAGCTAAAGGCATAATGGGCAGTGGTGTACCTGTAGTGGGGAAACTGGGCAACTGTCCTGGGACCAACCTAAGGGGGGGTGTGAAGAAAAGCAGCAGCAGGCCACAATTACTCATGTAATTGTATTCATGCTGGCAACCAGAAGTTGCTGCTGTCCTTGTACCCAGGGCACCTGGCAGTTTTCCTACACTGCTAGTAACGGAAGTAATAGGTTGTCATCTTCTGTGTGAAATAGCACTGTAAGAGGAGGTGGCACACACTTTGTCACTGGGTTTCAGAGAGATCTACAGACATCATGGGAACAGCAAGATGCAGAGATCTTGAGGCTCACCCAGGTTGTGCAGTGAAGTATGTGGTAGTGGGCACAGACCATTCTTCTAGTTCCACCAAGTTGGAGCCCTTTTGTCCCATCCCCTCCATCCTGGGCCTGTCTCTTCCCTTTCTCTGGCTCTGCATCTCATTCCTAGTCTTTTTGCCTATTAGTCCTGTCTTAGATATATAGCCTCCATTTCCATAGTATTTGAGCACCTCACAATCTTTAATATATTATTAATCTTCATAACATTCCTGTAAGGTAGGTAAAATCCTCTCCCCTTTTCAGTTCCAGCCTCACCAAACTCCTTGTCTTAGTATGTTTTCCCTCCAGGCTCATGTTCTCTCATTTTGAATCAGGCAGCTTCTGCCTCTAAGCTCCCTGAGTGCCTGCAGGACAGGCTTTTTTTGAGGAGCTGTAGTATTCCCAGGCTTTGCAATAGGCTTCTAAACTTTGGCAGGCAGCTGACTTTAGTGATAAGGGATATATATGCCTTTTGATATTCCTATGAAATGCTGCCTAAATTTTGCCAAGTTCTAAGTGTTTGTAAAATTGCAGCTTGCACACACTTGGGAAAAATTGCTTAGAATTTAGCAGCTAAAATCTCCAGATTCCGTGCTTAGGTCTCTTAGAGATGATCACAATACACATGTTCTACCCACCCAGACTGAGCATTGAACAACCCTGGTCTTGCTGAGAAGTACTTTTAATTTATTGGGCCAGGGTGAACTGGGATACTAAAACTGTGAGCCTGAGAAGGGGGCCAGGTGATGACCAGTCTGTATCTTTTGATTGTTGTTGTTGTTGAAACTGTGGTTTAGAAATACTTCGGTGTCTTTTTCCTAGATTTGCCATCTGTATTTTCAAACCTACTTCATCTTTTGGTCTGATAATTTTTTTTACATATCAGCAAACATCCTGAGTGTCACAGGCCAGCTGGGCACTGTGAGTATATTAATTTAGTTGCAGACTGACTGAGCACTGCAACTTTATCAGCCACTGGGCTATTTGGTTCGGGATTGAGAAGGTGATATTGGAAAGGAAAGAAATGACAAGTTTCACTTATAAAAACGAATGAATTTTACTTATGACAATAAAAGATATAGTTTGCATATATAATAGTTAATAAAAAGGTTAAGTTAATAAGCAGACAATATAATAATACAGACTAAAATTGACACTGATAATAAAACAGATAAAGAAATTAACCAAGAGTTCCCACTGGGTTAGTAACTTATTGGTAGTCCCTCGGTTAGAAGATACACGGCAAGTTGAATCAGCGAAGTCAGATGTCCCTGGACTGGGCTGCTTGAAGGATACTGATGGAAGCCCCTCAGTCAGGATCTGGTCTCGCTCTCACAGGGAGTAAGAGAAATCCACGGAGTCTGGGACAGCAATGACCCTTCTGTTCCGTTCTTCCTGAGGATTACTATGACGTGTGTGTTCTTTTATACTCTGATTATGCTAATTTTTTAGTTATATAGCCATTCATAATATTGCTTTATAGCTATTTTCCGATGGGGTTAGAAGGTGTTAGAAATTATTATAATAAGCTTGCCCAAGCTGGGGTTTATCCAATAAGCAAATTACGACACAACATCCCGCCTAAATCCAGCCCCTTCCAAACTCTCTGACTATGCTTTTTTGAGCTGTTCTTTTTGAAATGTACTAGATAAGCTGGGCAGTTAAATCCAGTTTTTATCATCATCAAGGCTAAATTTTGAGCGAGAAAGAACTGTTAGGTCAGCTAATTTCACAGCTAGAGCTTTGTCTTTGAGGGGTAGTCAGTTCCACAAACAGTTACAAGTTACATTTGCGGGTTACAAAAAAAATACAAGCTGCATATTAGACAAAGGTGCCTCCAAGAAGCACATATTTATTGCTTATTAATTTCTTTGGTTCTGGCCATCATACCTGAGGGATGGCCAATGCCAACATCCGAGGGATAGCCAGCACGGGTTTGCTATGGGTAGGTCTTGCTCAACCAATCTTATTTCCTTTTATGACCAGGTGACCTATCACCTGGA
>NW_017728943.1:96598451-96748498 GCF_001723895.1 Crocodylus porosus | reverse complement strand
CACAAACTCCTGCAAGGCCATTTCAGGCTGGACATAAGGAAGAATTTCTTTACTGTCCAAGCCCCCAAGGTCTGAAATAGCCTGCCATTGGAGGTGGTTCAAGCACCTACATTGAACACCTTCAGGAGAAAATTGGATATTTATCTTGCTGGGATCCTATGACCCCAGGTGACTTCCTGCTCCTTGGGTGGGGGGATGGACTCGATGATCTTCCAAGGTCCCTTCCAGCCCAAATGTCTATGACATCTATGAAACCTGGTATACTTTGCCATATAATGTCACAGTGAAATGATTGGAATCTCTCACTTCCAGTGTCATAAAGTCACTTTTATTGATTTCAATCAAAAATAGGCTAAAAAAAGGCAATTTTAGTACTCTTCTCCCCCATGGTCAGGTTGCAGCAGTGGGCTAGTATCCATGCAGCCCATTCTTATGTCAAGGCTCAGTTTTCATATGATGATCTTTGTTTTCCATTTCCCCAGTTAGATGAGCTGTGAACTGAGACACTGGTTAGAGAAAGGAGAGAGAGCAGGTAATATTTACCTCACTTAGCATCTTTGGCAAACTTATGGAATAACATCTGGCATTTACTGATTGGAAAGTGGACCCTGAATCTTTTGGGGCAAGGATGAGAATAATGAAGGGCAAACCTCTTACTTGCCCAAATCCTGCGATGTTGGTTCAAATACTATTCATAATTTATGCTGAGGTGCTTCTCACCCACAGAAGATCCTTCTCTCTGGAGAGGCATGTAGTAATTGAAAGGAGAGACTGGATGTTAAATCTTGGTTTCTGTTTTTGGCTCTGCCACTAATGCATTGCATAGCCTTGGTCAAGAATCAACCATTATGCTGCAATTTAGCAGTCGGTAAAAGCAGGGTAATACTTAATGACTTGTCAGTGAGATTCTTAGAAATAAGTGTTTTGGTGTCCTTTGGCAGATAGTGTTTTTTGCATAAATGTGATATCTTTTATTAGACCAACGGAATAGTTGGAAAATTGTTCTTTGCAAGCTTTCAGGCACAGCCGCCCTTCCTCACGCATAGAGAGAGTCTGTTGGTCTTTGTTTTTTTTCTAGGGTCTGAATAGACATCCTTTAATAGAATAGATGCCCAAACTGGTATCCTTTGGCAGAGGCACCAGTGAACATATACAAATGTTATGACATATATAAATAATGTATAAAGTATCTCAACCTTTACTCCAAACATGCTTTTCCATTAGGTTTTGAGTTATAATCTATATAATGTTGGTTGTCCTGAGTTATATTTTTTTCCTAGGACAAGAGTACCTTACTGTATAGAGAAGACTGCTAATAAGTAACTAATTACTGACATTCTGAAAGAGGATTTTTTGTTTGGTTGCTTCTCTTTGCTTCCAGCTGTTATTTGGGTTAGTTTATTGCCGAATTCTTTATTAATTAAAAATAAAATATTAATTTGAGTCTATTGTTATTACCTGTGTAACTGTATTTAATGAAACTATTTCATACTTTGTTGCATTTTCCTATACCAAATGAAGTTTTACATAACTGCTGTACAGAGAAACTCGTCTCTTGATTGGAAAATGAAAAAAATATATGAGTGCCCAGACAAAAGATTTGGAAGATGATAACAAGGAAATGCTTGCTTATTTCTGGTAGATCATGCTGAAAAAGAGCCAGTTGAAGATACAGATCCAAGCACTTTTTCCTTAGAAATGGTAAGTGCATTTGATTGTGGTATAATAATATGCATTTTAATGTTTTGTGTGTAGCTTTTCAGCTAGGTAACACTGACGTGGGCTTAAAATCTTTAAATTAGGTACACGTGCAGTGGTTTTGGTAACCTTTATTATGGAACCCAATTAAACTTTATCTAGGTGACATCCTTTCTGCTGTCTATAGAAATATGAATGAGTACATTCTATAATATGTTTAGATTAACAGATGTCTGTGGGTGAAATCAACATTTAAATTGTAATCACTTTGGGAACTCTTTCTTATTACACGCTTATATAGTGCCTGGCATACTTAATTTTGGTTTGGGCTCTCTATGTGCTACTGTGTTCCAAATGTTTATAAAAATAATAATTCAGAAGAACAAGATCTGAACTATGACTCTTCTCTGGTATTGGTGTGAGCCACAAGATCATCAAATGGGAAACTTAGGTATTGCTTGCATGTTGTCTCAGTCTTTCCGTTAAATACAGCGTCTGATGAGGAGATAAGGAGTTAGAAAGGCAGAAGACAGAAGGGTCTGCCATGCACGGTGAACTGAGGGAAAAGAGTAAACAACATTTATTCAGTTTTGCTGACAAGGAGGCAGCCACCCTTCACCTCAGGCTTTTCTTTTTCGGCGTTTCTTAAGTTATTCAGACAAACAAGTCTTATGCTGGGACAAGGAGTATATCGGGTAAAAGAATATTAAAAGTCTTGTAATCTTTAGAGAACTTTTTGAACTTGAGTGTCGTATGTGTACGCTGGGCAACAATAGATAAGAGGCTGATGATAACATTATTGTTATACTAGGCAGCACAGAGAAGATTTCTGTTTAATATAGTGATATGATTGTTTATAAAAGTACCTTATCTTATTTACAAGATATGAGTTTCTTCATGTGGCATATGGATAACAAGTGCATAAGCTATTACTTTCCCTGGGTTTTGTCTTTTTAATCTGAATGTTTTAGTGTAAGGTCAGCAGAAACTTGAATGGGGATATAAATGTTGATCTTAACCTGTGGATTTTTGGGAAGGTAGTTTAGTAAGTTAACCCCTGTTCCTGTATTGGGACCCACAGATACATGGATGGAGGTTCCACACTGGGGTCCATGGCAGCTCTGAGCCTATGTGGAAGCCCATTGCAGCTATGAGACAACAGAGTTTCATCGTAGTAGACCTTGATTTAGGATTTAGATATTTATGACCATTTTTGTGGCTTATGCCTGGTTACATTAACAAAAATGATCATACTAAGGAAACTTTCAAGAAAAGTGGAAAGGAGTTACTCTCTTCTTGAGATAAATGTAGGCTACTTTTAAGTACATGTGTATATATGTCTGTGAGAAATGTATGTATTTCCAAATTAGGAGGGCTTTAATTATGGTAAGTAAGGGTTTCTTTAAAAAAATGAGGAAGGATTCTTATAGTAGATAGTGGACACAGTAATGTCTATTAGAGCACTGTTTCCTAACAAGTGTGCCGCATCACAAAAGTGTGCCGTCAGAAATGAACAGATACGCCATGGAATTTTGCTGTGGCAATGAGCTACAATAGGTATGAGGATGGGGAATGTCTTAACAGGTGTGCCGCAGAAAATTTTGGGTTGGGTTGGAAAAGGTTGGGAAACACTCTTAGAGGTCATATTTCAGGAGGCAGGTGGCTACATATAATAGTAAAGTACAGCATTGAAAACTGAATGCATCTTTGTGCTGTAAATCAGCAGACAGGTCCTTAAACTGGCAAACTGTAGCTTAGTGTTGCATTGTAATCAGGTTTTAGTTCTGTTTTTTAAGTAAGCACAACTTTGATTGTTTTTTTTCAGTGAAACAACATTAATAGAGGGACCAAATATATCCCTGCTGATACACCTATAAAGTCAGTGTAATTACTCATGGTGTAGTCTGACAAGACTGAAGTCCAACCCAGGGAAATAGAGGCTAGTGACAGACAATATTAAAATGTAGAATTTCTTATCTTCCCATTCTATGCTTAGTCTATTAAACCACACTGCAGAAACTGAAGCAAAGCAACACATCACATAAACACAGGATTGTGAAGCGTCAACTGCCTGGGCTAGTATCTGTTTGGCTTCTATCTAATAAATTCATTACTATATTACAGAAAATGAACTAGGAAGATTTAAGAACATACACAGTTAGTGATAAAGTTTCCAGTGTATTTTTCATTCAAGATAGGCATAATGAAAATAATAAATATTTGTGTGCCCTTTTTTGGACAGACAGAAAAGTATCCTGTTCAAGATACTGCACTACCTAAAGGTAAGTACAGCAAACTCTATCTGTTGTTATAAACCTGGTACATCACTGTACTTGCATTTGGTAAAATCCCAGGTGTCTTTTAATGCACTGGAATAATCTTTTTTCTCCTGTACTTTTGTATTAGAATGAATTTATTTTTAAGCCAGTCAGTTATATTCTTTTCCAGTGTTTGCCATCTGAGTTCATCTTTGGTCTAAAAGCTGCTTCTACTATGAATGAAAGATCTTGTTTCTCACTTTGAAGGAAGCTGCAATGGTACAAGCTAAAAGACAAATCTTAGAATCATAGCAAAGTAGGGCTGGAAGAGACCCCAGGAGGTCACCTAGTCCACCCCCCTGCTCAAAGCAGAATCACTTCTGTCTATACCATTTTAGACAGGTGCTTGTCTAACATAGACAAGAAGGGAGAGCCTGGGGAACAGCCCTCACATACAGCTGTGAGGGAAACATCAGAAACAGCCCTTAACTTGCCACAGGTACAGCAGGGGAACGAAGGCACGGTTGGTGTCCTGCCACTGCAAGGACCACATGTTATAAGGGTCCAAATTACGGGGAAATAAAATGTTATTTTAGACATGGCTTTGCCCTGGGTTCCCAGTCTGCCTGCAGCTTGTCAGAAATTCACCAGGAATATCACAGGTGCTGAATTCTGAATTCTTCAATGCCTATCAGGCCCACATTGCTATCCAGGGAAACAAGATATGAAGCTAGAAAAGCCAATTATTGTTGGAGACGGATAGTTGAAAACAGTTCGACAAGCTAACAGTGGCTTGTTTCCAGAAGAGGACTGAGTACTTTTTGGAGACTTCAAGGAGCCAAGAGTATCATGGATTTCCACAGACAAGAATGGAGTAGCGGGCTGTGAATACTTTGGATTCCCAAATAAACTATGTTTAGTGCTGGCAGATTACTCATTTTTTTGGGATTAGTTCTTCTTACAACAATGATACTCAGACCTTGGCTCCTAGCCAGAAGTGGCTTTTCAGTTTATCAGCTGCTGCTCTTTGCAGAAAATGTTATCCAACCAATTTGTTCCTGTATGCACTGATATGCTTTACTGCAGTTGTAAATAAGGCAACTCATGCAGCATAATTGTTTAAAGCAAGTATGTATCTAAGTTTTGTAAACCCTAAGGAGGTTTACCACTCCAATTAAAACATTTTCACCTCAGGGTGTATATGGCATGGTATATAGTATATACTCTTTGGTTAGTTTAGCTTGGCCATGTGGCTCCAAAGCCAATCAGGTAGTCATTGTCTTAGGTGAGATTACCAAAACTAAAGAAAGCTTAAGCCCCATTTTTCTTACTTTAAAGGCATTATGCCCTTGCATCTTCCTTTCAAAAGGAAATTAGATTTCCAAATATATAATCTCAGTGTTGCGTAAAATCCTACGCTACATATTTAAAAAGATTAATTAAAAGGAAAATTGAAAACGTGTAAATTGTAGTACTTTCTGTGAAAAGGAAATTGAATTGGTTTATTTTTCATTTTAGTTTCTATTTCATCCTGATCAGTATAATGATACAGAAGTATGAATATAGCTTAGCATTTCCTGTTTCAGAATAGGAAGTGATGGGAAACACCTCTCTGTGTTAAGTTCTAAAATATCATTTTTTCCCTTGAAGTTGGTTTTCTATATATGCTTTCCATTGCTGTGGGTTTTGAAACTATGACATCAGTCTTAGATTGTTCCTTAGATATTTTCCTCTGTCTGCTCAAGAACATGAATTGTTATAACTATCAAACACGATTAAAAAAAAATAAAACAAAAAACCCCAGACTTTTAAATATGACTAAAACTGCTAGCTAACTGATAGGTTTACTTCACAGAGTATGTGGGCCTGATATTTTAGTACATAGTAGAATTCTATTTGTCTTTGTTTACATTTTGCCTTTATATAGAATATGGGATTAGTCGTTCCCCCTTTAAAAAAATTGACATATCTTAAAGCCTCTAGTGCAGAGTACCTTTTTCTGCAGTACAGAACGAATATTGTAAAAATATCTGAATGCTGAAGGATTGATTTCTGTCTGTAGTCAAATGATTACCTCAGCCATTAGCAGTTTAAATCTATTTTGTATTTCCGAGTCATGCAAATGACCAGTTATTGTAAGGGATTAAACATGGTTAGATACATATTTGCAGAGTCTGGTATTGGGGAATCTTATAGTTTCATAGTGCTTGGGGTCGGAAGGGACCTAAACAGATCATCCGGTCCGATCCCCTGCCCCGGGCAGGAATGGGTGCCACGGTCATATCACCCTCAGCCAAATATCTGTCCAGCCTCCAAGACCCCCAAGGCAGGAGAGAGTACCACCTCACTTGGGAGCCCATTCCAGAGCCTGGCAGCCCTAACTGTAAAGTAATGTCTCCTGATGTCCAGCCTGAACCTTCTCTAACAGTTTGTGGCCATTATTCCTAGTAACCCTGGGTGGTGCCAGGGGCAACAGAGCCTCCCTCAATTCTCAGTGGTCCCCCCTGGTGAGTTTGTAAATGGCCACCAGATCCCCTCTCAGCCTTCTCTTGTGGAGGCTGAATAGATTCAGGCCCTTCAGCCTCTCTTCGTAGGGCCTGCCCCCTGCCCCCGATCATGCGAGTGGCCCTTCTCTGGATCCTCTCCATGTTGTCCACATCCCTCTTGAAGTGCGGCTCCCAGAACTGGACGCAGTACTCCAGCTGCAGCCTGACCAGTGCCGCATAGAGGGGAAGGATCACCTCCCTGGACCTGCTTGTGATGCATCTATAGATGCACGACAAGGTGTGGTTAACTTTACTGACCGCTTCCTCGCATTGGTGGCTCATGTTCATTCTGAAGTCAGCAATGACTCCAAGATCCCTTTCTGCCACTGTGTTGACAAGAAGGGTGTTCCCCAGCCTATACGTGTGTTACTGGTTCTTTCTCCCTAGATGCAGCACCCTGCACTTGTCTGCATTGAATTCCATCCTATTCTCATCCGCCCACCTCTGTAACCTGTCTAGATCTAGTTGGATTCTGCCCCTCCCCTCCAGCATGCCCATCTCACCCCACAACTTGGTGTTGTCAGCAAACTTGGGCAGTGTGCATTCCACACCCACATCCAGATAACTGATAAATATGTTGGACAGTACAGGCCCCAGGACCAAGCCCTGGGGAACTCCACTGCCCACACCCTTCCAGGTCAACCCATCTACCACCACTCTCTGGGTGCAACCATCTAGCCAGTTTGCCACTCATCTCACTGTGTAGGCATCATTGCTGCAGTCACTAAGATTTTTTTACGAGAATGTGGTGGGAAATTGTGTCAAAGGCCTTCCTAAAGTCCAGGAAGATGACATCCCCTGACACCCTTGTCCAGGAACTGTGTGTCCTGATCACAAAAAGAAACTAGGTTAGTCAGGCAGGACCTGCCCTCAATGAACCCATGTTGCTTGCCCCTGAGCATTACCTTTTCTGCTGGGCCCTTGCAGATGTGCTCCCTGATAATTTTATCAAAGGCCTTCCCAAGGACTGAGGTAAGACTGACCAGCCTATAATTGCCGGGGTTCTCCTTTTTCCCCTTCTTGTAAATGGGGACCACATTGGCCCTTTTCCAATCCTCTGGTACTGGCCAGAGCCCCATGAGTGCTCATAAAGCCATGCCGGGGGCCCTGCTATGACCCCTGCCAATTCCCTCAGCACCCTTGGGTGAAGAGTATCTGGACCTACTTATTTAAATAGGCTGTTCCGGGGCAAGGGATGGGTGCTGACCAGCTTTGTAGTGTGTACACTGGGGACTTTTTTGCACACCCCACCATACCCACAGACCCTGTCCCACAAACCCCACAACCATACCCTCGCATCTTGTTATTTAAGTTTTGATTTGGATGAAAGATCAACATTTCAGACTCTCTTTGTCTTAGATGAGGAGTACCTAACAGATCAAGTTACATTGGAAATAGCATCTGTAAACATCAGGAGTCTTACATCAGATTCTGGCCTGATACAACAGGTAAGGATTATACAGTTCATATTCGAATTACAGGCAGTCCTCAGACTTAGGACACAATTGGTTCCTGAAAACTGCATCTTAAGTTGAACGATTGTAACTTGGAACCAATTTTCTCATAAGAAACAATGTTATAGATGGGGGATTGGTTCCTGAGCCAAGGCCCAATACCCTATTTTCACCAAAAATAGCCCAGAATTTTGTACTCAATCAATTATAGATGAGTAATATAGCTACATTAATGTATTTATATTGTAAATAGCAATCATATTGATTTCGAAGGACTTCTTTGAGGTGACTTTGCTGGACTTTTTGAAAGGCTCTTGGTTGGACTTCTTGAAGGGTTCTTGGCTGGAGTCTTCTCAGGAGTCTTGGCTGCAGGTTTTTCTGGAGTCTTGTCTGCTTTCTTAAAGAAAGTGTCCAAGGAAGTTTGGACAGATGTTCTCCAGGGAGATGAGCGATGCAGTGAACTTGTTTGCTGGCGTGGCGTTGCATCGGATCAAGCGTTGTAAAGTCAAAACTGACATCATAAAGTTGAAACAGGATGTCAATTTATAAACATTGCAAGTGTGAAACGTAACTCGAAATGTTGTAAGTCGAGGACTGTTTGTATGTGTTTGAGAAATCCTTAATTCATATTAAACTAGATTGTTATGAATTCAGTAAGGATATTAAAGTAGCATAGGAGCATAGGAAAACACGTTTATCACAGCAATTTTTAGACAGCATGGAGTTATTGTATTCCCAACCAAATTTTCCTGAATTTATTCCTGAATCTGTTTAAGAATTGGTTGAAATGTACGTTTGTGCAAAGGCAAACAAAAGGTTGATGTGCTCCATAAGTCCTTATGATTTAGGTAGAGTAGAGTTGATGTATAATTGATGTGCTGACTACTGCTGATATGACTTGAGTTTCATCCTGTGTGAATTTAGTGATATCAGTTATAGTTGGATGAAATCTGTTAATATGATTCAGTTATATCCAGAATTGAATTGTTCTTACAGGAGCAAGTACATTTGAAACTCTCTTTATGCAAGGGTTGCGTTCCAAGAAAAACTTGCATGAAGTGAATTTGCATAAAGTGAATCCATTATTCCATGTAATTAATAGGAATACGTACCAGCCTCCTTTTTCACTTCATGGCTGGCTCAGGACAGAGTTAGGAGATGCACTAGAAGATTGCTTAGACAACATTTCACTAAATTCAATAATAAAGGCAAATGATGCACCACAATATGAGTGCAAGGAACTATGAACAATGCGAGACTGAGGCAAGTGCAGGATGGTGTCGTATACCCGCCCCAGTCACCCTCCCACAATGTTTCATTCACATTACTGCGTAGCCGCATTGTGTGAGAAAAATTCTATCTTATGCGAAGAAGCAAACAAAGTGAGTTTTTGGTATAGATACGGTTGTCACATGTAAGTGATTTTGCACAAAATGAATTTGCATAAGAGAGACCCAAGTGTACTACCCACCCATCACAATCTTACCTAGCCAAAAGCAGAACGGATGAGGTTGAGTAAGCAGAGTGCCAAGAGCTCTCATAGGGGGTGCAGGCTGCCTGGGAGGTGCAGGCTTCTTCTGGTTCTACCAAAATGTTTTCCATACTGGAATAGAGATGAGATTACAAAGCAATTTACTGGATTCACAACTGTACAGATCAGTCATCTAGCTTTCACCTCTCACCTGCCTTATAGGGGATATGTAGCTAAGGCAGGAGCTACCACAGTAGCATTGGAGTTGGGGTAGAGGAGACAGAGGGTTTCTGTTTTACACTAAGCCATTATGCTTTGACTGTGGGACGGTATTTCCCCATGATGAAACTACATATTGCTAAAGGTTATGTTTTACTGTGCTGGACATGGGTGACACTGAGTATTCCACAGTTGCTGTCTATCAGATGAGTGTTACAGGCTGAATTTTTAGGGTTTTTTTGCCCTGGGCTGAGCAGAGGAGGACAGGGTAAAGTAGAGAAATGGTACTAGACTAGAGGGAGATGGTTAAGCAGGAATTTCTTACTCCAGATCTTGTCACAGATGCTTTCCCTAGGAACAGATCTACTGGATGGCCACTTTAGATCAGGGCTGTCCCACTTCTGAGTGTTGGGGCTGCAGGACCCCAGGTACACACAGTGCAGGCCACATGCCACACCATGTGAGTCAACTCCTCACCCCTATATTGTGAGCCCCCACGCAACAGGGGACCCTGCCACATCATGTGCAAGGTGGGGATGGGCAGTAGAAGCTGGAGGAAGAAGGGAGAGCCTGGGGACTCTAGTGACAGCAGCAAAAAAGAAAAAAAGAGAAGTGCCTGGACTAAGAGCTCAGGAGTTGCAGCTTAACCCCTCAGGGACTGCATGTAAGCCCACGGACTGGCAGTTCAACAGAGCTTTCCTTGATAACAGAGTGGGTCTGTCGTCATTTCTATTGTGAAGAGGAAAGGGGCTGTTGTCAAATTAGGCCTCTGCTACTATACTGAAACTCTGCTTATATTTAAGGGGGTTTTGTAATAGTGCTTCATTATACTTATGTTTTGATATATTTAGATTTGTAGAGCCCTTGTGGGGCCCAGTGGCAGAGTGGTTAAGGTATTTTGCTGTTTATACCAGGCTGTGGTTTGGGCTTTGCTCTGGACTTAAGCTCTTGGTTGCAGATGGTTATCTGGTTATTTGGGCTGAAGGATCAAAGGCAGATGGATGTGATACTTGCCAAACTGCATGTTTGATTGCCATTGGCTGCAGGAACTGAGGTGCCTTTACCCAACCTGCTGGGCCATACAGGCATGGGCAAACTTTTGACCTTTTTTGGATTAAAATTCCATCTTGCCTAGAGAGTACATTTGTTTCTAGTTGCCTTCTGCACAAGCACAGGACACATTTATAGTTTTGTTTGGCTAATTAACAATATTCTCTAGACCGGGGTGGGCAAAATACATCATCTGGCCTGTGGAGGGGCTTTGTTTGGCCTGTGGTGGTTTCCTTGGTCTCGCTTATCCCAGGCACTGTCTGACTGTGGCACATCCTGCCACCCCCTGGGCACACAGCAGGGCTGGGGCAGCTCTACAGCTGAACTGCCTTTCGAGGCAGCCAGGGGGCGGCAGCAGCTCCTTCTGGCTGCTACTGGCCCCAACCCCACAGTGCTAGTATGGACCTGTGTCACAGCCCTGACCCGGCCCACCCCGCACCTGCTCCAGACTCGCCTGCTCATGCTATATAGTGGCAGCAGCAGCGCCGGCCAGGCAGAAACTGTTGCTCAGTGTTGGGGAAAAGTGCCCCCCACCCCCGCCTCGCCACTGCCTGGTGCTTCCTGCTATAGCTGCCTGGAGCCCACTCCTGGGCTGCTCTGCAGCTCCGCCGCCATCACCACCACCTCTGGGCTGCCCTGTGGGGCAGCGGTGGCAGCACAGAGGACCCACAGGGCAGCCCAGCACAGGCTCCAGGTGGCTGTAGCAGGAAGCACTGGGCAGCTGCAAGGGGGAGGAGCCACTTTTCCCTCCATGCCGAGAAACAGTTTCTGCCCCGCCGGTGCTGCTGCTGTTTAGCATGAGCAAACGAGTCTGGAGCATGTGTGGGCTGGGTCAGGCTGTGGTGTGGGTTCCAGCTGGTCCACTCCTGCCAGTGTCAGTCTGGAGTGCGTGCAGGGCAGGGTGGTGGCTGTACACTGTTGGCGGTGGAGGGGAGGCGCTTCAGGGTGCATGGGCTCCAGGCTGTTCTGGGGAGGGGGGCAGGTGCTGACCAGCTAAAGAGTGTACACACTGGGGGCTTTTTTGCACACCCCACCATACTGACAAACCCCACAACCATACCCTCCCCCAGACACAATCACACACTCCACAAACACCGCACCAACCCACACCCCCATGTCCCTGCACAAGCCCTACACCCCATACCCCTCCCCACATGCACCTTCTGCACACAGACACCTGTGTGCCTCTGGGGGGAGCCCTGCTCACTACCCACACCCCACATACACACACACCCACAGTCCCTCACAAGCCCCATATCCACCCACCCATACCCCTCCACACCTGCCACAATATATGAGTAAGATTTCATTTTGAGCTATTATGCAATCACCTCTATATACATGATGCACACACACACAAATCAGGAAAAAAATATTTTTTAAAAATGCAATTAAAATATATTATTATGGATGCTTGATTTTTACTATATAATTTAGTTTTTTTCCAGTTCCAAAATGGCAAACTCCTTTCCCAAATGGAGTACTTCCCGGGCAAGGGGAGGGACCTCTGGTGGCAAAGGTTAGGGGTTAGGGGACAGGACTTCCGGTCCCAAGATGGCGGCCAGGGGGTGGGGCTACCCTTGCAGCCCTCAACAGCTCACCAAAACTCGTTAAGTGGCCTTTCAGCCACAATAATTGCCCACCCCTGCTATAGACAGTTAAATTACTTTTGAGATAAAATGATGTTAAATACATCTAACTGCACTTTAGTTGATAAAAATTAAAATAAATGAACTGGTAAAACAGACATTTTGGGATAGATGTTACAAATTAGTGGCCTTTTGAAATATATACAGCTCACCAAAAAGATGTCTTTTTCATTACACAAAAAATTAGCATTCAGGTCAGAGTTCAAGAGAAATAGATTCTTACTTTCTTTCATGCTTCTGATTTTGTGATCCTAGCATAAGCAACTTTTGCAATTTTGTCTCAAGTGCTGAGATTTTTAATGTTTGGTTGAAGTCCCAGGTTTCAGGGAAATGTCTGAAAAAGTGACCTGTATTCACCATAAAAAATAAGAAATCATGAGACAAAAAGAACCCATTCGAGTTTTTTTGGTAAATATATGCATTATTTAAAATTTAATGTTAAGTAGGCATAAATCAAGGGAAAGACATTCATTTCTTAGATCCTTTCAGAGTCACCCATGAACCCAAAGGCTGTGTGCCCACATGCCGGCATGTGTGGCTTTTGGTGCCACAAAACCTCTTTGTGCTGGCACCAAACCTCACACATGGAATGTTAAAACATACCACGCACTGCAGATTTGCAGCATGGGAGCAAAATTTGCTAGTGGGATTTCCTGGTAGCAAAAGAAAAAGCCCCCACACATGGTGCATGCTATAGTAGCATGTACCAGAACAAATGGTGGCTTGGTCTTCCAGGGAGATGCTTTGGCTGCCAGCCAGAGCATTTCCTCTCCTCCATTTGTGCCCCAGCTGCTCCAGCACACTGGGAGCCAGGAGGAGTTGGGCACAGACAGTTTGCGCAAAGTGGGAGACAGGGCCCCACAGCAAAACACACATGTAGGGGCATGCAGCATGGCACAAAGTAGTGCTGTGAATTTGTGCTGCTACTATATGTGCTGCTGTAGGTGCATAGCCCTGCTCATCTGGACACAGCCAAAGACTTTTCGTGACAAGCTTTTCTTCTTCCTTCCAAATTCCCCTTTGGGAATTTTTTCCATAGGCCTCCAAAATGCCTCCTTTTGTTCAAGAACTATCCGAGAAAATGGAGATAGGCTTCTGTGTGAATGATAGCTGATATATCTATACATACGCTTTATTGAACTTGGATACCTACATAGCAGTTTTGAGTGAAAAGCTCCTGAATAACAAACTTGCATTCTACCTAGATCGAACTGAAAAGAAACTAGTAGGAAGGGGAAACATTTAAAAAACAGCCTTTTCCTTTTTTGTCTTATTGTCATGAGGGTTCACGTGTTGTTGGATTTCATTTAGGCATGTACCATATTCTGTGATGTTTTTGCTTTTTGGATAATTGTCCACAAGGTAATGGAAGGAAATGGCTAAAAGTATTTGCTTTTGTGATCAGGGCCACTTAAGCATTTAGTGGGAAATTTCTGATTGGATCTCTCTCTATATAAAGGGCTTAGTCCATCTGCCTCTGTATCTGTCTGTCCGTAAGGCTCTTTAAGGGTGCTGGGAGCGGGGGCATGCTCCTTCTTCATGCTCTGATTAACTTAGACTGTGCATGTGAGTGCTTATCATATCTATTCAACTTAACCATATACTGTTTATAATAAATTTACTAATATGGAAAGTGCTAGTAGGTCTAGGGTATTGTGTTACAGTGCATTATATAACCTACATAGCTTGCTTGTATTTGCAGGGATGGCCTGCAAGATGTTGTCTGTGATACTTTTGGATAAAAGATACTATACCAAAGTCATCTGTGTCTTACTGTAGTTATCTAATGGACTTCCCAGCCTCCCATACTTTGATCTTTAAATCTTCAGTAAAGATATTCCACCTGGCTTTACATTCGCCCAAGAAGGGTAGGAAGAACCAGGGTCAATGTTCTCGCTTCTTTCCCTTTTTCAGTTTGTCCCAGTCCAAGAATCAAGGCACTGTCCTTTTGTTTGTTAGCTGTTACAGAATCATGTGCTGTATCCTCTGACTACTGAGTCGTGTTTGGTTAGTAGACAAGAAAGTGTGTGCATGTTAACTTTAAAAGGAAGGAGGGTTAGAAATGAGCCAGCAAAATGTATAGAATCATAGGAAGTCAGGGATGGAAGGGACCTTAGGAGGCCATCTAGTTCACGCCCCCCTGCTCAAAGCAGGGCCGTCCTCAACTGAGATCATTGCAGCCAAAGTTTTGTCTAGCTGAGTCTTGAAAAGCTCCAAGGATGGAGGTTCAGCTCTTGTCTAGAACTGTTTCCCAGATATAAAAAAGGCCTTTAAAAAGTGCTGCTCAAAGTCAAGGGAACAGTCCCTTTTTGTGGTATTAGCAGCCCAGTTTATGCCAGATTACACCAACTGAAGGTATAGGCCACGCTTTCCTCAGAAAGTAGTGAGGGAACCTTCAGAAGTCAAGCAGCTGGAATTGTTGAACAGCTGTTGGTATCTTATGAAAAAAATAAAGAAACTAGAAAGTACCTTGTTACAGCTAACCATTTTCAGACATTGAGTCCTGCAGTCAATCCTGAATGAAAATCAGTAAAACTGCATTAAAAAACCTAAACAAACCACCTTACCACAAAGATGGGTGTGGTGTGAGAGAGGACACACTATTCCAGAGATACGATTCTTATTACAGTAAGAATAACTTGTCATTCAACTTGTGTGTGTATAAAATAGTATGTATGTGGTACTGTTCTTTTCTGCTCTCATTCACAGATGGACTGATATTAAATAACTGTTGAGAACAAAAATGATTTGC
Organism: Crocodylus porosus; assembly: GCF_001723895.1. NCBI lineage: Eukaryota > Metazoa > Chordata > Crocodylia > Crocodylidae > Crocodylus > Crocodylus porosus. Next base: position 96,733,401 of record NW_017728943.1, on the reverse strand, counting down.
TGATGCAAAGAAGATAGTTAAAAACACTTGCTTTTCTATTACATGGTGGGTCATAATGTAAAGATGTTGCATAAAAAGGCTGCAATTCATCAACTTTTGTGTCTCCTTTTTGAGAGATAAAACTGATATATCTCCTTTTTCTGTTCCCTATCTGACCTTTTTAGATAATTCAATTCTTTTTCTAAACAAACTTTCACCCAGTAACAGATTAGATTAGGAAAATTATTCTAGATTATTTGGATACATTATTTTAATCCATGGATTCTTTCTGCCTGTAGCCAGAAGAGGATGACAGTCAAAACCATACTGGAGAATCACTTTCAGGTAAGTTCTTAGATTTATTGATTCATGTACTTAGTTATTTTTAGAGTGTCTTCAGTTAAGTCCTTGTTAGTCTGATGTTTAGCATTACCAAGAAATATTTGAGGTTCAAAATATGTGAGGCCTACCCAATTTTATTGGGTTTGTGTATTTTATTCATATCCATCTGAGCTACTTATAAGCCTGTAGAGGCAGTTTTCCATATTGTGAGAACTTTTATGTTTAGCTCTTCAAATGGCAATCCCGGGCAAATGAGAAAGAACATTTTACTACCTGATTTCAGAGGTCAATTCTTTGAGCTTCTTCAAGCTCTGTATCTAAATGCAGTCCTATTTACTTTTCTCATAAAGTATTTTTCTATATATTTTCTTCAGTAACTTGAATTTACTTGAATACAAGATGAGGTTCCCCCTTGCTCCTCCAATTAGCATGGGAGAAAAAAATCCCTCATTTTATATTAGTATACAAGGGAAAATCTCACTAAATACATCATCTATCATTAAGCTGCTACCAAAAGCAGCATGTGCTGAGAAATGCAAACCAACAACAAAGTTAATTAAATGTAGCCAACACTGAGCATAACTATAAAAGAAATGGTCCTTCTTGGGCAAACATGCTGATGGGAACCTTATTTTTCATGGAGGGGATATCCTACATGCAAGTCCCAAGCCTGAAAGCTTTGGAGTTCAGATGCCCCCTAATCTTATTTGCTCCTAGCCAAAAGGCTGAGGACAGCTAAGGGAAAAGTATGTAAGTAATCCCCCATTGTGATTAGTAAAACCCATCAGAATAAGATATGTAGTAGTGCCCATTGCATGTTGATCCCCTCAATGCTTACTCTTGTTTAGGTCATGGTGAGCCACTACGTTGCATACATTTTTACTTCCTCTTCACTCCCACAGAAGAGCTTAGCCTTTGTTTTCTATTTCCAGTGATTCCTGTTTCTTCACCAGCCTTAAATGCCTGGCAGACATCACCAAATGGGGCCCCAAACAGTACACCCAGAATCCCTCTGTTGCTTCCCTCCGTGAAGGGGCAAGCTGGGGGCCGAGTCTCAGTTCAGCCCACCCACCTCTCTACATAGCACAGTCTGCCCACTCTCTCCTGCCACAACTTTACTATTACAACAACTTGGTGGTAAATGTGGGAGGCTGCCCATTACATACCCCAATGCCAGGAGGCATTATCTATGGCTCCATACTGCCCTATGCCATGGTCTATGCCTTGCAGATGGCATCCAGTATGACGCTATGCTCCCAGCCTAAAACTGGGCCAACTTAGTCCTTCGTCAGGTGTCATTCACTCACACACTCATACCGCCCCCCTCTCACTGGGGCCTCTTGCATTTCACCCTCCCTCACAGGGTCTCTTTCCTGCCGCACAATGCTGTACCCCCTGCACTCTGTCCTGCATGAGTGCCCCCATAGGCCATCAGGCTTATCCGAGTCATGCCTCGGTTGGCAACATGAAGTCTTTTGAGCCTCTCCCGCAACCCTCACCTGAGTAGTGGCCAGCCAGTTCATTGGACAGAGGGCTAACTCCGCCCTAGCCCCTCACTGGGCTTCTCACACAGAACAATTTCATCTTACAGGGTTTGGCGCATGTACTGCCCTTCTGGCCGTCCCACAGCCCTACTCAGCACAACCCCTGGGGCTGCCCTTCAGACTGACCCTCAGCTGTACTCAACCCCTGTCAGGGCCTTCGCTACTGCCCTCTCTCTAGGGGTCCATGACTGTCTCCTCTCTGGGACTACACAACTATTCCCTCCCTGGTGCCTCTGAGGTCTTTCACAGCTGCAGTTTCAGGTGGTTGCAGCCATGCCTAGTCCTGCTCCTTTCCTGGGGTCTTACACTCCCTGGGGCTCAGGTGGCCGTAGCCATGCCTCGCCCCCTTACCCACAGTGTTGTGCGGCTAGGGTTATTAAGGTGCCCTGACCCGCCTTTCACCGGGGTGGTAACTGGCCTGGCATTTCTTGGGGGGCTGTCCTGCCATGAACAGCCCCACCAGGCTGCCCATCCTTGGCAGGGCCAGTTTCAGGTCATGCCCAGGACCAGGAGACTCCAAGCCATCCCCCTAGCTCCTGCCCTTAGTGTCAGGCACTGAAGGTGCACTGCAACACCCTCTTTTAGCCTGGCACATATGATTATTAGTGTGGCCCTGCCCTCCATGAGATAGAACCAAGCCAGGTTGCCCTGTGCCTCATTTGCATATAAATGTTTGGAGGATACCAAGACTCATGACTCATGACAAGGTTACAGGCAACCCCCGCTTAGCGCTCTTAATTGGTTCCAGAAAAACTGAGCACTAAGTGAAGCTGCATTAAGCGAAACCCATTTTCCCATAGGGTTTAATGTAAATAAATATAATTGGATCCTGTGCTCCTGCTGGCCCTGGCTCTACCGCTCCCCGCAAGGCGCTGCACAGGCTCCAGGGAAGGCGTCAGATCCTTCCAGCTTCATTGTTTTGTGGCTGCGATGGCCCCTGCTGGCCCACACCCACAGGGGCCCACCTGTGTGCTGCCCCAGCCACCCTGCCTGCAGGGCCTGAGTCGGGGACCTGCCGGCTCAGGGATTAACAGCGAGAAGGCAGGGATTAATGGAGAACAGCGGGGCTCCAGCTGGTGAGTGCGTGACTGGAGCAGAATGGGTCATGGGCTGCAGCCCAGGGAAGGGGGGGGGTTTCCACAGGCTTGGCTCCACTGTGGGCCGGGGTGGGGGACACTGCACATGTGTCCTTGAGCACTGGCACACACCGGCCCAGGCCCTGCACTCCTGCTGGCCCTGGCCTTGGGCCCCACACTCCTGCTGGCCCAGGTCCCATGCTCATGCTACCTGCCGCCCCTTCTCACTGCCACCGCCACTCCTCCCTGCCCACTGGCATGGGCCAGAGCAGATCCTGGGCTCCTGCCACCCCACCCTGGGCCCCACCAGCCCAGGGTCCATGCTTACGCTGCCCGGCCCCCCACCTGCCCCTTCTTGCCACCGCTTCCCCCGGAGCAAACCCTGGGCTCCTGCCACCCCACCCTGGGCCCCACCAGCTGCCACTTACTGCTTCACTCGATGCTGCTACCACTGCTGCTGCTGCTACTGTTTCTCCTTACCTCCTGCGCTGAGCATTATAATGAAGCTGCTGAGTGCTAAGTGAAACCAGGTAGGTATTGTTTAATGAGTGCTATAGCGAAACTGCGGTAAGCGGAACCATGTTAAGTGGGGTTTGCCTGTGCCTTATTCCAGTCATGAGTGGGGGCAGGGCCTACTTATGGATGGTGGATTGTTTTTGGCGGTGTATCTCAAGTACACACACAAGTTCACAGTGCTGGGCTGTGGTACCACCCTGGCTTGAAACACTATTGACTCTGGTGGGGCCCAGCCTTATGAAGTATGTGGTAAATCAGAAGCCTTTTGGCTTTGAACCAGTATCAGGCAGGGTTTGTACTATATATAAGTGGTTACAAAAATGATGCTGCGTTTATAGCATTTGAAACTTGCAGCAGTTTCAAAAAAGGTAAAATGCATCAGTTCTGGATGAACTAAGTCTATTGATAGCTGTGATCATTTTCCTGTATGCAAATGACTATAGGTATGTTTATTTCAAGGTCTCTGTCTTCAAATTTGCAGTTCCATTTCCTCAGGGAGATAAGAGAGTAAGGAGGAGGGGAAAGGACTGCAGGAAGACAAGCCTGGAGAGACAGTGGGCAAGGGGACTACTTGACCCCCCCAGATTTATTTTCCATGCTGTAGCAGTGGGAAGGGGACAAATTTAAGGCAGGCCTCCAATAATTAGATTTTAAAAATGGAAAATTATAACAAATTGATAAATTTCCTGTATGTAGAATCTAATATATGGGGGGTCATCTTATATTTGAACAAATATGATACATTTGAAATAAATTCCCCACATGGAACATAAAATATTTCACTTTCAAATTGGGTAACACAGTAAATATTTGCATGGGGTGTATGTCCGTTAGCAGAGAGAATCTATCTAAATAACACTGTCCTAATATTTTCCTAATTCTGCCACATTATAAAGGCAGCAATTTGGAAATGCTAACCTTGCAAATGTCTATCTGCCAGCCTCATCCTGACATTCATCTACAGGAAATGATAATAAAGGTCACTTGCATGCACAGCCCAGCCGGGCTAAGGAGAAAGCATCATAGTTTTCTTTTTGGAAACTACCAGGCTTTCGACAGCCCAACTGCCATGCTGGGGTTTAAATTAAATGAGTTTGAATTTTTTTCAAAATTAGTGCTCTTTGGAAAACAAGAAGATTCCATGTATTTTATAATTATTTCAATAGGAGAAGACATTTTAAATCCTCATTATTATTTCAGAACTAATTCTAAGCAACATACCATATTTACTCAAATCTAAGATGGCCCTGAATTTAAGATGGCCTTCTAATAATTAGATTCTATGCACAGAAAATGTATAAATTTGTTATAATTTTCCATGTATAAAAACTGATTATTGAAGGGTTGTCTTTAATTCATCACCCCCACCTCTGCAGGGGGGCAGGTAGTATAGAGAGGTCAAGCAGCTTACCCTGTGCTTGTGCTTGCCCCCCTGTCTGCTCTTCCTGCAACCTCCAGCCCTCCTTCCCCACCCTCCTGGCTCCTCCTCCTGCCCTTTGTCCCCAGCCTCTGCCTGCCTCTCCCCTCCAGCCTTTGCTCCTCTCTCCTTTTTCCCTCCTCTCCAGCCTCTGCTCTCCCTTGTCCCCTCTGTTATCTTTGCTCTATGCTGGCAGACTCCCTCCACGCTGTAGCCTGGGGCACTGAGCATGGCGCACAGTCCCAGTCCAAACCAGCCCCATAGCAGTACTGTGGGCTGTGGAACAAGAGTAGGCAGGAAAGGGAAGCAGGGGCTGCAGGGGAGTCGGAGATATGGGGATGCAGAAGTGGCGTGGGAAGAAAGGGGAGCAGGCACCTATATGCAAATGACTACAGGTATATTTATTTCAAGGTCTGTGTTTTCAAATTAGCTCCTCAATTCCATTTCCTCAGGGAGATCAGAGAGTAAGGAGGAGGGGAAAGGACTGTAGGACCCCTCGGGTAGGGGCTGGAGTCTGAGCCATTGCAACCACCTGTCCCCTCCCGCCCCATCAAACTCTATTTCAAGATGAGGGCCTTTCTCCCCAGCGGTATATGAGGAAGGGGGAAGAGGGATGGGGATGACACCTCATCTTAGAATTGAGAAAATACAGTAATATTTTCAGCACTGTGCATTAAATGTTACCTGCTGCAAAACGAAAGTATTTACATCCATGTCAAGAAATAGAACTGATTTTGACTTCTTTGTTTATGACTGCAGAGCTGAAGAAATCTTGCAAAGAAAATGGCACCTGCTCCTTATGTTTGTTCGGTGCTCCAACAATCAGTGACTTGCTTAATGATGAGGACTTACTGTACAAAATGAGAATAAAATTGGATCCATGTCACCCAACAGTGAAAAACTGGAGAAATATGGCAAGTAAATGGGGGATGACTTATGATGAATTGTGTTTCCTGGAACAGAAGCACCAGAGTCCTACCTTGGAGTTTTTGCTACGGAATAGCGACAGAACTATAGAGCAATTGATAGATCTGTGTAAATTTTATCAAAGAAATGATGTTGTAAAAGTGCTTCTGGAATGGGTTGAGAACGAATGGCCAAAAAGAAGGAGTAGAACATATCAGAATGACCTCTAGGTCAAAGAAAATTGATATCTTATATTGGTTTAGTTTTTGGACTTTGAGATCTAAAGCAGAGAAAAATTAACTTGATTAGTCACCATAACTAAATTGAAAGTTTTCCTGTAAGGACATCTGTACCAATTCCTTATATAGCACATAAAGCTTGCATTCTGTGTACATATGTCCATAGCCCTTATGGTTGCAAAGATAAGCTTCCAGATGTGAACTGAGTTATGCATAGGTATGTTCCTGAATCTGCAGACATCTTCAGTCTCTTTGCTGTTGCTCATAGATTTTCAAGCAGGATGAGAGCATGAGAGTAAAAGAATGTTTGTCAGTTCTTTTACTCTGAAACTTAGAACCTTTGAAGGAGTGACACTGATGAGAAAGATGCCAGTTGTATGCAACTACTCTTTTGGAAAGCTGTGATCAGCAGCTAAAATCCTTAAACTGTTGTTTCATGACCTCACTTGTGACCCTTCTTCTATTTTTGATATCAGGTTCTACATAATATGTATATGGTCATTTTTCTGTCCCTATCAGAAAGAGTAGAAACATCTTCTAGAAGGATGTAAATTATTTTTGGTAGAGGAAACACTTTTTTTCTTTTCCAGATCAGTTTACTTTTCCATATTGAGATTAATATAATGTTTGAATGCCAAACAGAGAATTCAAACTTATTTTTTTCATTACAAAAAAAATATATCTCATGAAATGTTGCTGTCTAGATCAGCACCATTAGATTTATACATTGGTTATGGAAGACATCACACACTTAACTTACAGAATTTCCAGGACCTGCAGGTGTTGGGGAGACCCGAGCAATGACAAAAGTGCTTTGAATTAAAAGTGAATTCCCAGTGTTTTGAAGGAAATGTTCCTTTCTAGAGATGCGTATCTCAAATGTCTCTCAGTTTGGGTGTGGGAGAATAGTTAAAGTATCAGTCAGGGTGTCCTCAGTACTGACTATGACTTTCCTGCTCAAAGGTTGTGGTTTTTCTTCAAGTTTTCTAAACAGTTCTGTGGGCTGACCCATTTCCTGTCTCACACAGATAAATTCACTGTTAGGCAGAGAAGCAGTACAAAATGTATGCATCACTTCATGGAATTTCATCAACAGTGAGAGCCAACAGATGGCTATTCTAGGGTTTATGTGGGTTTGGGACTTACCAGTTGGCTCAGGGGTTGTAATCCAAGTGGCTGAAAGATGCATTGATTAGATATTACATGCATTTTAGAAATAATCACCGTAACTGAATTTGGTCTTTTTCCTACAGCTCTGTATAGAATATGGTATAACATATTTTAAAAGAAATTTGAAAATCAATGTTACAGCAGGTTTTTATAAAGCATACATATGTTATAATGCTACAAGAATGAGATGTCAATTACTTTTTTAGTCATACTATTACGATATTTTTAGACACTGCCTTTTCTATATGAACTAAAGCAACTTGGGTAAGTACAATATGTACATAAGTGTATATACCAAAACAATGGTGTACACAGCACCAAGAGACAGGATGAAACTAGAATGGACTGCATGCACCATTTAGTTTCATGAATTAGGAATGACCACAAAACTTAAGTGACAAAGGTGAGTGAAGCCAAAAGTGGGGTTGTGCATTGAGTTTCTGAGTTCAACAAAATCAAAAGGGACCTCTGTTACATGTATATATTTTATATCAGTGGGGACGTCTAGTGAGCAGCTTGAGATAAAGGCCAATATTTTCAAAGCAAAGGACTGGTTCCATGGCCTATATAAGATAGCATTATCACTTTGACTACAATAATGTTGAGAGCTTGACCTCTGGCTCCTATTGTTGTGTTACAAAACAAAAAATGGTCCTGAATTCTAGATGGTTTGAGTGGGGACAGTGGAAAAATTTCTGTTGAAACTTTCTTTCTTTTTGATGGAAAGTGGGTTAAAGTACAGGATATGGTCTAACAATGTTTGAAAAGATTATTTGCCAAACATTATTTGCACAAATGCAAGATAGTTTGAATTTGAAATACTGTTGCAGTACTTCATGTTTCACCTTTTAATTTTTTGCTGATAATGTAAACTGTTTTCTTCATTGTCATCAAAAATTATTTTCTAGCCATCTTATGTTCTTGAGCCCTTTCAGCTCTCACTGAAGTCAATGTGAGCTCTAAGAGTTCATCACATTTGAAGAGTGAAGTATTTTTGAGAGCCCAAATATAGACTAAACTTTTAGCCATCTCAGTTGGAAGACATTAGTCTTAAACATTTTATTAAACTTATGGTTGCTCATTTTTAGTATATTCAAAGTAATATGACTTGTTGAATATTTTTATTCTTGATATGGCATGAATTGGGTTAGATAAGTCAGATATTTTCGTACTTTGTATATCCATGTTTACAAGATGTTGGTCTGAATGTCTGATCTGTCTCTCATTGTTTAATATAATTGTATACTGTGTTAGTAGAAGAAATATAAATGCTAACTGTTTGTAGTTGTTTTCACTGTAGTTGTTTTCATTTCCTGGGCCAATAAAAAGGCTATTTAAAAAAAAAGAAAAATGATACATTTATAAATAAATGGTATTGATATATTCAAACACAGCAATCTTGGGGCAGCACTAAAATATCAGCAAAGTAGTGTTATACGCAAATACTTAGATCAAATGTGTGGAGCTTATGCTACCTATGCTTGCAAAGCATATTGTCGTATTTTCATCAGCATTCATTGCCACTGAAAGATTCTCAAGCACCACCTTTTCTTTTCTCTCATGAAAGATGAGATAATTATGATAAGGGTGGAGATTTGCAGACTTTTCTACGTGAGAACTAGTGAGGTGTGAACTATCCACAGGCTGAGTTTTTCCTGTATTAGTAATTAGTTTCTGTGACTGCCAGGGTTCAACTAGCCGCTCTCGGGCGACTCTGGTCGCTTGGTGGATGTCCCACCCCTTCCAAGTTGGTTTGTCTTCGGGGTAGTTCTTTTCTCCCGCATCGCCAACCCTGTTCTTGCCTGCCACATCTTGGTGTTCCTCAGTAGGCGGGATTAGTTAGCAGGTCCCTTGGTGGCCCGGGCTAGGCCCGATGGTTGCTCACTGGGCTCCGTCACCCCTACACCCTGGCCTCACGCCACCTTCGGTGGACCACCTCACTGGTATCTGGGGCCTTCCCCGCAGATCACGTCCACCGCTCTGCGTCCCAAAGCCAATAGCGGGAGGCTCAGCTAGCTCCTGTGATGCTTCACGTCTTAATCCTGTCCCGTGGGGAACCTTCCCCACTATTGCCCCTTGTCGCAGTGCACTGAAGTGCCCTGCTCCTAGGAAATGGTACAGGTGCCAGTTGCCGGGGCAACCACAGTTCGGTCACCTGACTGAAAGGGGGCAGGGCCTGGACTATATAAACAGCTTAGGCTGGGGCCAAGCAGGCAGTTCCCCGCTAACATCGAAGGGAGAAGGAGCTCTGCTGGAGTAGGTAGCTTGATGGTCTGAATAGCTTCGGCTTGAGGATACTGGGAGGAGAAAGCCTGGGTAGGGGATTTGATTGATGAGTAGCCAGAGGGCTTAGAGTTTATGTTTAGCCAGGTGGCTTAGTTCTTGATTTGAGGCTTATGGTTTTGCTTTGTTGTTATACCGGAGGACCGGGTGAGGCTGTAGGGGTTGGAGGAGGCCTCATTAGGGGCTCCACAGTGGTGTGGGGATCCCGGTGCCAGAGAGGGCACCGCATCTAGGGGTGCACTGACCCCAGAGCCCTGAGAAGGGGCACAATGCATTGCAGGCCAGGTAAGGCTGAGGCCGCCTGAGCTGTATAGGAATTGTAGACCCAAGGAGGAGATTTAGGGGCCAGGCACGGCTACGACCACCTGAGCCCCAATTGTGAGGAGCGCCAGAGTGGGCACCAGCGGGAAGCCCAGAGGGTGCTTGTGTTAAGCCCCAGGGAGGGCGCACAGGAATAGAAGCCCCAGGGAGGGCACACAGGATTGTGAGGAGCACCAGAGTGGGCCCTGACATGAAGCCCAGAGGGTGCTTGCATTAAGCCCCAGGGAGGGCACACAGAACTAGGAGCCCCAGGGACAGCGCACCAACTAGAAGCCTGGGAAGGGCACTCACTTAAGACCCGAGAGGGGAATCTGGGGGCCAGGCACAGCTACAGCCACCTACGCCCTGATTGTGAGGAGCCCAGTGCGGGCGGGATTGTAAGAGGGAGCCCTGGTGTGGGCATGGCCATGAGAAAGGCCAGACAGCATCCGCGGGGGGCACGGAGAAACGCCCCAGTGGGGGCAACTGAGACGAGCCCAAAGGGGGCCCACGAGGGCGCGGGCTATAGTAAGGCAAGCAAGGGGGCGCCGTGAAGGCGCTGTAAGGGATTTGACAAGACAACGTCCGGTACATCTGAGAGGCTTGGAGCGTAGCGTTAAGGGTGGTAGGAGCCACGCGTAGCCCTTGAGGCTTTAATGCACAGGGTCCGCTAAGATGGGACACAAACTGGGATACATCGGGGTACCGTGTCCAAGGGAGCAAAAGGCAGCCTCCCTTAATACATTTATCATCAAAGACGTGGCGGGTGAGAACGAGGGAGCATGGACACCCACTTGGCATGGTAGGGGGAGCTAGGAGAGATCACAGCCGCTCGTAGGTCCTCGCCCCATGACACCCCTACCAAGGCTTCCCTGTGGCCCCACCACGAGGGCATACCCCTATAGACTCTGTCCCCCTAGCTCGGGGTAGTCCGAAATGAAACAAATGCACCTCCACCAACTCGCCACCTATTCCCCATCCCTGGACTCTTAAAGGGGAGGAATGACTCTACGCTCTGTTTGTTGCTCCCCGGACTAGCTCCAATCCAACGTTTAACATCTCAGGCCCCAGCGGCGATCCCCACCCCAATTGCAATCCCCTTCAGGGCTGTCTCCAGGTCTTTGCCCCTTGGCGTTTCGTTCTCCGCACCCCACCATCCTGGCACTCCCACCTGAATCCTGCTGTGCTGTAGGGGCTGCTTCTGCTTTCCCTCACTCAGCCAGCCAGTTGCTCCTTCACTGTTTAGCGGGGGTCTTCGATTTGGTGCTCCTCTCCCCAGTCAATGTTACTTCCGGCTCGCTGGTCTCCTCGGTGTCGGTCCACAGAGCACACTCCACTGCCGCCATCAGCTGCAGCTTGGTCTTCTGGCTATCTGCCCCCTCTGCAACAGTGGCTGCCATTTTTATTTTCACCGGCTGGTGTCTGACACTGACGTCACCGGCCAGCCGTGGCTGTACAAAGAGGCGGCTGACGAGCCGCGTGGGTTCCTCTCTCCACTCCACATGCGCTCCGTCCCTAGCTGCAGGTAAGTGTCCTGTATTACTTCTCCTGGGACAGTTTCTAAACCTGGTCTAGATATTTTACAAACCTAGAAGTCTCAAATCTGATTCCATGATGTCCTTCTCCTTCTCCCGTATACCCACCAAATTTTAGGTGCTAGGTGAGCTACTGGGATCTCATTATTTCCTCATCTATCATTTAACTTTGGAAATGATCAGTCCTTTTTGTAGGGGTTGGGGTTGGGGTGGCATAGGCACTAAGGCACATAGTTGACAGCCCAGAGGTCACACATTCGTAGGCCATAGCAGAAGCACTCACAGCACAGCCCTGTTGCATTCCAGCAAATCTGCAAATTCTGCTAAATACCTTGACAAGAAGCAAGTGGGGGTGGGGCACATGGGCCCTGCAGAGGGGTGGTAGCCCCTGTGGGGGGGCTGTAACCCCAAGGGGGAGCCATACCCCTTGTGGGGGGCAGCAAAACATATATTCATGTATTCATGAATTCATGAAACGTATTTAGAATTCATTTTATTATGATAATAGAGACACTGGTAGCTTTCCAAATTGCTTTATCACAGTAGATATATCAATAAAACATTGCTCAACTGATCACTATCTCTCACTCTCTCTCTCTCTCTCTATATATATAGTGGTCTTTTGTTTTAATTGTGGAGGAACATGGATTTTGGGGTATTTTACAGAATGACTGGGATTTTTTTATCTGGGATTTTTCATTTTTCCACCAGAATTCCTGCTAGGGAGGCCAGTGGCAGGACCCTGTCAGAGGAGCCTGCTCAGAGCTGGCACCTTGGACTCAGCTGGCTGTGGCTGACCTCCTGGCCAAATGGGGCCAGGAGGACATGCTTTGACAGCTCAAAGCAGGCCACCCCACTGGGATAGCTACCCAGATGGCTGGGCATGGGCACACATTGCAGTAGAGCCACACAAAGACTAACTCACAGCCCACTGGCAGCTGGCCCAGAGGGGCATGGCTCTACTAGCTGTGCAGCCCCCATCCAGGTCTGGCAGGTGTGCAGGAGGTCACAGCCAGGCAGCAGCCCCTACTGCCAGACTACTGCAGTGGGTAGTGGGTGTAGGGGACTCTCAGGACTGCTTCAGCAGTCCAGCTGGCACAAGGGGTAGTGTCCCCAGGTACCAATTTGCTGGGCCCCAGAAGCTCCTGAGACTGACTAGCCCTGAACTACCTGTCAGGGCAGCTTTTTGTACTGATGGGGCCAGGACAGGGCAGCTTTTTATACTGCTGGGGACTGCACAGGTGCTGGCCCCTGGCTCTAGCTTCCCCTGGCTGCAGATCCGGGAGGAGCCAGGCAGGGTTATTTTGCCTTAAGTGGCACAATTTGCCCCGCACCAAAGTGCATGTCTGGGCACGTGCACCGAGGCAAAAAGCCCCGTCTCAAATTTGCACTGCTCTATTTGAGCTACTGCAAGCTTGCATGTGTGGACACACCCTTTGAGAAGTTAAGAGATCATGTTACAAATTAGATGAGTCCCCTAGCTTTTGTAATTTATTCTGGGATGCCATCATTCCTCAAATAATTAAAAAAGAAAGAGTAAGTAGCTCATACTCATTTACTTAAATACAACATTCAAGTTTTAAGTGTTTGGATCCATTCAGTTTAGTGTTTTTCAACGCCTGCTGTGTTAAGTGATAGCAGCCTTTCGGTGGCCACTTTCACCTATGCCACAGCCAGCTAGCTCCCAGACTTCAGAGGGAAATGGCTTCTTGAAGCTACCAGTGCTCAATGCTCATTTCTTTGTTTTGGCCAGACAACGGTGCATGTCTTTCTTTACTTCTTGACTTTTTCACAACAGTGATCATTGCCAAAGGTGCCTCCCAGAGTATGTCCATGCAAAATGTCAAGCATGTAATGCCACAAAGTTTCAAGTTCACCTGTGAAAAATGGGGCCCTTGAAATTATATAAAAAAGTAATATGTGAAAGACCAAAAGCAGGCATAAAACAGAGTCTGTTTAATCTAGTCCACTGCTGAAATACAGTCTGGAGGTGTTTTCAGATACAAATATAGGAATCAAATATATGTTCGCAACCAGTGGTGTAGTGAGCTCATTGATCTGTTGGGGTGTGGGGAGGTACACCAATGAGAGTGTGCTGACCACAGAAAACTGGAGAGGTTGGGGAGGGAGGAGCACCATTAAGTTTATGGCACTCAGCCCCCACCCCCAGATATACAGTTTGGTGCTGTGATGCACTATTCAGCTAAGAGGCAGCCTAGGATTTCCCCTGCCTCTGCAAAGGCTCTGAGGGGGCAGGAGAGCTTTTCTGATCTTTCCACTCACCCTTAACCTACCCCAGGATACGCTGTTTGGTGCAGTGCTGCCTCCACAGTGGCAATAGAGAGTTTCTCCAGCTGCTGCAAAGGCAGCAGGTGGTGGAGAGGTGCTGTGTTATTTTGCTTGCTCTACTCTCCCCTGCCACCCAGGTGTACTCCCTGGTGCAGCACTGTGCTGCTTGGCTTCTATACTGGGCAAGGCCCTGCTGCAGCAAAAGCTCTGGGCACCAGGGACCCTGACTACCCCTCATATTCAGCACCAGGGGCAAGTGCCCCCTTTGTTCCACCCTAGTTATACTACTGATTGCAACTGAACAGGTCCTAGATATACAAACCCCTCTTGGTACCATATTCTATTCACAAAAGCCTGCAGAGCTACAGCAATGAATGTAGGCCTGTTTAAAGGCCTGACCCAGTTTGTGCTAGCCCTGATTTTTTGGTGGGTCAGGTGGCTGAGATAAAGTATCAGATTCAGCTGGGGAGGAGCTGAGTGATTAAAGAACTGGAAAAAGTTGTTTGGGATTTTGTTTTTTAGTTGGTTGGTTATTTTTAATGGTTGATTCTGAAGGGAGATTTTTGAATTCTGGTTAGGTGGCTGAAAGAGAGAGACTCCCAATAAGGATCCAGCTTGGGGAGAAGCAGACTGCAGCATGAAAGGGTAGATAATGTCAGCCATCACTGGGACAATGGCACAGAAGGAAGCCCTGGTAGGGGAAGAGAGGAGCTTTTTGTTTTGTTGGTAATTGCTTAAGTTTGTTAATTGTGCCTGGTTGTGCTATGAAAGGGGACAGTTGCCTGGAAGGGCCTCCTTGCAGTCAGAGGGCTAGGCTATACCTAGCTAGTAGTAATGGGTAGGTGCCAGGTGCAGAGCGGCACTGGCCAGAGCCTTGATACCAGAGTCGTTAAAGATGCCTGCCAAGTACTCATTTTGGTACTCAGGTGCTGGGGAAGGAGTGGTATTTCCACATGAGTTAGCTAGAGGATTACTGGAAGTTGCCAAGCCCCAAACCCTGTTGCAGATAAGTGCTGGCTAATGAAGCTGCAGGGGAAACTGAGGCAGGGTGAATACTGCCATAGTGAGCTATAAGGGAGAGGGTGCTGTAGAAACTAGGACTCATGAGGTGCTTCCCTAAGTTGTGCTACATGCCTAAGGATGCTGTAACACCTTAACTTAACATGTTAATTCCCCACTGGAGAAGGGAAATGTATACCAAGGGCCCTCTGAAGAGCTAGGAGAGGCACCGCTCCCAACTGCTCTATCTTGCCCCACAGTGACAGTGGGGGCAGCTGGGGGAGCACCTAAAGGTAAGAATTTCTTCTTCCCTCCTATTCTAGGCTCCCTTGTGTGTCCCCCTGCCCCTCAGGACTCTCCCCCTGTCCTTCCCATCCTGGGTTCCCCTTTCCTACATGTTCCCTTGGGACAGTACCCACAGTGCAGGTAAGTCAAGGGCTATGGGAGGCAGGAGTGAGCATAAGGGCTGGCCGAGACAGGGGGTAGCCCTGGAGATGGGGTGGGGAGAAGTAAGGAGATGGCCTAATCTGGGCTGACAGGGAGCATGGGGAACCCAGATTGCAGGTAGGCAGGAGCTGGCAGGCCCAGTGGGACCCTGGCTGCTCATAGTTTGGACCACATGCCCTGCCCCTAACAGAAGGTAACCTGGGCAGGTACCTAGCCAACTTGGCTCCTAGCCATACTCCTGCTCACCAGCCCTCTAAGGGCAGGTCAGCACAGTGCACCTTGCAGGGGGTATGCTGTGCTAAGTGTACTGTGCCTTTAGAGATTTGGTCCTTAACTTCTCTAAGCCTTAGCTTCCCAAAGGTGAAATGAGGATTTCCTACTTCAGAGGAGCACTGAGGATGTGCACAGCTTGATTGAGCTGTTCAAACCCGGTGGGAAGGAGAGCCCTACAAATCTCTCAAATGTCTGACAAGTAGAGCAGATTCTGTAAAAATAGAACAAGCAGGACAATAATAAACCTTTCTTTTTAACCTTTTCCTAGGATTCTAGCCTGTTAAATAGCTGATGATGGTTTTACAAGTATTCTTCAGTTGAGAGGCAAGGCAATGGGAGGACTACAAACTATGTAAGATTGGAGGGAGGGGGAGGAGAGAGGCTTAACTTGAAAACCCACAAATGTGGAAATAAAAGTTGTAGGTAGAGTGACTGGTCCTTTCTCTATAGACATATGTGGAAAAACAGCTTGTTTGTTTGTAACCACACGGAACAAAGGTTTTGTCTTCATGTTCTCCATAAGGAACCCAGAAATAAAGCCATAGAATTCATATTGTCATAGGCAAGTGTTCTGTATATCCTTCATATGGTATTAAAACTATCAAACGCTTTTCATAACTACAAAAATGATCTGTTCTCCAATTTGGATGCAAAAAATTGCTCATGGTTTGAAGGAGGGATGCTTGGCATGATAGATTAGTTCATATAAACCACACATGGGTTATAATACAGAATGAAAAATGCATGTTTATGCACCCAGTAAGGCAGGCAGAAGGAAAGGGGCATATTATTTTTCTTGCCAGCCATGCTGATTAATGCCCAATATGCTGAATAATGCCCGATTCTCCTGATGTTGGTTGGCTTGGGAAAGTTGGTCCATGCCCAGCCAAACTACTGGGTTTATTCATTAGCCCATGAATGGCCTATCCAAAATAGATTTCTGAGTGATTGAGATAAAACTTTAATTCCTTGTTGAAAGAGGCAAGGATTTTTGTTTTTTCTTTTTTTTTTTTTCTTTTGGTGATTTCTTTTATTGGGCCAACGGTAGAGTTAGTTCAATAAAAGTTATCAGGAAAAAAATCCTTGACCATTATGGCAAAACAATCCTCTAACCCTCTTATTTAAATGTTTTCAAACCTTATCCCACAGGACTGATTACCAGACAACCTATAACACCTTTTGGTAAAATGCAGTCTTTTCAGTAGGAAAATTGAGAGCCTTTTTTGAATGAATTACCTAAATAGTATATATATTTTTGTACCTACGTACTCCCACAACAAATGGAAATTAAATAGAATGAAATAATTGCAAGAAAGGATGTTCTTGTCTGTAAGGTACTGGACTGTAGGTCCTAGGGTTACAGTTTATTTAACTTCACCACAAACTTATTTTATTAGCTGGAGCAGATTGCTCAGTCTTTTTGTGCGAAATGGGGATATTGCTATTTTCCGTCTACAATCAATTTCAGGAGTGCTCAACCCCAGTCCGCAGGCCAAATCTGACTCACAGAGGCATGTCACCCAGGACAGGAGGAGGTACATAGCTCCCCATGCTGTCTGGATATTTGGCAGCAGGGGAACCATGGCAATTAACATTGTCATGGCTCCCCTGCTGGCAAATATCTAAGCCTTGAGTAGAGGGATGGGGCCCTGTAGCCCAAGTTGGCACTGCTTATCTAGCCCACGGGGCCAAAAAGTTGGGCACCACTAGTCTGCTTAGGCTGGAAGATGCGTGATTGTCTTTTGTTATAGGTTTGATACAAGACAGCCTGGATCCTGTTGGGGTTGAATGGTGCTACTACACACAAAAAAGGCTGATCTTAACCACCTATGGTTAGTTAAAAAGGGAAAGCAAAGAATAAGATTATACAATGGCTTCAGTAGGAAAAGAGAGGTGTGCATTTTGAGAGAGTTTTATAGTTCAGAGATCTTTAAAAAAGGAGCAGTATCTTAGTCACTTGGAATAAGATCCCACTGCTATAACGCTCAGAATAAATAACCTACACATTGACGGTAGGATGATCAAATAAAGGAGTTGGGCCCCTGGCCAAGAGAGTACAATCAAAACTCTCTGATGCTGGTTCTCCATCTAGATGCGTGAGGAACGAGGCACCACAGAAGGGCCATCTAAAAAATCTTTGTGCTGGGCTACCCATGCTTTCTATAGACAGTGCTGGAGACCAGGGGCGGGGTGTGAAATTTCCCAGCCCTTTTGAAGCTTGTATACCTAAGGCGGGCGTGGAGGTCTCTTCAGCCACTGGGATTCAGAGCCCCGAATAATATTCTGAGTTTAGGGTCGTATACTCTTCTTTATAAAATAAAAAATGAGCTCTGCTTCTTTGACACATTTTGACCATGGCTACTTCCTTCCTCCTCCTTGTAATAATCTAGTGGGCAGAGCACTCTTGCAGGAAATGGAGGGACATGGGTTTAATTCTGTTATCGGCTTCAGGGCTTCAATCCCATGTCCCATAGGAGGGATGCACTAACTGCCATGCCTTTCCTATTGAAGCTGGGTCACTGGACAGGCAAGAATGCAGAAGTCATGGGACCAGAGAGCATGCAAAAGGAAGATGACTCTGTGGCTTAGCGTTAATGGCAGTCAGCTGGGAGTCCACTTCTTGCTTGCAGGACTTATCACACATTTTATATGAAACAAAACTTTGTTGGGGACCAGAACCCAGGGCCCTCTAACAGCCACAGATCCTATAAGCCTAAAATCAGGCTCTCTCTTGTACTGTCCTTTACATCCTGTGAGTCTTGTATGCTTTTCTCCACAGTGGCACAGCTTCAAAATGATGTGGAGGGTGCCTTGATGTAACCTAACTTTATAGCAGCGTAATTAGAGTGAAGGCTGGGTTTGGACCTTCTCAGGCTGGGCAAGGCCTTGAAGCCTCCTACTTCATGGATGTATGCTTTAACCAATTCTTTATTTAAAAAAATCTCCCCTCCCTGTCCTCTGTTTTTGAAAAGCCCAAGATTTAAGAAAAAGAGTGTCCAGCAGTGTGTGTGTGTGTGTGTTGAAGGCCCCATCCATTTGGGGTATGGTGGACAGGCTCTGAACGTGCCTATCAGATCAAGCTCCATCAGCTAGTTCTGGATCTTAATCTCCCTTACTCAGACCAAGCAGTTTTGGGTGTGCACAGAGGGTACAACTGTAGATGCTAAGGGAACTTGCAGGTCAAACACAGATGCCTAGTATGTTTGGGTGCTCCAAGCATAGGGAGCTGATGAGAAAGGATTCGTCTCATCTCGTCTTTTCTGGTGTTCAAAAAAACAAGTCTTAAAAAAAAAAAAAAAAAAAAAAAGTTTCCCCTTTTTTAAAAACAAAAAACCCTGACCTAGAAATCCAGGGGCCAGCAATGTTTGTCCAATGGGGGTCCACTTGAAGGGAACTTAGCTTTGAGCATAGACCACTTTTTCAACCCAGCCTGCACCCCTGCTGCTGTTGCTGCCACCATTCCTCTGCAGTGCAGCTGCGGCAGCCGCTTCTTTCTGTTGCCAGATCACCATGCAGTTGAAGCCCTCTGCCCTAGAAATACTGTCAGTACAATACAACTGTCACAGACCCTCAGCTCCATGGGTTATAGATTGCCCCCCCACCACATACTTTAAAGCAAATGGAATGGATATGATTAAAGGAAAAAAAATTGAAAGGCTGTTAAGCTGAGGTAGAAGGAAAAGCCCCATGTTTCATGCAATCTGTTGAGCTCCTTATTGGATCTGCATGCAGGTCTTCTTGTTTAAAAAGTGTCTGTAGGGTTTAGTTTAATATGACTTGAAGACTGAATTTTCTTATTAATCTGTGGTCAAACATGAACTTGCTAGGGAAGAGCTAGAAGAGCCCACTAAAAACTTGCAACCAAGTAGTGTTTTTGATTTGGGCTCTGGCAATTGGTGCAATTAATTCGTGGCATAACAGTGTTAATGATCCATCACTACCTCACACTGCCCATCTTTTTAATTAGTTTATCTTGTAGGACTTTTTCTCATCTTGACTTGGTGAAAATCAGGAATTGGAGATTTGCTAACATAAAGCTGTTCTGAGATCAAAATTAGGTCCTTAATTTTACCATCATCTTGCACCACAGGCTGCTTTTACAGTTCAGTAATCTTTTTCTTGTATGT
Source organism: Crocodylus porosus (assembly GCF_001723895.1). Classification (NCBI taxonomy): domain Eukaryota; kingdom Metazoa; phylum Chordata; order Crocodylia; family Crocodylidae; genus Crocodylus; species Crocodylus porosus. The sequence continues at coordinate 96,713,959 of NW_017728943.1, read as the reverse complement.
GGTATAGCAATGAGTTTGGGAGGGGGAGATGCAGTTTTCCTCATGCTAATTAGTATTTGAATGATTAACTGTTACTTTGAAGACTACAGCTCATTCTTGGCTATACTTATACATAATCAATATAAAGATTTAATCATCGACTATGACAGTACCACACAATAGACACTTCATAAATAGTGCACAAGGGAACCTTTGCCATATGACTCACAAGTGCAGTACCCCAGGTGGATTTGATTTAAATCATAATTTAAATCACCTGTTAGGAAGCCTTGATTTAATCATTATTTTCTACAAAAAGTGCATTCTTGTTTGATATCCTTTATTCATTTACCTTCTTGAAACATTGCATTTCTAGAGAAATGTAAGGTCTTGACTCTGTGCACACAAACTTGCAGAGACAAGAGAGTTGATGGGTAGGTAATCAGGTTTGTTATCTCTCATCTCCATATGCTGCTGTTAACAAGGATGGTATCTCTGGAGACACAAATCCACCCTATGAGAGCTGAAACTAAGCATCACAGAGATGCTTAATGGGATCTTCTAGACTGAGCACTGGGTCCCACTTGGTAGAGTGGTTTTCTTTAATCTTTACTAATCTATAGAGGGACCTATGGGAACCCCATAAGATTGGGTCCCTAGTCCATGGCCTGTTGTGACCTATTTATAAAACATGTCTTAAAAAGGTTACATGAATATATTGTCTCAAATAGTATATAATTAGAAGTTGTAATCTATATTCCATAATGATATCTTTGAGCTTTAACATATCTTAAATTAAAACTATCTTTATATAGGTTTATTTTTAAAGTATCTTTAAAAAAATCTGATTTAAATAAAAAAGATCTGATATATATACATATATATATTTTTTAAATAACTGATTTTTTTATCCACCCTTGCAGTACTGTATTTTCTCACATCCAACATGTCCCAGAATAAGATCCTCACCTTTGTTTATTTCAGGCAGAATGAAACAAAAAGACCTTTCCTTGAAAACATTGGTAAGTAACTGAGTAGCAGCAGCTAGGGAGCCCAGCTTCATCATTGTGCTGTTACCTGTAGAGGTACAACATTACTTTCACTACTTACCCAAACAGAAGCTTACAATACAGAAACTGGTATTACCATATTTCCTCACTTATGTATACCTCAACTTCCAGGAGCTGATTTTGGGGAAAAAGTGTGTATTGTAAGTGAGAACATATGGCAATTTTAGTGGCTGTGGCATCAACATCAGAAAACTGTTTGGCAATAGCAGGGTTCCAACAGTCACCCTGATTAAAACAGAACACATGTTTGTGCACTTTCAGTAACCCTTTGAAGAAGGACTGTTTTTCTCAAACTGTCATTGGGGTTGTCATCAGAAGAAAATACCTCTTCTTTGTGCTGGTCTAAACCAGTGGTTGTCAGGGTTTTGGAGCTGTGGGCTGGATCAACCCAGCTTGGCTGCTGGTCCCACTGTGACTGTTGCTTCTCTCTGTTGCCCGGCCGTAGCATATGCAAACCCCTCCCCACCCCACAAGGCCAAGATGCGCACAAAGATCGCAGGCATGATGCTCACATAGCCCTCCCACCCCCACCGCTGCCTAGCCACAGTCCACATGAAGCCCCCTGGTTCTGTGTGCCAGATCTGGGTCAAGGCCTATAAGCTGACAAACCCTGGTATAAAGGACTCTGAGATGAAACCTTTTGGTCCTTGACCTGCTCTGGTTATTGTCCAAGCCCCCAAGGCCTGGAATTGACTCCCTGCAGAGATGGTGCAAGCACCTACTCTGGACTTCTTTAAGAAATATTTGGATGCTTATCTTGCTGGGATCATTTGACTCCAGCTGACTTCCTTCCCCTGGGGCAGGGGGCTGGACTTGATGATCTTCAAGGTCCCTTCCAGACCTAATGTCTATGAAATCTGTGGCCCCCTTGAGAGCTACCTGCTGGCTTAGCTCATGGAATGCATCTGAAATCTCATGAAGCAAACCAAGCAGCTCTTCAACAGAAACAGCATTTCTTAGTCAATGATACAGCATTTATTAGTTAACAATACAACAGGCAGAGTCCATGGTGCCTAGGCCAGCTCCTTGGCAGAATCTCAGCCCTGGCTCTTCTTTCTAACCTCTCTTCCTTGTGCCCCCACTCCTTGTCCCTTTTCAAAACAGCTTCTTTGCCTTGGGCTTCTTTGAAGCCCCTCCTCTGCACCAGAAACAGCAAAGGGACTCTGGAAGGGCTGGGGCCTGAATTCAGTGGAGCTCTAGTGTGGCTGATCGTTTTCTTGATGGCCTTGAAGCTGAGAGATTTGATGGCAGATTGTCCTAGATCTGCTTCAAAGCACCATTCACCTATTCTTTCCCAGTTTACAAGCTAGTCTGGGAAACTGGGGCATGCAACACTGCTACAATGAGAATACACTGAACCCAGAAATATTACAAACTGTACCACAGTCAGTCACTGGGGAAGAGGGAAGACTGAGGGCTCTGAAGGGCTGCTGTATTCACAATAATGTCAACTCTTGAGAAAAAATTGTGAGACTTGCTATTTCCAAGTCAAATCGACCCTAACTCACGATCTCAGGATACAGCCCTCAAATCTCAGGATTTTTTCTTCTGGCATGTTAGAGAGCGTCCAGCTGGTAAGTCTGTGGAGGGTGGGGGGGCAGGGGGAGATCGAGGCCCCCACGGTGGGAGAGGGAGTGGGGTAGGGGCTGGGGTGAATGGGGCACTGGGGATGGGCAGGTTGTGTGACAGCTGTGGGCGGCTTGTCCAGAGGCCTGGGGGGGTGGGGCATGTCTCCCCACTACTGTGTGCGCCCCACCCCAGGGGATGTATGGGGGCATGTGCCCCCTGGATTTGTGTGCGGGGCTGAGGCGAGCTGTCTGCTGTGGGCTAGGGCTCTCTGCGCTCTGCAGCCTTTGCCATTGGAGCCATACACTGGCCGTGGCATGTCCCCTGCCCATCCAGCAGGCAGCAGGAGGCACACATGACATTGCACAGCTCCCAGGGCAAAGGCAGCAGGGTGCAGCCTGCAGCGGGCAGCCCACCTCTGCCCTGCACACAAAGCAGGGGGGCATATGCCTCCCATGCCTCTCCAGGGGTATGCACAGTGGCAGGGAGCTGACCACCCCCCTCCTCCACACCTCTGGACGAGCCACCTGTGGCTCTGTTGCATGACCCGTGACCTGACCTGTCTGTGTGTCTGCCCTTCACTCCCAAGCCACAGCCCTGACACACAGTACCCCACATCCTGCCAGGGTGTGCCACCCGCCCCAGGCTTGAACCGCTCTTCCGATCTCACAGCCCCCCACACCTTTGCAAATAACAGCACCCCCCACACACACACTTGAAAAATAATCTCATGATTTACATACCAAATCTCGAATTTTAAGAGTTTGTCTCATGATTTGTGGCAGTACTGTAGTCAGAATCTGTTAAAGCGATTTACTAGGTTTTATAAGTCACAGTAAAAATATTTGACAAACTTGCCCATAGGTGCTTTAAACTTTGAGGCAGTGTTTGACCATATGTAGCCATGAGCAGACATATCTGGGCATGTTGGAGCAAACCTGTGTTGTCCAGAAATGGAGCACTCCTGATTCTGCTCATTCAAACTCTTGTTAATTAACAGAATTAAATCACAGACAGTACATTTTAACAGCATATACCAATGTGGATTAAGTCTAGTCTTAATTTCTATTCTGACATGTTTGACAACAGTTATATTTGCAGTTTGAAATGTGACCGAATGTGCTTATTAGAGAAGTTAAGCAATTATTACTTGTGTAAAGCTTAATTTGCTGGATGGTCTGGCTGAGTCTATTGTAGGTGTTTCCCGTAGGTGGGTGGATATCTTCCTATCTGCCCGACAGGCACCCACATTTCTTCATTTTCATCTTCAGTGGTTTTGAGCTTGTTCTTGGAACAGACTCTGCTTTATGTGGAAAAACTGTTTCTGTAAGCATTAATAAGTAATGGCATAGGCTTTGGGGAAAACACTTTACAGAAATGACTGGGGAAAGTTTGGCTGTCAGGGTTTACAGAGAAGTCTTACTGCTGGAATTTGCAGTATAAATAGAAGCTCATCTTTAAATTTCAGCTAAGTTACTTTTTTAGAAGTATTTTTGTAAAACAGCCTCTTTAAAAGCTGGGAAGAAGTGACTCACAGCAGAGGCAGTAACATCACAGCTCTGGAAAAATGTAGCCTTTTGGTCATTGGTACTTCTGATTGATGGTTCAGAAGAGAACTCTCTTCCTGGAGATGGAAAGAGAGGGTCAAGGTAGGCTCTCATAAGTGAGTCGGTTGAGGAATATGCCATGACTTGTCAGCATGAAGGAACCCTAAAGATTACCACCCCAATGCTGAAAGGTGCTGAGGTCTTAGACCATCCAACTTCTCACTCTTCGAACCTGAAGCTCTCTCTCCACATGACACTATAGTAATTAAATGGAAGAAAGCACACGGATCTTAAACCATAAGGTTACAAGCTATCCCAATTTTATGAACAATTACATATTTTAAGAAAGCATTAGCAGAAGTCCTAGCTTAATGTAGTCATCTAAGCCACGTTTTTTTTTCAATGAAAAGATACAAACAGCCAGGGAGGAAGAAGTACAATTTACTTGCTGTTTCAGCTCAGCTGAGCGGAAAAGTTTGAAGCCTCCATGATCTTGTCTGAGTCTTTATTTCTCCTACCCCCATTAAAAAGCATTTTTTTCAGAGTATGCTTTTTGCATCTTTCACCTCTTGCATTTCTATTGTTGTTGCTGGGGAGATCAGTATTCTCAACATGGCTTTGTAATGGATGCGTAGTTGACATCTAGTTTCAGGTTCTGTGAATTATACCATGATAAAGGTATTTTTTGCAGCTTCTGTTGCTTCAAAAATATAATTGGCGTCTTAGTCAAAATACTCACAGGACCGTGGAAAAAACTACATACTTGAGCAATTTATTTTTTTAGTCACTGTTTACCTCGAAAAAGACTATAGTAAGTTAAAGTTCTTTTTTCTGTCTGCACCAAATGAACCACAATTTATCTACTCAGTTCTACATTTCCAAATTAAAATCTTCATACCCAGACTTTGTCTCCCTAAGCTTGTCTTATTCTTTCTCCTTATGAATCAATGGCCACTTCACCACTTCTATTCTGCAAATGTAACAAATTAGACACATGACATCTCTCATGGGAAGGAGCCAAATGCATCAAACTTTGCAATGTGACTATGCCAAGCATCACGGCTCTCTTTTTTTTCATGTAAATAGCATGGAATGCAACAACTATATCCCATAACAAGCAGGGCCAGACACAGGCCTGGGCGAACCAAGAGGCCACCCGGGGCTGGACAGAAAGAAGGCCCAAAATGGTAAATTTAAAATGATGATGATGATTTATTATCATCATCATCTCTGGTGAAGGGGGACCTGATACTAAAAGTTTGCCTGGGACCACCAGGAGTCTAGGTATAGTGCTGATAAGGTACAGAAGATGTAATGAAGTACCTTATTTAGCTACATGAACCCAGGGAAGACGAGTAGGCAAAATGCACAACTTCTTCTCTAACTCCTCAAACTGGATAGAGTTCTGACAAAGACATCCCTAGTTTCTGAAATAAAATCTCCCTTCAGGAGTTCGAAATAGCAGAAAGCAGTATGATGCTGGGAAGGATGCCCAGTCTGCTGCTGGTCACCTTTTAAGAATAGAAGGTTCACTTTCAAAGTAAAGTAACTTTTCTGTGCCTCTTACCTCAGTAATGTAAAATAAGTACTACCTAATCAGCAGCCATCTTTCTACATCTGTCTGCAGAAAGTATATTCAAGAACATGCATTTTTTGGCCACATACAGACAATCAGTTTCTCCTGCACTCTCAGGAGAAACTACAAGTATACAGATGTTTAGGATTTTTCTCGCAGAGCAAAAATGGACACTCCAGGACAAAAATAACTTGGGAACAACCAGGGTCAAATCACTCCCAAGAAAGTTTCTCCTGGGACAGTGAATGTTTATACGCATTTTCTTCTGAGAGGAGCCACAGAATTGACCTCGAGCTGGGGTGGCCGTTAGTCCTGTCTTATACTGGACTGTCCTGTTTTTAAACCCTTTGTCTCCTATGCATTTCTGAATGAGGAACAGATTGCAAAAAGTCCTGCTTTTCGGTTCATTGGTGGAAATACATGTCAAGCATTTGTCCTTGTGAGTCTATTGACTATGCCTAGAGGTAGGGCAGTGCTCAGCTAGGAAGAGCAGGGTTTGGAACTAGCCAGGGACAGAGGGAGGTAGAGAATCCCAGCGGCCCTACCCCTTGCTGCTGATGGGCTGAGGTGGTGGTCTTGCCACTTACCACTGATTAGCCAAAGGGGCCAATGGTCCCGCCCCTCACCAAGGGGTTGTCCTATATCCTGGGGATGTGTCAGTAGCCACCCTACCTCCAGCATCTCAAGATGCTTTGCTCCCCCCAGGGGACAGTGTGTCACTTGGTACACTCTGCTGCTGCAGCCAAGCAGGTTGCAAAACATACCCCCTTTGCAATCCAACATTGTGTTGCTGAGAAACAGACTCACTTTGAGCAGTCTAGGTTAGCCAATCAGGGATGCCCTGTGTACTGCTACCATTTTGTCTCCTGGCAGACTAAGGAAGCCTTCAGAGCATGCTGAGATATGTACACAAAATCCCCCTGGCTGTGCAGCATCAACGCTGTAAACTCCTCTACTCTTCAAGGGTTCAGGGTTTGAATATCTGTTCAGGGGTCTCCAGATAAGTTTTTTTCTACCAGAAGAATTCTCCCAGATTATTTGAATGTGTGTATGCAACCTTTGTAAGCTGACTTCTGGTGCAGTATGGTAAGTAAAGAGGTTGTAATTTTTACTACTAGAACAGATCCCTGCTTAGGCTAGGACAAAATGAATTGGGAGGATTTCAGGTTAAAGACAGGGACTGGTTCTTGAATGTACCACTTCAGGGTGCTTCTATGTCGTGATTTTTTTTTCAATTTCCACTTTTCATGTACTTTGAATTTCTTTTGTGTTGCCTTCTATGCAGCAAGTGTAGTTTCCTGGTGGAAATAGTTTCACCACGGTATGTTTTCAGTAATTGGTCCATACTGTTTTGAATTGCATATTGTTTAGTTACTGGATAAAGGATTGGATTGACTTAGTGATGGTTACTAACTATGCAACATTTTTGTCTTGGAGCATTGGGCTTATTCCAATTTTGTGAAATGGGGCAGTCAAGGCACAGGTTCTGGTTGTTATAATTCCTTGCTTAACTGTACAGCTTTGAGATAAAACTGTGCTGTAGATCTGTTTAATGTACTCTTTGGGGTATTTGTCTCTCCTAGAGACTGCTGCTTGCCTCTTCCAGAGCAGCCATAAGCCAAGCAGTCATTTTCTAGTCGCCCTTAGTAAATGGCTAATTACAGAGACTTCTTAGGACTCTGCTATTTGGCTTGTAAATGACAGATAAGGATGAGGAATATGATGAGTTACTATTGTGGGACTGGGCATTGGGAAGAGGGCAAGGCCAAGAGTTAGCTGTGAGTGATAACTTAGCAAGCCCCTTTTTTGGTAGCAGGGGATGAAGCTATGCCTGAAAAAATAGGGTAAGGTTATTTACAGCACACAACACTGAATAGGGGAGGAGAAACATTACAGAAGTCTGCCAAAAGGTGTAGAGAAGACATACTTATTTGAAAGTCTTGTGTGAGCCTTAAAGAAGTAGAAGGAAATGGGAGTGTGGCTGCTTTGATCCTCCTTCTCCAGAGCAATAGGACTTTGTTGCTTTAGCTAAAGAAGATCTTGCTAGTATAGAGCTAGTTCAACAGTTTCATAGTAGCTAGGATCAGGAGGGACCTGAACAGATCATTTAGCCTGACCCCCTGCCACAGGCAAGAATGAATGTTGGGTCCTCAAGACCCCAGACAAGTGATCATCCAACCTCTTCTTGAATTTACCCAAGGTAGGGACGAGGACCATGTCCCTGGGAAGTTGGTTCCAGATTTTGGCCACCCTAACTGTAAAATGTTGCCTCCTGATCTCTAACCTAAACCTATTCTCCATCAGCTTATTACCGTTGTTCCTCATCACCCCAGGAGGTGCTGGGGAGAAAAGGGCTCTACCTATTTGCTGTTGATCGCCCCTGATGAGTTTGTAGGCAGCCACCAGGTCCCCCCTCAGCCTCCTCTCTGGCTGGGGCTGAACAGGTTCTGGTCCCTCAGTCTCTCCTCGTAGGGCCTGTCCTGCTGCCCTCTCACCAAGCTGGTGGCCCTCCTCTGAACCCTCTCCAGGCTGGCCACATCCCTCTTGAAGTGCACCACCCAGTACTGGACAGTAAACTGGAAGCTTTTTAAAATTTCCATGCTGATTAGCTTTGCATTAGTATCTACTGAAGATAGTGCAGTTGGAAGATGTTTCTTTGATACTGAGACAGGAAGAACTACAAACTTGAAAAATGCAAATAAATGTTATTCATTAGACCAGTGGTTTTCAACCTTTTTTCATTTGCAGACCCCTAAAAAAATTCAAATAGGGGTGTAGACCCCTTTGAATTTGTAAGTGTGGGTGTTCAGATACTTTTGATTGACCGTAGTCGTCTTTTGCAGACTCCTTAGATGTAGCCTGCAGACCACAGGTTGAAACCCACTGTATTGGACACTTTTACGTGTGCTCTGATGTGTTTTAATTAATTGAGTCTGTGGGGGGGTGCAAATCAGAATGCTCCAGCTTGCTGCAGCATCTTGTGTATTCGTTGAATGAGCTTTAGTTAGTGGTCCTGCTGCCATTTTGAAATGCAGGATGTTGAATCTGTGAGATGCTGTGGGCATTTTAATTGGAGCGGCTCCTGAGAGGTGCTCTAATTAAAACACTCCCCTTTCCCCCACCCCCACCTCAGAGCACTTGTATAAGTGCCCTTGGAGGATTAGCAGTGTTATGCAGGAGCCCTGTCCTGAATCTGCTCTAGAGGATGCGACATTAGGGGAACGAATGCTAGGCCTCTGTTAAAGCAGTAATGCTAGGAGCACAACAACAGCCCTGAGAGGGGTCTTGCTATTCCCAAAGAAGACTGGTCCAATTCAGGTGAACCCATAAGAAATAAAACGAAGACTGATCTGAGATGGAACCAAAGCTTAGAAAGAAAACTTGGTAGGAAAGAAATGAGGGAAAGGGAGATGCCACTCCTGAGACTGGCACCAGGAGCTAGGAGCCAGTGAACTGATGTTAGCAGAACATGGCTGCAGGGTATTATGCTTAGATCAGTGGCTCCCAACCCTTTTTTGCTGGGACCTGCTGCTGAGAATAGAGTGTAGCAGTGGTGGTGCAGGGGCGGGGGAGCTCCTGGCATGTGGCATGGCTTATCCTTTGTATGTGGCATCCCAGCATTGCCACCGGGACCCTCATTTGGGTTGCAACCCGAGGCTGGGAACTGCTGGCTTAAATAAATGCCCAATCTTCTGTTCTTACCAAGGCCAGTCTAGGACTGGATCCTTCAATGTTGCAAACTGTACCTGCATGTGTTGCTCTCCAGGGAGGAGCCGGGAAGGCATAAATGCATAGGTGTTTTCTCCCTGTGCTTTTTATTTTTACTGTATTATTAATAAAACCATATTATTGTCTCCTATTCACTCCAAAATATCATGCAGGCATTCAGGTCAGGGCAATACCACAAACTCAGGAGACTCTTAATTTCCTGTGCCCACTCCTGACTGCATGACCATGGCAACTGTGTGGTGGTAACTGTTTGGGCTCATGAGTTGTCCAGCTTAGAGTTGTACAACCCTGGCTTCACTGAACAGTAGGGGAGGTCAGGTTCTCAGCCGGTGCTCAGGGCTGACAAGTATCATCTCCGGCAAAGCAAGGTGAGCAAGCACAGAACAGAATTTCAGAAAGGTATGTTGGTGTACGGCTTGTGCCCCGGACATAGTCTTGTGTAGACAACATGCTGCTTGCGCTATTGTGGGTCAGGTTAACTAGAGAAACAAAGATGAGTGAATAGTCCCAAAGGGACAAGCTGTGTGCAGACCATAGGGTGACCGCCCATCTCTAATTGGGCAAGACAGTCCCTAAATTTAAACATCAAGTCCCAGTCCCAGGCTGAATGTCTCTGTGACAGCATTTGTCCTGGATTCCCAGTACCATGTTCAGTGATTGGGGTTTTCTGTTTGCTCTGAGAAAACTGCAGAAGCTGGCAGAGTTCCAGCCTGCAAGGGGCTGCTTGGGACTTGGGGAGCAGGATGCAGGGGTGCCACAAGCATGTGTGCATGCACACACATGAATATGGCTAGCAATACAGCCCAGGCAGCAGCGGAGAGCAGCTCTCCCAGCTGCCTGCAGGTAAGTCTATAGTGGGGGGTGGCATAGGTGATGCAGGGGGGATGGGAAGGTAGTTTGAGGTGTAGGATTGGTGGCTGGGGCTGGGGTTGCTGCCCAGCTGGGGTGGTGCATTGGGCCTGGGGCTGGTGTGGGAATGCACAGCCACGAGGCCCAGTCAGGGGTCAGGATGGAGCTACAGGCAGCTTGTGAGGGGCATGTGTCCTGCTTTTGCATTGTGAAAAGGTGGCCACTCTAGCAGAAGGGTAGCGGGGCAGGTCTATGCCCAGCCCAGCTGCTGATGCCTAGGACACCGTTGGCCTGTGTTGTGTGGTTTGTGGTAGTACAATCAGCTGCCCCAGTGGCAGTGGCTACTTTTGTACCCCGCAACACCTGGGGCACTGCTCTGCCCTTTGCCCCCTCCGTTATGCTATTGTCTACGTAGGAGCATCTAGGAGGCCCCAAGTCCATGTAAGCAGAAAAGCGGGCACTTGGCAAAGGTGTGATGGGACTAGGGAATAAGGAGACAATAACAAAATGCTAGGATGGGGGGACTCAACATGGGGAGGAAATGTTCAACCTCAAATTTTTGCTTTGTGAGCCTATTCAGAGGTGTTTGGAATTGGGTGTGTGAGGGGAGGGCATTTTGGACCCCTGAGGTGGGGCTTCTGTGGGCGAGCAATCTGCCACTCGTCCTAGGACCTCTCTTCCTTTTGATATTGGAGTCTTTTTCTTATCCCAGGAGAAGGAGCTTACTTAGCAGGCCTCATCGCAATTTCATGTAGCAGTGGACCTGTCTCTGCTCGATGGTGAATGTCATGCTAAATGACAGCCCTGACTTGTATTTTTGTGGAACAACAAAGCCAGGAACCAGTTGTAGGATGGATCTGAAGCTCGTCCATCACCACGCTGCAAGCAGCTGCGATAGGCCAAGTTAGAGGCCAAGTGGCCAGTGCTGTACCTAGACTTCTGGTGGCCCTGGGCAAAGTTTTAGTACTGGGCCTCGCTTTGCCAGAGCAAGTGCATTTTTTTTTGCATGTTGTTTAATTGTCGGGCCTCCTTTCTGTCCGGGCCCTGGGTGGCCACCTGGTTCGCCTATGCCTGTGTCTGGCCCTGCAAGTGGCATGGAGAGTTTGTATCAAGGTGAAGGAAGTGCCACTTTCCCCAGGATCACCGTGTTGCCATGATTAAAACCTCACAGTTGTCTTGATGGACAAAATTCAATTGTATCTAAGGACTGGGCTGAACAGTAAGCTACAAAGAGATGGGCATGCAACAGTGAGAAATAAAAGGAGGCACGAGTGAGGGAGCTGAACAGGAGCTGCTCCTTTAAGGGGTGGGGAGGGTAATGCTAGTGGAGGCAGTCTGAGCCCTGCATCCCTGCTGATGTCACTGTGTTAGTGCAAAGAGAAACCAGGAAATGGAGGAACCATTTTCCCTGCATGAGCAGGGGGACCGGCTGCATTAATCCAACACAGGTGGCAGGAATGGGAACAGGCATACTTGATCTGCAGTCAGACTTCAGCTTGAACCTGTCAAGGGGTTGTTAGTTACAAAGGTAAGTTAAATGAAAAACAAGAGTATAGCTAGGTGGACAGCATCCCCTTAGAAAGAAAATGAAATAAAAACGAATAATAGAGGTAGCTGTTTTTAGATGCCGAAAACAAGGTTGATTCGTTCCAGGAAAGTAATAAAAAGAAGTAAGAACAGGAGTGCAAGGACACCGAAAGGTTAAAATCCTGCCCTTCCCTGTGTTTAAAAATGTCTCTGATCTATTAAAGGATATGTTAAGTGAATTGGTTTGTATTTTCTAGTTCTGATTGGCACAGTCTTGAAGTGCTTATGTTGCAGACTGTGTATCTACATTATATTCACATTAAATATCCACCCCCCGCCCTCCCACTAAGCCAAACTTCAGTGAGATTAGTTTTCAAAAAAGGAGGGGAGGGAGAAGTTTCACTTGACTACTTTAATATTAACAAACCCAGCATTTCTTGGTTTTAAACTGACAGCAGCCCCTACCTTTCCTAGAAGGTGATGGCAATGCCTAGGGCGCTTGTGTTTATTTGTCTGCTGCAAGAACTATTATGCAGTTAGATGATTCCAATAGCACTTTACTGCCATCATTTCCCAGAAATCTGTGCCTTGCTGTCGTGCAAAACCCAGAGTTGCCCTACAGTTAGAATTGGTAATCGCAAAGCAGCAGCACTGCTAGCTGGGGCGATTAGTGTTACAAATATTGCTAGTCATGTCTCTCCGAAGGCCATAAGCAAGATCCCGTGGTTCTTAATCATTCTTTGTCTCCAGTTGTAAAGGTCTACATTGCTGCTGTCTCTGTGCCTTGCCAGTGGCACCACCCCCCTGCATCCTGCTGGCTGCCCTGCTGAGATTTTGACTGCACCGGGTTTATGCACTTTGTACCCATGTCATAAGAGTTCTCCAGCTGTGTTGTTTCCCAGAGTCCTAGCATCCTCTTTCAGTGAAGTCTAGATTGCAGTCTCAGATCATGGGAGGCAGCATAGCCTAGTTGATAGCTGTCAGACTGGCAGTCGGAAGATCCAGGTTTTCCTTCTGGTTCTTTTGGCCTTCTCTGTACTATTGGCAATGAGGTACAGAATGAACAGCATCTTTAGAGATGGGAAAACTGAGGGTAATGAAGTTTGCCCTACTATAAACTCCTTTTGAACTGGGTGGATTAAAAGCACCAGCTGACCCTATTAATAGGAATAAATAATTCCTGTTAATACATGAAGTTGTGTGTGTCTGCATAAGGTATTGTGCAAGCAGTCTGGCTTTCTTTCATTTGGGTACTGAATTTTGGTCACTGCAGGATGCCATTGTGAAGGAGAGGGGTAGCTGTAACAAGGAAGCAGTAGTTTCATTTCTGTTGGTGGCTGACTTCAGTAATTCTCTGGATTACAGTCTACCAGCTGTTTGCTAATACTGGAGACTGTATATACTGAAGGAGACTGCTAGAAAACAGATTTTGCTTTGTAGCTGCAATCACTGCTCATCAAAAGGTAAAACAACCCATAAGAGAGAGCAACCATCTTTTAACCCTCAAGAGCAAGTAAGAAATACAGTCTTCAGACTTTTCTCCCTGGAATTGGTGGGGAGGGGAGGGGGGAGAGGAAAGAAGAAAACAAATTAGTTGTCTGTCTTATTTTGCTTGCTCTCTATCTTATTTAGTTATAGTATAAAGGTGCAAATCTACCCTGATGTCTTTCTCATTTGGGACCAATTTTTTTGTCCCTGTCACACAGGAAGGAACTTCCCTCTTGCTCACCTGTGCAAGGGCAGGGCTAAACACCAGAGAAGTCTGGGCCAAACAGAGAGGGCATTGTCCACGTTCCCATGTACAGCAGGCAGTTTAGGCAATATTGCAACTCAGTAGGTAAATCTGTTCCTAAAGCTCCTGGTAAAACTTTGTAGCTGCACACACTGCCCCTTACTAAGGGTTGTTAATACCGCTGAGCCCTTAATTTTTATACCTTTAAACTCCCAAACATATAAACAAAGACATCCCTCATAAGAAATTTTCAATAGCATGCAAGAAGCTTGAGGACTTAATATTTTTAAAGCTACTGTTTTAACACAAGCTTTTTAATTAAATGCTAACTGTTGTTTTCCAAAGAAAATCCTACTTCAGTGCCATCAAAACTGTCCAGGCCTTCAAAGATATTCAAAAGTCATCGCTGGTCTTGGAGCTGACAGACTTCAGCAGATCTGAACTAGAGGAAGGAAGATGACGTCCTTGGACAAGCTGGAGAATGTAGTCCATAACCCGGTAACTCCCTATTGGTTCAATAGCTTCTCCTTTAGTAGATGGATAGTGGTGTCCATCAAGAAACACTGTAGTGTCATGTCAGGAAAGCCTTTTGGTGCGTTCTTCACGCAATGAGAAGATTGAGAAATCTCCAAATTGCTCATGTCTCTGATGAAAAACCTCTGCTGCTTACAGAATAGTTCCTGAGTTATGGAGAGTCAATGAGATCAGTGTTCTCCCAGCACATTCAGAAAGAGGGAAAAGCACTCTCAAATCTGCAGTATGGTATGCCTTGCTGGGTTGTGATGGTACAGGTACTCCTCACTTAACTTCATCCCAGTTAACATTGTTTCGTTATTATGTTGCTGGTCTATTAGAGAACATACTCGTTTAAGGTCGCGCTATGTTCGGTTATAATGTTGGTTGGCTGCTGCCTGCTAGTAGGTAACTACTGTGATGTAACTGGATTTGCTTAAAATCCCATTTTTCAAGAACATAACTACGATGTTAAGCAAGGAGTAGCTGTATTGCCCCATTTCAGTACTAATGTGAACCTTAAGCAAGTTGAGTGCTTAGCCAAGTGCTGTGTTTGGGGGTTAGAGATGTACCTTTTGGCGTGTAGAATGGCTGTATATCTCTTGTCTGTCTTACTGGATATATTGATTAATTAGTTTTACTTGATTGTCTTGGTTAATTATTTAACTTAGGAGGAAGTTGAAAAGAGGGCATATAATGGGAAGCTAGTGTTGGCCTTAACTTTAGAGGGCACAGTGGGGAGTCTATGTTGTATACTAGGGTGGGTGGTAGCACCTATTAAAATTAGGAGCATCAGACACCTTTTATCAAGGCTCTGTTTTAAGTTGCTTACAATTTCACATTGAAAAAATAAGAATTTGGAAAAGTTTTTAAAAACTGAACGTTTGCTTTAGGTCCTTTCCGTTTTAACTTCAGCTTATGTAGTTCAGCCGTTTCAGAGAATTCAGTAAAGGGAAAAAGAAGTTTTGTCAAAGTGAAGTCTGGCAACCTCTTACTGGAAATGTTTTGGCATCCCCCATGTTCCAGAGCAGGGAATCAGACCTGGCAAGAAGTGGACTGTGTGTCAGGTGTATGTATTTTTGTCCTTTGAGGGGGAGGAGGGGACACAGAATCTGGCCTAGTTTAAGCCTGTTGAAGATTGTGGTTTCTGGTAGCTTTCAGCAGCTGAAATCCCTAAAGACTTTACTGAGCATGCTGCAGTTTATAATGGAGCAAGCCTCCTGCAATGGCAGCCCTAGTCTGCTGTGCTAATACGCATTCGGTGATATTCTAGAGTTTAGTTGCAAATTCCAGTCTTTTATGGGTGGCAGTTTGTCTTTCTTTCTGCCACTATTGTGATTTATTGGCACATGTCTTATGCAAAGGGTGTGATCTATTGCCTTCCCTTTCTTGCAACGTCGATTAACTACTTGACCACTGGAAATATTCCCTTGAAACTTTTATCCTCTCATAATCCGAAGGAGAAATGTTTTTTTTCCCTTTTCTCCTGTACTGAGGAAGTTTTTAAGGATTTACCTAAACTCCCTTGTTCCAAGAATGAGGTTTGCAAAGTTGAGAACTTACAATAAAAACTGTTTTTTCAGCTTCGATGAAAACTTTTCAAGTTCATATTTTCTATTCTGAGACCTAGAACTGCTTCAACTGCTGACTATTGCTGTACTCATGAGTGAGAACTGGATTCTTTGCTCCATTCATTTTGTTTTTATTGTCTTTAGCCTCAATGTCCCAAAACCTTATTTTTGAACATTTTGATCTTGCCCACCTTCTCATAGGTCATTCCATATGTTGGGAGTATCCTTAGCAGTCTTCTTCCTGGAGAGCTCATTGTGATACATGGAAGCATTCCTGATGATGCTGACAGGTAGTGACAAAGCTATTTTTTGTTCAAGAAGTCATAATATCAGCTTTGAAGGAGGGGTTTTAAACAAACCTTAAATGGCTTTTCATCGCTTGTGGAACATACAGTCTTTGGAAGTGTCTTCATTTTTCTATGGTAAAGTCAGGGCTTTGTGAGCTTATGATCTATTATAATCAATGGAGAGGCTCATTATTTTAAGTGGGCACAGACCTCCCAACTTGTGTGATTGACTGAAAATGGTTGAAATCTTTGGAAACGAGGTTTTAGTAACAAAGTTCCTTCAGTCTTGAAACATTTAGCCTGTATCATCTTTCAAAGGGAGAACATCACTGTGCCTTTTTAATTTGAATTTAAAAATTAGAATATTGCAGGCAGAAAGACTGACTTTTGTGCCTTTTGATCATTGTAGACTAGCAGCATGGGGTGTTGCCTAGAGAGTTAATGGGAAGCTAAGGGGTAAGTTGAAGTTTCTGAGTGAGATTTAAATAGAATGAGCCAGTCTTTGCTCTGTCCTCTTGCTCTTCATATCTGTTTCCCATTTGATATGTGTAGCTTCTATCCAAGAACCTTCTCATTAATGGTAAAATTATAATATTGAATAAGTGTTACTTGAAGAAACTGTTCTCAAATATGAGGAGGAAGTCTGATCTAGTATAATGCTGGGAAGCAGAAGACCTGGGATTCTATTTTCTATACAACAAAGGGATGTGTCTGAGAGATGGAGGGGAATGGTAGATGAGCCAGAGCCCCTATGATGAGGGGAGGAAGGACAGTAGTTAAGATGGTTGAAGTGTATATGAGGTGCTCAGATTCTCTGGTGATTTTAACCATTTTTCTGATGCTCATAAATTCATTAAGGGGGAGACTTTCAAAGACACAATTGTTTTCCCCCTTTTCCTTCCTTCTGCCCTCAAAACAAACTTTGACTTTTTGTATCTTAGTACAGCAAAGCAGAGACTCCCTATGCCCGATGAAGGGTGACTGCGTGCAAAAGTTTGCAAAGAACTTCTTTCCAACTTCTTGGTCTAATAAAAGATATCACATCTACCCAAAAATCCTTGCCTGCCTTAGACCAACACGGCTACAACCAAAAACCCAGCTGTATCTTAGTACTATATTTACTCAACTACAAGACATTCCTGAATGTAAGATGACCCCTCTAATAGGTAGATCCTAAAAAAAGTTATAAATTAGTTATAATTGTCCATAATTTTATGTGGTTATAATTTTCCAGGTATAGAATCTAATTATTGGAGGTTAAATTTGTCCCATTCTCACTGTTATGGCAGGGAAAATAAACCTGGGGGATCAGGTTAGCCTCCTTACCCTCTGCCCCCCTGCAGCTTCTTCCCCATCTCTCTCCTTATTCTCAGACCCTGCTCTGCCAGGAAAAGGGAAGTGAGGGGCAAATTTGAAAACAATGACCTTGAAATAAACATACCGGTTGTAATTTGCATATGGTACTCATAGACTTAGTTCATCCAGAATTGATGTGTTTTACCTGTTTGAAAATGCTGCAAGTTTTAGCCCAGTTGCACACTTTCAAGCAGTGCTTTTGTAGCTGATTTTATAGCTTACAAACTATGCATGGTATTAGTGCCAAGTAAAAAAAAAACTTATGATTTATCATGTAGCTCATTGGGTTGGGCCCCAGCAGAGTCAACAGAATTTCAAGCCATGATGACCCCATAGCTCAGCACTGCCCATATGTGTGGGTACACCAGATACTGCTCCCTCGCTTCCTTTCCCCCCACAAGGGATCCATGTGCTAATTAGCCTTTCAGCCATGATGAACTGGGTGTGTTTGTCATGGGTCCTGGGATTCTCCAAAAATGTATATGCAGATGAAATATAATTTCATAGTTTCAGAGTTGGCAGGGTTGGAAGGGACCTGAGCAGATCATCAAGTCCGACTGCCTGCCATGGCAGGAAAGAATACTGGGGTCAAACAACCCTGGCAAGGTATTCATCCAGCCTCCTCTTAAAGACCCCCAGGGTAGCAGCCAGCTTGGAAGTTGGTTCCAGACCCTAGCCGCCCTGACCGTGAAGTAGCGCCTCCTGATATCTAACCTAAACCTACCCTCTGCCAGCTTGTGACTGTTATTCCTGGTCACTCCTGGCGGTGCTCGGGGGAACAGTGACTTCCCCAGTGCCTGCTGGTCCCCTCTGACTAGTTTGTAACAGGCCACTAGATCCCCCCTCAGCCTTCTCTTGTGGAGGCTGAAGAGGTTCAGGTCCTGTAGCCTCTCCTCATAGGGCCTGCCCTGCTGCCCCCTGATCATATGAGGGCCCTCCTCTGGACCCTCTCCATGCTGTCCACATCCCTCCTGAAGTGCAGCCCCCAGAACTGGACGCAGTACTCCAGCTGCAGCCTGACCAGTGTCACATAGAGGGGGAGGATCACCTCCTTGGACCTGCTTGAGTTGAATCTGTGGATGCAGGACAAGATGCGGTTGGCCTTCCTGACTGCCTCCCCACACTGCTGGCCCATGTTCATCTTGGAGTCAATGATGACTCCAAGATCCTTTTCTGCCTCTGCACTGATGAGAAGGGAGTTCCCCAGCCTGTAAGTATGCTGCTGGTTTTTCCTCCCCAGGTGAATTGCCTTGCACTTGTCAGTGTTGAATCCCATCCTATTCTCGTCCGCCCACCCCTGTAACCTGTCTAAGTCCGATTGCAGCCTATTCCTCCCTTCTAGCATGCCCTCATCCCCCCACATCTTAGTGTTGTCAGCAAATTTGAACAGGGTGCTTTTTACCCCCTTGTCCAAGTCGCTGATGAAGATGTTGAACAGTGCGGGCCCAAGGACCGAGCCCTGCGGAACCCCACTGCCCACATCCCTTCAGGTCGAATAGGACCCATCCACCATCACTCTCTGGGTACGGCCCTCCAGCCAGTTGGCAACCCATTTGACTGTGTAGGTGTCGACACCACAGTACCCCAGTTTCTTAATGAGAACGGGGGAGAGACAGTGTCAAAGGCCTTCCTAAAGTCCAGAAAGACTATGTCCAGTGCCACCCCTGCATCTCAGGATTTGGTGACTTTGTCATACAGGACCTGCCTCTAATGAACCCATGTTGGTTGACCCTAAGCATAATATCCCCTGCTGGCCCCTCGTGGACATGTGCCAGAATAATTCTCTCAAAAAGCTTACCCAGGATCGAGGTAAGACAAACTGGCCTCCCCGGGTCCTCCTTCCTCCCCTTTTTGAAGATGGGAACCACACTGGCCCTCTTCCAGTCCTCTGGCACCACACCAGAGCACCACGAGCGCTCATAAAACTGTGCCAGGGGTCCTGCAATGACCTCAGCCGATTTCCCTCAGTACTCTAGGGTGGAGATCATCCGGACCAGCTGATTTAAATACACCCAGCCCCTCCAGAAGTTCCCTAACTAGTTCCTCCCTGACCCTTGGCCTAGGTGCGCCTCCCGTGGGGCCTGAGGGGGGCCGGGGGGGGAGCTGATCCCGTCCCTGCTCAGGAAAATGGAGGCAAAGAAGTCGTTAAATAGTTTAGCTTTGTCATCTGGTGTGACCACCAAATTTCCTAGCGTGCCTTGCAGGGGCCCCACGTTACCCGAACCTTCTTTTTGCCCCCTATGTATTTAAAAAAGGATTTCTTGTTGTCCTTGATCTGGGAAGCTAGTCCCAGTTCCATCTCCGCCTTGGCCTTCCTGACTGCCCCCCTGCATCCTCAAGCAACTGCAGTATAGTCCTCTCTGGTGATGGCCCCTCTCTTCCATTGGGTGTATGCCTCCCTTTTAGCCAGGAGACATTCGTGGATGCTTTTGGTGAGCAATGGGGGCTATTGCGCCCTCCTGCCCCCTTTGATATGTGTTGGGGTTACCTCCTTTTGGACTTGGAGGATCGTCTCCTTAAGGAGCAACCACACTTCTTGGACACCGGGCTCCCCTCCCCTCCGAGACCTCAGAGCCTCCTAGACTATTCTCCTTAGCTCATTGAAGTCCGGCCTCCTGAAGTCTAGGGCTGCTGCCTCACTGTAGGCCTTTGCCACCTTGCACTGGATGGTGAATTCCAGCAGGCGATGATCGCTGTCGCCCAGGTGGTCGAGCCCCCTCACCAGGTCATCACCCGTGGCCAGCACCAGGTCCTCCTGGGTTAGATGGAGGTCCTGCATTCTGGCGAGGAACCTACGTGAGCTGGCTGATATGGGACAGTCTGGTCTGGCTCCACCACTTGGAGGGCAGGAACACGTTAATCATATGTGCAAGGCTGAGAGAGGGGGTGACAGAGGGATTCTGGGTGAACTGTTTGGGGCCTCATTTGGTGATGTTTGGTAGGCATTTAAGGCTCATGAAGAAACAGGAATTGTTGGAAATGGGATAAAAAGGCACAGCTCAGCTGTAGGAGTAAAGAGGAAGTTGAAATGTATGCAGTGTAGTGGCTCACGTGACTTGGAAAAAGTCAGCGCTGAGGGAAACTGCACGCAAGGGGCACTACCACGCATCTTATTCAGATGGACTGGACTAAACTGTCCTTGTGGTAGAAGTTCCCATCAGCATATCAAATGCAGCATTTCTGGCACCAAAGGGAGGGTATCAGGAGTGGCTCTGGTCCTCCTGGTGCCAGCCTCATATTGCAGTACCTTCAGCTCTGGTGCCAGTTCCCTGTGGAGGGGATACTTGCCCTTCTGGTTTTTTGGTTTTTTTGGCCCTTAAAAAACATCAGCATGTTTAGCCAATATGGGCCGTGTGTTCATAGTCATGCTGTCTTGACTGCATTTAATCAGCTTCATAGTTGGTATCTGTTACTGAGCACACGATACTGTTGGTAACACTTTAATGATAAGTAATGTATTTAATGAGGTATCCTTGTATGCAAATATGAGATGAGGGGCTTGATTCCCCATGCTACTTAAGAGAAAAAAACCTTGTCTTGTATTCGAGTAAATATGGTGCCCTCTGTGTACATAAACATTCGAATCTTTTTACTTCTGTTTCTTGTTATACCCCCACCCTGTGTATCAGGGTTTAATGCAAAACTCTCTCTTTAAACTAAGGTCAGAATTTACTTAGATGTTTGAAACTCTGAGGTCGTGTTCTGGAAGAACTGAATCAATTGTGTTTTGTCTTATAACCAGGTTCCAGGTGGACCTCCAATGTGGCAGTAGTATAAAACCTCGTGCTGATGTGGCCTTTCACTTTAATCCCCGTTTCAAAAGATCTGGCTGTATTGTCTGTAATACATTGCAGAGGGAAAAATGGGGTTCAGAAGAGATCACTTATGAAATGCCTTTTCAAAAAGGCAAGCCATTCAAGATTGTCTTTATGGTTTTGAAGGATAAATTCCAGGTGAGTTCCAGGTAGATTCATTGGCAGCATGGTTGTTTTTGGGGGCATGACAGTGTGTGGGAGTACTGACTATGCTTACTTATGCTGTACTTACAAAGACAGACCATAGAACGGGCTCACGGAATGGGCACTAAATAATTTTTGCCCATAATGTGGCATTACAGGCAAGTCTCCTAGTCCCTCTGCATCCATAGTCAATCTTCTCTCCCCCTCTCTCTCCTTTCTGACACCACAACAGGATTACTGCTGCTTCTGGTAATGGCAGAGAGGGATGCTGCTCCTGTTGGGGCAGCAGCAACAGGTTGGGGCCCAGTGGCAACAGGAGCAAAGAATCCTGCCACTGCTGCTGGTGGGACCTCACGGACAGCTGGAGCCTCAGCAGCAGTGGCAGAGAAACCGGCTGCTGCTTCAGTTGGGGGACTGGGGCAACAATGGCTTTCCTAGGGATGTCCTGGTGCCATTGGGACCACATGTTGCCCTCCATGGGAGGCTGATAGGGTGATAGTGATTGGGTGTGGGAGTGGGGAGAGCAAAGGAGCAGTCTCTTATTGGCTAGAGAGCACCTGTTTGTGGTGACTTTGTTGTGCTCCAAGCAGGGGGCTCTGAATGTGGATACACTCCCTAGATCAGGGGTGGCCAACCTGTGGCTCCGGAGCCACTTGCGGCTCTTCAGAAGTTAATATGCAGCTCCTTGAATCTTTGCACAAGCACATGGTGACCAGCTTTCATAGCTGTTATGTTGCGTGATGCAACTGCTCTCAACGAGCACATTACTCAGTTTGAACTCGGAAGTTTGAAGTCCAGAGCTGCAGGTTGGCCACCCCTGCCCTAAAGCATTTTAATTTCTGTAGTGCTACAAAGTGTTGAGGCACTTCATCATGCTGTACATGGTCCAAGGCCTAAGTTTTTGTTACTTGTCCCTTATCTATGAGAGTAAGTACACATACTTCTTCATACATACATATATCTTCCTGCCCATACTAGCTGCTGCTTTATTCATCTCTGTTTGTAAGAAAGGGTACTCTTGCACCAAACTTCCTGCATACAGGAGCGCTGGACAGTGTTCTCCTTCTGTTTAAGAAAGATGCCAAATAGGAAAATGTGTGTTGGTCTAGCTCTGTCAGACTGAAATTAAATGTATGTAGATCTAAGTAGGTTTAAGTATCCTTCATTTGCGGCATGTGGTATGTCGAGAATGTGGTGGGAGGCTGTGTGTGTAAGTGTATTATTAAAAAAATTAGAAAACTGTCTTGATGCCTTTTCAGGTGGCTGTAAATGGAAAACACTTGCTTCTGTACAAACACAGAATCGACCTTGAGAAAATAGACACACTTGGAATATATGGCAAAGTGCAGATTGAAATTATAGAGTTTGTTTCCAACAAGGTAAGCTGTTAAATTGCTTAGTTTATTGTTGTCTTTTACTTCAGTATAGCATTTTGTAAAGTAGAAGAAGACATTAATAATGAAAATGAAGTCATAAATGATAATATAAGCTCTAGTACCAGAGTATAGCAACATATCCTACACTCATAAAAATAAACTTCATAAAAATGAAATCTATTTCCTACCTATGGGGACTTTTTACCATCTTGTACCATCTACACCTTTCCCAGAGCCTGACAAAGGGACTTTGGTTTTGAAAGCTTGCAGAAAAGGACAATTTTCTTGCCATTTTCCAGCTGGTCTAATAAAAGGTATCATTTTGGAACCATGAGTTCTAGTTTTTTGTACATCTTTTTGTCTCAGACCAGCACGGGTACCAAGTACACCCCTGCAACATCACCTGACACTTCTACAACAATGACTTCATTTTCTAGTCACATAGAAGAAAAAATATTCATGCAGGGATTTTTTTTTTTTTTTTTGGTGGTTCTGAAAAACTTGGGGAAATAGGGTTGTACAGTGCAAACCTGCGTTGTGTTTCAGCCTGTTGTTCACATGTGGATTGATATCAGTGTTTGAATCCTTTTGTGTTGGAGCACACAAAACTTACGGGAGAAATGCAAACAGCTTTCATGATGTAGACTACAGCAAATGTAACTTATCCCTTGAGGACAGAATGGAACTTTTCTCTACAGTTTGGATCATTTTGAAGTTCATGGAAAATCATTCCCAGAACATTCTACTTTCAAACATGTGTGCAAAGGGTATATCTACATGGGACAATACAAGCGTTTGCAATGATTTGGTTCCTGGAATTACTGAATGCAACAATGCATTATGCAGGGTGGACATGCTCCAAGGCAGCCTTTGAGTTCCCTTTGTGCCAAGCTTTTTCTACATGACCCTAACCAGGTGGTGAAAATCAGCTTTCTGGGTGCTCTGAACAGCCATTTGGTTTGGCTGTGATGTTCAGAGGCTAGATGCACAGCTTGCATTTCTGTCAGCAGCTAGATCTGCTGAAGAAAGTGAGCTAGCGGGAGGGAACTGCTCATCTCTTTCCTGTACAGAGATAAGATCTTCTCATCTCATAGAAGAGACAGGAAAAATCCACAGACTCTCCAGGTACAAGGGGGGCAGGGACAGCCTTCTCTTCACCCCCCTTACCATAAGTGCAGCTCAAAGTGGCGAGCTTCTCTTCTGGGGTAAGTCAAATGAGCCCACTCTGAAGCAGCTTGCCAGAACCCCTGCAACATCCTCCCTCTCCCTTTTCTGCCTCAGCCTGAGGGAATCAGGCTTGCCACAGTGGCAAGGAACGTAACCTTTACTCCTCTGCAGACAGCGGCGGTCAGTGCAACACCACCAGGGAGGAGGAACAACCAGAGGGGTTGCTATTGTGCATATAATTAGTCTCTTCTTTCTTTCTTGCTTGGCATGCCCCTTTGTCTGTCTGTCCAGTAAAATCCTTGGACTACCTAGCTGGTTTTCATGTGAGAACATCCTGGCTTTATGCCTAATAACCAAAACCTAAATATTCCTTGTTTTCTGCCAAATCAGGTCTATAATCAGGTCGTGAGGACTGTTGAAGAGTGTAGACACAGGCCTGGGCGCAGTAGAGACCGAATTCTAAAGAGGTGTCCACCAAACTCTTATTTGTACAGCATATTTGTAGATACATATCCTAGTATTCATATGGCTCTGACACCGTATGTCAGGATTGTAAGTTGACTTGAAGCAGAATAGGTTTCACGTTTGGAAAACTGATGCTGCAAGTAGGCTTCAGTGATTAACATGTTAGTTTCTGTTTCTTAAGGCAAAAATGCGTAAGGAGGTGGGTTAATCATGGAGGGAAAGGATTGTGTAAATACAGATTTTCTGCTCTAGTATCAGTTTTCACCTCTGTTTTAATGCTAGCTGCTAATTAGTTTCACTTTCTGCACTACCCATTTCCCTTCACTTCTGTTTTGAGGAGGAAAGAACAGGGGTGTACTTTGTGGAAGATATGACCTGCCATGACCCAGAGGGTGCTAGAAGTGGCAAGGCCAATGTGACCAAACCCTGATTCAGGGTTCAAGTTACATACCATGCAAATTACCTAGTGCCATGGTTATTAACCTTTTTTTGACTCAAGGCACCTGTCGGAAAATGTCAGCTCTTAGGTTTCACTTTTTTTTTTTTTTTTGACTAAGGAAAAATAATTGAGCAGTTCTATTGCAAAGTGCTCAGGAAGACCAAAACAGGTCAAATGTTTTTGATACTGGATTCCTATTTGAAATCTCTGGGTTTATCTTGTGAATCACGTGATGGCATTGGAACACCTAACAGTGCTAATCTTGCACGGTACCTTGTTCACCCCTAAAAGGATCTCAGGCACCCCAGGATGCTGCAGCACTGTGGTTCAGAATCACTGATCTACTGCAAAAGGCTTGTTAGGATTATGCCTGCCTGGGCCTTGTATCATTGTCATCCTTGATCCATAAAAGATGCCCTCCAAGTCCCATCAATAGTGCAGTGAAGATCTGCATGAGAAGCTGCTCAAAAGCAATGCAGAAAGACTGGTCTATGTAGGGGTCTAAACTAGAGTGGAAGTGTATTAGACAGCACAATAGGGGTTCAGTTAGCTGGCCTTCTGATGGATTTTTTATGGAGTTTTGATGTCGGGATTTAGAACTCCAATCCTTTGTACACAGAGCCTAATACAGTTCTGGCAAACTCACTTTAGAGTGAAAGTACTAATATGTGAACAGTGATTTATAAATATCTTTTTTCTGCAGTCTTTACAAGGCTCTCAGCCATCGTCTCTAGGAATAACAAAGATAAACACAGAAAATGTACGTATGGTTATCTTGTGGTTCTGTGCTCTTCACCTTTTTTGATTTGTTTTAAGTTAATTTTGTTGTGTTTGGTTTTTTTGTAGGGGGCAGTGCCAGATGGTTCACAATTTGTAAGTATCTCTATGTACAGAGCAAACATAAAAAGTCAGAATGAAAACACCTGGATCATTAAAAAAAGATGAGATGACAGATCTGGATCATGCTCATCTTTGCTCATAAATAGTAGTCAGCTTTCATTTCCCTGTTTAAGTAGGTGTATTCCTTACAGAGCACTTAATGGGAGGGAAATTTGGATTCTAGGTAATTTGCAGAGCTCGCTGAATTGTCAGCGTGTTCATATTTCATGTCCAACTAACATTATGTACTTCAGCTGATAAAATACTTTAGCATGTATAAAATTTAATCTGTTGAACATGAATTAGAGACCCTGTAATCTGAAATGCAAAATACTGCATCTGTACAAGATGGGCAGATTTGCTGAGGACCATAATCTTGATTCTTTAATGATATCTGTCAAACTCAGCTATAACACTCTAGAAACTTTTTGCATTTAAGTCTATAGCCTAGTCCTAGAAATTTCCTGTAAAAGTGCAGAGAATGAACCAGGCCGTTTTAAGGAGGAAGAGGAAAGAAGCACAATTTGCAGCAAACTTTCTAGAGAGTTAATAGCTAACTCTTCACTGTAGTCTAATTCTTCTTCACCTTGGGTATTCTTGGTGCTCTGGTTTCAGTGTGTAACAATTTCTCAGCATCTAATCAGTTAATAAAATCTCATCTATTCATTCCTTCCCCTCCAAAACAAGACAGTGCAGATTCTTTTTCATTTGACTAATGCATACCAAAGACTGGTGGTTCTTTCTGTGCCTGGTGACAATTGCTTCTACAGAAAGCCAAAACCTCTTATAATTTCATTTTGAATGTGGATGCACCCTGCTAATATTATCTCTCCTTACTAGATAAATATACTATTTTATACTGGTGCCAGGAGGAAAGAGAACCTATTAAGTTATTCTGTATATTTTTATGCAATTGTTTTTAAAAAATGTGGGATAAGACATTTAGATAATATTTATTCTGAAGTATGACTGAAACTGAAGCTCTTTTGTGGATAGCCATATACATATAGGTTTATGCACATGTATCTGAATAACCATGCTTGGTGAACACCTAAGTCAGCCCAAAGAATTTGATATCTGCAATGTCCTATGTTGGTCTCTCGTAAATGGATCAAATAGTACGTTGTGAACAGTGGGTCAAGCTGAATCCAGCTTTGCATGAGAAGTTTGGAGTTACCAGAGTGAAAGGATCTAAACAAGATTAAGGAACAAATCATTCCCCAATTCCACTCTCCCCGGGCCCCAAATAGGTTTTTTTTTTAAATTTGCTCCCCATATGTATACTACCAGAACAACTTTCTGGATTTTGAGTCAAATTATTCAGCTATAAACAGGATACTGGAATGAGCATGCCTAAGCTATAAATATAGCATCCTAATGGTTACTGATAAAATATAATCTATTAAATGTGGCTAAGTTCAAAAGACTTCTTTAGATGTATTTTTCCATTTCCAGCAGCAACAGCAACATCAGCGCAAGTGCCAACACTATACTTAATTGTAATGCATTAGTTAAAACCACAGTCCATAATCCCTAGCGGTTGTTTTTGCAGGCAGTTCCTTACCTTGCAAGGCTTAATTCTGCACTTGGTCCTGGATGCACAGTTACCATCAAAGGAGAAGTGAATAAAAATCCAAACAGGTTAGTAAATGCCATCACCTATAAGAAGGCAGATTACACAGTTACTTATAACCATGTTGTCTCACTGCTGCTATTGTTGTCCAAGCTGCTCTTTCATAGTTTGATTCTTCCTTATCTATTGTATTTTTAAAAAAGGGATACATCTTCAGTCATAATCAGGGGGTGCTATAAGGAGTGCTACTTCTGAGTCACCTTTATAGTACAGTTTTACTCTGAAAAGTGACTATAAAATCTTTCAGGCTTACAACATAGATCTGCTAACTCCTATGCATTATCTGTATACTTCATTATTTGTAATAAGGAGCGTCTTGGAGCCCTGGCCATGGACCCCAGACTCCATGGTGCTAGGTAGCACATGGCGCAGACTGTCCTTACCCCACATTGTGAATGGTCCAAGTAGATGATGAGACACAAGGGGCACCCCTGTGCGTGCGCAGCTGTGCAGCAACAGCCAGTACTGTGCAGTCCTGGCATTGCACGGGTCATTTCCAACCCTACTGTGCAGTGGCAGTGAGCATCACAGCTCATGTCAGCTGACGCTATGTTGCTGTAGCGATGAACTACATCGCCATAGCTCACCACTGTGGTGACGTAGCATCTCACGTAGATGTGCCCAGTATGAAGCAAAAGTAATCAATGAGGTGGACAGTGTGGTTAGCAGGAAAAGCAGTTACACCTGTGACACCATCAGCGAGGACGTTTTATAAGTATTGCAGCAAAGTGGAATTTTAAGGTGGGATTTGGAGGAGGAGGAAGGAGGCAGCTTTGCAGATGTTTATAGAGAGCTCTTCCCCAGCATGAGGAGCAGTGTAAGAAAAAGCTTGAAGGTGTGTGTTTGAAAAATTTAACATGTGGGTGATGGAGGATAGCATCCTGGTTTGATCAGACATGGGAGTAAGCAACTTGACAGCAAATGAGGTGAAGATGGGTCGTAGAGAGCCTTGAACATGAAGGCAAGCAGTTTGATCCTAAAGAAAGGGGAGCAAGTGTAGGGATGCCGAGAGTGGATGACATGGTCAGAGTTTATGAGGTAGGAAAACTCTTTGCCACAACATTCTCTGTAAGGTATGTGTTTAGCACAGCAGAAACAGCTCTGTTATGACCAACTGATCACACAAATTGTGGAAAGTGCAGTTTTCATTCAGACCCACTCTTAATGTGTGTACCATGCTTCCTGTCAGAACATTCATCACAGCTATCCAGCAAAATAACATTTCAAGAATGCCAACCCGAAAACATAGCAGTGTTTCAAATCCCTGATGAGTACCAACACTAAAACATTTTACTCTTATCTAATATCAAGTCCACATAAAACACTAACTTGATAGAGGCATAAATAGACAAGTAGCATCTTTTTTCTTTTGGTCACGAAACATTAATCAGCCTAGCAGATAGGGAGCTGTTTCACTAGTTCCTGATCTACACTAGTTAGGCTGGGTGGAGATTAGCAGAACACTTTAAATTGCTTGTCTTTGGAATATTTTCAAACTTCAATTTCTTGGGGACTCAGAGCATACTTGAGGTTCTTTAGACAATTGTGTGAACTTTTGCCCTTAATCAGAACATCTCTCTTCTCCCAATACCTCAGACAGAGTGGAAGCCATAGGTTGCCCTTAGTCAGGATGGTCATTTGCATACAATCTTTGTACGCATGCAGTCCTTGGACTTAAGATGCGGTTTCCAGGAACCAATTGTGTCGTAAGTCAAAACGTAACTCGGAACCAATTTTCTCATAAGAAACTGTTATAAATGGGGGATTGGTTCCTGAACCAAAGCCCAATACCCTATTTTCACTAAAAATACCCCAGAATATTGTACTCGATCAATTATAGATGAGTAATGTAGCTACATTAATGTATTTATATTGTAAATAGCAGTCACTGATTTGGGAGGACTTATTTGAGGTGACTTCGCTGGACTTTTTGAAAGGCTCTTGGTTGGACTTTTTGAAGGGATCTTGGCTGGATTCTTCTCAAGAGTCTTGGTTACAGGTTTTTCTGGAGTCTTGTCTGCTTTCTTCAAGAAAGTGTCCAAGGAAGTTTGGACAGATGTTGTCCAGGGAGATGAGCAATGCAGTGAACTTGTTCACTGGCATAGTGTCGCATTGGATCAAGCGTTGTAAAGTCGAAACTAATGTCAAAGTTGAAATAGGGTGTCAATTTAGAAATGTTGTAAGTCGAGGACTGCCTGTGTGGTAGCCTCTTTCCTCCTTTTGCTTTTCAGTGGAGCTAACCCAAGATGTTTAAAATGAAGGTAGACAGATGGCAGGGTAAATTTGCACCTTACAGGCTAACTAAATTAGAGATGCATAAACTTTTGTCCAAAACTATCCTGCCTTCTTCCTGATTTCAGACTAACGTGGCTAAATAACTGTCTGCTTATGTAAAGTGAAGATAGCCAGGCATTGGTCTGTAGGACTTAAACCAAAACAACCCTTTCCCCTCCACAACATTTTTGAGGGGGAAAGGGTAGTGCAACTAGCTAGGTTTTCTGCATCTCCTTTATTTTAACCCCCTGCCTCAGTAAGAGGGATAATTCCTAGAAATGTAATGCTGAAAAGGAGCTCACAAAATCATGACTATGGTCCAACCCGCACGAGGGTCAGGTATAGTTAAACCATCCTGCACGGGGATTTTCTCTGACTTGTTCTTGAGATTCTCCAACCTTTGTGAGTCTTTCAGGGTTTTGGTTTATTTTGTGTATTTTTTTTTTCCTTCTGTTAACTGCCTTTTATAGTTTTTACTGTTTGGGTTTGAGTTGGGTGGTTTGTTCTCCTGAAAGCCAAAATAAGATCTTTGGTATTCTGACATTCATCCTGTTCCTGTTCTGGTGTCTGCATCACTAGCATCTAGGCCAGCCTTCCTCACTTATCCTACTCTTGCATGTTTCTCCTTTTCTTTGATTCCTTTTACCAGTGCTCTCTTGACCATTTACTCCCTGATCCTGCTTACCTTGACTGGTGCCAGTCCACATAACAATCTTCACTACGGTGTAGTCCGTGTACAGGCATGCAAGAAAAGGGCATAATTATATTACCTGCATAACAAAATGCCAGTCTAGATTTGTTGCCTATTTCTGTATACCATATTTTCTCGCATATAACAACACAATCCCTATTTTTGGGAGGCTCCAGGAAAGAAAATAAACCCACAATTTACCTTGGAGTACAGGCAAGTAACTAAGGGCTGGGGGCTACGCACTGGGTGCATGTCAAGGCCTGATCTGGTGTGCTGGGGCTGTGTAGCAGGGCCAGATCTGGTGCACCAACACAGAGGCCAGGCAGTGAGTCTTGGGCCTCACATTGGCTCTGGAACCAGATACCATGTACGATCTGGCATGTGGCTCCAGAAAAATCAGCATATGGAGTTAGACCCAGTATGTTGGGTCCTGGGCTTTGTGCAAGCTCACACCCATCACTTTGGCTATGGACCAATCCTGCATGAGGCCTTAATCCAGTGTGTGTTTGGGCAGGAGGGGAGCTTCCCGTAAGTCCTGAAATGTGGTAGTGGGGGCAAGGAGGGAACGGTGGTGACATTAATTGCTATGACTCCCAGAGCCACAATTAATGCTGCTACAGCTCCACACACCCTCTTGTCCAACTCTTCATATTTCTGGACCCACAGGGAGCCCTTTTACTAGCATATAATGTACACCCAGTTTTTTTCCCCAGCTGGTTTTGGGGTGGTGGTGGGGAATTTGGGGTTATATGTGACCCAATATGATACCTTAATGCATAAACTGCTTAAGTGGAGAGCATATTTCAGTCTCATTGTCTACTTTGTAACTAGTTGTATTCAGGTTAACTGCATACCCATCATAGCTGTCTGTCTGGAACTAATACCCTATAACTGTACCCAGAAAGAGTGAAAAGTAACAAACCATGAAAGAGCTGCTATTCAAAACCTTGAAAATGTTGGGGGCTAATACTAGGACTGACAGTGCTGGACACTTAGGGAGCACTGACTGATTGGGTAAGTGCATAGCTTTTTTCTGTTGTAAGGCTATTCACTTCAGCAAAGTATACGGTATTTGCTATCTTTTAAGCTCCCAGTCTGTGGCTGGAGTGTTTATACCTGTTCTTCATGTGCTGACTCTCCTTCTCTCCTACCTGATGCACTTCATTAGAAGATAAGCAAATATTTTCTATGTTTTAGCTATTGGTTATTTTATAAGCATGTGCTGTATTTGCCATAGGGATGATCCTGACTAGAGATGTAATCTGTGCTGACTCCGATAGGGGGAATTGTATCCTGGAAATAAGGTTCGGGTTTCTCCTGGGTGACTTCTCTTCCTTCGAACATTTCCCAATGTCAAGTTTAAAAATTCACCTTTTTAGACCAGAGTCTCCTTCATGTATTGCTACTTGGCTTGCACTGACCCTCCACAGAACTCAAGAACCATTTGGAGAAAGCCATGCTTGTAATTTAAACCTATCTTACAAAACACATCTTCTCCTTTCACCCTGTTATCAGGGTGTAGTGAAATGCAGGTCTTATGCTTTAGGCATGGGCCTAGGGAGCTGACCCTTACATCTGGCAGACATTGCCAAACAGTCGTTTTGCCACATACCCAGCTAATCATTGTGTCTGCTGATTTGAATGCCAGGTTGTGGAAAGCCACATCCATAACAATCTTTCTAAACATAGTGGAAGTTGCATGCCTGCAAAACTGATTCTTTTAAGTCACCTTACATTTAAGCCACAATTATCCCAATACTCATGTGCATACTTAGTTGTGGCATTGACTTCGATGGAATTAAGCTTAGTGTCTACTGTAAGCATGGGGACTGGTCTTTGCAGAATCAGGGTTCTAGTTTATAAATCCTTCTCACATTTTTCTGCAAGTTCTTGGTAAGAGCTGAACACCTGGGAAACTATGACTTGTATGTTATTGCAAAAATGCTTTACAAGTCACTTATAATAAGACAAAGATGCCTAACTGCATCTTGCTCAGACTTCACAAGAACGTTCACTTTTGGATCCTTCGATCAAAAAGAATAGTTGAGGAAGTTGGAAGGTGAAAATAAAGAGCTATTAAGTAATGTGTGATACCAAACAAATGTGGCAAGGTCAATGTTTCCATCTTTTAACCACTGCCTCCAAAATGATTATCAGACACTAGTATAGCACATTTACTTGAAAATGCAGTAGTCAATCAACATGACAAGTTAGTTGGTGTGACTAAACTTTTAAAATATTTTGCAGCTTTACTATTAATCTAAAATCAAGCAACTCTGATATTGCCCTGCACCTGAATCCCCGCATGAAAAACAAAGTTTTTGTGAGAAATTCTTACCTTCATGATAGCTGGGGAGAAGAAGAAAAGGAGGTGGCTCATTTCCCCTTCAGCCCAGGAATGTATTTTGAGGTAAGGCTACTTTTGAGGGAGTAGAAAAAACCAAACGTGCCTATTATAACTAACAAAAAGAGTTGGCTAGTAGGCTTTTAACCTTGGGTAGCTAGCATCAGAACAGGTGATTTTTCTTTAAGTCTTTCTTTTCTTTGACTTCTAAAAGTAATAGCTGCTTTTTAGGATTCAAAGTAAATCCAAATGATGTAATTTACTGCTGCGATCAAACACTTTAATAATCCTCTTTCCAGCATGCAAAGGGAAAGAGGGAAAGGCGTGTCTGTTGTCTCATGCAATCCAGTTTGCTGAGAGCTGCCCCCTGCATTTTTTTTAAAATTGAAACTAAGTCCTTTTGAAGTCCTGGTTTTTAAATGTTCCTTTCATGAAACGTAGTATTTCATAGAGCAAAAGGCAGGCTTATCTGATTTCAAATTAGATTCCTGTAAATTTCACTCCAAACCTGACTGTTGCTGTTCTTGCTTTCAGCTCATCATTTTCTGTGACACTCATGAGTTCAAGGTTGCTATCAATGGGGTGCACGTCTTAAAGTACAAGCATCGATTTAAACAGCTGGACATGATCAACCTATTGGAGATCACTGGAGACATTAAGTTACTGGATGTGAGGAGCTGGTAGTTTTCCATTAGGTTGAAGAATCCTTATAATGCTATTTTAACAAAGATTTTTTTTCTTTTTAGTCCAGACGTGGTGCTGAATTTCCAGGCTGTCTTCTTTTTTTCCAGGGTTTTGTAATAATGCCTATCATAATGGCTGAGTGCTGAGCCCTATTAAATTAGATCTTCCCTAGTCTTCAGTATACTGACAAATTAAACTGATGTTATCTGCTTCAGTAGGCATAATGCTCCTGCTGTATGAAGAATTTAACTACCAAACCCTAGCAATATAAAGAAGTTGCCTTACAGCATATGTAAGAAATACAGCTTGCATAGCAAGAGTCTAGAATAAAGAGAGCATTCCTTAATAGAATAGTCTCAACTTCATTATCAGTATTGTCTTGATTACAGCTGGACTGAAATATGATTCACGAATCTAAAAATGGAGTGTCAGCTTCTCCAGGGATCAAGTCATAAGGGAATTGTAAAAAGAAGGGAGTATTGCTGCTCAGCAGGAACGTGTGGAACCTCTTGGCTTTATGTTTTTTATGTTAAGCGAACAATAATGAGATGACTGGAGTTACTGTATATAAAAACAGACTAATATACTGATGAATCAGGTCCATAATATGTTTAAACAATAATAGTGTTTTTCAGCCTGAAGTCTAAAAGCACGTCCTAAGCCATCGTGCAGCACTTGGCCTAATGAGAGACTTTTTCCACTGTTGGTTCTGTCCTGCGGTGCAAAGCCACTTCCTGACTAATCATATCCACTTCTTCTACTAGGGTAGTTAAAGATAAACCCGTTGAGGAAGCAGTAGGTGTTATGGGCCAGATCTGTAATTGAAGTTGGACTGGTTGCATGATAGTGACGCACTTAGTTCAGTTGGCAGTAGAAGAGTGATTTTACTAAATCTTGTCAATTTTTGGACTGTGTAGAGCCCCAAAGAGTTCTTATCTGAATCAGACTGTTCAGGGATGCTTTCTGGTTTCTGTTTTTAAGAGGGATGCACCTGTGAACATTATATGCAAAGCCTGGCCACTGGTTCAACATGAGAGTACTCTACTACCTTGCACTGTCTGAAACAAGCAGCTAGTATATATTCTACTCCATCTTCTTTGCTGAGTGCTTGAGGGCAATTTTATTAGTATTTCCCCGAGTAGAGGTTCCCAACCACAGGGCATGAGCCCCCTAGAGCCCCATCTGTCTGCGTGGGCAAGCAGCTTCTGGGGTGTCACAGCTGAGCTTCTGGGATTAAAGTCAGGCGGCAGGGGAGCCCCAAGAGGGAGGCAGCTGGCTCTGTGCACCCTCCTCCTGCTCCAGTCAGACCATGGTGGGGGAAAAAAGTTGGGAACCACTGTCCCTGAGGAAGTCTACTGTATTTACAACTTTTTACAATGAAAGTTGCTGTTGATTGGCAGTTTTATTTCCCTAGAAACGTATTAGCCTTAAAGCTAAAAAAGGGAAGCATTTCTATCTAACACCCATATGTCTTAATTTAAATTCTTTGGTTTTTGGTCAGGCAGTTTCAAATGAGAATAAAATGTATAGTAGATTTGAAAGATATTTTTGTTTTCTTTTAAATGTCTAAAATAATGCTTTTAAAAATCTAAAAGATGTAGTTTCTGTAAACTTGTATGAGGAATGTAAAAAAGCAGAACTTAAAATAAAATTTTGTGAACAGTGCTGCTTGCCCCTCCCCCTGCTTTAAAAGCACTGTGTGTATATACAGAATATGCATCTTGAGTCTGGTCAATGGCCTTAAATCAGTACTATTTTCTGAAATCCTTTTAAAAAATTTCTAAAGATTTGAATTGAGCACATCTATTCTTTCCACGCAATTCAGAAATTAAGTAATTAAATCAGAGCACAGACTAAATGTTTAAAGTTTCAAAGATGTGCATTTTGGGTCCAGGGGGTTGTAAAAACATAAGTGGCAGTATGTATGCTATTACTGGGAACATCTGCTTGTGCTATTAATTCGAAGTAGATTTACTGCACAGTAAAAATACTGCACAATAAGCCTACAGGGAAGCATGTCTAAATACATGTTCCCTTCTTGGGAGCAGGGTTGCTCCCAATACAAGCAGACTGTAAAGGGCTGGGTCCTGCCCTGCTCTGCCCCCCTACAGCAACCGGGGGAGCTCCAGGCTCCTCCCCATCCTGCCCCCCATACCCTACTGGAGTAGTCCCAGTAGGCATAGGAGTAGGAGAGCTCAGCCAGTTACAATGGCAGCTGTTTCCTAGCTCTGTGGACATTGGGAGGAGACCTGATTTGCAGAGGGCCAGGAGAGAGCTACCCATGCAGTGGGCAGAGATCTCCTTATCTTGTACACAGCCAGATACACAGCCACCAGCAAGCCCCAGCTGGGCAGGAGGCTTGCTGGGAGCTGTCCGGGGTGCGGGGAAGCTGCAAGTGAGCCTCCTGCCAGGTGGGGGTGCATGGGGCTTGCCGGCAGCTGCTCTGCTTGATATGGAGCTGGTTGCTCTGGAGAGGAGGTAGGGGCTGAGAATCCAGCCCTCCCTGTCCCCTGGAGCAGCCAGCTCTGTGCTGCGCAGGGTCTGGGAATCCAGCCCTTGCCTGTCTGCCAGAGAAGCCAGCTCCATGCAGCATGGAGCACAGACATGGGGCAGAGAGCTCTCAAATCATAGCCCTAAGTCAGGTCCTAGGGGGATCTGAGCAGTGCCAGGACCAGGGACAGACAGCTTCCTGTTCCCTATGGCCCCCTGCTGGCTAGGCTGACTGGGAACAAATTTGCTCCCAGCTAGTGTCTATATGCATTTTACAGCACAGTATCTACTGCATAGATAGTTTACTATATTTATAGGTAGTAGCTAACTGCACAGTAGACTAATTTACTGCACAGTAAACGTGAGCACATGTAGATGGTGACGCCTTACTGTACAGTAGACTTACCTACTGCACAGCCAAGTGTTTTGTGTAGACACACCCACTGAGGAGCAAGCTTATATCATAGTAAGTAAAGCTAAATTAAACGTTCTTTTGTTTTCCTTTAGCTTAAGCTTTGGCCATAAAACCCAAATCTCATAGAGAATCAGATTAGCAATTTAGAAACTGAGTTGTCACTGGGAACAAAACAATTCACAACTTAGCCAGACAGGAGCTTGTTTACTGCTCCCATGGCTAGTAAGAAAACAGCAGCCAACTCAAAAGAAACCAAATTTAAGCTTTTTTGTTTGTTTGTTTTTCTCCTAATAATTGAGGAAAATCCATCCACTAAGTCTTCAGGATCTATATAATACACTACAATTCAAACAATCTGAGAAGTATTCAAAAATGACAAGTTTTTAATATGACAGCATTCTTTTAATAGCTGTGGAAATGTAATAACCCTGAACAATGTACAGAATCTTAGCTGTAATACATTTTCCAATGCAAGGCATTATTAGGAAGTTACTCTGGTAGTATACTTGTATAGATGAACAAGTCAGTTATGACTGTCACTCTTTAGATTATGTAACTACAAAACAAAGACAGCTGTTTCTTAGAAGTAGCTCTGGAGTGGTTCTCCCAAAATGACTTCTAGTTGGTGAACTGTCTTCTGGCACTGGTGTTCTACTTCTTCACATTCATCTGAAAAAAGTTTAATGGGATACAATGAAAACAAACCTGTCAGTTCACACATCTGTTTTGAAATGGCAAGGAAGATTAAGTCCCTTTTCAGACTGTATGCTCTTCAGGACAGGAGAAGTAGGTGCTTCTCCTAAAACTACAGCATGTTTTGAAATTACAGGGCCAAATATCTTCTGAGTACTGGAGCATTAATAGTGTTGAAGTAAATGTAAGCACACTTCAAGGACCTGTTGTATAAGGACTACAACAGGAATGCTTACAACACTGATGCGTGGACCTCCTATAATGTGTGCATCTACATTGAGGTGAATTCCACTCAACTAGCTTATGCCCCTGGCAGACGCGCAAGTGAAGGTACAATGGGATCTGATGCTGGATCCTCACAATCATGCTTCCTACCATGCCACATGCATGGCAGAAGGCATGATTGTAGGATCTAGCATCAGATCCCATTATGCCTTATTGCCAGTGCAGGAGGAGCCCACAATCATGATTTCATGCTCTCCCATGTGTGGGCAAAGAGCAAGCACCCACAGATGGGAGTGTGATGGGGCTCCCAGCCATGGGACGTGTACCAGGCACTCCTACTGCTCCCAACCACGGGAGCCCCCTGTAACTGGGAGCTCCGTCAGGGGTGCACCACATACTCCCATGGCTGGGAACCCCCAGCTGATCTGATACCAACATGAGGCACCCTTGCAGCTGGGAGCCTGGATCAGCTGATGAGGTTCAAAGTTATGACAGTCCATGGTGTGCTAGGTTAAAGTTCAAACCGCTCAAATCTCTGTATTGATTTACGTACTGAGTTACTGATTACTCCTAACATACTTCTGACTGAATCTTCACTTATGCATTCACTTTCACTTTCTGTTGAAGATCTACCCCACCTTTACACTAGATTACTTAACAGAAGTATTTTACCTTCCATTAGCTCAGCCAAGAATGGAATGGATTCAGGTAACAGCACCATGAAGTTCTCCTTCAGTTTTCCTGCAAGTTCTAACAAAGCAAGTAGAGCAGCAAAGCGAACCTAAAACGAGAAACATTACATTGCAGCATAATTTTCAGAAACATCTTTCACCCTTCTTTGAGCAAGGACCCATCTGGTTCTTTCTTCCATGCCAGCTCGCCCCGTATCCCCTCCATTAAAGGGAATTCTGAGAAGTGTATTTGCTAAACTGCTCTCAGCTGATGGAGCGGAGGTTAAGGTAGTTCAGTTTCCCTTCTTTATTAGTCATGTAATAGGCTTAACTCCTGCCTAGAGATTGTGGTCGCTTGTAAAAATCTACGCGCTTGCTAGGAAGAGGAGACCACCTTCTCACAAGTGGCTGATCCAGAGGATTGCTTTCTGGAGTCTACAGCAGATCTCTACCCGCCATGTGCCAGGCAGCATGTCCAGAGCGCCAGTGCCAGGTGGAGCACCTTGTCAGCTGTCACAGTACTTGCAAGTGGCTTGGGACTTTGTTCCTTATAACTTCAACTATCAAAATCACCTGGCTAAGTGACACCAGAGGAGCAGCCAACCAGTTGGCAAAGCTTAGGGAACATTGGTCTTTGTGCTACTGATGCGAGACCCCACCAAAAATGGTTGCTGCATGCTGCAGTCTTGGTCTCAAGATATTAGCCCTCAAAAGAGTGCATTTCTGTAGTCTAGTCTCTACAAATCAAAAAGATAAGTAAGGACAACACTGTCAATAGCTGAAGTATGTGGTCCTCTCCTGGTATCAAGTGCAAAACGAAGAAGCCACACTCAAACCACAGCTGCTATTTGGGCATTTAACAGTAATCTTGGTTTCACGAGCTGCTGTACTCTCTAATGTTTACTAATCCCTCTACTTGCCCTCAAATTCTTTGCAAGCCTCTCCTCCTCAGTCCCAATAGCAATGCAACCCTGAATCATTCTGTTCAGCTGCATCAGCAAGGCTAACACAAGAAATAAACCTGCCAGTCCTTTTTATGAAGACATTAAAACCAGCTTCTGACAAACTGTAAACAGCAGCAGGAAAGAGAGAAGCACAGTGAAAGCTTTCATGAGAATGTGCTGGAGGCTAATGAAATAGCTGCCCATATTTATCCCCTGCTGTTTAGTCTAAAGCTATTCCACTTCCCCAGCAATACACACCATAAGTGAACATTACTGTGTAGCCACCTCTATTGCAGGCAGCTGTCAGATCTAAGGAGATTCAGCCTGGAAATTATCCATTGACAAAAGTATTTCCTTGTTTGCATAAACAAAAGACAATCTTTTTATGCATCTAACTCACTCATATTTGTAGCAGAATTCAGTATTAAGTTTCTTTCTAGTGAGCATAGTAAATCTCACCCTGAAGTGATCCAGTCAACCCATATCTGTTTTGTATCTCAAGTATTCTCATGCAATACAAAAAATAATTCAGCTTCATACCTTAGGTGATGTGTGTCTCATCTTCAACAGAATCTGGTAGTTCAATGGTTTCCAGAGAGAATCATCTGCCATTGCAACTGAAAACTGAGCTATACAAGGTATCAGGTGGGCTGTCACTCTTTCCTGGAACTTCTCTTCTCCTCCAAGCATGTTTTCTAGCTGCAGGAATAAAATGACCACATAAAGAAAAGTTAACAGGGACAAATTTTTGAACACTGGTTTTAAAAAAGATCCTGTTCCCTTTGATGTAAGCAGCTCTTTAAAACACTGCTCAATGTTTGGTTCAATTCTCTTAACACAGGAAACTGAAGCCCAGAATGAGATTTCCAAAGGCCATAGTGAGGAAGGACTCACAAACTTCTGCTATAATAAAATCCCAACATTATGTTTTACAATGTTGATTTCCCTTAGATCTTTCAGCTACAAACTCCCTTTTCTGGATTAGAATTTAGTGGCGGCATTAATCGTTAGCCAGTAAAAACCTCCACTTTGACTGCTGGAGATTTTATGTTTTGGAGAAGGAATAAATATTGTTTGCAGCAGTTGGGAGAGACAAACAGGAAATGTATCATTATGCAGGCTCAAACAGCTTAGGAGCAGAGATGACTTAACTGGCACTACAGAATTGCTTATTATATGAAAAAAGCAGGGGATGAAAGACGAGAGCAAAAAAAAAAAAGGAGCCGGGAATTCCTGAGACTTGGGCAAATCATTTTACAGTGCCAAAATCCCAATGAGGCAGATGGGCATATGTTTCTCCAGTTTGTAGATTGGGGAAAAACTGAAGCATTATTGATAGTAACATGCTGTGAACACCTTATGTTAACTAAGGTGAACATACATCTGCCTACTTGGTAGGGGGGAGGGACCAGCATTGCAGATTTCCCATGGTCCCATATGATCATCCTAGGCATAATGATAACCAAAAATAACATGGAAAAACAGAGGATTAACTTGAAGAGTGAGGCAATGCCCAGCCATAAGGAATATAAACTACATCTTAACATTCAGCAAAAACTTTATAAAATGAAAGGAAAATAACTTGGGGTTAATACAGCAAAAATCTCCCCTCAAGGTGTTTGTCAATACCTGATCAACTAGTGGCATCATCAAGGTTTCTGCTCTCTCCTTGCTCACAAAATGCTGGGTGTCAAAGAGGAAGATTTTGTGCAAACAGTCCAAGATGAACTGCAGAAGTAAGCAGCTCTTCTCAGTGCTGTTCTCTGCATCAAAGAAAGCTTCATCTGCATATGGGAAAAAAAGACAGGCTTGAAATCAACATCACTTTCTCTGGTAACAACAGCAATTGGACTGGCAGAAACACGATTAGATGTTTATACAGTTTCCACTACCCCACATAAAGAGAGATGTTATTTTGCTAGCCAACGAAAGCATCAATCTAACTCACAAGTGCCAAATATACAACCTTTGGACTGGATGCAAAGATTTGTGGACAAATCTAGTCCGTATATCCCTATGAATTGCAACGTGTAATCTGGCCTGTAGCTGATGCTTGCTGTACTGACTCTTGTTGCTTACACAAATACGGTTGTAGGTGGCCTATGGCTGGGATTGAAGGGTAATGCGCAACTTGTTCTTCAGGCAAACCTGTAGCACCTTTCCAACCTGACAACTAATACTGCCAATTTACAGGCTGCTGGATATAGAATCCAAAATAAAAACAGCTAATACTCTTTTTATGAAGGAAGCCTATTTGGTGTGCATTGTGTATAGACAGTCAGAGGAATTAAGGGAGAGCACTTGCACTTAAAACAATTCTTGCTACTTCCAACAGCAATTTCATGAGTGCCCTGCTTGAAGAATATTCCTTTTTTTTTTTTTTTTTAATTGCCTCCTGTGGGGGCA
The DNA here is from genome assembly GCF_001723895.1 of Crocodylus porosus. Taxonomy (NCBI): domain Eukaryota; kingdom Metazoa; phylum Chordata; order Crocodylia; family Crocodylidae; genus Crocodylus; species Crocodylus porosus. Next base: position 96,672,902 of record NW_017728943.1, on the reverse strand, counting down.
CGGTAAGGATCTTCATGGCTCCCCTAGAATTTATAAAACACTTCACTGCGAGGGAAACAGGAAACCAAGTCCTATGGACCGTGTGGGAGGAAAAGCATCTATAGGAACTGAAGACTTACCAGTTTTAGACGCATTGACTTGGTTCAGCGTGTCAGCAAAAGGCTTCACCAAATGACCTGCAAACAGGCTAAAAAGCCCCTTGAGTTTGTCTGCGATGCTGTCTGCTAACCGAAAGAATGTCAACAGTCTGTCCTTTGAGGCGCCCTCTGTCTTGGACCAATCAAACAGCTAAAAGTGAGAGACAGATTAGCTTTCTGCTACAGGTCTGCATACTGGCAATTGAAAATGTATCAACAGTAAACTTGAATTCTTACCTTGAAGAAGAGGGGTCTGAAAGAGATCTCAGAAAGTTTCATAACCATGCTAATCAGACAGTTTATAATATGAGTCTCTGTTCTACCAACATCTTCCAGATTGTCCTACAAAAATTAGAAGGTACAATTCAAGAGCTGTAAAGACTCAGCTTTATAAACATCCTTTAACACTATATTTCATTGTATTCTATTGTATTAAGGTAAGACATGACCACAGTTCAAATTTTATGAGGAGCTATTTTGAGGAGCAATATACAGGAGCAAATTTTATGAGGAGCAATATATAGCACTCTCAGATGCATAGTAAATACATTTAGCAAGAACCCACCAACATATTCTTATGAAAAACTTGTAAAATTAACATCAACTAGAAAGCTATGCCCATTCTTGCTCCTTATGTAATTAACTGTCCCCATCTACAAGCAAGTTCTGTGTAGGACTATTCATTTAATTCCACTCCTTTTCAACAGAAACCTTTTCTGCTTGTGCATTTTTTCACGGATTTTATTCTGCCCCACCTGCAAATTTTCACTGGCACAAATTCAAAAGATTTATTAAGAAAATATGAACACATATGTTTGTGGGGTACAGTGAATTTGAAGTTCAAATTCAAGGCTACTTGGGGAGAAAAGGAGACCATTTTTCCACCCCCCACAGAGTTCTGTCTACAAAAATGCATATTTTTTCTACTTCTGCTAGCATGTTGGCAGGTCTAGCAGTTCTGCCAATTTTACCTGCGAGTGTTCTGTTCTGAAATCCAAAGCTTTAATGAAAAATGTTGTCAGCTCAGATTGATGGGAGGTAAGTTGGTCTTTTTCCATAACTACAATATGTTCCTTCAGAATGTCCATAAGGGGACCCAGACACTTCTATTAAAGATCAACAATAAAGACGTGTGATACCAGACAAGAGCAGAGAGAAGTATAAAGTAAATGGCATAACTGAATTTTTGAAGTCCTGACACTTCTACTAATCAAAACTGCAGTAACAGTGGCAAAGAAAAATGAGGGTTTTTTACAATTCTTTTAACGAGTTTGGTACCGCACCCCCCTCAATTCATTTTTTTAAGACAATGGCAAGTCTCAAAAGCCATTCTCCAGCCATAAAACAGTAATGAGAGCTCGATTAAAATAATTCCTAACTGGGGCACCAGGCAGATAAAGCTAGGTCTCTGGAAACGGAACTGTCACCCATCCTTGCTATTCAGCATGTGACTACGGCAAATTCTTCCTTGTTTTAACTCTTCTGATTCACTATACATTTAACAGTGTAATTGTAGGTCAGTCACATTATAGAATGAGTAAGAACATTCCTAACCTTCCAGGAATTTGCAAGTTCACTATAGCTCTTGGTTATTGCTGGCAAGAGAACTCGGGGAGCAAGCTGTGTGGCAACCATGGTTTTCAGTGACATAACACGAAGATAAATCTGGGATGAAGGACCCATGTCTACTGCAATCCTTTCCAAGCGAATAATCTAACAAGGAACACAAAAGCAAAAACAGTTACTAGAAAAAACACTTTTGAGATGTTCATTTTACAGTTATTTCCTTCAGCAGACCTTTGTATTCTAGGAACCAACCAATCACTACTTTTCTATAGCTTAGTTGATTCTTACTCCATCACCCATATTAAAACTGAGACAACTCACCTGTAGCAAGGAATCCAAAAGGTATGGGCTAAGGAAGTGTGGTAATGTTTCCACAACCTTCAGCAAGGCAGTCACTGCACTAAGCAAGTAAATCTCATTGGAGACCAGCTCCTTTTTGTGTTTTAGTGTCTTCAACAATGCTGGCATCAGCCTGCGAATAACCAAGTAAAACATGGAGGACGATGAATCCCATTTTGTCAGTGACAAATTTAAAGACAAAATTCCAAATAGACTACATTCCAGCCGCTAAGGCTCCAAGTACTATTTTCACCTCTAAAATGTCCTGCATGTCCAATTCTAGGGACTCTACTTTTGGCTCCTTGGGATTTTCTGTTCTATTCTGTTTCTCAGTTTTTCAAGAAAACATTAATTTTTGATTGAAAGACTCCACCACACTATGAAAAAAAAAAATCAATAGATTTTTAACCAAATTCATGGAAATCTTTTGAAAAAGCTGTTAGTTAAAAGACCGAGGTCTACCAGAACAGGACCAACTGTCGTCATGTGGAGGGTCTTCAAACAAACTGAACAAGTTACTTGTGGTTTAAATAAAATCAATCTTTCACTGAAGACAGGGACACTTAGAATGCTATCGGATTTTTTAAAACATTACACAGGCTCCTGTCTATAGTCCCACAGAAATGATTCTGTAAGGAACTTGAGTGATTACAAAAATGGTCTTGTTATATTCAATTTGTTTCATAGCTTTCTTGCCTTAAGCACACATGAAGCATGCCCAGACACTGAAATACTTTTATCTATACCTACAAAGGATACTGCCCCCCCACATACAGACTGTCATTTAGTTCAACTGTAGTGGACTGTAAGACATCAGTCTTTTTTCATAATGCATTTCATTGTATGTGGTTTCTGCTGCACCAAATCCTGTTAAAAAATGCTGATACCTTGGAAGCTGAGGTATTGTAAGGGCTTTCAATGTACAGGTGACCTCAGCTATGCAAAGCAAAGCACTTCCTGTCACATTTCTTTCTTCCTTCTTTTCTAAAGAAATCAGATCAATTGTAGCTTTCAGCACAGGCACAAATGGCTCTGGATTCTTTGTACCAAAACATTTGCACAGCAGTTTGATGCTGAACAAAGCAGTCTGCCTGTTGATGGCTTGCTCTTCCTCCTCTTCAGTTATTTTATGCTGTACGATAGCCATGAGCTCTGGAACTAGTTCTAAGAGCTGCTTAATCTGAGAAAAGAAGGAAGCACACACATTAGGTATGTAAACAGAAACCCAGCTCTTGAAGGTTACATTATGATAAGCTAACACACAACTAATAAGTCTGAACGAGAATCATTTTTCTGCCAGCATCACACACAACACTGTTTTCTATACTAATCTATTCAATGCTACTAAACAAAAAGTTAGGATTTAACCCTCTGCCTTACTTGGCTCTTCTGCCAACGTGTGCGCTGCTGCAACTTATTGTTCAAGAGATCCATTGCTTTACGTCTCACAGAAGGCAGCTGGTTGGTCATCAGTCCTCTAATCACAGGAATAAAGGTCTCTGTTGGCATTAAGGCATTGACCTGTAAAAAACAAAAAAACAACTGCAACATAAACATGCCTTCCCTTTTTTGTAATATCCTCACCCTCCAATAACAGAGGCTAAACTACTATATGAAATCATGAAATGAAAAAGGGATTCAGAAGAAAACCAAAATATGTTGATAGCGCCATATTTTAACTCTAACTCCCTACAAGACCAGTAAACCAGCTTAGCACCTGTACTGTTAAAACCACAAAAAGGCTTTTTGCTCCATTTAGATTCTTTCAAAGAGCAAATCCAGTTAAAATTAGGAACTGGAAAAATTAAGAGTTTTCTGAGACCATCTCCATGGCTGATTTTTGCCATAAGGGTGCAAAAGAGAAAAATGAATGCGACAATTTACTTAATTTTATTGCTTTATTACTGGCATTGGCAAATTAAAGTAAGAGTATGATTAGGTCCCACTTTGTTTGGTAAAACTTACTAATTAATTATATAATATTAAACCATCACTAGGAAAATAAAAGATAGCCATCATGTTAATTACAGAAGGGAAAACAACATCAACAAATGGGCTAATGAAAACTTACTTTATCCAGCACATCATAGGATTTATTGAGCAGAACTCGCCAAAACTTTGCTGTTGGTTTGTCTGCATTTTCTTCCACTGAACGTGCCACAAAATTTATGTAGCGAAGAACTTCTTCTAATAAGCTAGACAGAAAAACATAGAATCTTAACCAAACTATATTATCCTGAGATGGAAAGTTTCAGAAACAATACTCACTTTGGGTAGCTCTAACTACATTAGAATTAGATATAAAAGACTTATCCAATAATAGGTAAAGATGAAAATGTAGATTAAAAGGAATCTATCTAGCACCCATAACATATGTATTTTCATAACAGCAAGCAGTTAGAATGATTTTTTTAAGACCATGGAGACATATGAAAATCTGAAATGAAGGCTCACACCATTTTATTTGCATCATTTTTCCTTCACTTGATTATCACTCCATTCAAGTCATACTTCCCAAACGCCTACACTTTGAAAATTAACCATAGAGTACTTTTTAAACCACATCTGCAGTTACTGTAGTTTTCTTCTTCCAACAAGAGACAAGGTATTTTCCTAAGAATGAAAACACTTAAGATACTCTGGCTAAAAAAATAAATAAATAAAGAGATCCCATCATGATCATCATGGGAAGTATGTACATAAGTAAAAAAATTACAATAAATAGTAAGGTCACCTAAAGTGGGAAGAACTATTTTTTTTTAAACCATCACTTGACAGGAGTAAACAAAACAAACAAAAATTCAAACAAGTTCAACCGAATGAAAACCAGTCTTTGCTTTAAAAAAAAATCACTGCACTGGTGCTTCAGGAAAGACTTATTAAATATGTGTTTATTATTGTTTTTAAACGATTTATTAAAAATATTCTGACAAACATTAAGGAATCTTATCTATTCCTATTCCTAGCTTGTAAAGGCTAGAAATTGGGGTAGTGGGGTGAGGCAAGGGTCTGAAATATTACCTCTGCTCCAACTCCTGGAGTTCTTCAGCTTTACTGCATTCAACTATCTGATTTAAAAATAAAGGAGAAAAAGTATGGTTGTTAGTAGGGTTGTGTGAAGCTTTGGTTGCTGATTTGGAGGAGATTCAGTTCAATTCGGTGGCCAAATCTCCGAATCTGAATCAAATCAGGAGACCCTTGAATCTCTCTGACCCGATTCGGAGAGATTTGACTGTAGAGACAGTTTTATATGTTTTTTCTACGTACCTTGAAGTACCAGGCGGCTCATGAATGCTGAGATGGTGGGGTGGATGGAACATCCTACGGGAGCACAGGGGTGTCCCCCGTGCACTCGGCAGCGAACCCAGAAATGGACCAGAAGTACTTCTGGTCCGCTTCTAGGTCCACCACAGAGCATGCGGGGGACCCCTCCAACTGGTGCCTCCTAGGTTTGGGGGGTATCCAGGGTTGCCCAGTGGCCAACTGCCAAGCCATGCTCCTGTGGGACACTCAGTCTGCCCCACCATCTCCGTGTTCATGAGCCGCACCTTGTACCTCAAGGTATGTAGAAAAAACATATAAAGCTGTATCTATGGCTCAGTCACTGATTCCCCAAATCAGAGTTGAATCTTCAGATTTGGCTGAATCAAATTGGCACAGTGATCCAATCAGCAAATTGAATCACTGTCCCCCGAATTGAGCCGAATCCAAATCCAAATTGAATACAGCCCACTTTGCCCACCCCTAGTTGTTAGGATATTATCACAGTCACGTGTTAGGTGTATTTTAATGAGTAGTGCATAAACATTTGAATGTAGAATTAATTAAATGTAAAATGAATTCTAGGAGGAAACCTGAGAGATTCAGCCAGATACTATTTTAATATTTTTTATAGTACATTTAGTATTTGTGAACTAATGACACCATAGACAAGTAACCGCATCTAGTGTCCTTCAACCATTTTTTTTAGCTTGTTTTGTATTTTAAATGTTTAATGTTTACACATAAGGTTTACATATACACAGGTGAGCAACAGGGGCCAGGGCACACATCCACAGGAGGCCTCAAATGCCTCTACACAAATGCTCGTAGTATGGGAAACAAGCAGGAGGAACTTACCCTCCTCCTAACTGACACCAACCCAGACATAATGGGGCTCACTGAAACATGGTGGGACCAAACGCATGACTGGGCGGTGAATATCAAGGCCCATAGGCTGTACAGGAGGGATAGGACAGGGAGGAAAGGTGGGGGCGTGGCACTCTACATTAAGGAGGAATACACATCCTCATCAATTAGCAAAGAGTCAGAGGAGGGGCACTCTGAAGTGCTCTGGGTTAGAATACAAGGCAGTCGAGGGGAAAGAGATTTAATGGTGGGGGTCTACTACAGACCACCCAACCAAGGGGAAGAGCTAGACCAGGAATTCTTAAGTCAGCTCACAGAGGTAGTCAGGTCAAAGGACGTGGTCATCATGGGTGACCTGAACTTTCCAGACATCTGCTGGATGGTCTGACCGCTCATGTAGGTTCCTAGCAAGAATGCAGGACCTCCATCTAACCCAGGAGGTGCACAGCCCCACCAGGGCAGACGCCGTGCTGGACCTGGTGCTGGCCACTGGCGATGACCTGGTGAGGGGGCTGCGGATGCTTGACCACCTGGGCGACAGCGATCATCGCCTGCTGGAACTCACCATCCAGTTCTGGGCGCTGCACTTCAGCAGGAGGAATGTGGACAACATGGAGAGGGTCCAGAGGAGGGCCACTCATATGATCGGGGGCAGCAGGGCAGGCCCTACGAAGAGAGGCTACAGGACCTGAACCTGTTCAGCCTCCAAAAGAGAAGGCTGAGGGGGAATCTAGTGGCCATTTACAAACTAGTCAGGGGGGACCAGCAGGCATTGGGGGAGTCCCTGTTCCCCTGAGCACCGCCAGGAGTGACTAGAAATAACAGTCACAAGCTGGCAGAGGGTAAATTCAGATTAGACATCAGGAGGCGCTACTTCACTGTCAGGGCAGCTAGGATCTGGAACCAACTTCCAAGCGAAGTGGTGCTGGCTCCTACCCTGGGGATCAAAGCTAGACAATTACCTTGCTGGGGTCATTTGACCCCAGTACTCTTTCCTGCCATGGCAGGGAGTTGGACTTAATGATCTGCTCAGGTCCCTCCTGACCCTACTAACTATGAAACTATGGTATATTTTTTTCATTCTGAGTTTTACCAATTTAAACACTGGCTTGAGCATCTATAAGTCAAGGGAACTTTGTTTTTGTACGTACATGTGCATGATAATGATAACGCTAATGTAGTTTGCGAGTGAAATCCTAGCACTAATAAGTCACTGTCAATTTTGCCATTGACTTCGCTGGGGCCAGGATCCAACTGTCTTTGCTGATCAGTCATGTACACTCAATCAGAAAGAGCTGCAGAGGAAATCAATTTATTAAGAAACTACTAAGAAAGGCTACAGAACTGTCCAAACAGGAATGTCAGCCAAATATATTGGAGAACTTGTGTCATTTTATGCTTCTCTTTCACGTCATTAGAAAGAAAAGTAAACATCAAAACAAAATCAGCCTTGAAGCTATTAAACACGGAGCTGGGAACATGATTACCTTTTTCACAAACCTCTCAGAAGCCAACAGCTGTGCCATGAAGGAGACGGACAGAAATTTAAAATGTCGCAGTTGCTTGTCTGAGTGGAACTCCACATTGAAAAGTTGCCCTTCTTGATCCTGCACTTTTGTCTTGCGTGTTCTTGGCTTTTTTGGTCCAGGATCATCTGTTAAAACATCCCCAAATAAATCTGTTTCCTCAGTGATGGCCAAGAGAAAAGCTTTTGGTCGACAATTATAGCAAACTGGAATCAACTGTGTTTAGCACTGAAGGACAAACGTGCCCTGAGCTGTTCAGCAATTTATGATGAAACATGATTAATTGAAACTTCTGGTCCCAGTCTTACAGACCTCAGTGGCACAATTTACATAGTCTTCAACAAGAGCAGTGATTGTGCAAGAACAGAAGCAGCAGAGCCTAGACAGTTTGCTGCTTTTTACATTTTTCAATAGACCCTCCTAGAAAATGCTGTGTGAAGTTCTTGGCTCCCTCTCCCATACTGTTTTTCATTATCTCAACAGTACTATACTACAGGCATGACAAGAGGTAAAAGCAAAAGGAGAGGTACTATCATCCTGAACTTCAGCAGGCTTTCTGCCAGTGCCACTGATTTGGCACAACAACAGAATTGTCTCCAAGTGAAAAAGCAAGCATTGCTGTAATATGTGGCCATTTTCATTTCCAATTGCTTGGGGAAAAAAGTTGAGATTGTGTTCAATTCTTTTTGCATTTTGAATTTGACCTCCTCCTTTTGCCAAATGCAAAAGCTACTCGGCCTTCTGCCCCAAAAATGATGGACTGGAAAAGACTGTTAGCTCCCAAGCTCCACACCTATATCAAGATGTTGCCCCTTTGCTGAAAAACCTATATAAACATTAACAATACATAAAAACCCTTAAAAACCTTTAAAATAATGGATTAAAAAGCAATATCATCAGTACATGCTTTTCACAAGGGCTGCTCCCTCACAAACCTGCATTTAAAAACAAAACAAAAGAACCCTAGGTACATTAAAATTAACCATGTAACCTGATTTACTTTGAAGAGCAGACGGACAAAGCAAATCCACATTAAATTACAGTTTATAGTGCATAGATCGAAATTCTTATCAGTGACCCCTTTTTACAGTAATTAATTTCTTCTGAGAATCTTACTTCAACCCACAAATAAAAAGTACTGTTTGGCCCCAAATAATTCTGGAATTAAACTTTTGAAAAAAAGAGGTATGCACTGCTTAACTGCAGCTATTAGAGAAATGTAATTAGTGTCACTTTGCATCCCTAAAAACTTAGTCAACAAAAGTTACAGTAAGACCTGCATGCACTGGTTGGTTCTGCAGAGCAAACTTGTTTAAAGGTTACCTTCTTTATTCTCTGGGAGTTTCGTTAAATACTGGATTATTTTCATCAAGCTCTTGAACTGACACTGTACATTAAATTCGCAATAGATGGCAATCCAAAATTCAACATCCGTCTCCAGAACAGTATCCTAGTTAGGAATTAACACCCCCACCACAAAAAAAAAAACAAAAACAAAAAACACGTTTAAAGAGCTAGTAACCAAACAAAAAACTTTTCTTATTGAATGCATGTGAATATTCAGTACTAGGGAATTCTTAGTTACTTCTAGGGCTTCTACCAAGGGAACAGCAGCAGAAAACATTTTGGCAGACACGTGCTTGCTGGAAATGGACTGAGACAACCAGCTTATTTCACATGCAAAACTTTACCAAACTCATTTGGCAGTATCATCTTAGCTGGATCTGAACCAGTGACTGATGGTGAAACCTATTATATAGAGCCCCTGTGCTATTTTGTGGCCAAATAAAACATTTATTTTAGTCAGAAAAAAAAAAATCAAATCCACTTTTTATTCTTTTAATCAAGTTAAGTTTTCTTTTTATAATGCCCAAGACAAAACTATTGTCTTTCTAGGTATAGATTAAAAAGAAAAGACATTCTAGCCCTTTTTTGCTGATTCTCAGAGTCAAAATTGATGTAATAAAACTGAATCCCTCAAAGAGATCAAAAATAATATAACAGCAGCAACAAAAAAAGATATTGAAAGCACAGAGCCTTTCCCAATTTTCAACAGGTTCTACATAGCTAACATCAATTGACCTCTGATTTAATTAAAGAATTAAATCAGCAAGAATGCACTGCTTTTGCTAAATTTTGTCCAACATGTTATGAAAGATTACAACAAAAATACTATGGAAATATTATAGAAGCCCTATCAGCAGAATAACTGGATAGGGTTCATTAAAAAGGAATATTTTGAATATCTAAGTTACTTGGCACCATATGTGCTGTTTTTCAGTTTTCTGTATCTGCATCATCCACCCTGCACAATGAAACACAGCTGCTTTACTTTCTGAATAAATTTTATGTTTGGGTTCAAAAGCTTGTTGGGGAATGTGAAAAGTAAATTTCAGTAAAGTTTTTAATTGCCCCCTTTAAAAATAAAAGGACCTCCGAATTTTGAACTAGAAACCATCCTAAGTCTCCCTTTAATTTTTTGTATAAGCTATGTACTTTTTGCTGTATCTAGCTGTGGCAGCATTCACCTAGGCAACAATAGTGAACATGAAAGGGCGTTCCTAGGGACATGTAACAACAAACATTACAAAGTGGCCTACACTACACAATCTAGCATCTCTGTACACATCTCTGGTCAAACCAGGCTATACTATGGTTTATTCTGGCTTGTGTAGAGGAAAGAAAAAATACTTTATTTCATACCGAATGGCCAGGTAAGAAAGAAAATATCCATGTTAAAACTGTTTGTTTTGATTAAGGCTGTCTTCAGGACAGGATTAACCAAAAACTTGTTGTTCACCATTAGTTATATTTGTACAGCAGATGGGGACTTTATCCCATTGTTTCTGAAGGGAAAAATAGATGAAATGAACAGAATCTATGCATCATTCTTACTACATATATTTACAAGAGAAGAGTTCATCCTTCTCATTCTAACCTTTTCTCCACTGCTGGCTGCAGTCACTGATTTGGTCACATGCTGTTCAAACAGCAGCACCAGAACCACCCAGAGGAATCGATCCCCTCCCAACGTATCAACCAGCTGTGCCAGGATGGGCAGGCGTCTGTGTTCCGGTACATGAGGCAAGGCATCCACAAACACACGTATTACTTTAATTACTACTTCTTCCACACTCCTCGAGGTCTCTGGAGAGCCACCATCATCAGCCTATTAACAAGGCAGTATGTTAAAATGTTAGAACATGTTAACCTCAAGAGACTTCTTCCATGCACACAGAATGATTACAGAAGCAGAAATTGTTCTTGTGAGCCAAACAGATCAAAGCAAGACTTCAACCAAGCATTACAGTCTCGAGGCAAACACCTTTCTATCTTAAAGAAGTCTCCACCTGTTTAACTGTTCAGTCCCTAGTGCAGCTGCAGTCCACCAGCACAGAGTACTGGTGCAAAATTTTACACTGGTGCAATTTTTCTTAACGTAGACAAGCCCTTACATACTAGGCATAGTATTTATTATTGTGAGTAGCCATCTCAAGAAACAAATCAGAATTAGAAACTGCTCAGTAGTAGGTCCTTGCAGAATACAATCCTTCAAGAATATAATTACAAAATACCCAAGGACCTGATTAGAAACTATGAAGACAAAGGAAATTCAGAGCAACAGAACAAATTTCAGAGTAGCACTCATTACTCTTCTTCACACTCCTTTAGAAGACGACAAAAATTGGATCAGCTTGAAACCAGGATTTTAATCCTGCAACTACAGTCCTTTTTTTTTTTAAAACAACGAAGTTTTGTGCTTTTAAAATGTTACTTAAAACAGTATTCAATCACTGAATTTTCATGAAGATCTTATGGAATATTTTTCAATTAAAATTGGGTGGATTTTCAAAAGCATCTGGCATTACCTGAAGTCAATAATAGTTTTTTCAAGGGTGACCCAATGCTGAGTGCATGAAAATCTTACCTTCAGCATGCATTTCAATTTTCCTTCAAATCTTATTTTAACACACTCATAATTTGGTAGGCTTTACAAAATAGCTACACTCACTAACATACAGCAGTCTACATGTAAAACAGACATTCGTATCTGCATATAAAAAAACTTTTTCTGGTAACGTAAAAAATCCACTATTCTGTAAGTTCCAAGTTACTTTTAAGAGTTTTCTGGAGAACAATTTGATTTCTTTAAAGACAATAGAAAAGGTAAAATGGCTTTGTATTCCTTTAATTTGTTTGAGCATGGAGGAAGCTTGCAACATGTACAAGAATTTTTTCTAGTTGCATGTTTTGCCATTAGAAAACAAGAAAAAAAAATCTTGTGCACTACATATTTTTCTCACAGAATTGGCAAAGAGTATTAATAATATTTATTAGATTAGAAACAATGCACAAACGGACCCTAATTGATGGAAAATGTTTTTATTCAAACTTATTTAAAAAAAAATTGGGGGGTGGGGACAGGACGGAGGGTTGGTTGTTTGGTTTGATTTAAGCTTATTTAACTCAAATGGCTAAGGAAAGAGAAAGAAAAGAGAGAGAAAGAGCATGAGTGAGTGTGAAATGGAAGAAAAGAAATCTTTGTTAAAGATCTGACATTCTCACTTTCTTCAGATAGTGGCTGAAAAGCTCAAACTATTTATGTGATTCCGCTATCCAGCAGGAACAGGATAGATCAGATCTTGCTCCTGAGACTTCTATAGCAAAAAGCTAACTCCTTCCTCCCCCCCAGACATATACATCCCATGTCTTTAAGAACTGCTGTGCACAAAGAAGGCATAACCCTCTCCAACTACAGCTCACATTTACAATAAAGATGGTTGTGGACTAAAAAAAGTAAGTAACTTATTTAGGAAAAAATATGGTGTTTTAATTAATCTCTACTGGAGTTTTTAAGTACGTCACTGCAAAACAAAAACCAAAAGATGTTTCAGACTAGGTATGCAGGAATCTTCTCCATTTCCCCTTTGATAAAAAACATTTGACTTCTGTAGTTATACAGCATGCTTTCTCAGTTTACTTTTTGCTGGACTCCAACTGGTTGGCCAGGCTAGTCTGGTCTGCTGACACCCAGTAAAAAGCCATGCTCCATCGATACTATAATTCAGCTGTAGTTTTTTTTTTTAAATACCTGACTTCACTGTTCATAGCCTTATCCCATCTAGCAACGAATGAAAAAAAAATCTTACCTGTATCAGAGCAGGAATAACCATTTTCACCGTCTTACTAATTACTTGGAAACTATAAGTATCATCTAGACGCATGACATTTGCCCCCATGAAAGTAAAAATGGGCATGATGTTGTGGAGAACTTTATCCTGGAAAACAAAAGACAGTAGAGATTTCAGTTTTAGTCACTACTATCTGTGTAATTATTTTTCTTGTTTTTTGCAACATAAAACTTTAAGGCATTTGAACCCTTTTACATCTGGATAAACTTTTAACACATTTCCTAATATTAAGATATCTGAGAAAAAGGAAGGAAAGAAAGGAATTGTCTAGTAACTACTTTTTTTTTTTTTTTTAACTGACTAGATTTCAAGTTTGCTGTGTCCTTATAAACTACCATGTGGCTGTGCTAAAGAGCATGTAATATTTTGTAATCTAGACAAACGTCTAAGGATTAAAGAGAGAAAACAGCTATAATCATACTGTCATGTACAATATTATCTATGGGGAAATTTTCAAATGCAGCCAATTTCCACTGAAAGTTGACCAAAGTGGACAACTTACTACTGGAATACCTGAAATTCCAGAAAAGATACCAAGAAATATAATTTTAATAATCTGCTTAAATATACATTTTCTGATTTCTTCTGGCTGAACAGAACCATAATATTACTTTAAAAACAGAAAGTTAATTTGAGATGTCTACACTTTTTAGTTTAACTTCATTATACAGCAAGATAGCTTTAAAGCCAATGGAAATCTGAAAATAAAAAGTCATCTTGTTAAAGCCCATATGTCATTAGTTTTATAAGATCCCACTGCAAGAGTCTATGAAGAGGTTTCCCATTCAGAGTTAACAGACAGAAGGAGCATTTCTAGTTTAGAAAGACAGTTAATACCCAGGCCAAGACCTTCCTCTATTTTAAACAGGGTAACTAGAAGGTGACCCAGTATTTAAGGATGGAACCTGGGGTGTAGTAAAGCCAGTGATATAACAGAGGTAACTTTAGCAATGTGACAGTGATATGAGACTTAATTCTACAATTAATTCTTAACAATAAGACTTAATTCTACAACGGTCCAATAAGCTTCATTTTTGGTTTGGGAAGAAAGCAAGTTCTTTAAATTTGTAGACTGAGTAACAGGAGAGAGCAAAAATATGCCTTTATATACAGAAACACTTTAACAACTTTTACATAAACTGAAGAGAATCGTTAAGAAAAATTCATATGTTAAAACCATTCTATAAAAGCCAGGAGTGCTCAAGCCCCAGCCTGCAGGTCAGATCCAGCCCACAGAGCAATGTCATCCATCCAAGAAGGCTCCACACAGGACCGAAAATTTGGCAGTGGGGTAATGGTGGCCGTATTAGTTGTCGCTCCACTGCCAAATTTTGGGCTGAATAACACAGCTTTGTGCACTAAATTGTAGCAGTGTGGAGGGCCAGGCCAGGTCATGGTGGGATCTGGGCTCGCATGGCCATGCCGATGTGCTACCAGATCTAGACACATGTGGCCCGACCCAGTGGTATTCAGTTGGTCTGCAGCGCCAAAAAGTTGAGCAGCAATGGCATAAACAAATTTCAACCTATACAGGGGAACACTGGCTTCAAAGACTTGAAACATTACAAAAGAAAATTGTTGAAGTCACTGCTGCACAAGACAGAAACCTTTAAAGAATATCAGTTGCTGTCAATGCAGCCTACATGCTCCTCTCAGCTACAGGGTGTAAAGGGGAAAAAGAAGAAAGGCAGGCATGAAGGCTCTGAATATGGCAGGAGCGTACTGAGTCACTTAACCCAAAGGAAGCAATGCCTTGATGAAGAGCGCTCCATTTTTGGAAAAAATCTTCCATTCTAAATGGGCATTTTCCTTGGAAAAAAGGTAAAATTACAGCCCATAATAATTAGAGATTAAAGTCTCACAACAAAGTATCATTTTGCTTTGTAAATAAAAAAAAAAAAAGGAAGAAGAAATCTCTAAAAAATAAGCAGCGTTAACTTGCAGCCCCTGGTTACTTTCACAAAGGTTTTCTGCAGTGTAGACTTCTATATCATCAAGCTTTTCTTTTCTTCCCTTCTCTAAAAGGCAGAGGAAAGAGAAGGTTTGCTAATAACCCTTATGCCTTACTTACTGGAAACATGCCAGCTACAGCTCCAAGCAGTAGCAGTGCATGATGATGCGTCTGAGGCATTTCCGATACCCTGATGCACTGAACTATCAGCTCCACATTGAATTTTTCTTTATCAAGAGTATCTGCAAAAGGGAAAAATAATACATTTTTTGCGTTATATTTTTTTAAATGGTAAAAGGAACTTTTAAAATCCCGAAGACAAATGGTAGGAAAGTCTCCATAACCAAAACAAGATCCTGTGATTTTTACCCGACTGGATCCTGCTGCCATCTGGGGATAGTTTCTGACAGATGTTTAGCAAACAGCTAAGGATTAGCTGCTTTGTATACTCCAGATTTTCTTCTTCTGATGTCGAAGGCTCCAAACATCTACAGATTCAGGAGTGAGTTGGGGGTGGGTGGAAACAAAATTCAGAAAAATATGTAAAAGTAAGTAATGAACTAAAATTCAGACCAAGGGAAAACAGTTTAACATGAAGACTGGTAAAGTATGAGACTGCCATAAAAGCAAGGTTACTTTTTCAGGCTCCATGGACAACAAAAAACCCCCAAACTTTCCTACCTTATCTCCATGTCTTTTTTTTTCCTTTTAAATAACTAAAAAATTGAAAATATGGACAGCTTGTAATTTTTCATTATGGGTCCATTAAAAATAATTACCATTGTCCAGGAGGATTCAACTTGAATACTAAAACATCAGTGAAAGAAAAACTTTATTGAAATATCCACTTCCCTCTGCAGATCTGAAGGTTTCAAATTTACATTGTAACTTTTAAGACAACTTAATGTTTGAGAGAGATGTGGCTATAAAGTCTTTAGGAGAGTACTGAAAGAAAACATTTGGACATAGGGCCAGGCTGGAAGCAGCGGTAATCTTGTTGTGCTGTCCCTAAACAGGGCAATACTACCATTTTCTGGAAATCGTCTCCTGCTAGCCTCATTTGATGCGTCACAGGAGTATCACCCCAACCATAGGCTGGCACTGCCATTGTAGAAATGAGGTTTTAGGAAACAAGCTATGCCCCTCTGAACCCTTGGTATAAGAAATAAAATTGCTAGTCCACAGAAGAAAATCTAAGCATGTGATTTCACTCTCACATATTAATATTTTACACTCTGTTTCCAAAGAAAGAATGCAAAAGGACTTATGTTTAATAAGGTACCATTACCTGGCTAGCAAGTTAAAGAGTGTAGGGACCAGTGCCTGAGGATGTTTGAGCTTCTTCTTGTGCTGTAGTAGTTCCAGAATGAGCGTGACCCTCTGCCAGTTCATGCTCCTTGCTTCCTGAACCGATTCTCCATCTTGAGGCTTTCTAGAAAAATGGAAAAGCAGTGAAAAAGGACACACTCATGGAAAGTAAAATGAAAACACTACTTAGCACAGCATGCAATAAAAAAAATTACATGGTACAGTTTGCCAAGTTTTCACATAGCACACAAACATCTCTTTGGTATTGATCCAAGTAGAGATGATGATAAAAATGTGTGACCTTTCAAACAGAAACAGAATCTGAGTGCATATAGCAACAAAAAAATAAACCCAGTTAAAAAAAAAAATAAGAAAAAAGGCAATGGGCACATTCCTAAATACAACCCCATTTTTCTTCAACAGGTTCCAGTGACTGACATCCCTATCTAAGTTGAATCTGTTGACTGAATGTTGACCTGTTTGTCATTGGATAGTGATTGCATCACAAAGATTGACTGCCAGTTTACAGCTAACCAAGGACGGAGAAGCCAGTCTCTGACAAATAATCTAATGAGCCAGGTGACTGGAAAAGGAGAAAGAGGAACAGGAGGAATGATCAACTAAGAAGAGATTTTCTTTCCCTACTGTAGTTACTGAACTTATGAATAAATCTTACCCACTAGAAAATTAGTGAGATGCAAGGTTTTATCTTTCACCGTATCTTCTTGCATATTTCCCAGACAATTAGGGGTAAGGCTTTAACCTTAAAAACTTAGCTACGTGCACACAATGGAATCCATTCATTTTCTTTACACAAACATTTAAAATTAAAATGCACACAAAAAATTATTGTAGCTTGATGTGTGCATCAAGCTCAACATAAGAATTCAAGATTCTCATATGAAGGATTGGCTTCTTTTCTGCCAATTAATTTTCTCAAAATAATAATATGGGCAGGGTGTATACTCCTGTGGCCCTTGGGTTTTTTCCCCTACAAGAGGAGACCCAGTGTTATCTGTAATACTAAATATTCAGTATTCCAATACAAAAACAGACAGTCCATAACTTCTCTATCCCTATGTTCTCTACCTCTGTTGCTGCATTTTCTGTCTTCTTGTTTGCTGAATAGTAGCCGGAACTTTGACTTTTTCGGGAGGCTCCAATTCCACACTCATCTGCTCAGCATCAACGGAAATCTAAAATAAAGTATAAAAAAAAGACAACTAATTACATAAGGATTGCCCTAATCCAGCCACCTATCCACGTGCCTGCCAGCTTATTTGCCAAAATGAGAAATCATTTTTAAGTTATGTATGATGATAAACTGCTATATTAAAACCAAAATCACAACAAAATCATGGTTGGGGAAAATGCTTCTGCGTTTTTCCCAACTACTTTTTCAAACATAGTGGAATGTTCCTCCTTTCTCTAAAATTTACTCTTGCAATATAACAACTGCTATTAGGATTCACATAAATATGATCTGCATCTTTTAGAAAACTGTTAAAATGCACCTTTAAGACCTACTTATTCAATTATAAGACTTTATGTACATTGTTTTTTTTATTTCTGATTACGTCATGTTATGAATTGCTTAAGCAATCAAAATAATTACTGATGCAAATGGGAACCACCTTTCCATCTCTTGAACAAATTCTCAAATCCCAAGAGTCTACAACTTACCCCTTTAAAAACACTGCTAACTGTCTGGGCGCAGAGTGGGCTTTTGCAGTTTACTAGTAAATCAAACAATACTTTTAGAAGCTTCTGTTGAATGTTCCCATCTTTCACTGCAGCAAAGAATGGCTTAGTAATCTATAAATATTAAAAAAAAAAAAAAAGAAGTATTTAAATGAAGCCAACATGGATTTGGGTAACTTTTTTTTAATGGCAAAATGTAAAATTCAAAATTTAAAATCAAGTTTATATACAATATTCTATAAATACACACACGCACAACATTTACATGCATACATGTCAAAACATACACAAGTACACATGTAATATGTGTATACAATTAATTTTCACATGCACATACACACCACAAGCACACAGAAATAATTTATATATTTTTACATACTATAAGTATACACATACTGTGCTATGTGTAGGGTAATAAAAAAAGCATATACATTCATGCATACTTTTAAGATACTCTACAGGCATATTAACATTTAATCTATTCTGGATTGATGCAAAACTGTTGCTCTGCTTTTATAACAATAATATAATATTTTCTGCTGCACGGCCACTTAATGATGTTTGGTAAGCTGTTGAGGGCCACAAAGGTAGCCCATCCCCTTGACAGGGGCTCCATCCCCTAGTTGCCAACTTGGGACTTGAAGTCCTGCCCCCTAATCCCTGACCTTTGCCTCTGGAAATCTCTCCCCTTGCCTCCAAAAATACTCCTTATGGGGAAGGAATGGTGGTGGTGGGGGAGGGGGTTGTGTGTGCAGAGGGGAGTTGCCGTTTGAACCAGAAAAAAAACCCCATATACTAAAAATCAAACATCGTGTGTAACATATTTTTATTTTATTACCAAAAATATTTTTGTCATAATTTGTGTTTGAGTTATGTGTATAGAGGCGATTGCACAATAGCTCAAAAATAAAGTCTTACTCTTGCATATTGTAGTTGGGGGAGCATGTGGTTGGGGGGGGCATAGGGTATGGTTGTGTGGTTTTGTGGGGGGGGCATAGGAAGGGTGGGGGCTGTGGGGATGCCCTCCACACACTGTTCCCCGTAGAGCAGTGCCTGCTGGCAGCAGCGGCAGCAGCAATAGGCAACGGGCCTTTGGGCACTTGTGGTCCACACAGGCGCTGCTGCCTGCTGGTACGCAGCTCCAGCCAGAGCTGCATGTGGTGGTGAAGTGCACAGCCAGGCAGGCCCACCTCTATTGTGCTGGGCACCCCACAGTGCAAACGCAGCCCCCGCCATTTGCGTGCCACTGAGAAAAACCCTGCATAATGGAGCCAGCTGCCTTTCCCACTCCCTGCCGCCACGGAAGCAGGAGACAGAGCTACCTGCCACTTCTGGCAGAGTCCCTTGCCATGTGCAGCCGCCAGAAGGCAGCTGGCTCCATCATGCGGGGCTTACCCTGGTGGCACGTGAATGCAGGGAGCTGCACATGTGCTGTGGGGAGCTCCACATGATAGAGGTGGACTGGCTGGGCTGCATGAACAGTGCATGCCTCCAGCAGCTGGGGATGGGGCATGACTGTGCCAGCAGGGGCGGGAGCGGGGAGCTCCTGTAGACGCTGCTGGCGATGAAGAGGAATTGCTGGATTCCAGAGAAGCTGAGCAGGTCCTCCAGCAGCTGCAGCAATGGCAGCAGCAGCTGCACCCAGAAGCTGTATGCAGGCTGGGCTGGATCCTTCCATGCATGAGGGCAGGAGCAAGGTGCATGAGTCAGGTGGGCTACAGTTTGTTGGTGGGTGCCCATGAACCAGATGAAATGACCTGGTGGGCCAGATCTGGCCCACGGGCCATATTTTGCCCGCCCCTGAACTAAGTGAACAACTGATTTTTAGCCTATGCCAAAGAAAGCTATTTCTTGCTTGCTACATCTTCTTAACATTTGGGCTTTTGGTTTTACAAAGAGATTTTGAAATACAGCTACAGCACTTACTGGTAAAAAAGCAAAGAAACTGCAGCAACAGCAACACAGTGCAACCCTGAAACCTTTCTTTATTAAAAAACAAGCTAAAAGAGGAAAGAAATCCTGTTTCCCATCCAATATGCTTACTTGAATTGTCCATTTAGAAAACATTTCAAGAAAGTTAAGTGGACTTTGGAAACAAAAAACCCCCCAGTTCTAAATCTAAGGCCTTGAAAGAATCCTTTTAAATTCACTAACCATGCTGAAAAAGAAAATACATTTTTTTCATAACAAATGAAAACCTTCTTTCAGAACCCCCTACCTGCTCAAGTGCTGTGATCTGGAGTGCTGGAATGCCTTTGTAGAGCACCTTTGTAGTGTGAAGAATTTTAATGAACAACTCTAGACACTGCTGATTCTTGCACAAGAGGGCAGCTGAATGTTCGTTGTATTTCTCAAGGATGAGATGTAGAAGAAGCACCTCATCTTTCAACATTGTCTCAGGATCTTTCAGGACTTTCTCCAGCACCCTGTCTATTGCAGGCAACAAATGGGAAAGAACCACCTGCAAATGGAAAACATTTCCATTTCAGAAGCAGGATTTCATTTTAGCACAACAGTAATACTGCACGTTACTTTTTACATTACACTTCCAGAAAAGGAAAAAGCAAAGCTGCTGCTTAAGGTAACCAGAGGTACATGTGAGCTCATAGAAAGGACCACTCTTTTCTAGAAAAGAAAGAAAAAGGATTTTCCCCAGGAAGATTTTGTTCTGTACTGTTAAGCAATTTTACTTATGACTCTAGTGCAGAGTCCTGGACCCCCCAAAAAATTCCATACAGAGCAAGGAAACTGTTTCAATAATCTTTGATTTAGATTTTTGCAGCCTTGACCTAGCACAGGTCAAGTGGGACAGGGTGCCCTGCGTATAACATGCAGCAGTTCAGGAAGGAAGCAGGCAGCTTGGTGGCAGATGGTGCAGGAAGCAAAGAGCAGAGTAGCAGATCAGGCATGGAGCAGAAAGCAGAATGGTGGATCGGGCAAGGGATCAGGATAGCATGGGCTTAATTTGTGGCACACCTGCCAAAAAGATTGGCCCCTGTTTACCTGGCATATTGTTAGAAGTATTAGCCAAAAATACTTCAGAGTTAGTCAAATGTAACAAAGCTATCACAGCTAAATAATATCGCATCTTCCAATTTCTGCACATTTCAACCAACTCCCACCAGTTTACAAAACAGTCCTACCCATAAATCAAATAAAAAAGCTGAAAGTTCATACGTACTTCACCATTAACTGCATGGAGAATTTTCATCAAATTCCTTGCAATATATGATGGACAAGTGGGGACTTGTACACAATCAAGCAGGTGTTTCAAAGCTTCTGACAATTTCTGTTGGGATTTTTGTTCACTTTGTGTCTGCAGCTCCTTAAACAGGCCTCCTAGGCTCTAGTCAGAAAAATAAGAGTTAACATACTAAGAGTTAATAAAGATTCCAAAGAGCTATAACAAAAGTGTAAGCAAATGCAATGTAAGAAAGATATGAACAAACAAAATTACTCATTCATTTTTAAGTCATTTAGTTAATTTTTCCCTTCCATCATAAGTAAACAATGTCTCTTACCTGATATATATCCAAATTCTTTGTGCATAAATAATTTAGCAGAACAAATAGGCTTTTCAGAATATACAAATAACGGCTTTCTGAGAAAGCATTAGTGAATGGCTTACTGATACTGGAAAGAACCCCCCCCAGGAGAATCTGTATATGCTTGGGATTCTCTTCCTTCACCATCATTTTCATCTGTAGGATTATTTGTGGGAAGAGGCTTCAATGTCTATTCCATCTGCCCCCCTAATATACTTGTTTGTGGAGGAAAATATTCAAACTCTTAGGCCCTTTTTTTCCAAAAAAAATAGCAACCTATTGGGAATAATATCTGGAGGAGGACTTGTGGGATAACCTTTCCTCCTAGTGGGCACCAGAAGAGTTATCTGGGAATCCCTGAGAAAACGTAACAGCAGGGCAGAACTTCATTTAGCATGACCACTGCAAACTTTCTTCAGGAAGGAAATGGCTGGCTGAGAAAACAATCTTTACTCTTTCAGCAATGTCAGTTTTATTCAACATAAACTTAGCCTTTACTCTGCAGAGATTACTAGAAATCAATGTGGAAAACATGGTTGTTTTCTGAACAAGATTTGTTAGAAGTCATGAACATTAACCTGCATCTTAATACAAACCATATGGATAAAAAGGATAGCTCTCTGATTTCTAGAAGCTGGAGCTCAAAGCAGCACCTAACATTCCACTTCTTTATACACATATTAGCATAATCTTACCTGAGTTACATATGTCGGATCGGATATGATCTCCTCGGTTTTTTGGACCAGGTGATGAAGAATGGGATGAAACAGAGACTCCTTTATTCCACTGAGGGAGCGGAGGCATTTAAGAGCAGCTCTTCGAACTTCACTTACAGGACTCCCAAGATTAATCAGCAAAGATATTACCACTGAAAATGGGAGGAGGGGGAAGGAGTGGGGCAAAACACAGTTAAAAGATGGGAATCTCAACAGTTGCCCTAAAAGTTCATTAAAGGGTTTGCTCCTTTCACTATAAACCTTGAGGGATTTCAAGTGACTTTAGCATGAACTGTGTGGATATTTGGTTACGTGCTTTATCATAAGGATACTTGGACTCTTTTTAAAAATCAAAGGGTTTACATTTTGATGCTGAAGACTATGCAACACATCATTGTGTGTGTTAAGACTGAAACGTGTTTTCTGAAATACATTTCTACAGAACTGTATTATTTGACAACTGACAGCACATTATTGTATACCACAACAACTATTACTGCTGCTGTGGTTATGATTTGACATAAGTATCCTCATTAATTTGGTCTACGACATAGGGTTTCTACAGGAAACATAACACACTACAAGGAAAAGGGATGTCTTAATTTCTTGTTCTGGAGTATAAGCATGGGCTATATTAATCCAGGACTAGGACTCAGAAACTGAAATGGATGCTGTTTGCCCCTACCTGTGGAGGAAGGTGATACTAGCTGTTTCTTCTTCTGGGCTGCCAGTGATGTAAGCACTGCATGCCCTATATACAAAGCCTGAGTCTGTAACACTGCGTTCACTGTGTAGCTTAGTTGATTTGAAAGGTTGTAGTTATAAGTCCATAAAATTGAAAGAAATCTGAACAGCTTTTCTGAGTCTTCTAAATGTACCTGTGAAATAAAAATTAAATTACAAAATTTTGCTTCACTTGCTTGCCTATTAAGAGCAAAAATTAAGAGCCTATATATTTTATTCAGAGCACCTGCAATCTTGTACCAGAATAAGCAATCCCTGTTTTTTATTCATTGCTTTGATGCACTGATTTTTAATTGTCCAATTAACACTTTTCACAGTTGTATCTCATAGTAATGCTAACATTAATTTCATGTGTCACATGGCTTTCTTGGTCAAAATGGAAAAATATACAATCCACTTCACTCCAAATTACTAGATTTTTGCATGGTTACCATAGGAATTTCTAGCAACGCTCGAAGTGGTGGTGGTTAGGGGGCGGTGGCAACATTATAATGAATTTCGGAATTAGGATGGTGAGAGAAGAAACAAATCACTGAAGTTTCAAGTTATAGTAGTTTACTAAGGGTCATTTAAACCTGCATTAAAATGGGGTTAAAGCTATAGCATGGTTAGCTTTACTTATATCATTATAGATGTAACGCTTTCATCTGTCCTCATCTATTCAGCTGATGCGCACTTCTGAGTTTATAAGCCCCCCACCCCCAACAGTATATCATTATTAGGGCGAAATTTCGCCAAGTGTTTCGTTTTGAAGCTGTTGCAACACGTTTTGAGTTTGAAACAGTGAAGATGAAATGAAACAAAAAGATTTAAAACAGCTTCAAAAAGAAACCAGGGCACTTGAAACGTTTTGAAACATTTCAAGTTTCAAAGCAGCAGGGTGCCAGGAGGCAGGGGAGAGCCAGGGCTATGCTCCGAGTGGCTCCGCCAGCCCCATGGAGCTCAGCCCAGTGGCGGGAGGCAGAGCCCACTGGCTCTTCCCAGTCTCCCATCACCGGGCTGTGCACCGAGCAGCTCCGCCAGCCCCACGGAGCTGAGCCTGGTGATGGGAGGTGCGGGAGAGCCACTGGCCAGGGTGGAGCTCTGAGCAACTCTGCCACTAGCTCTCCTCCACCTTCCGCCACCAGGCTGAGTGGTGTGGGGCTGGCGGAGCTGCTCGGAGCGCAGCCCAGTGGTGGGAGGTAGGGGAGAGCCAGGGCTGAGCTTTGTGGGGCTGGCGGAGCCACTCGGAGCACAGCCCTGGCCAGCGTCTGCCCCCTGCCTCCCACCACAAGGCTGAGCTCCATGGGGCTCGTGGAGACCCTTGGAGTGCAGCCTGGCAGTGGGAAGTATGGAGAGCCAGGGCTGTGCTCCAAGCAGCTCCTTCAGTCCCAAGGAGCTGAGCCTACCCTCCCAGCACTGCCCGACTCCTCCCGAGGGCACGGGCAACCCAGATCTGCATGTGGGATGACAGGAGGCTGCTGCTGCTGCTGCCAGCAGCATCACCAGTCTTCCTGGCGCTGGGCGCAGGCCATACTCAGGTGGCAACAACAGCATCCTGTCATCTCAAATACAGATCCGGGGGGTGGGGGGGGCACATCCCTGGGAGGAGTCTGGCTACTATCCCTGCAATTTTTATCTGAATCAGGCAAGAAATGACAAAGTTTTAGGTATTTTCATGACTTCCCCATTACAGCCTATGGGCAAAACATGTTGAAACAGCTTTGACAAAATGAAACACTGGCTCTTCAAAATGGCAAAACAGACACCAAAACAAAGCAGTGCTGTTTCGCACAGCCCTAAATTCTTTGCATCTGTCCACAGCCCTGAATATACTGGAATAAAATGCTCTTTAAATGCTTCTTTCTCCATCTCAGAGACACTACCAGAGCGAACTCTTAGATCAATAGCTGATCTGGAGACTATAATTCACCACTTCAAGCATCTATATTGAATTAGTGGAATTCTGTGGGACTTTCCTTTGAGCTAATATGAGAACTGCTTAGTATTTAAAAATGTAGTTTCTTAATAGTTCACCACAACCAACTCAATCTAGCACGTTTGTTTTGAAGCCATGACACTATTACCTAATGACATCCTTTTTTGTTTTAAAGACCTTATTTACTACTTAGATTTGGGTTTTTTTTAACACCAATTAACACTACTTTCTATGTTCTACATACAGCAAAAGCCGTGTTAATTGGCACCTTACACGCCGGTTAACAGAGCATGCTGGCTTATAAGGGAAAAGTGAAACTGGAAGTGCCACGGCAGAGCCCCCACGGCCCGGGAGAAAGCAGCCAGTGCTGCCAAGCCCCCACAGTCCAGGGGCATAGCAGGATGTGCAGGTCCCCCCTCCCTGTCCCTTGGGGCCCATGGAAGGGGCAGTGATGTGGCGGGAGGGGCAGCAACACCCCAGATGCAGTGGGACAGGCGGCGACCTGAACAGGCAAAAACACCTGTTTGGGCTGCTCAGTTATCAGGCATATTTTGTTATCCAGCACCCTCCATTCCCCGTGTGTGCTGGATAACAAAGCTTGTACCGTAGAACTTTCTACGTTCATTCCATCCAGGAAGATCACACACCAACTGCAGATGCTTCCTCAGCCCGATGAAAGGTTTTTAATCCCAAAAAGCTTGCTAAGAACATTTTTTTCCAGCTATTTAAGTTGGTCTAATAAAAGATACCAGATTCATTTCAAGAACCTTGTCTGCCCATGTCCTTAAACCAATATGGCTACAATCTATACCCCACTACTTTCTACACTGCAGCATTCTGTTTGAGGTCTTAAGGACTTTCTCTCTTGAGAATATATCTGATAAACAAGAAAATGAGATTAGAAATTAATTGATCAAAAAGGCCATGGTGAAAATCAGTCCTAACCAGCAGACAAAATAATGGGGAGTGTGAGAGAGTGTGTGGTACAACCTGATTTCTTTTCTCTTTTTGCCATCTGTTTAATAAAAGTGCATCTCAGCTAGACTGCATCTCATGTAACATTTCTGTAAGCCCTTTAGAAGGGAGACATTGAAAAGCAGTATCTCAAGCAAATCAACACTGGCCTAAGTTGCACAGGAATACTACATTCTTTGCCTGTCTACCTCAGGTAACAAGGTGACCGTGAGGAGTTAGCACTAGAAAACGCAGCTTGTTTCTATCTTTGTGTGTGTGGTCTGGTTTCATCTTAAAGGAAACAGAACAAGTCTACAAAAACAAGAGCAGCTTCAGCTCATCTCAACTGAGTTTCATAGTTTCATAGCTTCTAGGGTCGGAAGAGACGCGAGTAGATCACCGAGTCTGACCCCTTCCTCTTAAAGACCCCCAGGGTAGGAGCCAGCACCACTCCCTTGGAAGTTGGTTCCAGATCCTAACTGCCCTGACAGTGAGGTAGCATCTCCTGATATCTAGCCTAAATCTACCCTCTGCCAGCTTGTGACCGTTATTCCTGGTCATTCCTGGCAGTGCTCAGGGGAACAGGGACTCCCCCAATGCCTGCTGATCCCCCCTGACTAGTTTGTAACAGGCCACTAGATCCCCCCTCAGCCTTCTGTTGTGGAGGCTGAACAGGTTCAGGTCCCGTAGCCTCTCCTCATAGGGGCTGCCCTACTGCCCCCTGATCATGCGAGTGGCCCTCCTCTGGAGTATTCTCTCTCCTCTGGAGTATTCTTTTCCCCTTCCTTCCTCCCTCAAAAAGTAGTTAAAATGAGTCTGCTACTATCTAAAAGACTGGCAAAACACATTAATTTGAGAGTCTTTAATTGCTTTTTATTATTAATGGTATGTGTTTGCTATGGACTACGTAGGTCAAAGTCTCTGTACCCCGCAACTCAAAGCTCAAGCGTTCCATGTTGCCCAGTGATACGGTCATATTAAAACCCTTGCATCTCTGGACTCATTTATTCAAAGTTAACAAAAGACTAATCATAATTGAGGACCCACTACGCTAAGTATTCTACAGAGCCCAGCCTCAAATACCTATTTGACAGTAAAGAATAAGAGAATCTGTCATCCATTTTAATTGTAAGGCAATCAATACACCTAATATAGCCTATCAAATCTGGCTAGCAAGATATAGGATTGGAAATGTATAAATATATTCTCTTTTAATGACTATTCTGATGCAAGTCTGTCTTGTGTTAAACATTCTCCAACTAGTTAATCATAATCTTTATAAAATGCTGTAAATAAAATGAAATGCGGCACAAAGTAGCTTATAAGAAAAATAATCAAATTACTGAAGAGGTTTGTATAACAATCTCTCTAAATCCACACACACACACACACACACACACACACACACACAGGTGCTGAAAAAGGAATATTAAATTAAGTTACCTGGATTGCACTACCTAACATTATTTCTAGTCAGATAAGAATAAATTAGTAACGGGCTTCCAGAAACAAAGTTCTGTAAAACTCTTCTGGAAATACATTTTTATTACTTAAACAGTGCTTATAAATTCAATTAAAACTGGTTCACTAGCTAAAAATATAAGGTTCCATTCCCCTTTGTTTTGCATAAAGCACCCAAATATGTAACCAGGATCAATCAAAAGTGTCCTGAGTTTTTTGTCTAAATGTTATGCAAAAGTTTAAAATGAGTTGAACAGCTGGAAAGATTAATAAACTCAGAATGTTAACTGAGAATGTAAGCAGACACACACACACATACCTTGAATAAGAGACTCATCAGCATTCTGAACTGAACAGAGTTGCTTCCTTCACTAGCTTTATAGACAATGAGCTCAAACAGCCCCAACAAGAGGTGTAAATAGTCTTTGCTCTGTTCATTCAGATTTTCTGGATTCCACCACTGCTCTTCTATGGACATGCATGTAGCGTAGGCAAAAAAAGAAACAAAAACATGTATAAAACATGTATACATAAACAAAAACATGTATACATATAAAAAATCATTTCAGAAACATACTATGCCATTAAAGAACCTAAGAAATGTGGAAGTTCCCACGCTGAGGGAAAAGAAATCTTCTATTTTAAAACTAACACAACTGCGTGACCAGAAATGCAAGGTATAGATATTTGTAAAAAAATACCTCTAAGGAAAAATTAATTAGGAGATTAGTTTGATTTCTTTACTTCATTGGATCTAAAAACCTTCAGTTAAAATCTTAAGGCTTACCTTTTAAAAAGGATAAAGGAGGCCTAAGGTCATTAATGAAGCTTTTCAACAGAAGTAAGAGTGTAACTGAATCTTCTGCATCCACAGCCTGACCTCTATTGAGCTTTTCTATATATTCAGTCAACAACTCTGATGACAATATGCTCCCAGGCAGTGGTTCAGCTGTCCATTCTGAAGGAATCATCTGTGGATGAAAACATAAGACATTCTCCACAACCTCATAAAGTTACAGAACAACTTTACATGTTGGCAGAAGATTAGCACAAAGGCCTGCTGTGTGCAAAGAAAAAAAAAGAACATTCTAATTTATAATTCTTTTATAGGAATTACAATTTTAATTTTGTAGGCTTCAGACATATGGAAGTAATCCTGCTTAGTGAGTGCAACACTTGCTCTGAGCCTGCAGGAGGCCAAGAAGCCTACTTAACTTTAGGAACATTAAACTTCTAAATTAAAGCAGTGAAAGAACAAAATAGGCTTTTCCATGTGAAGCCAGGAATCCCTGTCCTGCTCTACCTTCAGAAGGTAAATCAGAAGGACCTTAAAACTGAGACAAATTTCTATCAAAACCTCAAAAATTAATCAGGGGATTCTCAAGATGGATATGCACTTAAAACTACATGTAGGCCATATTTTTAGCAAATGGCTTCATTTCAAGTTGATGGTGCCCTATTAATAATAGGTCTGTTCTCTTACAAAGACATAGTTCTTCAGATTTGACATTCTCTTACTTTTCAAAAGGGACAGATGTGATGCACTATACAAATGGAAAACTAATTTCCTCAATAAAATGTTTGCTTTGGATTGCAATTAATCACATCCTTAAGATATAGTTACGCTCAACAACAGTCTCTCTCTTCCACAAGATGGAGACAACTCACGTTGTTAATTCTAATGTTAAATTTTTCTTTTAGAAAGACTACAGAAGAAGGACCAACACTTACGTACTTGGAAGTTCTAGCTTATGATGAAAGAGAAAATTTATGTTTAATTTACTGCACTGCTGTAAACCACAAGGAGTTATTTATTTTCTCCAAATTTATTTTGGTGATAAAACAACACCATAAACCTCTTAATACTTTTAGAAAATGTTACCAAGTGTTTTTAAAAATGGAGTCAGATTATCCACCTACTTCAAAGCTGCTGATTTTCCACCTATGAAAAGCCGTTTCCCCCCTCCAATGAAGAAGTGCCATCTCCAAAACTGCATAACAGTTACCTTTGTAGAGTGACTGCTTTCAAGTCTTCTGATTTTTCCCCCCAAAAGACTGAAGACTCTGAGAGCCAATGACAAAGAACTTTCCTCCATTTGTGAACTGCAGCAGCACTGGGCAAGCACCGAGGTGATTATGAGGGCAGCTACTTTCTGCTTCACACTGCAGGATTCATTTTCAGCAGCAGAAATCAAATCCTCCACCTTAAAACACAAAAAAGACAGCATAAGGCACTTGATCATCTGCTCCCTTCCTTTTGTCCTCTATAGCGTGGAGAGTAGAACACCCTATCTATCTTTCCTTGCCCCAATATACCTTCATTATGCTTGGTACAGAAGTCTGTTTCCGTAGTCAGTTCAAACCCTGTCTTCTCTTCTAACAGGAGTACTTATTAATTCTTACTGTGACGATACTTGGTGGAATGTAAACATTTGCCCATGGATTTGTCCATCTAAACTCGGCAGCAGAGACCTCCAAATTCATTATACATTTTTCCCCCTCAATTGGAAAATTGCCTTGGGACAAAAAACCCCAACATGAAGGTTTTGCTTTAACTAGATTGATGTGCCAATGTGTTACTCTTTCATGCATTGTATTTTCCTTATCATGACAGTCAGCAGGCAGTAATTTTTTTTGACCATTGTATCTGTGACTATAATTCTTATATACCATAAATATATTTTTTTAGCCACTGGTTAATGGTGTAAAATATAACATGCAGCATTTGTTAAGCTGCCATGCATCTTATTCAGTCTCTTTTGCCTGTAAGGTCCCAAATTTAGAGAGTCTGGAGTAACATAAAAACAAACATATCTTAATTATATACATACCATCTGTAACATTATGGAAGGATCCCCTGAAGTTATATTATCAGAAAACAGCAGGATCATTTTCTGAGTGGCCACACCAACCAGCTCTGCAGGCTCACTGGATTTAATTACTTTTTCAAAAGCTATTTCCACAAAATAAAAAAGGTGGAAAAGCAAGTTACACATGAAAATGCTGACAGCTTGACCTTATTTACAAGTATTTTTGCACACTGGGCAATTCATTTCCTTATCACTAACATTCTAGGTTTTTCTGTAATCAACTTTCAAACAACTCCACATACTCTCCACATACAATGCCTCTGGACCTTCCTCCCTTATCCTCACCTCCCTTTTCATCAGACGAGTTAACTCCTTGAATATAGAACAGGATCCCTTCAGTTCAGTTCACCTGGAATTCTGCCACACTAAAAAGTGGGGACATGGTCTTAAAATAGCAAATCAAGTCCTATATAAAAAATCCCTAAGGCAGTTACCATTACAATTAACCATAAAAATATCACTTCATATATTGCACAAGTACAGTATTACTTCAAGTCATGCTCTAAATCGAAGATAAAAATAACAAGAGAGTTTTGTCTGACTGGCTAATCTACTTCTCATGGGTTTTATTCATGATGGAAGGGTACTAGCTTGTTACAAGTAGTGAAGTGTTCTGCTGACTTTATGATCATAAAGTTCTAACATCTAGTAGTTTTTCTTTTTCCTCCATTTATTAAGCCAGCTGATTTTAGTATCTTACCTTCTGACCAGCCTTTGAACAATGGATGAAGGGAGCAGAGGCCAGATTCTGACAGACAAACTGCCGTTCTCCATTCTGCTGATTTTGAATTATTATTAGTGATCAGCATAAATGGTAATAATTTTACTGCTACTTGATTTAACAGCTCTTCTCTCTCATTCAGAATTTCTTCTTTGATTAAAATTTTTATTGCTCCTTCCAGAACTGTGTACCTACATCAGAAAAAAGAACGCTGAAGCGCATCACTGATTTTATGAGCAAGAATATTTCTCTATAATGCCAGCAACTTCCTAACATTAAAACAGAAAGCAAACGAAATCTGTGAAAAATGAACACTTTCAAATATTTCCCAAGATTCATCAAGTTGTTATAACAAAAGAGATCTGAACTTCAGCTATGACAAAACCCCAAACCAACTTTCACCCCTAATAATTTTAAAGTCTTGGGGACCTAGGGGAGAGAGGCAGAAGGGAAATACATGCATACCACTTCTCATCCTTTGAAAGATCAGCTCTTTGAAAAAGGCCTAACAGGCTTGAAACGGTTACTTCTGGATTGATCTGCCCCTTAAAAATCTACAAGCAAAATGAAGAGAGAGAAAGTAAATGATAATTTGTAAATAGCCTTGTTTTTCATAAAGTTATAAACAACAGAAAATGTCAGCACTGATGACTGAATGTGTTGATCTGATACCATTTTTATTCCTCAGAATTAATATTTATACTAAGAGCATGCTCCAGTTTGCCAAATCTATGAAAGGCATATAGTCTGGAATATAGCAAAATCTTTGGAAATGTTGAATTTACAACAAGAGGAATGCTTTATAAAGAAGTAAGAATTCTTTTCCCCACTGGGTAGTATTCACTACATGAAAATAATTTAAAAGCATAGTCTACTGTTTAAGCATTCATATTTTTATGTACACCTTTTTGCAATCAATGGTAGATCAATGCTTAAAATGAACAGCACTGGAAGAAACAATCTTCCTGTAATATTATCAGAGGCAAGCACTCATTTCAGACTGCTTCTGAAAATAAAGAAAGAACTAAAATGTTGTAATGCTGGGTTTTTGCTTGTAGCCATGTTGGCCTAAGGACATAGGCAGTCAAGGTTCTTTGAATAGATGTGATATCTTTTCTTAGACAAACTGAGTAGTCGGGAAAAAGTTCTTAGTAAGCTTTTGGGCACAATCGTCCTTCTACAGGGGACATTTTGAGCGATATAAAATTTTGTGCAATCTTTCAAGAGATACCGATTTACCTCCAGAGCACTGAGAGCAGACACAACAACCTCCAAGTTGTCATCCACAAGTCGAGCAAGAATGGCTTCTTCTATGAAGGACTTATCAAATCCCTCCTGAAGAAAAACAGGGGAAAGACATTAAGAAAAATAATTTTCTTTAAATAAATATGAACTCCAATAAAGGACAAGGGTTTACATCACGCAGAAGAAATTTCTGTAAGGGAGAAGCTAATAGGTAATATCAGAGGAAGAATCTGTTTACCCAGACTTCACTACAGGAACTTCATAGACAAGAATAAAATCCATACTGAACAAGATAAACCAACATTTAAAACAACAGTGACATGACCTGGCCAAAAATTAAATTAGACTCTAGGTAATAAATCTTAAATATTATAGGATAACCTCATAAAAAATGTCTTTAGGACCAGGAAAAAAGTTCAAAGAGGATGGGTTTAACCCTACAGTAGGTTTAAATCAAATTATTGTCTCATAAAAAATGAAACAAAAATATTCTGACTGTTGGGATTGTTAAGAGTTGGGGTTTGTAGTAAGCAGGTTTCTGACGAGGTTGTACTGCATTACTGTGATGTTTGTTTCATTTCATTTAAAACTTTTGACAAATGATCTTCTGCAGACATCAGATGTTGAGTAAATTCTTGATGAGAGGAAGTCAGGGTACCAACCTTTGATAGTTCAATAATCTCCTTCAAATGCCGAGTAGCCAAA
This sequence comes from Crocodylus porosus, assembly GCF_001723895.1. Taxonomy (NCBI): domain Eukaryota; kingdom Metazoa; phylum Chordata; order Crocodylia; family Crocodylidae; genus Crocodylus; species Crocodylus porosus. Next base: position 96,640,175 of record NW_017728943.1, on the reverse strand, counting down.
ACCCTGACAGCAGGCTGTGGATGATTCAGGCTAAGCAGCAGGGAGGTATCTGAATCAGCCATAAACTGAAATGTACAAGTTACAATTACTCAGTATATGTTAAATGAATAAAGCACATATAACAAACCAAAGGAAAAAATAAACTAGCTACCATTTGGTCCTGGAAGGAAACTACTTCTGATGGCAAAGCATCAAATTTAGAACAAGGAAGTGCGACTGACTATATATGAACTTACAATGTATTTCTAATTATAGTCCATCAAATTCTGCCAAGGTGAAGAAAACACCAAATGTTTTACTGCCTTAGGAAAACAGTGTCCTTATCTAAGGATTCTGAGACGGCTCTAGTGACATAATATGCCACTGACAAAACACAGATAGCTACAGCTAAAAAGGCAACCTGAATGTCAGCCCAAATGCCTACACCTTATCTCCAGAACCTCAACGACTAAAGCAGTCACAGGTCATAACTCTGCATGCCTTGTTTTCATCAGTTTGCCACCCAGACAAAGAATCTATGCCCTTTATGTACAGTTATGTATTTTTTTAAATTGGCTGAGAATGTTTGAAACCTTGTTTTTAATAACTCATCATTATTTCCTTTTTATACTCTTGATTCAGAAGGGCGAAAGAAACAGCAAGAAAAGTAACTGCAAAACTAAGGGTTAAACCCCCACCCCAAACATGAAACTGAAGTTTTCTTGACCAAAGACTGGGACGATTGACAGCTGCTCTGTGATTCTGGAGTCATGACAATCCTCTCTGTACCCAGAGAGGCTGTGGAATCTCTCCATTCCTGGTGTTTTTAAGAGCAGGTTAGACGTACACTTGTTTAGGCTGGTTTAGAAATAGGTGAACCTGCTTTGAACAAGGGGTTGGACTAGACGTCTTATTGAAGTTCTTGTTCCAGCCCTACTTTTCCATAATCCTATAACAAAGTTTTGCCCAAACACAACATGGCATCTAAAGCACAATTAAAAAAAGAAAAAAAAAAGCCTCCAAATTAAATATGAACAGTCATATTTCTGCAATACTGACTTTAAAGCAGCAAACTCAGAGATAAATTAGGCCACAAACCTGTACCTACCTCGTATTTACCACCACTCAGCGAGAGAGAGATGAATTGGTGAAAAAGATCTTGCTTGGTCTGATGCGTAACGTCTTTTAGATGCTCCTCCAGCACCATGTCTAGGGCTTTAGGATACCTGCCAACAGCCAAAAGAAAGAGATTCTGTACAGAAAAGTTATGCACCAAGCACAAGAGGAACATGTGCAATACAAGAGACTGTAAGCGCTCTTGTCTGAGCAAGTTTTTATAAACAGCTCTGCGTGTACACACAATAGTGTTTTTATACAACAGATCAAAAACAGTGTAATTAAGGAATGGAAAGGGTCAATTTATTTAATTGGAAGGGTCAAAGAGGCTGACTGCTGAAGCACTCAGATACTACATAAGCTCAGACAGGTTAGGGCAATTAATTAAAGACTAGGTAATATATCACCTAAATGAATAGGTGACAGATGATATCTTCACACTGCAGGTAGGGCACAGGGAGGGCAAAAAAGTAACTTACTTTCTTTCAAAAAGCCTGATTAAGGGAAGCAGCTTTTTGCTGAGCACTTCCACTTTGGTGGGTTCAGATGCATTCTCTGTACCATAGGAAATAAACTCTTCAAGAAATTTACTGAAATGACAAACAAAAGGAGAAAAACATATCTTTAAAGGGCATCACTGTGATCAATGCCACTCATTTGAACAAACAGAACTGTCTGTCTGATTTATACAAGGTTTTTAAGTACGGATTTCTCCACATTTTCATCCCCAAAGTATGAGCAAGGGCCAATCCTGCAAACATCTACATGCGTGTTTATCTTGGCCAGGTGAGCATTTTCAATGAACACTCAAGTGTTCCGACATGAGAATAAATTTGTAACCCAGGAATACAAAAGGTTATAAAAGATATCTATTAGCAACATTATGTTTTTACAAATTCACTGTTCTATTATCTGAAATGGTTCTGTGAAAAATAAGCATAACTAACTCACCAGGCCACTAGGCGATCTACTTCTTTTTCCAGTGGTATACCTGTAAGTATCGCTTCCAGATGTGTTGCATATATTTGACTATATGACTCTTCCGATTCTTCATGCCCTTCTTAACAGAGGTATAATTATCAAAGAAAAATTAACTCTAAATTGACTAAGCCAACAAAACCCTAAAGACTGACAGCAAAATCTAGCCACTTGAGCACATAACTTGGGAGACAGGAATGCATTCCCAACTCTGATGCTAACTTGCTGAGCATCTCTGGTAAAGTAATGTAACTATTCAGGATCTTATTTTCCAAATCCATAAAATGGGATCATCAGTGCTTACAAATCTCATAGTTTTTAATAAAAACAACATCCATTATGAGCTGGTCTGTATCATTTCTATGTGTCTGGATAAAAATTATGGGACATGTTACATCTATTGTATCAAACAATATTATCTGTACAGATTCAAGTCAATAACTTCCTAAAATTATGTCAAATCAAGTAGAAATTTAATTCATCAGAAAGGGGACCCTCTTCCTGCGACTGAAACACCTCATATAGCTATCTGGTTGCCTAGCAGAAGAACAGTCTTCTGTAGCATTTGGGAAAGCAGAGAACAAATCAAACATAAAAAAAAAAGTATGTGCAGTTCCTTACTGTTTTCAGTAGTTTACCATGAGCAGTGACTGAAAATGATTTACCTAGACATTTAGGAAAGTTACCATAACAGTTTGCACAGAAAAATTAAACAAAACATCAAATGTATATCAACCTACCATCACTATAGTGGACAACAGAGTTAACTAATTGTGGCAGCAGGTAACGCAGAAGTGGAGTGATGTCATAGGCTGCTGAAATGCCATGCAACAGGGTAACCAGGTCTTGAACATTACACAAGTAATTAAATGGCCTGCACAGGAGACAAAAGAATGAATGTGGCTTTAGGTCACAGTTTGACAGTCACCTTCGAGTGTCTGACACAGTATGATGGGTATGACAGAAAACCTTCAAATGTCCAATATGTGTTGTCAAGTGACACAGCAACACTGAACAAAAATGTAAAGGGTTCTAGGGTTATACACCGCAGTTTTCTGAGGTTTATTGGTACATTTCAGATTCTGCAAAGGTAGGAAGTATTCACTTTAGGACAGAAAATTTCCTTTTAAAAAAAACCCAGAAAATCATGGCAGTGAAGGGTGCAGAACTGAGGAGTACTTGTGTGCAAGGAAGAGGAGAGTTCTCCCTGGGAAAACCTGTCATTAAGACTAGCTTCCTTCACTGTCCTAGCCTAAGCAGGCCTTGGAGATACACAGGGAGAGAAAATGTAGTGGGAAGCACACCATACCATCTAGATGCAGCAACCAGGATACTACTTACACTAACTCCTTGGAAGTGGAGTAACAGAAAGGTATGCCTCACAAACTTTTACAGCACAGGGGGATTGTAGAGAAATGAAATGGCTTTTAGTCTAAATGGAATGTGCTCACATAAAGAAAATATCCATGTAGTAATATGTAGTCCTGAAACTATAGCTTCTTGCAGACTGGATGACCCAAATTCAGGTGGTGGAGTGAGCATTAAGCCTTATAAACCTTCTGGGTGCTGGTAGCTGCAGGAATCAATACTGCTGCCACTTGCCTGGCCAGCACAGCAGTGTCCTCAACTGGAACCTTGACTGAAAAATTCAGTGGCTGTATTAACCTCCTGGGTATTGGCCCCACTGATACAGTTGTTTTGGCAACCAGGGGAGTAAACACCACTGCTGCTCACCTTGCCATCAAATTTCCCACCCTGAGCTGGACCAAGAGGTGGGTCTTCCAAACCACAAGCCTATGGGCTGGACATCTAACAACCCTGCTCTAAGCCACCCTGAAGGCAGAGGATCTGAGCCTGATCTACGCTTTTAAAAGTTTTGCAGATATAGCTACGTCAAGTCAGGGCATGATCTGTTAACTTCTCCTTCCCAACCTATCAACAGAACTACATTGGCAAAACTTCTAGCGCAGGTGCCAGGAGATAGCAGCAGAGATCCCTCTTCTCACATAGTTTATTCCATTTGGGGAAACTATCCTGGCAATTCAATACATACATGCAGAGGATAAGCTGTGCCTCTACTTATGAGAGCTGATAGTATAACTCTATCATTACAACTACACTGGCAAACCCTTTTAAGTGCAGACAAAGCCTCAAAGTGTATCGCTCACTCCTAGAAAACAGCAGTTCCCACAGAGATGGACTATCTATAAGCAGAACTAATGGAGCTTTTCAAATGCAGTAACTTTTGGAGTATTTCTAAACTGGTCTTTGGTCCTGTTCACTAGCTGATCTCATGGGCAACCTAGGCCATAAATTTCACAAAAGTGTCACAGCCTTCCATTTTGCCTCATGCTGCGCCACAGAAGTTACAAGAATGCAATGTTACAAACAGCTCAATTTGGATGTGGGGTGCATCTTGGAACCCGCTAACCCAATGGCACCAAATCTGCATTAAGTCCTCTACCCTACCTCCTCTTGAAAATATACCTACTTTCAAGATACTCTCCCTAAACTTACAGGTTTCAAAGCAATCTGTATATTGAAAGCAGCCTTTACAGAAGGGCTGTATCTGAGAAACCCCCTGAATAAATTATCAGAAATGCTATCCCAAATCTGAGGAGTTGCAACAATTTTAAAAACAATTAAATTACACCAATAGCTAAAATCCACAAGATATGGATTTTATAGTTGTTTCAAATATCAGCTCTTAAAGAGTGTGGCAGTCTCAGCCATAACTACTGTGGTGCTACTCCCACAGAAAAGTATCAGCATCCCTTTAAAATTGGAATCTAAAATAGATTCAAGTTATTTTACTCAAGATGCGTGTTCTCAGCTATTAAGAGTTATCGGGTATACTTTTCTAGTCATTTCAGGCATGCTTACTTTTTCCCAAGATTGTCTCCCTTTTGGCTCTGAAGAAGAACAATCAGGCAGGCTAGTCCTTCCTTGGCCAGGGAAGGCATTTTGGTCAAAGCCTTGCTGATCTGTAAAGTCAAGGTGCACACTAAGGATGTCGCCATGGTCACTTTCACTGCCAGCTGGCAGATGATCATGTATGTTGCAGCCCTGTAATCCTCTAGACAGGATTTCAAACCCTACAAAAAAGAGAAAGAATCCAAAAGTGTCAAGATTTTAGTTCAAAAACAATATTGAGGAAAAATGGAACTTCAATCTCTCTGACCAGCATCAATGATGTCAGATCTTTGGGTGAGTGATTCCACTCAACTCTTGAGACGCGAAGAAATGAGCTAATGAGGTACATGCACACAACACACATGTAAACTAGGGGTGCACCAATAAAGATTTTTGGGGCCGATACCAATAGCCAATATTTAAGGAGGTATACTGGCCGATACCGATCTGATTTCCAATACAGCTCCCTCCAGCTGGTAAGTTTGGTGTGGTGTAAGGGGAAGGGGGAGGGAAGGGGCATGGGGGGCCAGATCAACACTCCCTGCAGTGAGGGAGGAAGCAGAGGCAGGCACTGCCCAGACGGGGTGTGGGGAGGGGCTGGAGCCCATCTCATGTGGGTGGGGAGGAGGAAGGTGGATCCCACCAGTGCCTGCCCCCGGGGGCACATGGCCTCCAGATCTGTGCGGGGCAGGCTGCACAGGGCTCTTCTTGGCAGAGGCTGGGCTTGGAGTGGGTGCCCGTGGTGCTGGGAGGATGCTGCATCAACCCCAAATTTCACCGCTGCTCTGCTCCCAGCGCTGTCAGCAGCTAGCCACCTGGCACAGTCCTGACTCAATGCCCCACCTCCAACCACATGCCAGAAAGAGCTGAGGCTGTACCAGGCGGCTGGCTACTGCGGCACTGGGAGCAGAGCAGATATCGGACCAATGTATTCGTGCATGTCTAGTGTAAATTAGTTCTCAAGCAAAATGAGTTCTCAGCTATACCATTATCTTTTCAACAACATTCACAATGATTGGGAGATATGATTTAGATTACGTACACAGCTGTCTCCCAGTTCCTGCCTTTCCTCAGCCCAGGTTAGGTAGAGGACTGGCTTTCCAGCTATTTTCATAATTCCCTTGATAGCCAGAATATTGGGGCATTGAGTCATTTCCCAACATCCTACTTTATGAGCAGTGTATCATATCAAAGCCAGGTGGACGTAGGTCACTTCCACAGTCCCACAACAGTAACACTAAATTGGCCAAAGTTTACAATCAAGCCAGCATGTTCTAAAAAATTAAGCATCACTTCACATTTTTACTAGTTTGTAGACACCAACAGAAATGCAGAAAAAAGTGAGATACATTTTGCTTACATAGATCTTTTCCTAATTTGTCCTAGTGTGAAAATCCCTTGTGAATGTTAATTACAGAAATCTTGTCAGGAAAATAAGCCAAGGGATATCATGCAAGAGAGTAAAATATTGGGTACCTTTTGGATATAGGGGAGCAGTTTGGAGACTATGGTGTCTGTAATCTTCTCTACAGCCCCAAGAGCAGATACAATGGTGGAGGCATAAAAAGAAAACAGGACTCTCAACTGAGATGAACTACCAGGATACACTGAAAAGACCTAGGAGCGGATGGAAATAAAAGTTATCCAGGTATTGGAACAAGATTCTAAAGCAAGAAGAAACATATAGCATATCTAAAACATGCAAGGTCTCATGTTCAGAATTTCTAACTCCATGTATTTTGTTTGTCTGGACATATCCTAGCAAGCTAAGTAACTGGGACTGCTACATCTGGCACTTTTCTGGGATCGTATGAGCCTATATTTTGGTTCATTAATGGAAAATTATTATTTTTTTTTTTTACCATCATAATAAACAGAGATAACATTCACTACTTTAAACACACACTTGATGCATGTACGACAACTCTCAAGAGAGGCATCCAAGTGTAAAGATTACTTGCAAATTGAGTGGATGGCATTAATTGATATAAAATAAGAATGGCTTTGATTTCTCCATACATGCTGCAGAACCATTCTTTTGGAGTCACTCCAGGACACTGACCAACTCAGTTCATTCCTCAAGAATGTCCACCTCCCCATGCTCTCCTCAAGCACAAACAAAACAAAACAAAACCAAGCAGCCAACTCCCTCCCTCATGCCCTCCCCCTCACCACTCCCAACAGCCAGATGTGCTGTCCTGCACAACTGGCTAATAGCATTTTGGCTCTTCTACTTGGATATTTCTGATGGAACAGATATTGATCATCACTTGAGGCAACATACTAGAATACCTGACCAGGGTACTCTTTCCTGCCATGGCAGGGGGTCGGACTTGATGATCTACTCCGGTCCCTTCCGACCCTACTAACTAACTATGAACTAACTAACTAACTAACTGGGGTACATCCAGGAGGGTGCAGTCATAGACACCTTTGAGTCCTCCTCCACTATACCATCTATGGGAGCTGAATGCTCAATCCTGCTGGAGATGGTGCCTCTTTCGAAGCTGGGCAGGCAACTAGCAACATCAGCTGCATCAGACAAGGGCCCAATCCTGACTGCACTCCTCCCTTTTCAAAGTCCTAGATCTACTGTTGTACTTGACCACTTAACTGGTCTAACACTGAAAACTGTTCATTCCCAATCACACCCTTATACTAATTTCTGCTCAGTTCTCTCTTCTGTATGAATTATCAACATGGGCTTCAAGAAAAAGTTCTCAGATTGTTTGGCAATGAACTGTTTTTATTTCTCCTAAATTCAGAACCTGCATAAACAGCACGTAAAATAGTGAAAGATACATCTACTATGCTAGAGGGCTTTACCAACCTTTACAGATTTTGTCACCAGGCTGCAAATGAAATCCATGAAGCCCAGGTCTTTGTAGCAGTGTGTAATCAAAGTACCTTTAGCCAGGGGAACTCCAGGTCTCTATCCAGGGTAAAAGAAAAGAAAAAAAAGAATTAGAAAAATGGACATAAAAACCAGGGTATACTACAATAAAATGCAAACTCTGAAAGAAACAGGAGCATCATATCTCCATAAATCACACTCAATAATCAGCTATCCTGATTTAAGCTAAAATAAGTAATGGATTCCCCTCACCCTGCTCAGATGTTTCTCTCCTTCTCTTTAACTAGAGAAAACTTTGTTAGTAATCCTCATGCTTTCCTACTTGACCGCAAACATATCACATGTTAAAAGCAGTTTTTTTCCCCAAGATAAAGCCTTTGCTATAATCAATTTTCCTTTTTTCCTTGAAAAAAGGAAAGAAAAAGAAAAGAAAGAGATGCATCAGAAATGAGAGACACATTTAGTTCCTAACTCCATAAAGTCTGCAAGGATGATCTTGATCTGTAAGTGCACAGGCAAAAGAACCATGTTCACAGACATGACAATGGAAATAGGATGAGCTCAAGTAGAGAAAGCATACTCTCTCACAGCCCCCCCTATTTAGATCTTTTCTCTATTTCACCCTTATTGGATCCAACCAATTCCATCTGTGAGTTGGGTCTGTAATTTTCAGAAGCTGGATAACTCGCACAAACAGTTTAGTCTCATGATACGGCAAAACGCAACCAATCAAACTGTCCAGGTTGTAGAGATGGATATGAAACCTATGGGGGGAAAAAAAATGCTTAGACATTACAAGTTTCATAGTGCAGGATCCAGACACTCACTTCTTGTATAGCTAAGTTTGTTTTTTAAGAATCATAGTAAAACATTTACTTGAATTTAGGATGAGGTCCTGTCTCCTCCCACCCCACCAATCAGCAGGGGTCGGGGGGGAGGGGAAGCCCCTCATCTTAGATTCACATACAAAGCACAGTGGATGGCAGGCAGCTATTGTGGCTCTAACTCTGGCCCTGAGCCCAGGTCCGGGTCAGAATCAGATCCAAAGCAGCAGCCTCCTACAGCATCTTCCCTCACATTTGCCCTCTGAAGCGTCTGCCCCTTCTCCCCCTTAGTGGCAAGCACAGCTTGACTCCAGCTGGATTCCCTCCTGGGCACAGATATGAAACTGTGCCCTGTGTCCAGCCAATCAGCAACACTGGCACTGCTGCATGGCTTGGCAGTAGCTATGCTTTCATGTGCTATGCTCTGTAACCCTGCAGGGAACATAGCCCAAACAATGTCTGACAGTAAGAATGGGGAAGGGGAAACAGACTATGGCAAGCTGAAGGTGGGGGAGTCCAGGTGCCAGGGGGGCAGAAAGCAGGCAGGAGGGGAAGAAGCACTCACTGTTATATGTCACATCATTAGATTAGACCAGGGGTTGGCAACCTACAGCTCCAGGCCAGATCAGGCCCATGGATATGGGACTCCATCAGCATTTACTTGTGCAGAGTTTTGACTTGGGCAGTCTCCCTGTGTTACTGCACGGCAAAGTGGCAGCAGTGGCTGAGGCCTAATGTCTACCTGCCTCTGACCCAGGGTGGGTCATTCCAGCCCACAGCCAGAAAAGGTTGCCTACTCCTGGATTATACTACATGGTATATCCTTCACATTTTGTATTGAAAAATGTAGTTATTCTACAAAGCATTTTTCATGTTGAAAGAAACCATACAAAAGTTTCCTAAACTCATCTAAAATGCAGCCTGAACCAGAGTGGTAACCAATAAGAGACTGGAAATGTGGTGAAGGACAGAACAGACCTGCTGCTCTGTCATAAAGTGCTGCAGAAGCATTAGAGTCCACACAGAGGGCTACATCTTATTCCACCTTTTAGTCACCTAAACAGCATCCTGTTCCACCCTGCTCAAGTCCCTGAAAAAAAAACACTAACGTGCCTACTTATGTCACAAGCCATCTTGCCTTTAAGGCTAAACCAGAAAAGGCAGAAAGCAGGTGAACTCACCCAGCTTTTGAGGCCACTGTTCTCAAAGGACTCAAGAAAGGCATAATACCATTACACTGAGGGCATAATAGGAGAACAGGATGCAGCCCAGAGAATACAAAACCTAGTCAACTTCTTATCCAAAAGACTCAATTTAATTTGCAAGGAATTAGATTAATTTAATCTTGCAAAGATGAAGATTTGAATTGATTATTTCAGAATTTTAATCTCTAGTTCCAGTGATCTCAGGCAAACTTCACCCAAACCATCCTGACAGGATCGTAGGGAAGGAAGCAGGGGGGAAATCTTAAATGTTTCATAATCATATCTATTAACACACAGATGATTTATATAGTTACCTGTGAATCAGCCACTCAAGGCACTTTTGTGCTGGTTTAAGCATGAAGTAAGGGGACAGGTGGATCAGGAACAAAGAAATATTCTCATCCAGCTGCTGGTTTACTACTTTACTCTGAACACTCCGCTCCAAGCCTTTTGACGTAACACTGAACAAAGTAGAATGAAACATCTCAAAGGAAGGATCGACTGCAGTCAGTTCCTCTAAACCAGTGCACCCTAGGACAAAACAGTATGGGGTGAAAAGCCATCCAGTTCTCTTCCTTCCCATGCAAGAATCACTTGCATTATCCTGACCTCTCTCATACTACACCACCAAACATCACTATAAAAGAGCGCATTATACCTACTATTTCAATAATCTTTTTCCTATCACATAACCAGGAGGCCATACTGCTTCAAAATATATTTTGCCAAAGCAGTGAAAGCTTTGAGAATTCATCCCACTTTTGAAGTGCCAGCTTTCAGGGATGTGGACACAGCAGATTCCTGAATTCTAAACCTAGATTGGACAGCAGCTCTGTCTAAGAACTTCAATTTAGTTGGGCTAAACTGAAACTTGGTGGGAACCTACCCATGATTGGGCACTAAGCATTGAGGTCTATAGACTGTAGAGATGTGATAGAGTAGGGAGAAAAGGGAGGGGGTATTGTTATCTATGTGAAGGAGTAATATACATCTTCCGTAATCAAGATGGGACCAGAGGGGCAAACTGAAGCATTGTGGGTCAGAATGCAAAGGTGCTGGGGGAAAAGGGACTTGGTAGTGGGGGTCTACTACAGGCCACCACATCAGGAGGAGAAGATGGACCTGGAATTCCCAAGACAACCTCAGAGGCCATATTGTCAAGGGACATAGTCGTCATGGGTGACCTAAACTACTTTGACATCTGCTGGGAAGAGCAGTCAGCTAGATCCAACCGTTCAAGTAGGTTCTTAGCTGAAAGTGCTGTAAGCAAGTTAACACAGGAGGTATATGGTCCAACTAGAGGAAATGCCTTACTGGACTTAGTCCTGGCTATAGGGGATGACTTGGTGGGGGATCTACTGATACAAGGTAACCTAGGGGACAGTGACCATCACATGATTGAATTCACTATCTGGCATAGGGTAGGAAAGGTAACCAGTAGGGCAGAAGTGCTAGACTTCAGAAAGGCTAACTTCAGTGTGCTCAGGAGATTAGTTAGTGAGGCACTGAAGATCAGGAGGATTGGTGAGCTAGGAGTCCAGGAAGAGTGGTCGTTCCTAAAGGGAGCAATCCTATGGGTGCAGGAGACAATCCCATTGCACAGGAAAGGGGGCAAAGGGGCCAAGAAACTCTCTTGGCTGAACAGGGAAATCCAAGAAAGCCTTGGGGCAAAAAAAGAGGCATATAAGCTGTGGAAGCAAGGGGTAGCTACCAAGGTGAAGTATACCTACTAGGCCCACACTTGCAGGGAGACAGTCAGAAAGGCCAAAGCAGAAATGGAACTTAGGCTGGCAACAAATTTAAAGACAACAAAAAGTCCTTCTTCAGGTAGCAAAAAGAAGGTGCAGGATAGCATAGGACCCCTACAGGGCAAACTAGGGTAACTAATGACAGAGGGGGGACAAAGCCGAGCTCTTCAACGAGTTTTTTACCTCTGTATTCCTGAACTCAGATCAGGACAAATCTCCCAATTAGAACAGACAGACACAAAAGGGAAACCAGTCCACCAACTGTTAGCACTGACTTAGTGAAAAGACACTTAGAGGAGCTGGATGTGTTTATGTCAGTAGGCCCGGATGATTTTCATCCACTGGTGCCGAAGGAACTGGCCAGCGTCATAGCAGAGCCACTTGCATAGCTGTTTGAGCACTCTTGGTGCTCAGGTCAGGTCCCAGTGAACTAGAAAAGGGCCAATGTGGTCTCTATTTTCAAGGGGAGGAAGGAGGGTCTGGATAACTATAGACCAGTTAGCCTCACCTGTATCCTTGGGAAAACCTTTGAAAAAATTATTAAGGACCATATTTGTGACAGTCAAGTGGAGAAAGCAATGCTAAAGGGCAAGCAGCACAGATTCATAGCAGGTAGATCCTGCCTGACTAACTTTGTTTCTTTTTATGACCAGGTCATAAAATGCTTAGATGCAGGAATCTAAGTAGTGCTGTTCAATGTCTTCGTCAGTGACTTGGATGAAGGCCTGTAAAGCACTCTGTCCAAATTTGCAGACGATACTAAACTATGTGATAAAGTTAACAGACCAGAGGATAGAGAACAGATCCAGGTGGATCTGGACAGGCTGGAGAAGTAGGCAGAACAGAATAGGATGCAGTTCAATGAGGACAAGTGCAAGGTGCTACATCTAGGGAGAAGAAATCACCAGCATACTTACAGGCTGGGGGAGGACATTCTCAGCAGCACAGCATTGGAAAGGGATCTTAGGGTCACTGTTGACTCCAAGATGCATGTGACGAAGTGCTCAGCAAAGCTAACTGCACTTTATTATGCATTAGCAGGTGCACGATGAATAGTTCCAGGGAAGTGATACTTCCCCTTTATGTGGCATTGGTCGTGGTGCAGTTGGAGTAATGTGTCTAGTTTTGGGCGCCACACTTCAAGAGGGGTGTGGACAACCTTGAGAGGGTTCAGAGGAGGGCCACTTATGTGGTTGGGGGCCTGGAGGCAGAGCCCTACAAGGAGAGATTGAAGGCCCTGGATATCTTCAGCCTCCGCAAGAGAAGGCTGAGAGGTGATCTTGCGGCTGCCTACAAATTCATTTGGGCAGGGCAGCAAGGAATAGGAGACGCTGTTTAGCAGGGCACCCCTTGGAGTAACTAGTAACAGCAATCACAAATTGATGGAGAACAGATTTAGGTTAGACATCAAGAAGAACTTTACAGTAAGGGTTGCCAGAATCTGGAACGGGTTTCTAAGGGAGGTGGTTCTCCCCTACCTGGGGGTGGTCTTTAAGAGGAGGCTAGACATGCACCTGGCTGGAGCTGTCTGACCCCAGCGCTCTTTCCTGCCCAGGGCAGGGATTCAGACTCGATGATCTGCTGAAGTCCCTTCCAAACCAAACATCTATGAATCTATGAACTTGGACAAGTCATTGCACCTCCTGCCTCAGTTTCCCCAGATATAAAATCAGTATCAATATTACACACTAAGTTCAAAGAGATCCTGCCTGTAAAAAACAGAAGGGAACTAATCAGAAGAGATATGGGAAAAACCTGTAAGTAAAAACATAGCATCTCTTGATTCATAAATAATATGATCACATGCGACTTATCTACGATCTATGGCCTCAGGTACTAGATCGGGGGCCAGCCCTGATTGGAGCCAGTTTATGGGGCTGGTCCCATAGGGTGCCATGTGCAGCATGCACCCCACCCTGGCTCCACACGTAGTACACACCTGGAGTGGCAGAGGGGGCCAGCATGAAGGGGCCTGCCATGGCAAGGGGTCGGACCAGATGATCTACTCAGGTCTCTTCTGACCCTAGGAACTATGAGGTGCATGCACGCTGCATATGGTACCCTGCGTGACTGGCCCTATATGCTGGCTCCAGTGCAGCCTGACCCAGCTGGCTCCATCCAGCCTGTGCAGCCCGATAAGTTTGATGCCCCCGGGGCCAGAACAAACAGGTAGAACATAAAGGGGAAGAGACAACTCCAAGTGCTGTCAAACGGACAGAGCACAGAGATGGCAAGGCATAGGAGATGTTTTCTCTCTCTCATCACTTTCAGCCACAGTTACCTGACATCAACATTATTTCCAAGCAGAAATGTGACTATAAAGTTGCATTTACAGGGCACCCCTATCACCTCACTCACCAAGTGCGAAGAAAGTGTCCCGGTCAATGTTTGCAGCTTCCTTGCAATCAAACAGCAAGGAAGCTGCTTCACTTCGAGACAGGAGGCTGGGATCATTCTGGGGCAGAGCAAGCCGTTTCAGCTGCTGGGCGAGGGAAGTCATTTCTTATGTGCCTGCAAAAACCCCCAACAAAACAAGCCATTAACCCCCACTCAAACTTGCCCCCCGTCCAAGTCATATACATGCCAAAACAAAACACCACACCAGACTCTTCTTGGGACCTGCTCTCCCCGCCGGTTTACACCAAACCCGACAACAACATTCCTACCCTCAGTGACTAAAAAGTGCAGGTGATGCGAACTGCAGCTCGGGCCACTGCCCTGCACGGGAGACGAGTGCGGGTGCGGATCCCGCGGGAGAGACGAGAGCCTTCTTGCGACTGTTTCGGCATACATCGCATACTGGGCGCAATGCACAGGTGAGCGGCTCCCAGGCATCTAGGCGGGCCCCGCCGGTAGCACAAACGGTGGCATCGCAGAAATGACAACCCAGCTCTAAAAAAGGGACCCAGGCAGGGTTTGGAAGCGGGGAGCCGCTGCACAGCGGGCTCCCGCCAGCTGCCCCTGGCACATGCAAGCAGGGCAGGGCAGGGTCAACCCTGGGGGTCCCCCAGGTAACAGGCGGGAGGAGACACGCGGCGCCCCCAGAACCCCAGTCCCGGCACCAACCCGGCACGCCGGCTCCACAAGAGGCAGGGAAGCTCCCACGTGGTCCACAGCCAATTTCCCCTCTGACCTGGAAGCAGTACGTCTAGTTCCTGCTGGTGGGGCGGCACGGGGGTGCTGGATTGCTCATGCGCTCTAAGCGCGTAGCGTCCCTGAGGCTGTAGGTTTCCCTCTCCACCTCTTCTGGCTTCTCCAGACTGCAGCAATCTGGCGGGCGCGGCGCATGCGCGGCTGGCCACGTTCAACCGCCCCCCGGCTGGCCAATCGCAGGGCTCCGCGCCTGGCAAAGCGCCAGGATGCAAGTGGCGGAGGGGTTACTTCTGGGCGCCGGAGTTGCGGTTTTTCAGCTCGTGCGGCAGAGCAGGGCCACCTAACCGTGGCGAGGGGCGTCAGGCTGTAGGCACTGGGCCAGCCTCACCTTGGGCAACAGCCCTGCTCTGTGCCTAGCGTGGCTCCTCTCCCCCCAGAGTGCAATGCAGACCCTTCCCCCAGCACGCTGTCCCGCACCCTTGAGCTCCCAGAACCTGGAAGAGTAGGGTTGCCACCTCTCGAGGATTGATATCTAATTCCTGGAGGCTCCAGGGCAATCTCCAGGAGGCTGCTGAGAGTCACCCAGCAGATATACAATAAGGCATTCATTAAAATAGATATTAAATGTTAAATTCAATTTGTACAGCAGTCCAGTGGGTTTTTTAAATGTAGTAAGGATGTGTATTTGCCCTCCAGACATATAGTCTACTCAATACAGTAGACCAGTTGTTATGTCATGTGATGAAACCTCCCAGAATGGGTTCAAATAGTGTTGGCAACCCTGTGGAAGAGGAGAGGGGAGCCAGTGCTCCCAGCCACGGTGGCAGCAGGAGCTATGGGAGGTGTGGCTGTGGGCTGCCAGTCAGGCAGAAGCAGAGCCAAAGAGGCTGAGTGAGGCGCCTAATGCCAGAAGACTAATGGGAAGAAGGCAAAAAGTGCAGTGCGGCTTCGGTCGAGCTGTTGGCTTGGTCAATGCATGTGTGTTTTCTCTCCCAGCGCCACGGGACCTTGGGATGTGACTGGGAGCCAGAGGAAGGCAGATAAAATGTTTTTAAAGTCATGTGAGCTCATTTTCTGCCTTGGGTGTGCTAATTCTGGGTTTGTAAATACTTGCGGGGGGGCAATCCTGTGGAAGGTCAACACATCCAAGCTCCCAGTGCTCTCTGACACCCCTGTTATGTCATGTACCTCCAAATTGAAACTTTTATTTCTTCTTGATGTTTCTCCTCCTGGAATAACCTGCAGGAAGCTACTGAAAGGAATATGGTTTGGGATAAGCTGGTATATGTGGGAAAAGAAAATTGGGTAAAGCTGTTAAAAAAAATCTTGAAAATGGTTCTGTATTTCAGTGCTTTTCAACAGTGTGAGAAGTTAGATTTTTAGGTTTCAAAGTTCTGGCACTATTTTTTGCCTGTTTTAGTTGCTTTTTAATAAGCTGCAGCCAAGATCTGACAGCAAATGCATTGCCTGCTATGGCTACTGTAGATGGCAGTATCTTGCCATACAAAGGACATGCAAGCAGTCAATATAAGTATAAGCCTTGATTTTTCTGAAGTGTTATGTATTTACTTAATTTTGTGCACTGGGAATAGTTCCATTAATGTCAGTGGGGGTGTGAACATGTGTAACGTTAAACATGTCTGTGTGTTTTTGAAGGACTGGGACCAAAGAAAGTACCTGAAGGACAGCACCTAAGCCTTATTTCTGAAGCTATCTATCCTTTCCTCTCCTGAACCAGATGGAGCTAGGTGTTAACTTTGCATAGATCAGCACTCCTGTTTAAAGTGGCACTATTTTTGTACATCTGGGCTGGGAGGGTGAGGAAGGCTATTGTCACAACAAGTGAGCTGTTTAGGGTTACTACCCTGCTGTTTTGATGGTGCTGATCTGATCTGGAGGATGTTTGTTTATCTAACTATTGCCATCTCCCCTGCCTGTTCTCACATCCGGCTCATTTGGCAAATTAGTTGGCATGCTGTGATACAAATCAACGTGCCAGTTTATCACATTATCAGTGTAGCTAACAGCTGTATACATCTTTTTTTGCCCAAGGTCAACAGGAGACTGAATCGTATTAAACATAATCTAGACCTCTGTGCATGTGCATACTTCTGTGTATGAAAGAAAAACATTAGAGTGTGCAGGTTTTCAAAACAGCAGACAGCTATTTTTTTAAAATTAACTTGGGGATAGCTGATTAAAATTGGCTGTTTACAAGCTGTTTCAAATATTCTTGCTAGGTAAATGAGAACTTATAGATTCTGACAGTTGTTTAGGACAACTGTTGCCCTCTTGGAAAGAGGCCCACAAAGACAAGAGGGAGGTTTCTTTTGTTTCATTTAGTTTTGTTTTTTTATGATTTTTTTGTTTCAGCTCGAAGTGGGGGTTCAGAGTTCTCTCAAGACTCCCATCAGGGAATGAATTAGAGCAGGGGTGTCAAATATATTGCCAGTGGGCTGGTTTTGGCCTATGGAGTCACTGTATCTGGCTTACCAGGCTAGTGATGGGTCACTGGAAATTAGGGAGTGTGACCAGCCCCAGAATCCAGAGTGCTTGGGCCTTTGTGGACATGGCAGTAGGTGGCAGGAGGGATAACCAGCTAATGCAGCCCAGCCCAGCCACTGCCACCACCACCGCCACCACTACATGCCCCATGCTGGACCTGGAGCCAGAGCTGTTGCTACCATGTGCTCTGTGCCAGAGCTGAAGCTGCTGCCCTGACATGAAAGACATATAGGGGTGGCAGCTCCAGGTCTGGCATAAGGCATATGGTGTGAGCTGGAGCTGCCACTGCCACTGCCAGCAGAGCCACCCTGTACCTTAGATCAGATCTTGCTTGCAAGGAGCCCTGTGGTTCAGATCAGGCCCAGGGTATGAGGTGAGTTTAATGCTTCTGAATTAAAGGAACCAAGACACTTCCCACTGGCAGAAAGAAATGCCTTGATCAAGCACCAAGGAAGGATGTTCTGAGGAAATACAAAGACACTGAGTGTTAAAGGAAACTATGGGGATAGATTTTGTAATTTTACTGGTTTTGTAATTTCCTAACTTGAAGCTGAATGCAGGAAAAAGCTTTTCCCAAATTCATATTCTCTGTGTTAAACCGGAACTCTGGAGCCTGCTAGAGGGAGGTTTTTGTATTTTAAGCATGACCCTGTTCTTAGTAGTCTGTCTACTGCTTGTTCCCTGCCTTTACTGCATATTCCTAACAGGTTTTATGAAGCTATAGACAAGATTAATTCTATTACTAGTTACTATTAACCACTTGAAACAGTGAAAAAAAACCCAAAAACTATTTCCTGAGTTCTTGGAATTGGGGTGGGAGAAACGGTGAGTTTTGAAGTCTTATTTTTTTTCTGATTTTTATTTTTTCTTAATACAGATGATGTTTGATACTTTTTCAGAAGAGATTGAGGGCACTTGTGAGAGAGCAGGGGGAGAAAAATTGAGATGGGGTGGGGGACCCTAAAGGTCCCTTTCAATTCTGTGTTTTTAATTCTAATAATAAAATGACTTGCTTTGAATGTTAGGAATATTCTTGGCTCCCATGCGAACTAGTACCGGGATCAGGTTTGAAAAGACTGGCCTACAAGGTACAAAAGCAGTTATCTTGCTTGAGCAAGTGCATGCTTGTCTACCATCTGTTTCATCTCAAACCGCTTCACAAATGATAGCAAGTGAGTGTGTTCATCCACAGCTGAAATGTGATTCTTTTGGGGGAGATTCTGTGACAACTGTTCACTAGCATGCTGTGACAGTACTCAAAAACGAAGGAGAGGAATTGAAGAAAACTTGCATGCAGAGCCTGCAGAGGGGATTTAAGGAAGCAGAAAGGAAATGTCCAGAGGTACAATTTGGCTTACTTGTATGGCACCCAACTCTTAAGAATTCTCAAAAGCTTCTTAGTTCATGCAGATTGCTAGCATGTCACTTTTGTGTCTCCTCTATAGCTCCTCCAGTTATACAGTACCCCCTAGCATCATTTTGGAGGATTAGATCAGTTCTGATTCAGAAGGAAGAGTGCTACTGGCTTGAACAGTCATCTCTGTTTGCCATCCACCTTATGCATTCCCTGAGATTTCCCACATTATTGTTTAAATACAACTCTGCAGTGCTTCTGAAATTTGACAGGAGTTCAAGGTAATACTCCTGTCAAATTCATCCTAGTGTGAACTTATTACAATATCTATAATGTTTCTTTTAGTTTTTGCAAGGGCTAAAATTTTCAGGGGTGTGTCTTTTTTCCCCTTTAAAGCAGTAGCACCCAAGTCCACCAGATGAGTGGTGCAGGGTTGTCCTTCCAGCTGGATCCTGCATGGGGTTGATTTGTGGGTGCAGCCTGGTATGCCAGCCTGACCTGACTCTGTGTACCCACATCCAGTCACTCACTGACCTGATTTTGTGAATCCAGTTCCAGCTCTGTGCTGGGGCAAACTAGTATGCAAGGACAGATTATCCAGCCTGTGTCATGCTGGTTCATGGGTGACCAAGCCTGGGGATTACCCAGGGACAGAAGAAGCAACCAAGATCCAAGGGGAGTGTGCAGAGACTGAATATAGGGGAGCCAGGAAGCCAGACGATTTGTCTGGGGAATCAAGTCACAGATCCAGAGTCAGGCAGAGTGCAGGGTCTGGAGGCTAGCCAGGTCAGGTGTGTGGAAGATTAAACCAGTGTCAGGTTAGGGAGCCAAAGGGTCAGGCCAAACTCAGGGTCCATGGGCAAACTGGGTTGGATAGCCAGATAATCTATCAGCTTATGCCAGTAGAGGCACAAGCCAGGGATGCAGGGGCCTGGGTACAAGATTGAGTCTTGTTGCCTAGACACTTCCCCTTCCAGGCCAGGATTTTTTATGGGAAGGAGTAAAGGGTCCACTGATCCTAATTAGCCACTCTAGGTGCAGGGAGTGGGCAGGTAGCTACACCCAGATACTGGGTTCTGACCACCTATTCCACGCCAATCCTCAGGTGAGGAGCCAGTAGACTCCGATGAGTGACTGACAGGCAGGTTGAGGCCCTAAGGTTTGAGACTGTGGTCTGAACCTGCGGGGCTCCCAGGAGTTGTGGAAACTTGGCAATTAACACTGCCACTGTTCCCCTGCAGGGAGCCCTGTGGGCCAGAGGTTGAGCACCACTGCTTTAAAGCAAAAGTAGGTATTTGTTTGTGTATAGTTGATAGATCATCTTACCAGTCAGCTATCATATGTCCTTGAATTGAACTTGACAGTTTCTCGATGAAGTGGGGTTTTTTTCTGTTTTGTCTTGTGCTCTGCTAAGTATGAATGTTTAAATATTTTGGTAACATTTACTGTGGCCATTTGAAATTGGCTGTTGTAATCAGAGAACTGACATTTGTGACATGTATGGCTACCAGAGAACTGAAGCAGTTGTTACACGTGTGGGTCTCCTCTATGAGTACAATTCAGACCAGGCAGCCACACAGGTTTTGCATAACAGAAGTCTGCATTTTCATTTCAAGGAGAGCCCATATCCTAGTGCTGAAATCTGTCTGGAACCAGATACAGCAAAGCTGCAGTGGCAAATGCATGAAGTTTTTAGGTTGTAGCTGTATTGATCTACAGGCGAAAAGAATTAGAACTTGTTGCAGTGATATCTTTTATTAGACCAACTAGATATGAATTTTCATTTCCACCCAGGACAAATTTTACAACCTTTGCATTCTCCTCTGCCCAAGGAAGGGTGAGGGGTGAGTGTCTGAAAACTTGCAAATAAAGCCTTTTTCTTTTTGCAAATATCTAGTTGGTCTAATAAAAGAGAGAACCTCTGCCACAAGTTCTGATTCCTGAAGTATTGAATGGGTTGTTAGAATGTTTAGAAAAGCTGTTTCAGAGAAAGTAGTGTAAAAGAAAAAAAATAAGGAAGTAGCCCGCTGTTAAAAGTATACACCCCCAATTAAGTGACACCTTTCATAACTGCAGAGAAGAATCTGGTCCAATCAAGCTCTGAAGGCTTCAGTGAAACAAAGAAATTCAATCAAGCCAATCAGGAACCTTTGGTTAGAATCATATTTACCAGCCATCCATAAATAGGGAAGGAAGTGGGGAGGGTAACTCTTCAGCATCTGTGGGACTGGTGTGCGTACCAAGACACTTGCCTGATGGAACATAAAAGAAGGATCCCCCTTCTGTCCCTTCATCCCTTCCCCACCCCCTGCTGTGGAGAAGCAGGCTGAGACCACTCTGTGGCAGAGAGACTTGTCCCATAAGATTATGCTTATCCTCAGCAATTAATTTTGTTTTTGTCCATTAATCAATACATTTCTCACATTGGTTGGAATGACTCAAAGTCCCATTTAAATTCTTTTTCACCCTTCCCACCTTGCTCAAAAATTGTTTACACTATGCAAAGCAATTCTATATTTGTTCATTTTCAACTGATGTTGCTCTGGCTATTCTTCAAGTGGAAGGAGGCAAATGCATTCCCTGACATCATGTGGGAGGTAAGGAATACATCTCTAATGTGTTGTTATAGGATTGCAGGCCTACATCTTCTCAGGTTTTTAGGTCATTCTGCCCTATCCACCCCTCACCTAGCAGTCATCCTTCACCTTCAGGATAGAGTTGCTGCCATTTTGTTATTACCCAGACACTACCTCTATGCAGTTTATCCTTGATAGGGACTTAATGCTACCTCTGGTGCTACCTAACTTTTTCTTATAGACGGCAAGATAGAATTAGCTATATCAGGTAAGTTTGAATGCCTGTGAATGAAGAATTAAGACTGGTTTCTACCCTGTGGCTTGATTATCTACTTGCTACACCAGCATAAATTAGCAGCAATTCTGACAAGGTCAGTGGAGTTATTCTAGAGCATGACTCCTGTACCTGAAGAGAGAAATAGTCAGGCCCCCTATGTGGATGGTAGTCAGGAGGGTACAGAGGGCTGAGTTGAAGCTTGGCAGAATAGGAAAAGGGAATAGAAGCACAAATTTTGATTCTTTCTTTAGCTGAGCTGAAGTCAAATGCTGGGAGGAGCTCACTTGCTAGGTAGAATCTATATGTCATTAATTTACCAAGGAGTCTGGCAGACAGTACCATATTTCCGTTACTGTTTTTGGAAGATGCATTGCTGATTTCCACAACAGTAAGCTCTGCATGTAGTTGGATTCCAGAGCTAATAATAAATGGACAGTCCCTGGATGGGTGGAGGAACTATTCAGAGCCTAATTTTACTGCATTTTAGACTTCCTGGCTAGCGGACTGTGAAGTGTCTGTTTTTAATCAAAACCACTAGCTGATAAGAACTTGTTCATACATTTTACCAATCCTTTTAGACAGCCACAAATAAACAGTCAAGACCATGTGACCAGGAGAGTGCAAGGAAAGGACTCAGCATAGCACAAAGAAGCTCTGTGCATGCATGTCTGTGTAGCCTATATATATTTTGGCACTAAAGCTCCCCTTCCCACTCCTGCCTACACTTGCCCAAAGAGAATAGAGGCTAGAGACCATGAGAAACCAAGAAAAAAGACCTAGGACATTTATAAACGTGCTCCGGGAGGGGGCTTTAATTAGTGCGACTCTGAGAGCCGTGTTAATTAAAGTACCTGGAGTGTCACATGTATCAGTGTTCCTGCGCTGAAATGTGGCAGTGGGGGTGCTTTAACTTAAGCTTGTTAAATGAACTAAAGCACCACCATGTAATTACAGAGCACTGGAGCAACCTCCCGGCATGTGTATAGGAGCCCCTAGTGATTATCTTAACACCGAACTGTTTGATGAAGCAAAGTACTACCACATTTTATTGCTATCAAAGTACAATTTAACTTGAATCAGTTTTCAGGGACTGTGCATTTATTACAATAAAATAATTCAGCAAGACATCTCATCAGAACTGCTACCAGTTTAGCCCTTTGCCATGTGTTTTATTTACTGGGTTGAGAGGTGTGATCTGCGGTACAGAGCAATTGGAAAAGATATCTACATCAGATAAACTGTTACCGGCAGAAAAAATGAGCCATGTGGCAGATGTGAGTCATATTGCTTAATGTACTTAGGGAAACCATTCAAAGACTGGTGGTGAGGGCAGTACTACCAGCTAAACAGAACAAATTAGCTGGATATAACATTTGATTCTCCATAAAAATGCATATTGGCTTGAACGTAATATCAAACAAGTAGAATAACACTCTGGTTTTTTTGTCACTTACCTTTCAATATTAGGGCTATACTAGTTATAGAAGTTGGAAGAAAATCAAAAGTCAAAGGTGAAAATCAAAAGCAAGTAGTTGATAGATGTGCCAGGTTAGAGCATTTTTCCTTTTTCACTCAAATAAAACCAAAAGAAAGAAAGAAATAAAAGCAGCAAATCATATATGGTACAGCTGTCCATTCCTGGGTCACAGCTGTTTGAACCTCTACTTGCTTGTCAGCTAGCCAGTTGCTAAGTTTTGTTTGAAATGTTAAGATGAACCACAGTTCCCTTCCTGAAAGAGAGATACTGTTATCCATATCTATAGGTGCTAAATATAAATAACAGCCCTTCCTTTCAGGCTGCTTGTTCAAGCCAAGAGCCCTTCTCACTGCTTCAATTGCTTTTTTGCCATTAGTGGTCAGCAAATATTTTGAGTTGAGATGCAACATGGGTAATTTTCTTAAAACAGCTTTCATTTTTGAAGATGATATGATCCATTTTCAATACCAAAATGGAGAGGAAGGTATCCAGAATGTGCCTCAGTGGGGAATTATAACAATTAAAGCCCATCCAGTTACACACTGTTGAGCTTTAAGTAATCTATGTTTTATTGTTGTTTTGTTAACAAATGTTGTGTCTAAATGCACTAGGCTGCTGCTTCCTGTACATTTATATTGTATTTATCATACTGGAGTCTGGATTTCAATTGGAACCTGTAAGCACTATTGTGGTTGTGGTGGTGGGAATGATGAGGATTTAAAAAAGAGACTCTTCTTGACTACTGGAAAGTAGAGCAATTCTTCTGTTGCAAAGAACTCAGAAAGACCCCAGAATGTTTTCAACAGTGTGAACTCCTATTTGAAATCTCTGGGTTTGTCTTGTGAATCATGTAGGTATTTGCACAGCTAACAGTGCTAACATTACACAGCATCCTGCAGCACCCTGGAAGATCCCTTAAAAGGATCTCTTGGTATCCTAGGTGCTGTGACACCCTGGTTGAGAGTCACTTCTCTATACAGTATAATATTGGATATAGGAAATATATTTTTTAAAACAATGGTAGGTCAATAATTTACTAAATTATTAGACAGAAAAACTGGATCTAAATATTTTGTAACTTTGCCTGAAATGACTACAAGTTAGACCAGACAGGGTTCTTTGGGTAAACATGATATCTTCTATTAGCCAACTAAACAGTTGGAAAATTGATCTTTGCAAGCTTTTGGGCACTGTCGCAGGGCACTTAAGCGCCCTGCGCCTAAAATGGAAGCAACCCGTGAGAGACCCCTAGTGGTGAGAAAGGGGAGGTTCAGCTGCCAGTCACCAGGGTAGCACAGGTGTGGGTTGCCGAAACAACCAGTTTGGCCAGCTGACTGGAAGGGGCAGGGCCTGGCCTATATAAACAAGCCAGGCTGAGGCTGGAGGTCAGTTCCCCTCAGGTAGTCAAAGAAGGTGGAGCTCTGTTGGAGCAAGCTGAGTAGAGAAGCGTAATGGCCTGAGACCCTTCTGTGGGATGATACAGGGTGGAGGAAACCCTGGTAGGGAGATGAATGATGGACAGCCAGTTGACTTGGAATTTATGTTGTAGCCCAGGAGTTTTCTGTTTTGTTGTTGTATAAGACTGGAGGACCGGGTGAGGCTGTAGGGGTTGGAGGAGGCCTCATAGGAACTCCCCAGTAGCGTGGGGGTTCCTGGCACCAGATAGGGCACTGTGTTTTGGGGTATATCGACCCCAGCCCCGGTGTGGGCAGTGTCGTGAGGGAAAAGCCCCAGTGAGGGTGCAGGCGAGAAGCCCCAGTGGGGCACAAGACCCAAGAAGGCGGGTCTGGGGGCCAGGCACAGCTACAGCCACCTGAGCCTCGGTGAGAAGCCCCAGTGGGGCGTAAGACCTGAGGAGGGGATATAGGGGCCAGGCACGACTATGGCCACCTGAGCCCCAATGGTGAGAAGCTCCAGAGTGGGCACAGGCGAGAAACCCCAGAGAGTGCTTGTGTTAAGGCCCAAGGAGGGGATTCGGGGCCAGGCACAGCTACAGCCACCTGAGCCCCAATTGCGAGGACACGCCCCAGTGCGGGCAGTGGGTGTGGAGACAGGCCCCAGTGCGGGTAGCAGCCGCCAGACAAGCCAGAGAGCATCCATGAGGGCATGGGCAACGGAGAGAGACAAGCCTGAGGACTCGTGGGGGAACGGGTGATTGTAGGACCCACACGTGGCCCCAGAGGCTATAGTGCACAGTGTCAGTGAAGGCAGGCCACAGATGGAGACATCTCAGGGCACCGTGCCAAAGAGGGTAAAAAGGCAGCCTCCCTTTAACAATATTACCATCAAAGACGTGGTGGGCGAGATAAAGAGGGTGCATTGAAACCGATTTGGCACGGTAGGTAGGGGGCACTAGGGGAGTTCACAGCACCCCTAAGTCGCGCCCTGCCACAGGCACAAACACCCTTCTTCAGGCATAGGGAGAATCTACTGGTATTTGTGTGCTTTTCTGGGTGGATTAGAAACCAATATGCAAAATGCAGGTCTTTGAAAATGCAAATGTATGGCAAGGAGGATCAGAGGTCATGGAAGACAATAGGTGCTAGATGGGTAGTTGGGGTAGGGGGGAAATGTTGACCTGCTGACAGAATGTAGCTGGCAGGGCTGTACGAAGCTTTGGCCCCTGATTTTGATTCGATGGAGATTCAGCCCGATTCAGTGGCCGAATCTCCGAATCCAGATCGAATCAGGAGACCCTTTGCTCTCTCTGAATGGTATCAGAACCCTTCAAATTGATTCGGAAAGATTCAGAAAGATATTGTTAGGGTGACTAATTAGATTTTGGGAAGCACTGGATTTGCAGCTGAATAAAGGCTTTAATATGTGTCTCAACAAAAGCTGCTGGTCACAAGGCAGAATGATATATTCAAAATAGCATTGCAAATGCTTAGGTAAGCAGCTTTTTAACAAGGTCATTCTGTTAGATCCCATTGTGTAAGAAGAACAAGATGCAGCCCAGCAGCTATTGTCAGGAGATAAAGCAGAAGCAAGACCTTGGAGATGGTGCTGAAATCAGCCAAGAACCAGCAAGAAATGACAATTCACTGAAAGAAGCCGGGGTCAAAATCTTATGCATGTGCTCTTAGCAGAGAGGCATGTAAATGAAGGAAATGCATAGGGAATTCTAAGCTAATGAAGTAAACAGTAAACAGAGGTGGAGCTTGAAATGGGAGGAGAAATGGGTGGAACAGAAAGGGACGGAGGTGGAGTAAATGTTAATAAGCATGAATCAAGGTGTATAAAATGTGAAAAGAACTATTGTTCAGTGCGGCTCCCCGGTTTGTTCGTTTTTTGGGAGCTAGTCTGAAGCTGTCTCCATTTTGAATAAAGCTGTTGCGAGCAATGTGTGCTAGTGTTTGCTCCCTGCTTGCTCTGGCTAATGGGTAACAGGATCCATGAGCAATTGGATCATCGTCCCCCTAGCCATTGGGTGCCACATGAAGTCAGGGTCTAACAGATATGACAATTTGGGCATAGACATAGCTTTAGATGTTTTTTCTGCCTCAAAGTATCAGGCGGCTTGTGAATGCTACAATGCTGGGGCAGATGGAGCATCCCACAGGAGCATGTGGGGGGACCCCAGCACGCTCGGCAGTGGACCAGAAGTGCAAGATTTGCATTTGTGAATAGTTGGGATGTGACCTTGGAAGAACCTCTGCCCTATTCATGCATGGCTTAAATAAATATAATCGCTTCTCATTTTCTAAACGCTTAACCCCTATTAGCCCTTACGTCATTTTTGTGAAGTAGGTAAATGTTGCCCTAATGTACAAAGGGAATATTGGGAAAAAAGGTTAAATGATTTGCCAAAGACTGCATAATAAGCCCAAATGCCTTACTCTGGTCTGATCTCCTCTCTCTGTTACATCAGTGCAAATCACGTGGAAGTCAGTGTTGATGTACTGATGTACATGCAAAGCTGATTTGGCTTTTGCTCATTTGACAGATTAAAGTTGCTCCCTTCTACTTATTCCATAAGGGTGTTTTGAGTATCAACCAAAAGACCAGATTCATTCCAGGAGCCAGCAACTACACCAGGCTTGCATTTGAATCATTGTCAAACAGTTGGAGATCATGTGGCAGTACAAAAGCTCTGTGTATTCATTTGCATCTCTACCGTGCCTTCTGACTGACTCCAGACTAACACAGCTATCTTCCTCTCTAAAGCTTATCACCATAGTTAGTTATTGCCTGAAATTTCTGATTTAGTTCAAAATATTTGTTGACCATTACCTGACACGGCTCTCTTCTCATTAACACCCACAGCATTGCTGAACAGTGAAGCACATCTTTAAAAAATGTTCAGGGTGCTGTTGGCCGCAGGCCACGTGGCTCAGAGAGGGATTTTTTTAATCTTCTGACATTCTTGAAGTGCTCACAATATAGTTCAGTTAGAGGCTTTAGCACTCCACTTGAACTGTTAATTTATTTCTTGCTTACTCTCTTTGAAGATAAGTTTGAGCCAACATGTGGAACAGGAGCATGGCCAAGGTTTTGAGAACACATGACTGTTCTCCCGAAAGTTTTTCATAGGCTATTCTATACCCCCAGTCCATCCCTTGTCTCTCTGAACCATTTTGAAAATTCTGGATCTGTCTCACCATTTTTTCCAATCTTATGCCAGCACTATTTGTAGTTTCCCACCTGTCATAGTGTGTATTACATTGTGACGTCTGTATAGTGGTACTGCAGTGCTCACACATTAATAGACTAGGTAAGTGATTGCATATAGCATTTCCTTTGGCATCATAATTCTAATGTAGACAAGGAACTTTTGACTTCTGAAATCTTTGCTTGTATCACCCTTGTGAGATACATTTGAAGTTGCCCAGGCAATATCTGTAAAACTAAGAGTGAAGTCAGTAGAGATGCAGGAGAAGCAGCTGTCCCTCCTTTGGTAGGAATTTTACAAGGAAGCAGGGAACAGTGTAAGAGTCAACTGCCCCCTTTATTCTTGGAAGTAATGAGCTGTGTAGTCTAGGTTTTTATTGGCAATAGTCACTTCTAACTTCTTCACTATGTTGGATGCTTCAGTATATGTATGAAGTAGTACACAGAATCCATACAAACACATGTGGAGAGAAAAACCCATTTCTTCAAAAAAACTTAGCTCTAAATGGATGAGACAGACGGACAAGAAGCAGAAGCAATTATTTCCTTTGTTTTACAGATGGGAAATGGCAGTACAGAGAGATTGTTCCTGGTCACTTCAAAAAGAGCAGTGAGGCTGCTTATAAACCCTTTTGAACATCTCATCTTAAGTGACTTATTCAAAGTCATGGAGGCCATCTCCTGAGTTTTAGGCCAACGCTACTTTCCTTCCTCTCAAAATGTTGGCAAAAGTTAGTGGTGGCAGCGCAGTCAGCATTTTCTCTGTAGTCCTGCTCTATGCATTGGTAGTATCTGTATATCCTATAAATGCTGCACCTCATCCACAGCTATGTTTCAATGGCAGATGAAATTATTCCTAAATATAGTTTGTAAAATGCTTTGAGATCCTTCAACAATGTCAGCAGTTATTTTGAACCCAGAAGTGAATCTTACAGCTCTGTGTGTTTCTTTCCTTATCTCAAGGACATTACTTCAAGAAGAATTTAATAAGAATATTATAAATATCTCCATACAATTCTGACAGATACTGCTCTGTTCACAATTGAAGATCCTAACTTAGCAGTCTAATAATGGTATTTTAATTTTAAACACCTTTAACTGCTGATCTTGTTAGTAAAATCATCTAACTAATGACTTGTTCTTATACATTTGGGTTCATTTGGAGAAATCGTCTCGTAGAAACATGGTTACAAAGTTTATGTTAACAGCCCAGTTTAAAAATCATTTCTTAAAACTCTGGAGCAGGGTTTCCCAACGTTTTCCAACTCAAGGCACACTTACATTAATAACATTTTTCTGCGGCATGCCTGTTAAGGCATTCCCTATCCTCATACCTATTGTAGCTCATTGCCACAGCAAAATTCCACGGCATATCTGTTCATTTCTGATGGCACACTTTTGTGCCACTACACACTGGTTGGGAAACACTGCTTTGGAGGCCAAAGAATGAGAAAGGGGTTAGTTGGTTGAAAGATCAGGTGAACACTAGAAGTTGAAAGAGTTAATTCTTGACAGGACAGTGAGGAATCTGTAAGAACAAAAAAAGGATACAAAAATACAGTGAAATATGATCATTTCTATTGGTTAAAATGATGCGGTGGGACAGGTTGTTTAAAGTTGGTGTAGGGTGGTGAAAATTGTATCTACTTAACTGAGAAAATCCATTTGATTTGCAGGGTGTATCTACATGAGTGTGTATGTGCGTTTTGCAGTGCCTCAAAAACTGATTCAGTCAGCTCAGCTATTAAATAAAAGTACAGCAAAAAAGCCCCACTTAAGTCCCTGATCTTCACAGATGTTGGTCGTAGTAACACACTGCCTATTCGGGGCGTGGTGAGGCTCAGTGTGGGAATGCACTGAGTTTAAAATAAAGCAGCATTTTTTTTATATTTGCAAGCACCCAACAACATTAAAAATATTGCAGTAGTGATTGTATATACTAAGTGGATTCAGTTATTTGCAAAAAGTATTAACCACTGCATTCAGAATTCCAGATGACTTGGTTTCCAGTGATTTAGGGGTGGCTAATCAGTATGAGCAGGTACTCAGTGTAAATGTAACTATTTGAGACCTGTTATGTAATAAGAATAATGACCACTGTTCTTCTCGTTCAGGTCACATGACTAAGGCCATAGACTGAAATGTAGCATTTATTTACAAACCAGCATTCTTCTGTCTTAAGCCCTTAGCATACTAAGTTCTTTGCATACATTTCTGACTATGAAGTGAATTCTCGACCAAAAAGTTGACACTTTTTGGCTGTTCCATCACTAAGCCTTTCCATTAGCAACCATCCTCATTCATGCCAAAGTATTGAATGGTATAATGCAAAAGTCAGACTAAGATGATTTGAATCTAGGTCTCCAGAAATAAAAGACTGTTGCACTAAGCTGCTGCTCCACCCAGCCCCTTTTCCAGTCTTTCACTGCAAAATACTGATGGTTAACTAAACCTCTTCCTTACTCTTGCACACTGAGTAGCAGACGGCATCCTATGGTTCCACATGGCAGAGATTAAAAGGGCAAATGAAGATGTAGTGATTCTACTATAGTTTCCTCAATAGAAACCAGTCCCCTCTTATCACTTGATATCAGTCACAGATAATTCTCAAATACACTGTGACATTGTATTTCTGTGTCACCTGGTAAGAACATTACGGGTCCTTTGAATGTTTTTTTCAACTGTGTCAGGAGAGTGGAGAGCTCTAGAGAGATCCTTGCAGTCCTGCAAGAAGTTCCAGCCTTTTAGCTATTCCAGCTCGGCAGGGGGCAACCCCGCTCTCTGATTGGCTACTTCCTCGCATGCCCACATCTTGGGGTTGGGGTAGCCAATCTGGGCTGCTTAGGAAGCAGGCATGAAAGTGCCCATCAGTACAGAGCAGCTCTACTCCCTATCTGTTTTCTCAGAGCATCTTTTTTTGCTCCTGCTCAGCCACTTCCCAAAACACCTAGACTGATAAAAGGGAGGGGTGAAAGATGCCTATGGCTTCCCTGCCCCATCCTGCAAAGGGGAGAGGGGACTCCACTGTGGTTGGGGAAATGAGGGGGTTGAATCCCAGGAGGTGAGGTTGGTAGAACTCAGGAGCAGGCTGGCAAAGACTAAAATGGGTGTTGGAGAAAAGGATTGATTTGGCAGTAGTGGGACAAACTTGCTGTGATGGGTAGATGTGTGCGGCGTGAGAGCACCCGCAGCAGGAACAAAAAGCAGAACCATCTATTTGAAAATTTACCAGCTACAGCTCACACAAGAATAGATTTATTTTTTCTGGAGAGACTGGTAAAACTTACAAAACAAATTCTAAAAACATGTGGTATAGACATTGCCCAGAATTTACTTAATGCAAAGATTTTCCTAACAGAAGTTTGACTATTTTGCACCTATGAAACTTCTCATCTGGTGCTTAATGAGTAGCTAGAAATTTGTTTTTTGCTTTATAGTTCGTAATTATTTATGAGAAGTAAGTGGGTCAACTGTATAGTTGGGAGAGCTGTTGGACAAGCGTTCAGGAATTAGATCTTCCTTAGAAGTTTTCAAGAGCAGATACGATGCACTTGGCTGGGATGGTTTAGTCAGTGATGATCTTGTCTTGAGCAGGGGGGTTGCCTAGATAACACTGTGAGGTCCCTTACAACCCTACTTTATGATTGAGTGCCCTTCCTGAAGTTTAAGCCTGCAGAAGTTTGAGCTTAGAGTTAAGGAAGGGCACTTGGTGCTCAAACATTTCTCCAGCAGCTCTCCTAAGTATACAGTTTGTTCAGTAAGATATCACAAGAAGTCCTTTCTTAGACATTTCCTGAACCATCACATCTACAGCAACACTCCAACCTACTGTATAATTATTTACTGAAGCACAAGTGATGATACAGTAGTAAAAAAGAGAATCATAAAATATATTTACAATGTATATATTTAGATACGTATGTATAAATTGGGTTGCTTTATGACTATCTGCTACAGGGTCTAGCCTTCCTAAGGTATTTGCCTTCTTGCACTATGATCCTAATTTAGAAGCACACCCTTAACCTTCAACATGGGTTCAACTTTTGAAGTAAATTATGAGTGTATTTGTGTAATGTAGGTGAGAGAGGAATTGGTCCAGGTAGCATATTTTGCCTAGACCATTAAATGTTAATCTTAGATTATAGTAAGCGTAGTAATGTAGGGGAGTGAAGAGTTGCTGTGAGAATTTTAAATATTCATTTCCTGACT
Source organism: Crocodylus porosus (assembly GCF_001723895.1). Lineage (NCBI taxonomy): Eukaryota > Metazoa > Chordata > Crocodylia > Crocodylidae > Crocodylus > Crocodylus porosus. The sequence continues at coordinate 96,608,456 of NW_017728943.1, read as the reverse complement.
GCCTTGTGCATCTAGATTTGCAGTCATAAAGTTACACCCATAGGTTATTTACTATCTATCTAGGCATATTGGATTTAAATTTTTTTTCTTTCCGAAAGTCGAGTAGAAATGGTGCGGCAGCAAGTTGAAATTTGGATACGTGCTATCCAATTAATTGCTACTCACCGTTGCAGCTCACCCATATTCCCTTATGGGAGACCTACCACTCAAACCTGACCTCTTATTTGGGTCAATCTACGACTGACTTTCAGCACTGGTTAGTATTTTCCTTCTTGTAACAGAGGGCAGAATTATGCCCAATACAAGTTGTAGCACAGGGATGACCTTTGCTTGAGATACCTGGGTAAGTGTTAATAATAGATTAGATATAGAACAAAGTAAAGCTGCCAATTCCCAGCAGAAATGCTGCCTTCTAGAAAACTAAACTGATATGACATAGTCAGCATGGGATGTGTCTGCCTGCATTTCTAATGACAGTCCTACCTTTCCAGTGTTTGCCTTATAGTATACAGAGAGTTAAGGGTTTCCTCATCAAATTTTCCACCAGATATTTGCCAAGCTCTTGCCTCAGTAGTCACCTGACTTTATACATGTATGTTTTCTCATTTGCAGCTAGGTCTTGCCCAGGGCTAAGCATTCTCTTCTTCCTATTAATTTCAGTAGGAGCTGAGGCACTTTGCTAGATCTGGCTTTTATTCTCTGGTTTGTGTTTCAAGCCTGTTCTATTTATTATTTTTTCTGTTGGTGTATATGACTTTCTGCAGTGGCTCATCATGTCCCCTTTGCCCATCTCCCTGTTGTAGAAAAGGAAGAGACTCATGGGCCGGGCAGCTATGGAAGAACAGTAGGTACTATATTATAATGCATTGTCAGCTAGATTTTATTTTTAAATGTACAAGTTGTAATCAGCTCCCTGACCTCAAAATGCACCCACCAAAATAAAAAAAAAGATACCCTACAGTTCTTATATACCGTAACACATGCATTTGCACATAGTTATACACATACACAAGCACACATACATATGCACTAACACAAGTGCAAGCCACAGAACCACTGAAGAGATACTGTACACAGAGGTGATATTTTTTTTATAATGAGCCTTCCCTCCTATAGATAAATCTTTGCTTTTCACTGTCCATAAAACACCAAAATGTAGTTGTATAACTTCTTAATAGCACATCATCGCAAAGACAGAAATTGCACCCACTTCTTTATATCAGTGGATCATCCTGCTTCAGCCAATCAGGCTGGACAGCTGCCTCGCAGCTTGCAAACAGGGGACAGAGAGAGGGGAGGATGTTCCAGGCTGCTGAGCCATGTGACAGCCAGTGGGGATAATAGGCAGCAGTAATGAGGTGGAGCTGGAGCTTCTCCGGGGACTCAGCCACAGGGACCTGCGGCAGCAGCAAGGAGGGAGGGAGGGAGTGGAGGTCACCACAGGTCAGCTCCTACCTGCACCCTAACAGCTTCAGCCACTCCTGAGACAAGATTTGTCACTATTAACATCTTGTTGCTTCAAAAGCAGAAGGAAATCCCACTCCCCCAACCACTGCTGCATATCACCAATCAAAAAGTAAAATATTTCTTTAAAATCCCACAGCAAGCACAGAATTGAATCTGCTCCTTAAGCAACATGAACCAGATAGAAACAACCATGCAGTACAACTACCAGTACGAAGAGGACGAATACATGATCCAAGAGGAAGAATGGGACAGAGACCTACTTCTGGACCCAGCATGGGAGAAACAGCAAAGGAAGGTCAGGAGATAAAATAAACTGCCTGTGTGTGTGTCTGTATATGTGGAATAATTATCACCTCCTTATTATAATACTGCATCTGGAATTGTCAGTGGGTGTACACCAGGGAATCAGTGTCTATAATTTTGTATTGCAATCTGTTATCAACTGTTTTTTTATATAACATAGCTAAAAAGCATACATAACTTATAAAATGCTCTTTCACTTTAGGAGCCCCTAGTTCTAGTGACAAACAAGTGTTTCAGTATTTTCATGTTCACCTCTTGATTGGTGACAGGATTTCTAAAATCATGTTTGGGGCCAGATTTTCAGAAAGTGGTCTTTGAATGTGGGTGTGCAGCTATTAAAAAATAAGGTAACTGCAAGTATAAATGGGAAGTTATGCATGGAATTGCCCAACATCCAGGTGCAAACAAACATGAGCAGTCACGAGTATTCCCAGAAAGAACTGAAGAGGCCGGTCTTGAAATTGTGGTCCGTTAAGTCAATTTTGAATAGAATTTACTGACGGGTCCACTGAACAATCTGGCTGAGAAAACATTGTCTGGAGTAATATTCAGGCTTAGTTTTAAAAGCTCCCTTTATTCAGTGACTTAGGGATTGAAAGGTACCCATCTCTCATCCAGTCACGTCGCAGAAACAATCCCATAAAATCCTTGGAGCGTCTCACTGTAGAAGCAAAGTTTCTGCCTTTTGCGTGTGAAAGGACCATTGTCCCATCACAGAAGCTAGTTTCTCAGCACCGGTGAAATTTATAACCCTACTGAAAGCATGGTCAACACCTCTAATACTCTAGTCGATAATCACTATGGCATCTTTAGCACATGAAAAAGTGGGAACTGCTTAAGCTCAAAACACCTCTTTGTAAATTGCATAGGAGTATAGAAAGTCTGGCTTTTGAAATGTTTGTGTTACTTGTTAAAGCAAAAATTAATTTTTGCAATTCCCAGCTGTCAGGTCTGGGGTAAAAAGGTCACTGGCTGGCTGCAGAAGTACAAAATATAGCCTCCATCAGGCTATTAGACTAAATTCTGTTTCTTAATATATAACAACAGTTGTCAGGGAAAAATTTAGCCAAAGTGTAGATATCAAACTGCATGTGTTGGTATTTAAAGGCGGGATTTGACCCATTGTAATACCAAATTCTACAAATTGTAAAATTATAGAAATTGATGCTGTATAAACTCCCTAATAAAGTAAGAGTAATTAATTAGTTGACTCTCATAGATATGCTGGAAATTAATAGTGAAGTCTTGCCCCTGCATGAATGTGTCATCTTTCTCCTTTGAATTCAATAGGGCCAGCATTTCATTTTACTTCTAGCAAAAAAATTGCAAACCTCCCCATGATTTTTTTGTTTTTGTTTGTTTAGATGTCAAGTGGCAGCAGCTGCCCAGACACAACTGTGCAATGTGCATGAGTAACATGATAAGAGATGGGGATAGCTGGAATTCTGGTCCTTGCGTGATACTGACTGCTATTTCAATTGCATCCTCAGAACCAGTAATAAAACTGCACCAGTCAACAGTGAAATTTAGTTCAGCTTGACTTCTTTTTACCTGATGAGGAAGTGATTCTACTTTACTGTAACCTATGGCCAACTAAAGCATGGAAAACACTTCACTGTTACAAATGAATCATCTTGATCTCTTCAGCAAAAGCTAAGAGCCTAATAATACAATTTCTAATTTGTGCTGCACAACTACAGCAGTTCTGGGAACCAGCTGTGCCATTTTATACACAGGCATTTTGTACTTCCAAGTGGCATTAACTAGATTTTTTTTACTTTAGTTTGTGATAATAGCACCCTGCCCTTTCTGAGTCTTCATGCTCTACAGAGTGGCTGATGTTCACATGGACTACTGTGTTTATGATGATAACAGAGTGGCAGATCAAAAGCTGTCAGTTGCTTCAGAAGAGTTTTCCTGTAGTGCAAACTGACTGTTCAGAGATTTTTGGATGTTGGGAGGTGTATTTGAGTTTGAAGTAAATCTGATTTGTTCCACTTTTAACATTTTTTTTGGTAAGGAAAAGCTCAAGTGAGTTGCTAAAGCAGACACCTTATTTCCATCCTTGGGCTTTTACTCATTTGATTTTTCAGTCCAGTTAGAACATGTGGCATTGGAAAGTTCAGAGTAGGTTGATAAATTAGGTGTATTGTTGCTTTGTTATTCTACATTGCTAGAGCAGAGACTGTTTAAATAATACATATGTTTAAGAATAACAACAATATCACTTGGAAAGAAGTTTGATATAATTAATAGATACTTTTTGATAGACAGACTGCTGGATGAAATGATCTAAGGGTATCAATCTTTTTTCATGGTGCTAAAAAAAAGTTTCAGAAAGTACATTCTCTATTGCCATAATTGCTATGAGAAGGCTGTAGATGTATGGGCATGGATTTTTGTTCAGGCTGGTAATATAATATCAGTCAGTGTAGCCCCGGCAGTTGGCAACATATATTTTCTATGAGACAATCTTGGAACAGGACAAAATTAAATGCCGTTGTTTCTATTGTGGGCTGCCCTCTCCAGACTTGCCATTTCAGTGATATGCCTGGTATGAGATCTGTCAACAGATGCAAGTGACACATGATGACGTCCATAGGATTACAATGGATGTGACGTCTAATTATAACCACAGTTCAAGGGATATTGTGGTCTGCAGTAATCCAGGCTCTTGGATATAGAATTCTTTGTTGCAAATGTCTGAATAAAGATGGTGGATATTACACAAAAAGAAGCTGGGTAGTAGCTTATCTGTGTCTCTTCTGAATGTGAACAGCAATTTGACAAGTCTGATGGGGGGTAAAGCTCAATTTGTGTAAAACCAAATCAGGACAGTTTAGCCATTTGGCACGTACTGCATAATAGTGAAATCCATTCTTGGAGACAGTATGTTTTATGAGTTCAAGGAAAGATATGAAGAAAACGTTAAATAATTAAATGTCTTCATTGTGTCCTTTGTGGAGATACTTCCAATACATGCTCATTATGCAAGCATAGCTTTTGCATCTCTTGAATAAAGTAGATGGGAGAACTTGGCACTTCTGAAGTGTATGGCCTAAAACATGCAATCCTGTTGTCACTATGTACTTCACTCATTTGGTTAGTTAACTACTACTTAACAAGTATTGCAGATGGAGACATGTCTCTATTTGAAACTAGAAGCAGATTGGCAAGTTATATGCTTGATACAGTGAGCGCTGGGCAAGTAGAGCACTGAACTGGGGGTGAAGTTAGGGTGAAGTTGCATATTATACATAGGCCATGCTAACTCTGTGGAATGCTAAGCAGTGTTAAAGTTTGAATGTGCTGTGAGCAGTCACACGGTAAAGATTAATACCATTTCTTGCCTGCACACCTCTGACTTGCCACTAGAGGGCTCAGGTGTAGGGGTATGGCTAGAAGCCAGGACACTTTGGCTGTATCACTGCTCTGGAGTGAGGGGCATGGTCATTTAGTATGGTTTATGTGTAATATATAACTTCACCTACTGTAATACCAATTAAAGTAAATGGCTTACAGAGAGATTTTTTCACAAGGGCTCATTGTTGACTTAACTTTGCTCTTTGAAGTCAGTTGAAACCATGGGGTCTTTGATATCATTTGCTCTAGAAGTGAGTAGGAATAGAGGTAGCTTCAGGAGGTCATCTAGCACCCTTTGCTCAAGCCAGGATCAACTCTGTCTAAACAAGTCCTGGAAAATATAGTCCAGACCCTTACATCTGTTCTGAGTACCACTGATATCATGGACCTGCTGCTTCACATGCATGGGTCAGATTGTGAGAACAGTGCTCTTGTAAATATTTTCCTCCGTATATAAAGATTACAACATGTATCTGTGTATTTTAAGAAAGAGAGAGCACATTGTCAAGAATTGTATTTGCAATCATAAGTTAGGGTTGATATGCAGAATAAGGGAGATGTATGGTTAGAATGGTTCAGACAAATATTTTTATCCTGACTGAGATGTACCTAGTAATGGGAGTCATATCTGAGTTTGAGAGCAGAATATCATTTCAAGTGTGCAAAAAACCTTCTACTGAATAATTTTATGAAACCATTGTGATTTAATTGTTTAACTCCATGTACCTGTATTTAACTGTTGGACTAGATGATCTCTGAATTTCCCTTCCAGTCCTACTTTTCTTGGATTCTATGAAATTGCTTTCTGGTCATACAGAGGCATAGTTTATTTTAAAAGCATACTTTGATATCTATTAAATGAGTTTAGCTGTTCATCATTTGAAAGAAATGAAAAAGGCAATATTACAGCTCTGTTAAAAAACAAGGTGTGATTAGAATTATTTTCCTCCAATCCCTCATTCTTGCTAGTATTTCCTCCCAACCCCTCATTCTTGCTAGTAAATAAAACTTGTCTGAAAGGATTGTGCTCATATAGAACAAAGTTTCTTTGACTGGAGACAATGGATGGAGAATTTCACTCAAAAGAATATTAGAATCATTGAAAAATAGGTCTGGAGGAGATCTCAAGGGTTAGCTAATCCAGCCCTTACAGAATCTTCCATGTTTAAAACATCCCAGACAAGTATTGGTTTAATTTGCTCTTAAAATCTTCCACTTCTGCAACTTAACTAATCACCTGCTCAGGCACTTACTCTCATAGTTAGAGTTCTTCCTAACAGCCAACCTAAATTTCTTTTGTTGCAATTCAGGACTAGTAGTACTTCCTGTCCAGGCCCCTGCAACCACAAGAGAATAGTCTTTGATCAAAGCTGTGCATGTACAAAAATGGAGTGGATATACTGGAATCCATTTTAGCCAAACAGATGGTCTTTCATGCTGTATATTAACAAGACAAATGCTGGTCATCTTTGTGTCTGGTTAATAAATGCAGAGAAGCATTTTATTTATATTCTACACCAGACAGAAAAATATATTGACTAGTTACTTTTAAGTAAGGAAGTAATCTGTTTTATTGATTAATCTCTAAACATTTACAATGCAAGAATAGACCATGCAATGCTAAACTGCCATTGATTGTTTATTTATATGGATTGTAAAAATTGTATTAACCAGATCTGAATATTATTAAAACATTAAAATATGTACCAATTCTGTTTTTACTATTTTTGCTCTGGTAGGAACAAAGGGATGCTACATGACAGAAACTCTGACTTGGAGGTGGATGCCAAGGATGTGAGGGCAGGTGCTGGTGTGTAAAGAAATGTCTGCATCTGTGTCTACTAATGAGGTGTAAGAGTTCAGGGGAAAGAGAGAGAATGGCTGGTTTGGCAGTGAAAGACAGAAGGAGAAGACCTGAAATATAGGGAAGAGAGAAAAGTGGTATGATCAGGGTCCTAGGAAGCCCATCAAATGGCCACACAGATAGCTTCATGGAAGTTCACGTATGTTTAGAGTAGAAGAATCTCTACTAAGTCAAGGCACTACATTTGTCTGATATACATATCCTATTTTTAGATGGCTTTTTGTCATAAAAAGATTTACTACTAGAGTTCTAAACTTTGACATAAAGCATTCTTGCTTCTTATTAAAGAAAGTCTTAAGCCTTTGGGATAAAGAAAGGATTTGAAGGTTATGGACAGGTGCAATCCAGTCTTCAGGGTATTTCCAATGCAAAGGAAAAAACAAGCTTGCACTTTATAGGTCTTCATACTAGAATCCTGTCTATATTTCTTACCTGTTCTCTGCAGTCATTCAGGCATGTGTCTCTGGCATTGTCCTATAACTTTACGTAAAATGTTTAAAAACAGAGTCGCAGCCTTAGTTAGATGAAACCAGCACTACTACTATACTCTAAGACCCCTTTACATAACTGTGACAGTGCAAAGGCTGTTAAAGTGGATGTAAATTTATTTTTTGTCCATCTTAAGGCCCTAATATACTGGTAGAGTGTAAATGAGAATAAGACTTCAAGCCCAAGTTTAGACTTTTGTTGTACAGAAAACACTTTGATTTGCATAGGAATTATGTTTTTATAGTGAGGACTCTCAGAGCTGTTTTTTTGGGGCATTAAGAGATGATGCTATTATTATGAGAATCAAAATAGTATTCACCATGTGCTAAGCACTTTCCAGAGACAGGCCTTGATCCTGTATTAAGAACCCTGAGGGCAGCCCCACAGAAATCAGTGACCACAAGCAGCTGTCCAGAGGTCTGCACAGGGAGACTTAACTGGAGAATAAGGGGCCTACAGCACATAAAGACACATTCCTTGTACCGAAGAATTTTCAGCCTAGTGTCTTGATGGTGCTGTCTGGTACATATGGGCAGACCTGTGTGCCCCATGGAATATCATATAAATCAGTGGGGTTCTACATGATGCTCAGGGGTTCAACCATGTGGGGCAGATTTTAGGGTTAGAGCCAACAATCAGCATAGGAAGTGTGAATGACAATACAAGCAAGCAGTCTTTTAAAAAATAATATCAACCTTCCCGTAGCCCACTGCCTCACCACCTTGCTGCTATTGGTGAACAACTTCCTGTAAAACCCATGGTTAAGCAGGTCATTAGAATAGCATCTCTACAGACTAGAGAGGGGTAGTATTGGTAAGGGGGAAAGCGCAATGATAAGTATACATGTGTCATATGGCCCGCTGAGTCATAAAATGCAACTCCCCACCATCTTTTCCTTATGTCAGCTCTCTTGCCCAGCAGATGAAAAGTCTGGTTTCAAACAAAAAAGTTTCAATTTTTTCAGGTCTATTTTTCTGCAAGTTGAAGTAGATATTATGGCTATGTGAATTAAATGAGAATGACTTCTCAATTAAATGCGAATGACTTCTCAAGGATTAGATGGAGAGTCCTGGCAAATATCCAACATGGATCATAGAATTTCAGTACATTTAGGCTAAGCAGCTTCCCTTAGACAATCAGTATTTTTTCTGTCAAAACAGACAAACACACTGAAATAGGCAAAAAAACCCATTCTGTCTGCCTTCTCCTTTAAAAATACTATTCCCTATGAAAACTACTCTGGATGGAGGATGGCTCCATATAGGATCCAACGCAGTGCCCATAGAAGCTAGTGGAAAGATTCCAGTTGATTTCAGTGGACTATAGATCAAGTACATGCAGAGTCTGTTCTTTATTATCTTATAATCATGTGGGTTTTTAAGAATATAAAGATAAAATAACTATTTCTTAGGATCATGCCTTAAATACTGTTCTCTGACTCTGCAGAAGAACATGTGACAGAGCTGCACTGAAAGTAGTTGAGCTACACACAGGAACAGGGGCTATATTCTGCAGGATTGGGCCACTAGAGATGTCTGTTATGTTAAAATAGTAACATACTGAATTCCTTTTGCTGATGCCATTTGTGTGGAATGGTGTCTGAGAAGGACGCTGAAGGATGGCAGACTGGCTATATTTTGTCAATGTGTTTCATATCTTATCTCAAGAATTATCAGTTAGCTCTGCCCTGAAGGGGAAAATACAGTGAACACTGCAGAGATATATACAGAACATGATGGAAGATTAAACAGAGCTTCCATCAAACTAACTCAACCAGAAATATTCATGGCACTAGAATTTTAAAGTTATACTGGGGAAATATCTCTTACTAAAAAAACCAAAGTAGTAAGAAATTAATATATGGAAGAGGAGAACAGATATTTATTCATTTTTTTTCTTTGAAATTATATTCATCCCTTGTAGTACCTTGTTCTATTAATTCCTTGGCATTTCTTTCAGTTCACAATGAAAAATCAAACAACTCATGCAAGCCCATTTCAACCACAAATTATCAACCACCAACAAAAACATATGTTACAAAAACAGGTGTGAAGGGAGTGCCATGGTAAAGCAAAGGCCATTACACATCTCCTGCAAAATGTAGCTCAGCTGAAGCACTTCTGTGTAGTTGCAGACAAAGCAAGGATTTGTTCCAACCCAGCGAGATTACAAAGACTAGAAGGAAATATGGGTCTAATCTGGTTCCCACAGTTGAAACTTTAGTGCTATGGGGTAGAGGAAACCAGTGAGCAGGTCTGAGTTTGGTATGGTTCCTTGAAAGGAGGAGTCTTTGTTTTATGTGCATATGAGACTCTTGATGGACATTACATTTATTATCCCATTAACACGTTAATTACATGATAAATTGTAACATGCCACATACTTCCTTGGCTGACCAGAGAAATCCAGAGCAGCCTAAGGACAAAAAGGGGGGCATATAAGCAGTGGAAACAGGGAGAGATTACTAAAGAGGAGTATGCCTCCTCAGCTCGCAGTTGTAGGGAGGCAGTTAGAAAGGC
>NW_017728943.1:96494096-96596368 GCF_001723895.1 Crocodylus porosus | reverse complement strand
TCGGGAGATCATCGAGTCCAGCCCCCTGCCCAAAGGGCAGGAAGTCAGCTGGGGTCATAGGATCCCAGCAAGATAAGCATCCAATTTACTCTTGATAGGATCCCAGCAAGATAAGCATCCAATTTATTCTTGAATTTACTTTATTAATGAATGAATTTACATTCCAAAAATACCTTGACTATGTTTCCATCTCTCCTCCAGACTCCACTCTGTAAAGTTCTGAATTTCAGCTAGCACTTATCAACAAGGGTTACAGCATTTAAAGATCTTTCACAAAAGTTTTCTTGTAGTTTCACAGTTAAGAAAAAGAAAATGAGTGGTGTGGTCTGCCCTAAGGGTCTGTGATCCTGAAAATGGAAATCTCCAGTGTCAATGTATGTGTGGCTAACTAGATTCTATACAAGGAAAACTATAACAAATGTGTTCATTTTCTGTATATAGAATCTAATTATTGGGAGAATGTCTTAAATTCAAAGTCATTGTGGATTCAGGTAAATATGGTATATCTGGAATATTTGTTATGTCTAAAGCCTCAGGTCCAAACTAATTTTCTAACACTTGATGCAATGGGAGATATTGCCACTAAACTATTTTTGGAAGGCAGATTCATCACATAACTCAGAAAAGGATGTAATATGATTTCCTATTAGAAGCTGTTCTACATGCACAATACCCTTATCCATTCTCTTCCTCCACTTCAGTTTGTGGGATCCACAGTCCAAAAAGAGGCTGCCCCAAATTGAGGCCATATAATATAACAAATGATAAAACTTAAATAAATTTGCCAAAGTTTTGGAAGCTGATTGGGCGGCAAAAATTGTAAGGATTAGAAAGTTAGATGATGATAAATAGAGTTTATGATGGTTGATAATGGAGATGGGAAACTGTTCAATTGCTACCCATACAGGAGGGTTACCAGTTATGTCAGTCATTCAGTCCATAGTTTGACTTACCAAGAAGGCATTGTGATATTGTCAAATATTTGAAGGAAGGAAGCTACCCATTTCAATTGGTAATTACATCTTTTTTGATGAAAGTTGAGACTTTTATCCTTTCCCTGCACACAAACCTGTTGAACATTTAGCTGTTTAAAAAAAAAAGGATTGGGGGATTACAACTGGTAGGTTATGTAATACGTAAAAAGGAATGCTTTACTTCACCTAATATAAAATATTAAAATACCCACTCAAGGATATTGCCAAATTGCTCCATTTGTTCAGATCCTGTAATATAACAAATCTTCTCAGAATGTTGGCAGAAAATAACATTAATATTCTTGGATAGTTTAGTACCCCAAAATTTACGTGTAGTGATCTACAGAACTCGAGGCAGCTGCTGGCTAATTTCACATTCAGATTGCAGGGCCAGCAGCCATTTCTGTGGGCAGAGCATGGCAGCCCCCCAACACCTCTGAATGGCCAAGGGGCCCTGGTGCCACTGATTGACTGTGGGGACTGTCCATTGTACCACCCTGCCCCTCCTCACTGCTGATTAGCTGTGAGGACTGTACATCATAAGGCCCTACCTCTTCCTGCCAAGGGATGGGGATGGCAGCCATCTTGCCATGCCAGCAGCCTCCTTCCACCCTCTCTCCCCTGGTGGGCTTTGTGGCGAGGCTGCCGCGGCCATGAGGACTGCTGGCTCCTTAGAGGAAGCCAGCATTTTTTTTTTGTTAAGCATTTTTTTCAGGGAGCCCACCTGAAGTGTGGAGCCCATGCTTTTGCTTTTTCATGGAGCCTATCACCTGAAATTGCAGTTTTTGCAAACTCTGCGAAATAATAATTTCAGTAGGTCCCTAGTTGTGTGTTCTGATTGCTGTTGAAACTGACATTTGCTAAACATATTTTCTGTGATATATTTATTGAGTCCAAGTAACACAATGTACTCAGAGAGGTTGCTAACATTGTTGATTAATGACATGAGGTCAGGAACTGATCTCTCAGGGCACATATTCACACGACAGACTTCTGCTCTGTCACATGCTAATTAGCATGCATCAGAGCAGACTCGATTAATCAAGTCTGCTGGAACATGCTAGTTAGCATGCTCCAGCAACCTCTGCATCGCCATCACATGTATTCAGTGTCCCCACATTTCAAAATGGCAGCAGGGATGTCAAATGAGCATTAGTTAAAGTGCCCATGCTGCCATTTTCAAGTGCAGGATGCTGTACACCTGTGACGTTGCAGGCGCTTTAATTAAACTAGCTCTCAGTGCCACTCTAAAGTGCCCCCACATCACCCCCAGAGCACATGTATAGACATCCTTAAGCTTTGACAGGGGTATTAGCACATCATCTTCATACAACACAACCTTGTATTCACTAAAGTTCTACCTTAATGTCTTTTATATCTCCACCTTAATTCCTTACAGCTATAGCCATTAGTTCCAGTATTAAAAAGGGTGCAGGAAGGAAATAACAGGCAATCTTTGTGAGTTCCCCTTTGCAAGGGAAATAGATCAGATAACATATTATTGGTCACAAGTCTTCAAGTGGAATTTGAATACAACAACTATATCTACATATGCCGGTCTTAAATTACTTCTGGAAGAGTCGGTGGGCACATCTACTTGTGTGTTTTAATACATATTAGCCTATTTTAATGATCATTAAAGCATCACTAAACATGTGCTATTTAGTTAACATGCATTAAAATAGACTAATGTACAGTAAGCATCACTTAAAAACCATGCTTTTTAGTTAATGCGAATTAAGTGAGGTTAGTGTGTATTTTCCTAGTACTTCACAGTGGAGGGCATTTTTACATGTGGTGCAGTGTGGTGCCAGTAGCTTTTAATTAGCTAGCTGTGCTAATTAAAAGTGCCTGCGCATCACATGTATCAGCGTTGCTGCATGTACCTGTGCTGAAAAAATGGTGGTGGGGTAGTTGAACTAAAGCTCATTGGACATGTGTTATTTCAATATACCTCGCCACCATTTTTTCAGTAGAGACATGCAGTGACACTAATACATGTGACACAGAAAGTTGCTGGAGCGCATCAGTTTCCATGCTCCAGCACACTCAATTAATTGAGTTTGCTCCAACATGTTGGATTTCCAGCACATTGGCGCACGCTCTGCACATATGTATAGGAGCCCAGAGGTACTAGATTTAGTGCACGTTAACTAAAGCGCATTAATGAATGTGTAGACATACCCACATTTTCTCTCCTATGAGCTAAGAGCCATCATCTTTGTCTGTTAAAGACCTGCCTTCTCAGGCCTGCTAGCCACCAATTCTTTATCCATTTAGTGAGGCTTCTGTTCCCATGCAGTAGCTTCACCCTATAGCACTAGAAGTTGGAATTAAATAGGATGGTGCAATTCTAGTGCAGTGGACTAAAGGACACAGCCTCAGGACTGAAAAGAGGCAATGCGCTTACCAGGAGTATGCACGTACCCCAACTTAAATGTAAGCAGTGCTCAATAAGTACACAGGCCTGTTAGAACTGTGGTGTTAGCAACCCTCAGACCGTTTCATTATTCTCTCTCCTGAGACTTCTAAAAGTTTCAAGGCTGCTATTAGAGCTGAGTCAAGGGAGTGAGTCAGCTTCAGAGCTGCTAAAACCACGGCACTGACAGCCTACCCTGTGTACTTGGAGAACACTGATTCCAGCACTGTCAGTGCTGTGGTGTTAGTGGGCCTGAATCTGGGTAGAACCCCCTCATTTTCAAGGATTCTAATAGCCGGTTTTAGGGCTGCTATTAAAAACCCTAAAAACAGGGCAAGACAACAGCCAGAAAGCTTGCTTTGCTCTTGTCCTTTTCAAAGCTTCTAATAGTGGCCCTTTAAGAATTGCTTCCCCTTCCTTGTTTCTGGCACAGGTAACCAGAGTATAATTATTTAAAAAGCAGACAGTAGGGTTGAGAGATGCTCTGCACTTAAAGGCTAGGGACAGACATTACACATAAACCAGTTTCAGTAATCAGAAACTGACCTAAACCTGTAACAGAAAGGATGTTCAGTGCACATAAACCAGTTTGAAAATGTCTGAAACTGGTTTGAAATAAACCTGGTTGAATGTAGTATCAGACTTAACTGATTTGGGTAAAACCAGTTTATGCAATGTCTGTCCCAGATCCCTTGCTGGTTTCAGATAAATGAGACTCCCCCAGCATCCTGGCATGCTCTCTGGGCTGGGCGGGGCTCCCTGCTCCACTTTGGGGCTGCATCCCCCCCCGCTCCCTGGCTGCAGCTCCCCCCACCCCACTTCCTGCTAAGCAGGAATTTCCCCCTTCCCTCTGCCTTGCGGAGAGGTGTACTAGCTAGCAAACCACATGCTGGCTATAGTCCATGCTGAATCAACAGGCAGAATCAACAGATAGCTGGTACTGTCCCTGTGTTGTTTTCTTAATGGGGTGATAAACACTAAGTTAGGAGGTGGTAGACACTGTTATCAATTCTCTGCTGGACTAATCAGAGCATCCTGTTGGGGTCTGGCCCCGCTCCCTTCAGCTTAGCCTTGTGCAAGGGAAGGGAGGGCTGCTCTAGCACCCCCCCACTCCTGTTTCTAGCCTATGCCACTGCAGGCATGTGCTGGCATTTCTGGGATTTCTGTGCAGTTACATAGTGATTTAGCCTAGACTAACCTGACTAACCTGCAAAGATTGAGTCAATTCAGGCTCAGGCTTTTTAATGTGTCTCTAACCAAACAGTGTATCAATTTAACTAGCATGGAGACAGTTGGGAGTCCATTACAGTGGAAGCAGTATGCAACAAATTGGGGCTCAGAATTGTTGTAAAGCAGTTAAGAAAATGATGCACTTATCTGTCATATGTGTACATGGAGTATGCTGTACTTCACCAACTATTAGTGGTAAGGAATTAAAATTCAGGTCTGCAGGTAAAGCTGCGGTCAGTGAGGATTTTCCTCTGTTGCTGGAGATGCTAGAACAGTAGCGAGAGAGTGAAATTCCACTTGGATGAGAGAGAAAGAACCCAAGGATAAGTCTTCAATAGGGTGTCAGGTGATTGGAGACATTAGAGAGTGTAAGAGAGAAAAGCATGGAAATAGTTAAGGGCAGGAGCAGAGGCAGACATTCTTGGGAAGTGGAGTGATAACTAAAACTTCTAATATTAAAAAAATGCCTCACCAAGGGAAGTTTTCCATTTGAAACAGTGGAGGTAGAATGTAACAGACAAAACAGATGCAACTTATCAATCACCCTTCAACCCTCTGTCATTCTCTTGTAGGCCTCACCTTCAGCCGATAGATTACCAGCTGCATGATGGATAAAATTCTGTTAGGGACTGAATCTTGACATTATCACATACCAAGTAGTTAAAGGAAACAGCTAGAGATCACAGGAAAGTAGGGCTTGAAGGGACCTCATGAGGTCATCTGATTCAGCCCCCTGCTCAAGGCAGAATCTGCCTTGACTAAACCATCTCAGCTGTCTCTCTAACCTATCCTTGAACGCTTACAAGGATGGAGATTACACAACTTCTCTAGGCAGCCTGTTCGAATGCTTGACCACCCTCATAGTCAGAAAATTCCTCCTAATCACCAACTTAGATTTCCTCTGCTGCAGCTTGAGGCCATTGCTCCTCGTCCTGTCCACTACGGACAGAGAAAAGCCCATCTCCGTCCTTTCTATAATCACCCTGTGGGAATTTGAAGACTGTTATCAATTCCTTCCTCTCCTCCATGACTCCCTGCCATCTTCTCTTCTCCAGACTAAATCACCCTAGCTCCTTTAGTCTTTCCTCACAGGCCTTGTCTCCCAGAATAAAGCAGAAGAATAACTTCTCTTGATGTGTGTGATCATATTAGGTGCCTAATAGTGTCCCCACCTCCCGTGCAGACCTGGACCCAAGCTCGGGGGGAGAGGTGGGGGAGGCTGCACTGGGGGGGCTCCACCCCTCCGCCCCCAGTTCCTGGCCTGGTGGACAGCAGCACGGCCCCAGTCTTGGGCCTGCCCCCCTCTCCCAACCAGAGCTGGGGGAGCCCACACAGTGGAGGGTTCCATTCCCCTCCCAGCTGCTGCTGCAAGTAGACAGCTGGTGGTAGGGTCGGGGCTGGAGAGAGGTGTCATGCTGGCCAATCGGGGTGGCCAGCTGTTCAGCTAGGCTTGAGATTCTCTAGCTGCTCCAGCCTGTTGTAAGCACCCCTAGCTTGCTGATCTTGGTCAGTGCAGGCCGCCTCCCTGCCCTGTCCCAGCCCGACAAGGGTGAACATAAGTTCTGTTCACTCCTGAACTAATCTTAGAAAAAGCGATGAAAGTTAGTGTGAATCTCCCTCAGATTTGTTGAACTTTTCTACCTGGTCTATGTCTGTTTATCTCCTTTATAGGTGTCTGTTGAGTATTAATCTTCATTAATTTCTTTGTGGATGGAAAACATCATGTAAGCCTGATGTGATGTTTATTCCAATGTGTTTCCTAATTCTATCCAGATGATGCTTATAACTATGTTAAATTCCCTTTGAGCAGAAATTTTCAAAGCTTGATCTCAACCAGTGCATGTTTGAACAAATAAGTCTAAGCATTATCAAATTACTTGATCAAATATTTTCCAGTCATGAAAAACCTGCTGCTAAAAAAACCAGATTCTCTCTTCCCCTGTTCTCTTGGTTTAAGTTCAAAATATACATGCATACATTTTTTTTCCATCATATTTTCTTTTCAAAAGTTTCAGTAACAAAATGTGAGAGCAATATTGATTAACTCAATATTAATTATTCATAGTGATTATATATATCGTTTAAGATTTATGATGGAAAGAATGGATGAAGAGTGAATAACACAGTTAAGTCTTCTTTCAAAAAAGAAAAGAAAAAAAATCCAAAAACCCAGCCAGTCCTAAATTTTTGTGAATCTATGTGAACCTTTAATACTTTAAATTGTTGTGTCACAGAGCAGACAGAAAACTGTGAGGAAAGTTTACTGGCAAGCCTACTTGATTAATCCTCAAGATAGAAGAGACAGTGATAGAGCAATATTTGCTGGGGGGAGGTGTTATTTTAAAAAATGTGTTTCCAGGTTAGTGGGTAAATAGAGGTTTATAAAGTTATTATAGGGGATTGAACTTTGTAATAGCTCTGTAATCAGTCCTTTCCACTGCATTGACTTGTGTGCATCAGTGCCTTCAACTTAGGTTTGTCTTCCCAACCCACTTGACTTTGTTATGGAATCAGATTTTAATATGGTAATACTCGAGCTGTTCAGTAACACAGTTTGATCCTGTGCACTAAATCGTATTTTAGCATGTTAAACCCTGTCTTTAATGTTACAGTACTATTATAACCCAGTGCGGTAACTAGATCAATTCTACAGCTGTTACTCAGGAGGTGAGAAAGGATTTAGCAGTCCCTTTTAGCCTTAAACTCTATGACAATTAAATGACAACTATGACAACACTCTGGTGTAAGGAGTCATATAGCTGGGTGAAGTCTAGAGTACATTTTAATAGAAGCCAATAAGGGCTATCCATAAACCCTAGACAGTTTTTTAAAAAAGGATGCCCAGAAGATATTCTTGCAGTTGTTTATGGCCTTGGTAGAGAAAAACACATTAGCATGTGCCTAAGTCCACATCTCTCCAGGCCGAATACATACCTAAAGTTAAACTCATGCCTAAGTGCTGTCCTGAATGGGGATGCTTTTGTGATTTGGAGTCTGTGGGTCAAAGTGGCCCAACTTTTTAAGTGCTGAACAGTAATTTCCACTAGATTCATCTACATGTGCCATTAAGGCAATGTGATAAATTCAGGCACAGTTTGTACCTGAGTCAGCTGCTCCCAGGGGCAGCATCTGTATATGTACCGGGAACCACAGCAATTTGAGCAGCCCTGGGTTGGCAGTAGGTTTGGGAGGTCAGCTACAGTGGCAGTGTCAGGCAGCAGAGAGCCTGGCTGGGGTATGAGAGTACTACATCTGTGAAGCTGTGTGGCTGACCCCCTGAGCCTGCTTCTCCACCCTGGCTCAAACTGCTGCAGTCCCAATAAGTGTCCACACACGCATTTCTGTGCAGTAAATTACTCCTCCCAGACAGTTCTATTTTATGGCAGAATTAATTAATTTACTGTGCCCTAATACCAGCACATGTATAGACAGTGATGCTTTATTGTAAGGCTAATTAGTCAACTCCTCAGTAAAGTGCACATGTAGATGCACCCTGAAGTGAAAAGCTGTTTGTCTAATCAGCTGTCTAATGAAAAGCTGTCTGCTTAGTGCAGTGATTCTGTTAGGGTCCTGCCAGATCCTTTGAAAGGTGCCTCAATGTTTGAGGAGATAAGCAGATGAGCCAAGCAGAATAGCTAGGCTCAGGCGTGCCCAGCCCCTGTGTAAGGAGGAAGTATTGTACTACTTAGTTTCTGAAACTGTAATATATAACTTAGTTTTTGAAATGGGGTGCTACTCAATTCACAGAAATTATGGGGGTCTGCCTCAAGTCCAACAGAGGGTGTCTTGAGTCCAGAAAGATTGAAAACCACTGGGTTAGCACTTTTGAAAAATCAGGTCATTTAGACAACTAAACAAGGGCTTGGGAGCTTAAATTGAGGCAAACATTTTTACAATCTTGTCCCAAGGGCACTGTTCCAGTATTGGAAGGACTACGAATTCAGTAGTGTATTTGTACATGAGACTAGATGGAATTTACTGTATTTAGATAGCCAATAACCAACTACATGGTTTGTGATCAGAATAGATGAATGCTAGTATAACTTTGGAGGTTGCTTTAACTTTGAGGTTTTCTTTGGGCTGTGGACTTGTAGGGTCAAATTTCCTCTCCAGCTACAACTAAATTAAGTCAGTGGAGTTATATAAGGGATCAGTTTAGCTCTGTCTGTCTACTTCATTCTATTTGTCACATTTGTTATGCATCAAATATCTGAGCGCTACTACTAAAACACACTATACAAAAAGTCAGAAGAATGTGTTCCCCTTTTTCCTTCGGGCCTGTATTCCCATCACCCAAAGTAGACACTAAAGTCAAAATAGCTGAGGATAAGACTATATACACTTTGGCAAATAACTTTTATATTTCATTCACAAAGCATTTTGCTCATCACATCTACAGTACTCAGTCTAAAAAAATGTTTAATAGATTCATAGATGCTAGGGTTGGAAGGGACCTTGAAGGATCATCTAGACTGACCCCCGGCCAGGAAAAAGTGCTGGGGTCATGTGACCCCAGCCAAGTGATTGTCCAGTTTCCTCTTGAAGACCTCCAAGGTAGGAAAGAGCACCTAAATGCTCTCCTAGTAGGTGAACCATTACTTTTTATTATTTTTCCTATTTATTCTAAATTAAGTTCTTAAACTAAAGACACCATTTGGGTGTGTATATAAAATGAGAATATCTATTTATGGTGCCTGGGGGGAAAGTTTCCAGAGGCTTCTAACACATGAAGAGGGTAACATTTTCAAAAGCACTTAAATAATGTAGAGGATAAACTCCTGAATCATTTAGAAACCTAGAAATCCCATTGGGATTTAGGTTCCTAAGTGCTATAGGTGCTTTTAAACCTGGGATTTTTATCCCCTAAATTATAACAGTGTTTTAATAAATTTTCTCCTCTGTCTAGTTTTTCAGGGAACAATGGCAGGGCAGATAACCTTCAAGCCATTCTTACATCTTTAAAGGCTAAGCATAGCAGTAGTCATCTACTTTGAAGACATTGTTAGATCTAAATTAATACTTTCTGTTTCTTAGTCAGCAGTTGTGACTTTAGCAGATAAATTAACTTGCAGAAGTTTAATTGTATGTTTTCTGTACTAGGAAATACTGCATTTAGTAAGGTTTCATTTGTAACACAAAAGGGCACAGTGTTATGTGGTAAGTTAATGCAGTAGCTCATTTCTGGAAAAGAACCTCAGTTAGATGCCAAGTGAAACTAAATTTGGTGGGCTTCAAATCTACTGTTTAGCAGAGGGTGGGTAAATGAATTTATACACTGTTACAAAATTCTGACTATAATATATTTATGCTTAAATAGATATGCTAACACACAGAGATCTTGAGACTGAATTGCATATGACTGACAATTCTACTGGTCTTTTCAATTTATCACAGTGAAAGATATACTCATGTTTTTGGGGTTTTTTTTTTAAAAGAATGTTTATGAACAGGTTTATGAAAACTTTTTTCTATTTCAGTATGTTTGCATATCACATGCCCTATAATGGATTCCCCCCACCCCCCCATTTGGCAAACTAGTATACAATTAGCAGATCAAGATAGTGCAGTGAAGACAATCCACAGAGAAAGTGTGTGTGGGGGGATGTCATTTGGAAATCCAGCCTACTAAATCCTGGATTAGTTTTACTTCAATTAATCTGTCTATATCTAGAGGGCATGTCCTCCATTTCTTCCATATTGTATTGTGTGAATGTTTATTTCATGTTCTGTTTAAAGGAGCTTTCCGAATATTTAAAAACCTATCACAAGGAAAAGTTCAGTCAGCAGACAGCGATGGTTGAGGAGGTACCAGAAACTTGGAAAGAGTGGTGTAAGAATTAGTTGGCTCTCTGCTGGTAGCGTAAGAGGGATGAGACTGCAGACGAGAACTGGGAATAAGATCTGACAGCACAAGGATTCATCTGTTGCTGAGGTATTGGTTATGCTGGTTTCTTCCATTTATCTCAGCTGACACAGAGCATCATGTAGTATGAAGAGTATGTTCTCCACCTCAGTCAGCTTGGGAAGCATACTTTTAGATTGGCCTCTGAGCCACAGAAGAGCTGAAGGGAAATCTGCTACTGGCACCACCCTTTTTCAGTCTGCCTGAGCTTGCCTGCTCATCTTTCTGCATACAGAAAAAGACAACAAAGTTTATGTGGTTCCCCTCGACCAGCAGCATAACACGAGACACTAGCTATGCAGCTGAGACAGAAGGGTGCAGGATACAGAAAACAAGATGGCAAATCCTTTCAGTTAAGTAGGGTAGTCGAACCTCTAATCATCACTCAAACAGTGGTCTCCTGCCACTTAAGATTTCAGCTGCTTTCCTCAGGACACCAGCCAGTCTGTAGTGGTCTTTATGACCTGGAGGCACTTGGAACTAAATGTGGCATTCCTGATGTGATCTCTCCAGAACTACTGAGAAATGAATGATTCCTTTCCTTCCTTGGGACTTGATGTCTCTGCACAAGAGTCCAACATTTCACTTGATATGTGTGCTCCTATTAGTCTTCCTTATTTTCCAGTTTTGCAACAGTAAAACTGCAAAGACTTCCTCACATTTGGTGAGGAACTGACATCAGTCTGGCAGCAGAGACGCCTCAAACACCACTTTGCTTTTAAATGATCCAAAAAAGAATCAATACATCGAATGCACTAAACTATAAATGAATGGTGGTAGATACTGTTTTTGAAGTGTGGCATTTTAATTTGATGTATTGGAATCATCCAAAATTCGAAAAAAAAAGTACCAGGAATCACTTGGTTTTGTAGCAACAAAAATCTGTATTAAAACAGAGAAAGAAAGAAAAGAAAGGACACACGTTTACAAATTTGTGTTTCTAATGGAATTCCTCTTGTGTGTCACATTATAGCATTTCTTTGCTTAAGGCTGTAGCACCTTAACTGATGTGGAGTCAGTTACTGTGTGGGGTCTTTTATCACACCTTGAACACACATTACTTACTTTGCTGTAAAACTATAAGGATTTCACGGCAGTTTGTGTTAGAGAAGGTCCTTGCCTCAGTGTACTTGGTGCCATATTCCTTTGTTACACTCAATCTTGTGTGGAATAAATGACAGTCGAGCCCAGTGATTCTCAGCCAGGGTGCCACCATATCCTTTGAAAGATGCCATGAGGGTGTGAAGAGATAAACAAGGAATGTCAGGAGATAAGCAGGTAAGTTAAGTAGATAAACCCAGGATCAGGCTTCCCCCTACCAAAATGATCCTCAACCCCCCCCACTGCCCAGCCCCTCTGCAACCTGGTTAGCACTGTAATATATATATATTAGTTTCTGAAATTGAATGTCACTTAAGTTATAAAAATTATGGAGGGGTGCCTCAAATCCAAAAAGACTGAAAACCACTGGTCTGTGCATTTGAACTAGGAATTTTATGACTTCTGTGTGCAGTATGCGAGTTAACAGCAAAGCATTCTTCACTGATGACCTTCAGGCCACCTCAAAGACAGAATATGGTGTTGTAGGGTATTTATACATGTGGTCCAGGAATGTGTGTGGGGGGGAAGTGCTTTAATTAGAGCAGCTCCAAGAGGCACTCTAATCAATGCTCCTGGACTGTCACGTGTATTAGCATCCCCACACTGAAAAATGGTCACAGAGGCGCTTTAACTAAAACTTGTAAGACAAGCTTTAGTTAAAGTATTCCCATTGCCATTTTCCAGTGTGGGGTCACTAATACATGTGGCACTGGAATCTGCTGGAATGTGGTAATACCATGTTCCAGCAGACTTGATTGAGTCTGCTCTGACGCACTGTAATTACAGTGCGTCAGAGCAGCCTTGCTGCATGTGTATAAGCACCTGTACTGCCTGTAAAGCAGGACCCAAAGAAGAATGCTTTGCATTCAGAAGCTTGGCTAACTTCATCCCAACTATACAGTTTGTCAAATAAGAGATATATTAAAAAATCCTTGCATCTTGCACAATTTGTGGACCATCACAGCTACTACTTCAACCATCATGGAAATTGAACAAACTCTGCCCCTCTCAACAAGGGGCTTGCAGCTGTGAACTCCAAAACCCACATACAGCTTCCACTAACTTTAAAGGGAGCCAGCTCTGAAGTCATAATTTGGCTTGTACTGCATGTAAAGCAAACAATATATCTTACTTGTTAAATTATTAAATGCTAGAACAGTATGGCCCTCCAGGAGAGATCAACATGTTCATTAATTTTTGCTTCAAGGCAAATGCAAAATGAACATGTAAAAATAAAATACAATAAAGGCCGTAGGGTTAAAAGAGAGGCATTCAAACTAGGGTATTGCTCTTTTTGATCAATTATATTTTCCTGCTGTTTTTGTCTGTTTGTGTTCCTGTTTTGTAATCCTGTTTTTCTGCTTTGGATCTGATCTGCTTGATTCACAACTGTTATTTTCACCAGTAGTTGTTTTTCCACTCAATGGAACTTTTAATGCAAGTGCACCTGTCACTCTAATACTGTTTTTTCAGGCCCATTCACTTGTTATAATCTTTTATACTCACAGAACTAAGCATCATAAAATGTTCTGTGATCTATTTTAGACACTTGTTTTAGACATCTGTATGCCCCTATCACTACAGTATAGCAATAGGGAACCCCTGGACCAGAGCGTGGCCCACAAAGTCATTTTGATTGGGATGAACTGTGTGGAAGCAGCCAGGGCTGTACAGCCACAAGGGTTGGGCCCTTTGTGGTCCCCCCACTGTCTGCACCTGGCATGCCAACAGCTTACAAATCGAGGTTGCGGGTGTTTTTATTACTTTGCCCAAAAACATTGCTGACCCCCCCCCGATTTTAGATATTTTTTCCTCAAAATCCTCCCCTGCAAAGGGAAATATTCTACAAATGGGGAACCAGGGCAAAGAGAGCCTTGATAACTTGCCAAAGCAAAGACAGAAACTCTGTGGTGGAGCTCAGAATCAACCCCAAGTTTTCTGAGCCCAAGGTTACCACCTAAGTCACTGGATCATCCTTACATACTAATTAGGAAAAGCAAATACGGAGGCTAGTGCATGTGGCCAATCTGCTACTTTTGTGGGCACTATATGTTTACTAGGGGTATGCAAAACGGGCCCTATTCAATTCGGATTCGGCCAGAATTAGGGCCAGTGATTCGATTCAGTGATTCAGATCACTGTCCCCAATTTGATTCACCCAAATCCGAATCTAAAGATTCGATGCTGATTTGGAGTATCAGTGATTCAGCCATAGACACAGCTTTAAATGTTTTATCTACGTACCTTGAGGTACCGGCATGGCTTGTGAATGCTGTAATGCTGTGACGGATGAAACGTCCCACAGGAGCATGGGGTGGGAGGGTGGGGGCCCTGCATACTTGGTCGTGAACCCAGAAGTGGACTGGAAGTACTTCCGGTCCACTTCCGGGTCCACCAGGGAGTGCTCTGGGGGTCTCCCCATTCCCTCCTGGCTTGGTGATGAGCCATGGGGGGACCCCAGATGCCCCCCCAGACCCAGGAGGCACCAAGCTGGGAGGCCCATGAGGGGGCCCCGCAGTGCGCACCCTGGCAGACCCAGAAGTAAACCAGAAGTGCTTCTGGTCCACTTCCGGGTCTGCTGTCAAGTGTGCTGGGGAGCCCCCTGTGCTTCTGTGGGACACTCCATCCTCCCAGCATTGCAGTATTAACAAGCCACCTGGTACCTTGAGGTATGTAGAAGAAACATGTCTGAATTGCCGAATCTTTCCGAATCTCTCTCAGAGAGATTAAAGGGTCTATTAATTAGATTTGGATTTAGAGAGTCAGCCACTGAATCTGGCTGAATCTCCACCAAATCGAATCAGTGACCAAACCTTCACACAGCCCTAATGTTTATATCACAGATGATGTTATATTTAAATTGTATAGCTCTAATCTTATAACCTAAGCATTTAAAACAGAGTAAAAGAACAATAGCAATAAGAATACTAGTGATGATGATAAAAAAATCATAACATCGCTATGGTGGGAGTCACCTGAGGCTGCTCTTTTCTTACTAGTTCTTAGGGTATAAGCAGCATACAGGCTTTGGAAGACATTCTGTGTTACTGCAAGTCATTGCAGGATGTCCTGTTGCAGGAGCAAACAGCGAGAGCTTGTTATATGTTTTACGCCGTCTGGCTATAATAAATCTACATCGTGCAGAATTGTCTCTTGGGAGCAGGGAACTACCATTTACACTGTGATTCCTGAAAAAGAGGAAATTACTTGCTTGCCTTTCATGACCAATTCAATGTCTGGTGTATATAATGTAAATAAACAAGCTGTATTCTGAGGATATGTAGACTTTCCATCACAGAATTCCCTTCCAACAGAAAACTGACCTGCAAGGCCCTGACTTTTGCTGCCAGTCAGCAGGGTGGCAACACTATTAATTAAACTGCCTATTTCAGTATTGGCAAAAGCCTGCTAAGCAATCACAGTATAAAAGTTCTTGCATCCCAGTTCATCCTGAAAGATAACCTTGTAGTGAGAATGGAGAGTAATTTGTACACTGGGGATTGGATAGCTTAGGGTACTAGAAATAGGATATGGTACCTTTTGCTTTTAGGTCAGCATTTTGAATCCTGGCCAGGCAGATAGGGACAAAGTGGCTAATGCTTTAAGACTGTTTGGTAACTTGAATGGGATAAGCTGGCATCTCAGTTTAGCTCTTAGCAGACAGGTATCTACATAATTTAAACCACCACAGTTGGCAGCCTTGTGCCAGATTGGTGCCAGACTACTGGCTGTTTGGAGCAAGGACTGCCTTTGTTCTAGGCATACCAGCTAAAACGGTTCTTCATCTGCATCGTTTCTGTCCATTTTCTAAGCTGCCAGGGGCCATGTACCCCAGGTGTACACTAGGTGAGGTGCTGGCCTCCAGGCTCTGCGTTGTGTAGACACTCTCCCAACCCCACTGCTGCACTGCGCACCCACATGAGCACTGCTCCACTGCCGGGGCATGACCCTCTCCAAGGGGTCCCTGAAGCATCCTCAGCTCCCCATGTAACATGCCTTGCTGCCCTACACCTGGGTCTGAGGTTGGAAGCAGAAAACAGAGGCAGCAAGGGAAACCTGGAGCCTACAGCTGGAACTGCAAGGAGCAGCAGTCAGGAGCCTGGGGGCCACAACTTAACCCCTCATGGGCTGCATACGAACCATAGGCCACCAGCTGGACAGCCCTGTTCTATGTAAATGTTTCCTTTGTGGGACAGTTAAAGACAGTTTGAGCTATTATTTTTCCCTACTTTAGTGTTCTTTGAATAGACAGCCCCGGGAACAGAAGTCTTCTTTCTCTGGCTTGCTTCGCAAGTAAAAATGCTCACTAAATTATTTGAGGGGTAGAATCATAGGGCTGAAAGAAATTTCAAGCATCACCTACTCTAACTCGGAGGATCATGAACATTCAAATAGATTTGCAATAGTAATAAGTCAGTTTAGGATGAACTGCAAACATTGACTTTAAAATGAATATTAAACTTTACATAATTGAGAACAGATGCCGAAAGGAGTTTGTATTTTTTATGAGTTGTCTTCCATCTGTTTGTGATAGGTATTGAATTTGATTAACTTTACAATACCTTAAATGCAACATATTTATAGTTTTGTCAACTTTCAAGCCTTACTACTTTTTTCTGTTTATTAATGTAGTATTTAAGTACTTCTCAAATAGTAAACAGCAATCAGGACTTGTAGTAGAGATGATATCTTTTATTAGACCAACAAGATTTTGCAAAAAAATTACTTTAATTGCAAGCTTTCGGGCACAAACACCCTTAATCAGGCAGTGGAGAAAAGATTGTAAAAGTTCTCCTGGGTAGAAATGAAAGTTCATATTTCATAGGATTTCACAGAGGAGTCAATACAGGTTTCCCTTGCTTTATGCAGGTTCTATATGTGAGAATTCACTCTTATGCTATGATCCTTTTTATACCAAAAATTCATTATATGTGAGGTAAATTCACTCTTATGCTATCAGTGTGGTGGAAGCCTGCAGTCAGCTGCTTTGTGCAATGCATTGTGGGAATGACACACACCAAAATAGTCTCCTGTGTGAATCTGTACTCCTCACTTGTTGTCTGCAACACACATTTCTTTAGTTGCCAGTATGACTATGTGAAGCTTCAGTTGCTGATTCGATTTGGAGGAGATTTGGCCCAATTTGGTGGCTAAATCTCTGAATCCAAATCAAATTGGAAGCCTCTGATTCGATTTGGAGAGATTCAACAATTCAGACATAGACACAGCTTTATATGTTTTTTCTACATACCTCAAGGTACCAGGTGGCTTGTGAATGCTGCAATGGTGGGGCAGATAGAGCGTTCCACAGGAGTGTGGGGGGTCCCCAGCGCACTCAGTGTTGGACCCAGAAGTGGACCAGAAGCACTTTTGATCCACTTCTGGGTCCACCGTGGAGTGCTCAGGGAACCCCACCTCTAGCCCCTCAGCCCAGCTGGTGCCTCCTCAGTTGGCAGGGGGGTGGTACACAGTGTCCCCATGCAGCCAATTGCTTGTGGTTCATTTCCGGGCCCACCACTGAGCATGCAGAGGGTCCCCCCGCACTCCTGTGGGATTCTCCATCTGCCCCAGCATCACAGCATTCACGAGCCACCTGGTACCTTGAGGTATGTAGAAAAACGTATAAAGCTGTGTCTATGGCTGAATCACTGATTCTCCGAATCAGAATTGAATCTTCAGATTCAGCTGAATTGAATTGGGACAGTTATCCGAATCAAAGAATTGAATAATTGTCCCCTGAATCAGACAAAATCCAAATCCAAATCGAATACAGCCTGCTTTGCACACCCCTAGTTGCCATCCCCATTATAATAGTGCCCTTTACTGTCTGCTGATGGTGAGTACCAAAATTGTCTTGTAAAAGTGGTAGAAATGGGTCTTGGGGTCAGTACAGTTGAGGTCTTGGAATGTATTCCTATTCGTTACATTGTAAAGTGCATTCCTTTTGTGCAAATTTCAGTTATGTGCCGTTTTCCAGGAATGCATGTACAGCATAAAACGAGGGAAACCTGTAGATGGAAAACTCCTCTGGACAGTCAGTTCATAGCTAGTATAGAGTCTCTCACTTCTTGTGAGGTTCTGTGATGATGCAAATTACCTTGAAACAAAGGCAGGAGCAGTGTCGCAAGTTCAGATGGTCACAGTCGCTTCCTGCTTGGGAAAATATGAAGATTTCATTTAAAAAAATCACAGATAGTAACTACTTTATCTTTATGATGCTCCTACAGAGGGTTCGTTATCCTCCATTTTGCAGAGCCCAAAATGAAATGTATTAAAATTAAAGACGGGATTTTCAGAAGTCCCCAGTGTTGGTGACTTCTGCCTCCACTGATACAAAACAGGGTTATGACCTCGAATGAGGAATGATGGGCTACTCAGAGTGCATCACTACAACCCAAGGTCATTTTAGACCTCTGCATCCCAAGTTTTTGCAGTTGCTTCTACACTGCATGTTACATCTGCTGCAACCTTTCAAAGCAGCAGTGGCATAGGACCTACATCCTTCTGCTCCTCTGTCATGACCTAAGGAAAAGTCTTGGCATTGTGGCAATATCAGGGCTCTTTAAGCAGGCTGCCATGCCTGTAGGCCTGAGCAGTTCCACAACCAACCGTAGCATTGACTAGGTACAGATGTTAGTAGAGGTCCTGGTTTTTGCTGAATAAAAAAAAAATCCCCAATTTTCAGATAAAAAAAAGTAACCCAAGATCCACATTTTTCCACATATGGTGGTGTTTCATTTTAATCACAAAAAAATGTGGATTTGATGTTACTTTTTTAAATCTGAAAATTGGGTTGTTATTTTTTAATCAGAGAAAACCAGGATCCCTGGTGATCAGAAACTGGTCTGCAGCTATAACAGAACAGAAGATTGGCACATACAGACTGGTTTAAAAATGGTGAAACCTGGTCTAAGAGATGCGCCCCCTCCTCCTTCCCCGTGAAGGGAGAATGTGTGTGTTTTGTTCATTACTGATCTAAACTACACCGCTTACAGAAAACTGCATAACTTAGACTGATTCCACCTCAAGTTTTTTGAACATCTGTATCTAGCCAGTCTTTAAACAAACAAAGCAAGGAGATGTGACCTTGTCCTGTCCTGGACATTGGGAGGGCCCCTTATGGCTTTGACTTTCGCAGCCATCTTACTTTCCACATGGTTCCTCTCACTACTACTTCTTTCACATGTGCAACGCGGTGGCTCTCTTTTTGGGGTTTCTTTTAACTCCCAGGGAGCCACTCCCTCATTAACAGCCTTCTCACAGCTGCAGCTCCTCAGTCAGGCTGTCTTCCTCCTCTCAAGGGAAAAGACCATGCTGCTACAGGCCCACATGACCCTTCAATCCAGCATTGGCAACACCAGATAGGGACGCTAATTGTATGAACTAAACTATTGTTTAATTTCCAGATTTGTTGCCTGGTGCTTCTGGTTAAAGTTTCCTTTTGGCTTTGGTAGCAGCACTGATGGTCTTGTCTGGTTGCCTAGAATCAGCACAACAGATATCAGCTGATTTCAGCTTCATTATTTTACATTTTATATTCCATTTGCATTCTATCATATATAGTGTTGTTAAAATAAATATTTAATAATGCTGTAGTGTAGTCACATCCTTGGCATACCCCCAGAGTTTATATTAGGATGCTGACAGCTGCAGGATTAATACTTGAGCCATGCCTTCTATCCAACCTGGGGCCTGACATAAAACCAGTTGAAGTCAACGGAAAGACGCTCATTCTTTTCAGTGAACTTTGTATCAGGCCCTACAAAAGGGGCAATTTGTTGGTCTAAAAGGGGAGTCAATATAAGAGCAGTGTGCTTTTCCAAGATTAGACTGTAAAGATATAGGCCTAATCTGTTGGAGATCCCTTTGGATCTATTTGAATATCTTCACTTACATTGTTAGTTTTGCCCCGTCACACACCTAAAAAGTCTTTGCACTCTCGAGGAGGAGATGATGAGTTAGGAGCAGCATGTTCCCTTTGAAGTTTCTGCCTTATGAATCTGGAAATCTGTGTTCTAAATTTTATAGTGGCAAGGCAATACAACCTTGTCCCTTTAACACCTCAGGCAGAACTAATGTTACTTTGTAACAAAATGCTTCATAATCTTGTTGACATTTGTCAGCGTCCAGCTTGATAAATTATTCTCAAAGCAATATTTAAGTGCTTTAGAATCTTAAGCTTTTTTTGGCAATAATCAGCACTGTAAAATGGACATGCAGTCATACAGCACTAGGGCTTGCATGTTTTCCAGGAAACCCTACACTCTCATAGGATTAGGCCACCTGCTTTGTAAAGACTGAGATCTCCCCTGGCTGTTCTGTCCATGCAGAACTCCCTTGAATGCTAGAGGGACATAGATTTTTATGTAGTGTGATGAATAGGGAACCTGGTTTTCTCTGATAAAAAAAAATCCCCAATTTTTGGATTTAAAAAAGTAACCCAAAATCCACATTTCTCCATGATTAAAATGATATCATTAATATATAGATATTATATATCTATATATCAAGGGAAAATGTGGATTTTGGGTTACGTTTTTTAATCTGAAAATTGGGGATTTTTTTAATCAAGGAAAACCAGCATCCCTGGTGATTAATCTTCCATTTTAAACATGTCCTGTCTCCTCCACCCCTCCCATCCTCAATGAATAATAGAACTGAAAGAATCAGAGGTAAGGCAAGACCCATTAGCTTGTGGAGCTGATCATCTGGTGGCGGTATATCCAATGTAGCAGCCATTGTATCTCAGATACAATCTCCACTGTATTTACAGACAGATGGGCTGGAGCTAGTAGGGCTTTCCTATCTCTGAAGCCAATGACACTTGTAATCTTTTCTCTTCTAGACTATTGTCTAGTTGTAAGCCAGGGGACTTCTACCACCAACAGCTGTAAGATATGTCCATGTTTTAAATGACTTTACCCATCTGGTATTTTTCTTTGCTATTAGCCTAAAGTTACTTTCTCTTCTGAAGACTCTGTCTGGCTAGATAATTCCTCCACTTTGCTGGCAAGAACCTCCTTCATATACTTAAACTCAGTTATGATGTTGCTGTACTACGGTGTGTGAATGTTAAAGCATCATGGGCTGCAGAAGACTTCCTATCTTGCAGGATGATCAACTAGCTCTGAAGTTCCACTTCTGAGAGGCTTTTTTTACAAAGCGTTAAAGAGCCATATTCACCCTAGTTATTTTATTAACAGCTACATTGTGGCTTTTGTTGTGGGAAACAAAAGGCTGGAAAATATAGATTCTAGTTTAAACAACTGAAATCTGCCAAGTGCTTTGTTTATTATTTCTCATTTATACAAAATACAGTACATCTCTCTCTAGACATATACAATATACCCACATATATTCAGCAATTGACAAAAGGGTTGGAGTGGGGGGCCATAGCCATGTTGACCAAGAAATGTCTGAGAAGTGAGACTTTTCTGTGATTTTTTTTATTGGACCAACTGTATAGTTGGGAGAATTGTTGGACCAGTTCTGATGTCTCTGAGGAAGGCATTTGACACCTGAAGCTTGTCCAACAGCTCTCCCAACTACACAGTCCAATAACTGACAATGTAGTGTAACCAGATCAGGCTCTGGGGATGGCTGTGACACCCCGGTGGCCCTGTAACCTGTACCCTGCTCTGTCTCTAGGGTACCATCCCCTCTTTTTCATCCACAATGCCGTGATGTACTTATTGTTCTGAAAGAGAGGCTGCCTTGAGAGTCCTAGAGCAAGCTTTACTCAGTCCAATAGCCAGTAGCCCTTCTGAACACTGTTGGCCTCGATCCTGCCCTTAAGTTGCATGGGTACTCTTGGCCTGTCTGTGCCCCAGGGAACCTATAAACCTTAAGGGATAATTACATGACTTCATGCATCCCTTACATCACACCTATGCCTTGCAGGTGGTATGGATCCGTCCAGTCAGTCTCTGGTCTGGATCTTGGCCCACTTAGCATTCACCCCTTTTCTCTCGCTGGCCCATTTAGCTCAGGGTCCACTGTGTTGGATCTGTTTTCTGGGCAAACAAATATCAACAAAAAGGAAAACAGCACTGCTACCACTTTAAAAAGGAAAACCTGCCCCCATCATGGTAGGTAAGAAAACGCCCAGGGCATCCCACCCACCCCACCAACATAACCCCAATCTCTGGGTTACAGCTTTGTAAGCTCTCAGAGTCTTACTGGTAGCCCCAAGGCAGGTCAACAGTCCATCAGGCACTCCCTTGCATCTTTCCTAGCCAGGAACTCTTTCCCCTCCAGCTTGAAAAAAAGAGGTGCAACCCTGGTGGGCCTCTTGCCTGCCTGAGCAGCAGGGTTTTGCAGTTGCCTCGCTTCCCTAGCTGCAGTTCTCTTTCTTAAAGTAAGAGGAGCCACCAACCCTCTGTTACAGGTATGACCTGTGTTCTGTTATTACTACACCTTTTGATTAGTGGATAAGGCTGTGGGGAGCAGGGGTTTGGGAGAACCGCATCCTGTTTTTGGCTCTGTCACTGACCTGCCATGTGTCTCTGGGCAAATCTTTTCACCTGTCTTGTTTCTTTGTCCATCTAGTTCATTTAGAATATAAGCCAAGGCAGGGATGTCTCACTAGGCATTTGTACACCTGCCTAGCACAAAGGAGCATCTACTTGCTGCTGTTGTAGATATTAACTCCTTAAGTTTTAACTGAGCAGCAAACCACAGAGCAGAGATAATGCAAAAAGCTGCATTATATAATAAATAGGAAAACTTAGAATTGGGTCATTTCGGTAATTGCCAGGACAGACATTTACAAATGATACTAAAGAAGAGGTGGGCAATTATTTGGGTTGGAGAACCACTTAAGGAATTTTGCTGAGCTGTTGAGGGCCAGTGGGGGGAGGCACTGACCTGGCCATGGCTTCTCTTCATGACTGTCTACACTGCCAGTGTGGCAGGGGTTAAGAGGGTAGGGAAATGCCAGTTGGTCCTATCTAGCCCCATCTTCCCTGTATGTACCACCAGGCAGGGACACTGGACAGAGCAGGATGGGAGGGCAGGGCTGGGGATGTGGCCAGGATTACAGAGTGGTGACACCATGGCGCAGGGGTCCAGGGCAGAGCCATGAGCTGATCCCAGCACCTCCCTGTGATGGGCACCGGTTCTGTTTGCAGGGGCCAGCTGCTGTCCATGGAACTGGCACCAGTTGCAGGGATGTGCAGAATGAGGATTGCAGCTCTGCTTTGGGCCCTGGCGCCACACTGTCACTGGCCCAGGATCCTGGCCCTGCTCACCCATTCTTCTCCCAGATGCCACTCCCTGCCTGCCCACAACCCCATCCCATCCTCCTGGCTGAGTGCACCTTGTCTGTAGAGGTCCTGGGCCAACCTCCATGGAGACAGTGCCTGCCTGCCTACTCCATCTGGTGGCCCTGGTGGTGGGTGTGGAGCGGATGGGCTGGGCCCCCCAGCAATGGGACCAGCAGTGGGCAATGGAGTCTTAGTTCTAATGGATCCTAAATTGTTAAATCGTATCCCCATTTTTAATATGGCTTTTGGTTTCTTAGCCTTTTCTCTAATGCAGCTGTTTCCAATCTGTGGTACATGTGCTACCAGTGGTACGCAGACTACCTGTCAGTGGTATGCAATAACAGATTAATTATATCACTTTATATCAGGGATTGTCAACCGGGGGTGCGCGGGTGCTTGGGAAGGCCCCAGAGAGTATGCGGCGGTGGTGAGGAGAAGCAGGGGTGCTTGGCAAGTGTGCCACCATGCACCATGTGCAGTTGCCTCTGCCGTGCACTGCCACTGCCTGCCGGCAGTAGGCAGCAGTAGGCGGTGGCGTGTGGCAGGTGGCAGTGACGCCAGCACCCCCCCACCCCTCATCGACCAGTTGCTGGGGGACCCCCCCTCCCCTGCTCGTCAACTGGCCGCCGGGGGACCTCTCCCTCCCCCCACTTGTCCAGGGGGTACAGTCCAGGAGGGGTACCCACTCCTTAAAAGCAGGTTCATATGACAAAAATTTGTCAGTACTTCTTAAGGTTGAACTGAAAAATTTGCTGGTGGTATTTAAGGTTGTATCATTTTAAATTGGTAGTGTAATCTGTCAGAATTTGGGAACTGCTGCTTTGGTGTTTTATACTTGCACAGTGAGATGGGCTTGCCTCACATAAGCCTCTGACTCACCTATGCTACCTCTGAATTTGTGTATGCCTTGGTACTTTGTGAGAGCCACCAGTTTGAGTTATGTCAATAGAGAATATATTGTCTTTTCTCTCATTGAAAAGAAAGTTCCTTTGACAAATGCATGCTGCTGTCACATACATTATTGGTTCTCAACTTTTTTGGACTCCAAGTGCCCTTCACTGGTTTTAAGGCACCCCTCTGTAACTTTTGTGAATTGAATGTGACCCAGTTTCAAAAGCTAATTTATATATTACAGTGCTTACCCCTTTGCATGGTAGTTGAACAGTGGTGTTGGGGGATCATTCAGGCAGGGACAAGACTGAGCCTGTGCCTGTCTGCTTATCTCCTCACACCTTGCTTATCTTGTCAAAATTGTTAACACCCTTCAAAGGATCTGGCAACACCCTAGGGTGCTGTGGGACCCTGTTTGAGAATCACTGGTATAGATCATGCCTAAAGCCAAGAGCAAGACCTGGATTCAGAAGTTATTGTGTCTCCACATGCACACAGGAGTTCAAGCTGGCAGATCGCATTGCAGGATCAAGGCTTACATTTTTAAATATGGATAATAGGCAGAGGCTGGCTGTGCTTCAAAGACAGGCATCAGTCTCCAGTGGGAATATCCTGGCTGCTTTCTCTGCAGCACTCCTGCCACAAACTCACAGCGCAGTAATACCACATATAACTACAAAGTGAATCATTACACTCTTTTTAAGCTTGCAGTAATGAATAATCTCCACTGGCACCAGACAAGAGGAAGGATAACTGGGATGACTGCTAAAAAGCAGAAGGATTTTCAGTTTCAATAAATTTCTCCTTCAAAGTAAGACAAATAAAGAGTCACACCTATGTTAATATGTTCAGATAGGTCTGGTGTGTGTGTGTGTGTGTGTGTGTGTGTGTGTATTTTCCTGCTGTCTTACAGGCATTTTATTCTGGAGAAAGCTTTCCTTGGTTGTACTGCTGGCCTGCCTCTCTGAGTAGAGTTTAAAGACCACCTGGAAAGAGTTGTGCTTCTGCTTCACAGAACAGAAGTAGGAAATATTAATTTTCCTGTCAGTCCTGTACTTTTTATATGTGTATTTTGATTTTACTAGGATGCCATTGGGTTGCATTTATTTTTTCCTTGGAAAAATGGAAGAATTGTGGATAGAGCTAGAAATATAGGAGCGACTCAAGGCCATTTACTTTGTGGGGGAGGTGGAGGGGAGGTGAAAGGGAAGGGATGTCATTAGAAGCAATGCACAATGCTCTCTTTAGAACAACTTTTTAAGTATTTACTTGTTATAAGAATCTTAAGAGAATTATTCTGACTCATATTTCATAGAAAGACTCAAAGACAGTATTACTTAAGCTTTTAGAGAACCTAGTAGTACAAATGGGTGCATCTACATATGCAAATGCTGCTGAATGGGTTTACTCCCGAGTAAACCCACCCTGGGCAGGCATCTGTACGTGAACCCATTTGGGAGCAGATTTGCTGCTCCTGGCAGCTGTCTGCTCCCCCCCCCCAGCCTCCTGCAGCTAGCTCAGGGGCTAATGGGGAGCACGGGGCCAGAAGACAGCTGTCTCCTGGCGGGGGCTGGGAGATTGCTCCTTGCCCCTAGGAGCTGCCTGCTGCTGGGGCAGGCTGTGGTGGTGGAGCCTAAGTGGGGACATCCCCCTGCCCCTGATTGGGAAGCAGGGGGCTTGGAAAGTGTTGCAGAGAAGGGATATGCTTGTGGGACAGCTAGCAATGAGCCCCTGGCTGGGTGGGGAATCCTCACCCAGCCAAGGGCTTGGTGTTAGCTGCCCCACCAGCAGATCAGGGCATGGGGCTGGGACCTGCCCCTCCTCTGCAGATCTTTCCAAGCCCTGTGCCTTGATCACATGATCGGGGCATGGAGCTGGGAAAAAGCTGCAGGGCTGGGAGCTATCCCTGACTGAGACCGTTCTCGGCCAGCCCCAGGCTGAGCGGGGAAGTCTGCACATTCACTCTGGAGCTGACTGGGGACTGGCTAAAATGGGACAGTCCCCAGCCAGCTTTAGGATGCATATGCGGACTTCCCTGCTCAGGCCAGGACTGGCCAGGAGCTGTCCTGGTCAGGGTCAGGTCCCAGCCAGCTCCAAGCTCCCTGATCCCTGCTCCCTGTCCCGGCTCCATGATCCTGGAGTAGGTGCAGATTGTTCCCTGTCCCAGGTCCACAATTGCCATCGAAGAGCAAGAGCTGGGAGCTCCCTCCTGCCAGATCAGAGGGACGTTGTCCCCGCCTGGGGTCTGGTGGTGAAGCCCACCCTGGCAGCAGGCAGCCCCTGAGGACAGAAAATAATCTTCTGCCTCCTGCTGTAGGGCTGACTGGGAGCAAATTATAAACCCATATGAAAATGGTGGAACCCAGTCTAAGATAGACCTGGATCAATGTACATTCAAACTTGGCTCTAGATTAGACTGGTACATAGAGCTTCTGTGCAGTTACCTGCGCAGTCCCAGGGCTGGGAAAGCCCAGTTGCTGGTCCCAGCCCCAGGGCTGCACTTTTCCTACCTGCCCACTTGGTACTGGGCTATTTTTAGCCCCCCAGCACCTCGACCCCCCTGCGGACCAGCCAACCCCTGCCCTGAGTCCCCATCTCACAAGCTGCTTGGTGCCAGTTTTATCAGCATTCACCAATGCCAAGAGCAGAGGAAGTAAATACAACTGGGGGGAGAGGGATGGGGGTGTAGATTTCCAGGGGGACTAAAAATAGGCCCTGGTCCCCCTCAAGCCCCTACATGGACCCTGTGAGCCCCCCATATTCCACCAAAACCATCTGGACCCCAGGAAATCCTGTGGACCCTGCCTGCCCCCTGATTCCCCTGTGGATACTGTCTTCACCCATAATCTTCCCAACTGCTCTCATGGATGCTACCTGCCCCCTCGCCCCCAATCTCTCATGTGGATGCTGCCTTGCCCCCCGCATTGCTCTTGCCAATCTTGTCTGCTCTTTGATCATCTGCAGATGCTGCCTGCACCCCCAAACCCTGTGATTGCTCCTGCAGATCCCTTCTGCAGATCCTGTGTGCCCTGCCTCCAGATCCCTCCATGGGTGCCACCTGTTCCCGCTTCCCCAATCACTCCTGTGGATCCTGCCTGCCCCCATCTCCTCTCAGATGCTGCCTGTCCCCCCATCCCTTCTAATCAGTCTCGCAGATCCTGCCTACCCCCCCAATTTCCCATGGATCCCACTTACTCCTTTGATCCCCCCACAGACCCCTGATCCTCCCTGAGCCTGCTTGTCCTTCCCATTTCCCCACCCTGCCACTAGCCTCTTCATTCTCACTTACCTGGTATCGGGTTCCCAGTTTTAATGCAATCTAACCCCCCCTCCCCTCCCCAAATGTCTGCAATTAGCCTGGTAGTAAATTATGAAGAAACACCAATAGGAGAGGCTATTCAGATACCTTACCTCTGCCTACCCCAAATGTTGGTGTGTCTGCTGAGAGAAGGGCAAGAAAAAAGGAAAGACAGGGTTTATTTCTAGCAAATCAGTTTAAAGCAGATGACTCCAGTTTTCCAAGGCTTTTATTTGTACCTTTCCTGGAATACAGCCCTGTACTTTCACTTCTACCATGCACCTCACAGCAAACACATACTTTAGCATCTTTCTTTCAGTTCAGCAATAAAGGGAGTTCACATTGCTCTCAACCCCAAAGGTTCAAGTAGGAGCAGGGCACAGGGCAATATATGCTGGTTGTTCTTGAGCTATAGGCCTGTCATGCTCTGCATTGTTGCTTAATAATATTAGTCTGAACCAAAGCAATGTCAGTTTATGCTCTCAAGAGATAGGGTCACCAACAGAACATGTAGATGAGATTAAACAAGGAATGTGGTTTGTGGAAGATACTGGAAATTTGCAAGTTTAGGTTTGTAGCAGACTCATTCAGTGACTTATTGGTAGCATTGCTTAAGCCAATTATCAGGCTTTTCCTTGAAATTAGGTAGTATCTATAGAAGCATGGTTAGCCCTAGAAAACAAGCCTATTTTGGAGGTCACCAGATTACACAGTCACATGCAAGATAGTCGCTGGAATGTACTGTAGTTGTGCCTTCAATGAAGCACAAGACATCTGCGATAACTGTAGGATTTAGATAACAACATTTCAGGGACAAACAAAGAAATCACCACCAGCAGCACCACCAGCAGAGCATGTTTGCTGCAAGCAGCAGCAGTAGTCACAGTTGTCTTTTGATGCACTTGACCAAAAAAGAAACCCAAATGATCAGACATACAAAAATGTGATGAGGAACAAAATCAGCTGAAAAGGGGCTTTGTGAAACAAGCTGAGAGAGAGAAGATTAAGCGATCCCTTGCCAAATTAGTCACTGAAAGAAGCTTCTTCCAGGTTTTGTTTTTTATAGAATAGCTATATTGACTGTTTGTTATCTTCATAAAATGAAGCTTCCAAGGAAGAATATAGCAGAGAAGACAAGATGGAATGGAAAGGGGGTAGGGGGTTGTTGTCTAATGTTGAAACATCCAAAATCTGTTCCTAGTTTGCACTTATCCAGGCTCAGAACTTTTGTGCCTTGATTTATCCCAGCATAAACATAATATATCACAGCTATAAATACCTACCTGCAAGGATATTGTTTGTGTCAGTATTTTAAAGCTCTCTGAGATTCTTGGATGAAGCTTTACACTATACTGCACATAGTGAAAGATCCTAGCCACTCGTAAGTCCAAAGATACAGCTAAACAGAGAGACTAGAGGTGGACAATGTTACACTTCGTAACGTGTGATAAGTAAAAGTATTAGATGAATCTTTCATTCACTGGGAAAAAGCTGCCAATTTCCCCATCACCTATCAGAAATTAAGAATCTTAAGAAGCTTCCCTCCATCCCACCCACAGAAATCAGGTTTTTGT
Organism: Crocodylus porosus; assembly: GCF_001723895.1. Taxonomy (NCBI): domain Eukaryota; kingdom Metazoa; phylum Chordata; order Crocodylia; family Crocodylidae; genus Crocodylus; species Crocodylus porosus. The sequence continues at coordinate 96,567,715 of NW_017728943.1, read as the reverse complement.
TTCATGGCATCTGCAGTTGCTGGGATCATAGTTCGTTTCATTATTGGCTTAGCTGCAGTGGCTAAGAAATGAACTCACTTGCATAGTAGAACAACAACATAACTCTTAGCCAGGCCTTTATTGAACTGGGTAAAAATGAGCAACAGCGCTAAAATATAACCCATAATTTGGGTGTTCAGACTTAGCCTAAAGTAACTGGTGATTAATTGTGTTTCATAGGGAACACATATCTACTATCTGTGCTTTGAAAAATCTGATGTTTTCCTTCCCATTTTTCTTTTGTGTTTAGTCCCAGAACAATTCTGCAAAATACAATAGCACCTAAAGGTAAATGCTTAGTTATGATTTGAGTGATTATGAAATAATCTGTTTATGTGCTGATTTAGTTACCTTGTCTGATGTATGGTCCAGATTTTCTGTAAGAGCATATTTATTGTTGGGTGCCTTCAGTTGGTTCTTCTATATAATTATAATATTGCTCTAGCAATATAGCTAAATATAGCTCCTAGTATTTGCAAATGGCTTAATGTAGTGTTGAGCCTTTTAGATACACATCACTAAAACCTATTGTATCTGCACAGAGATGGGCGGAGGCAGACAAATGAACTAGTTATGAGCTAGATTCTGAGCATGTAATTATGTCAAGCACCACTTTGGGACCTTATTGCATTGTGCCCAGCCTATGTCAGTGCACAGGTCTGGGAAAGAGTGTGCTTGTGTCTTTGCAGTAGGATTTGGTACTAGTTCGGGGTGGGCAAAATGCGGCCCAGGGGCCGGATGCCGCCTGCCAGGCCATTCTATCTGGCCTGAGGGCCCCCCCCAAAAATTAAGACAATTAATATTTATCTGCCCCAGCTGCCTGTCATGTGGCCCTTGATGGCTTGCCAAAACTCAGTAAGCGGCCCTCCGCCCAAAATAATTGTTCGCCTCTGTACTAGTTGGTCCTTGCACTTCTGTGGACATGAGGGCTTAATGATGGTCGTACCAAAAATGCAAGCCTTTCCAAAGCAAGCAACTCTGCATTTCCCCAAGCTAAAATGTTCTCAAGAGAACTATTTACAGAGTTGCTGCAATGACAGCTGGCATTCTGGCCCCCATGCACATCCAGCCTGACTTCCTGGAGCCCCCTCCTACCATTTGCACTACAAGCTCCGTGCAGGTTCTTCAAACCTTCAGTCTGAGTCTTCAGAACAAAACACAGCATCAGCACATAAAACTGGTCTCTTGGGCCTCCTGGGATAACATTTCTCAAAAGTGCCTCCCTTTAAAGTCTCCCATTGAGGGCTGGCTGCTGGAATCCTTCTCATTTGACCAACGTTAGCAGCATTCATTCCCCCATCCCTTCCCTCCTATATAAAACGCTTTTCCTTCTGCCAGTCCATTCCTAGAATCTGCCAAAACAAGTTATTGCTTACAAAAGCTCATGCCTCTCTGAACCAATTGATCTCTAAAATTCCCTGCAGACATTGCATTTGTGGTGGGATATATGAGAGTTTCCCCACTACAAGGAACAATGTGCCAGATCTTAAAGAAATTTGTCCCAGGATAAAAATGGGGCACCCACAACAAAGAAATTGCTGTTTAAACAGTGGCTTCTTTGTTGGCAAGACAAATTTAACATCTGGCCAGGGAGGGGGTTGTAGAAAGATTACTATGATCCCCCAGTGCTTTTGCTTTGCCAAGGGGAGAGAGGGAGTGAGAGAAGCAGCCTGCCCCAGGGTGAGCTTTCAGGGCTGCCACATCAATGATCAGTAAAGGCCCCAGTGTGCACTTCAGGAGCCAGATCTCCAGTCAGCCATGATCCAGCTCCCAGGCCAAATAAAGGTCCCAGCAAACCTGCAATGGGAGTCCAGGCTCCAGGCATGCCAAAACCTTTAAAGGATGCAGGGGCTCCCTGCAAGTGAAAGCAAAGCAGAAGCTGATGGGGTATTCCTCCATCAGCTCTTGTTGCTGCTTGCAGGGAGCCCTCTCACCCTTACCTCCATTCATGCAGTGGCAACAGAGGCCAATGGGAGGGAAGGAGCCCCAAACTTGATCAATCCCTGCCACCACCAGAGGCTTGTAGGGAACCCCATCGCCCTTATTGCTGGGAGGATAGAGCTGCCTGCAGCTCAGAAGCTTTAAAGGGATGCTGGTGCTGGAACATCAGTAGGCAATTAAGGTTAAGTACAGACAGTCAGAAAGCCCAAGGCTGAATCGATTCAATCTTCTCAGGTTAGTCTAAAATGAGTAGATTGAACCAATAAGCAAGTGAACAGGCATCCACTTTTGATTCCGGAAATGCAGCCACATGCCTGCAGTGGCTCAGGTCAGAAGCTGGGGGTTGCTAGAGCATGCCTCTTTGGTTGTCTGGAGCAGACAGCTTGCGCCAAGGCTAGCCTGCTGACCCTGTGAGGAGGGTTTGTGAGGGGAGGTGCAAACCATTAGGCCTGTGCAAAGCAGCCAGTATTCACTTCGGATTTGGATTTGGCCAATTCAAAGGGACAGTGATTTGACTTGGTGATTTGAGGCACTGTCCTGATTCGATATGGCCAGTTTGGATTAGGAGATTCAGCGCTGATTCAGAGATTTGTTCATAAACTATAATGGGGAATCACAAAATACCTACAACTTTGTCATTTGTCTGTGGATTTGGATGAAAACAGCAGGGATGGTAGCCCCTTCTGAGGGCATTAAGCCTGCCAAGTTTCAAGAACATAGGTATAGGGGTTTCTGTGAAAGTGTACCTCAAACTGTTGAAAGCAAAACTTGTATCACTTGTGTGTGTTAAGGCAGAGCAGGATGAATGCAGCAGGGATGGTAGCCCCTCATGTGGGCATGAGGCCTGCCAGGTTTCAGGCAGAGTGGTGCAGGGGTTTCTGTGAAAGTGCACCTCAAGTTTCTGAAAACAAATAAATAAAGCAAATAGGTGCAGAGTGAGGAAGGTGGCATTCACTTCATTTGCAGGTGGAGCTTGGGGAACCCCAGCAGCAGGAGATTCACCTTCAGGAATGTCAGTTGCTCCACCAAACCAGGATCCAAGGAGGTGTGGTGGGGTGTCACAACATCTCCAGCAATGCTGAATACCCTGTGTAACAGAAGTCTCATTTCTGGAGCCTCTCCGGGCGTGCGGCTCCGACCTCCTGCAATGGGCCCACCGCCCGCCTATTCTTGCCTGCCACATCTTGGTCTTGTTCATAATTAAGGAATGGTGTAACCTAATGGGAAGCTGCCCATTTTTATATGCCCCGCTGACAGGGGGCGCTGTCTGCGGTTCCTTTCATCCCCTGCACCACAGCCCAAGCCTCGCAGTTGTTGCTGACGTAGTCTTCCTCCGAAACATGGTATTGGGTCCCAGCCCTTCCTTGCCTTTTGGGCTCCTCAGTGCCACTCTCACTCTTGGGGCCCCTTACTGCCCCCCACACTGTTGGTTCCTCACCGCCCCCTCGCCGGGGCTCTTCACTGCCCCCTTGTCAGGGTTTCTCCACCGCCCCCTAGCTCCGGGGCTCTTTACTGCCCCCTCAGTTCCGGGGCTCCTCGCTGCCCCCTAGTCAGGGTACTACACTGCCCCCTGGGTTCCAGGCTGGGCCAACACGCCCCCTCAATGAACAACAAAAGAAAGAACTGTGCCTTCTCTGGCACCACTCGCTGTGCCTGCTGGGCAACAGGAACCCCCCCACACTGTTGGGGCACTCCCGTGAGGCCTCCTCACACCCCTACAGCTTCACCCGGTCCTCCGGTATAACAATAACCAAATCATAAGCCAAACGGCTGATAACTAGATCACGAGACAAATGGCTGTGGCAAAACAACAAGGAGCCTCCTGGCTCATCACAGAAACTGCATGCCATGCTGGCTCTTAGTTCCTACCTCCCATAAGATTTTCTCTTCCCCGCATCGTTGCAGTCGGTCAGAGCACCCGGGCTGCGGCCCTCGACCCAGTCTGCTCAGCTCTCCCGCAGAGCTCCCGCTCCTGCTCCTGCGGCTGCCGGAAGGGGACTGCCCTCCTGGCCTTCTGCCTGGGCTTAAGAAGGACCAAGCCCCGCCCCTTCCTGGCTCTAGGCTTCCCTGGTTACTAAGGCAACCCGCACTTGCACAGTCTTGGGGACGGGCAGTTATGCTTCCCCCTTCCCGCCACCAGAGGTCTCTTCTGAGCCAATTCCACCCTCAGTCGCAGAGCGCCTGAGAGCCCTGCGACACCTGTCACTTAGAACTCTGGTCGGTGGACAGGACAGGTGTTCCCGGTCAACCATGGCCAGATCCTGCCACACCTCGCTGTGGGTTGCCCAATAGGCCAAGGAGTCACGCAGCAGCGGCTGCATGTCCTTGGTGAGATAGGTAGCCACCAAGGCCTCCATGCTACCTGCCATATAGTGGGGTCTGGTGCCTCTGGACCCCAACGTTGAAGCCATGCCCTTGGTCCTCATTGGCAGTGGCTGTGGTGGAGGAGATTGGCTTGTGGTTGGAGTGCTGGCATGGGAAAGTGGATACCCATCTTCCACATCCCCGTGCTTCTGCCCTTCTGCCTCTTTGACTCTGTTCACCAGCACCTCTGTCCAGTGATGGAGGGTTTTGCTGCTGCAGACACTCCCCTTCACACTCAGGTCACACATGTCTGCCAGCACATGGACTGTACTGGACCATAATGAAACCAACCATTTTTTGATGCCCTCCTTCAGCTGCCTCACCAGCATCTGCACCTCTGATGAAAGCAGCTTGCTTCAGCTAGGAACACTGATCCCCTGGAACTTCTCCATTTAATTCTCAATCTCCTTCACTGCAGGGATCACCTGGCTAAGGAGGGCATCACCAGTGCTGAAGGTCTTGGTCGCCTGAGGACCACCAAGATCTGAGAGATGGTACCCCACTCAGTTGTGTTAAGGGGGCCGTTGATTCCAATCTCCCTGAGCAAAGCCATCACATGGATGGCCTTCAGTTGTTCAACCAGCCTCTCGAGCATCAGGTTTGTGGAGTTCCAACAAGTGTCCACATCCTGCATGATTCTATTTTGTGGGATGCTCAGCTCTACCTGTTTGTCCTGCAGCATCATGCACCACTTGATGCTCTGGTAGAAGTAGCCTTCCACCTTCCTGTATTTTGAAATGAGCTGGTTGGTAGTGATGGCACCATCACTGGGAGCCCTGTCCCCCACCAAGGGATCCCTGACTACGAGGTGAAACTTGTAAGCCACACAGTGGATGCCAACAAAGTTGGTATCACGCACTGCCTTGACCATATTGTCCCCATTGTTGGTGACCATGAACCCGTGGGCTCACCCTGCTCAATGAGCAACCCCTGCACTATGTGGTTCATGGCCACCATGATCTCCCTTGACATGTGGGACTCATCCATCACCTCCACTTGAAGGAGAGCCCACTGACACCCTGACTAATTGCACTAGTGCCCTGTGAGAGACAGGTAGATGTGATCTCCACCCCGGCTGCTCCAGATTTCTGAGGTGAAGTGCAAGGCTACCTGCAGCCCTGGCTTGAACAGATCCTCCCTCAAGTACTCCCTACATGCCTCATACAGAGGCAGGGTGGCCTGCCTCTGCTTCTTGGGGATGGGGGGCTTTGGAGGGAGAGGAGGACTACTTTTTTGGCATGCTCTCACTGGTGCGAGGCTGAAGAAGAACAAGGGTAAGGGGGTGCTACCTCCTGAGATGCAGCAGCATCGCTATGGTGGTGAAGTGTTTCAACTCCTTGCCACGACTGATCTGTTTTCAGCAGTGCTGGCAAGTAGCATATCTGGGATCATCTGCCACCTCAGAATGATCCCACACTACACTACCCACCTGATTCTGGGTTGAGGGTGGGGATCCTGCCTTATCCCCCTCCTCACCAGGCAGAGGCACAACAGGAGGAGGACCTGAGCCACCTGCCCCCACACACTCCTTTGAAGTGCCTTCCAGAGAAGGAGACCTGCCTCTAGGGGAACTTTGAGGGGCGTGGAGCAGATACTCAGATTCCTCCTCCTTCTCCAGAATTTGATTCACTGTGGTGCTCAGCTCCTCTGCTTCCATATCCTGCACCTCCTCTGGCACTGGAAGTCTCATGCTGGGAGATGAAATTGGGGTGGAGAATGTTATGCTGCTGCTGGTCAGTGGTGTTAGTGGTGGTGTTGCAGGTGCAGGCACTGCAACCACCTCCGTGCTCCCACTAGCAACAGAAGACTCATGACTACCAGGAAAGAGGGTCCATCAGCTGCACTCGATGATCTTCCAAGGCCCCTTCTAGCCCTAATGTCTATGAAATCTGTGTTTGGGACAGGGGGAACTTGCATCTTTCTCTCCTCCCCCTCTCCCTCCGCAGCCAGAAGACCTGGCACCTTCCTTTCCAGCACACTTCATAATGTTTGGTGTGCTGCAGAATCTGTGTGTGTATGTAATATATGTTGTGCTTTCCTGCATAGTGATAACACACTGTCAGGGAAAACACAGATTTCTTTTTGTGGGGGGGAAAGAATCAAGACAGGCTAACATGAACAAATAAGAGGGTTTCAGGGGGAAAATAAGTTGAAAGGGATGGATAGGGATAACAATAGGGACTGTAGGCAAGGGAAAGTAGGAAAGGATTGGATATAACTTACAAGAAGAGAGACTAGCTAGTGAGCCAGAGCCTTTCAGACGCTGCTGCTCGAAGAGAGAGACAGCTCACAAAAGGCACAGATCGCTTCAGACACAGCTTCATACGATGTTTCTACGTCCCTTCCCCAGAGCGCTATGATTGGAAGGGAACTCAGAGAAAGATCACAGTCACTGGCCAGATGTCAATATCAGAGCAGTCTTTCCCCCCACCTCAGCCTTTTCCATTTATGGAAGATCACCCCCCCACTTCTCAGTTTCTGCTTGCTGCAAGCCTTCTGAATCTCCGAATCTCTCCGAATTGATTTGGAGGCTTCCGATTCAATTTGGACCTTTTAACGGATCTCCCGATTCGATTTGGATTTGGAGATTCGGCTGCCGAATTGGGCCAAATCTCCTCCAAATTGATTCGGCTACTGAAGCTTCGCACAGCCCTACAAACCATCCTGGGATGCTGGGGGACTGTGAGTTAACTTGAATCTGGAGGGAATATGAGAAAGAAGTTCAATAAACCAATTTAACCTAAATCAGTTAAGTATGATACTACCTCCATCCAGGTTTATCTTAAGCCAGTTTCTGCCATTTTGAAATCAGTTTATGTGCACTGAACTTGTGTTCCAGATTTGAACCAGTTTCCTATCACTTATACTGGTTTATGTGTAGTTTCTGTCCCTAACCTAAAGCTCCAAGATATTTAAAAGGCTCCCAGGGAACCTGAGACCACCTGGGCTTCTGGTTTGCCCGGGCCCCAGGCTCACAAGTCTGTCTGTGAGCCTGTCTGGCCTGTTGATAAGCTCTCCTGGGCATGGGGGGAACTGTGGAGCAGCCCCTGATTGTCCTTTGGCTGGAGAGTGCAGCAGAGACCATAGCATGCTTTTGCTGTGCTCCAGCCAAAGTGTTCTGAATGTGTGGCTGCCCATATTTATTTTAGCAGCTCTACACATTTTGCAGACTATTACATGTGGCTTTATCAGTGTCTGAAGCTGGTCTTTCTCCTTTACTCATTCAACTGCTGAGCTCTCCTATGTTTCAGGACCTATCTTCTCCATCTGTCTCTCTCGTCTAACAGGAAGAAGGAAAAAAACTGTTAGTCTGAAGAAGCAGAGGAGAAGGGAAGGGAAGGATCAACCTAACAAGTCAGAGAGGAAGGCAGGAACATTCAACTACTGGTTCCAAATAATTTGGAAGCTGATAAAAGCTGAATATGATCTCTGTATCTCAGACATACTCAGACACTCTCAGACTGCTTGAAGGCAGGTTCAGTAGTGTGGCTCAAAGCCAGGAGATTGCTAACGTCTAGCTTGAGGGCGTTTTTAGTACTAGAGTGTGTCAATTTATTTCTTCAAATAAAAGACACATATATTAGCAGGAAAGTAGAAAAGCTTTATAAAACTCTACATGCAAATGGAATTCAAGACAAATATCATCAGGTTATTTAAACTTGAAGCAAAAGTATGTTTCTTATGTTAGAGAGGTTCTTGATTTTTTTCCCCAGAAATATTTTAAAACACATTTTTATGAAAAAGAGCTATAGTACACACATGCACACTTGTATAAAATCACCAGAGAGACTGATAAATGAATTAGAAGACAGAAAAATAATCTCTTCTGGAATATGGTCGTTTTAAGCTACTACACTGGTGGTTCTCAACCTTTTTAGACTTAAGGAACTCCTTGTTGAACTCAGGGCACTCTTTGGAAAATGCCAGATCTTAACTTTCACTCACTTTTTGACTGCAGAAGAATAAAACAGCAATTCTGTTGCAAAGAGCTCAGAAAGACCACAACAGATCAGGATGTTTTTGATAGTATAGATTCCTATTTGAAATCCCTGTAAGTCAAGTTTTCACACTTCACAGTGCTAACATTGCATAGCACCCCATGGCACCCTGATTAAGAATCACTGTACCAAACATTTACAATGTTTTAAAATTTATTTACACAAGTTTTAGACTGGTGCATAACTATTGACTAAGGTTGGACTAAGATTGGACTAAGATTCTGTTTTATACCCTTGTAAGTGAGAGGAGAATTATGCCCAATGCTTTTACAGGGAGAAATGTGCTCATCATGTTGTCTTTCATGATAATTTTGATTCTGAAAACTTAGATATGGTCAGTGTTTGGAAGTTAATATAAGGAAGAATCTACATTTTAACAAAATCTATGATGAATCAGGCCCTATTAAAATATGGAAATTATTCTGAAGTCTCTATGCAGAGATCATCATAAACAGACAGAGCAACTGGGATGTACTCTTTTCTTAAGTGCCCTTGCTTACGATGGCATTTTGTTTCTCTTCATCTTTATTTGTAAGTACAAGGATTACCTCATTGGTGCTCCGATTTCAGCAAGTGGAGAGAGGTTTTCTTTTCCTCCTTTCCTCACTTCTATCCGATAAATGCCCATGACCATAATTCTGTGATTCATGAATAAAAGAGGTGAGAAGCACATGTCCTTACCTATGAAGTCAGTAGTCCACACACAGATGACAGCCTGCAGTGGCACTGACAATCCATAGTTGGAGGTTTTTTTACACACACACACACACACACACACACACACACACACACCCTTTCTTAGCCTGACAATGCATGAGCAGGCCTGTTTGATGATTATGTCCTTAAGTACAGTAGTGGCTGTAAAACACATTGTGCCTACACACATAGAGCATCTTTTGAAGAAAGCATAATTCAGGAAAATACTTGTCTCTCATAGAGCAGAGGGACTGTTTTATCTTCGAAGTGCATCATGAATGTGTAGGATGAGAATTTCAAGCCAGCCTGAATACTTAAAATTAATGGGAATTGAATAACTCTTTCTCCTTCACAGTCTTGACAAGCTCAGATGCAGTATTTCCTCAGATATTTTAGCAGTTGTTTTGAAAGATGCCACAGTGACAAGTGTGTTTTTAATTGCTATTGCAGACATTCACAGCCTGGTGCAATTCCCACCTCAGGAAAGCAGGCACGCAGATCGAGAACATTGAAGAGGACTTCAGGAATGGCCTTAAATTGATGCTCCTCTTGGAGGTCATCTCAGGTTCGTTTCAAATAAAAACTTTTAATGCTCCCAGCATTTTAATCTAGAACTCCTCAGCGTACATATTATATGGCGGAAATAAATCCCATATAGGTTAGTCAGGAGAAATTCTGTTGTCAAGCAGCTGAGACCAACAAATCTGCACTTCAATACGTAATTCTTACCAGCTCACTGCCAAATGAATGAGCTCTGAGCTTCATTTATTGAGCATCCTGAGTGAATTGATTGCTGCAGCTGCTCTGATGCTGAAAATAAAAGCCTTAGTTTCCCGCTACTGTTAAAAGGTAGAAGAAATGGATAATTTGTCCACCTCACACTGATTTCCTTAATAAATTTCTTTATGGGGTTCTCTCCCCCAGTTTTTTCTTGTGGATACTTAACATCAGGATTCTAAGTTCATATTTAGGGACCAAAAATAAGTGCCCTAATTTTAAGTGTTCATCATCCAACATCTCCCTTTGACTTATGTTTAACTAGCTAATTCATCCTTTCCCCTTTCCATTTAAAAGGTGCAGCTGCCAAAGGGGTCTGTAATAAACTGGGGAAGCTATGGGACATGGGGAGAAGGTGACCTAGTTGATGATAGAGGGGAAAGGGAGGGAGCATGGTAAAAAGAGCATTTCTAAGATATTTTTCGAGAAGACAATTTTGGTATGTATTCACATATAATTACATTCTTGACCATTGGAAAAGTCAAGATTGTGCAACCTTGGATACCAGGTGGTGGCAGCATGGCCCTGAAATTAGTTAGTTTTCCAGCTGGGTTAGGTCTGAAGGTGGCAGTGATGCCTGCTGCAGCATTGCAAGGTCTGTGGGACTTGGATATGCTTAACTGTACAGATACTTGGATTCTGTCTGTTCCCCAGTGTACTCTTCTTCCGTCTAGTGTATCTCTCAATCTTCTTCACTTCAGAAATTGTCAGGTTGGCTGAGATTTTACTTAGACAGGTTAATATGGCTGTCTGATTTATATAATTCAGACTCACCTTGTAATCAGGCAGGAAAGGGTGATACACTGTGCAGAAGGGCTTCTGCCCTTCCTTTTTTAATATTCAACTACTCTAAAACAGCTATTAGCAGGAAAATGAAATTTGGAAAGTAAATGTATTCATATGTTTTTAAGGTATTTGGGGCAAATGTAAAAATGTTTGTGAGGTTTTACTGCTGTACTAAAGAGATCAAAGCCTGTCACTTCTTCATTTGAATTTGCTCTTTGGGGTTTTGTTCAAAGGCACTTGACATTATTTCAGAAAAATACCTGCAGGATAGCTGTTAGCTCTTAGACATCATATAGTGCACATACATTCTAAATTTTTCTATTCACTTGTGTGCATGTAGCTAGGTGCCTGTAACAATAACATCACATTTGTTTTCCTACAGGAGAAAGACTACCAAAGCCAGACAGAGGAAAGATGCGCTTCCATAAAATAGCTAATGTCAACAAAGCCCTGGATTTTATCGCCAGCAAAGGAGTGAAACTTGTGTCAATTGGTGCAGAAGGTACGTGGAAGGACTTGCCAGCTGGCCTTGGTTGCCAGGCCCTACATTTCTCAAACAAATTTGATACAGGGACTTGGGACCAGGTTGTGCTGGTTCTTCTTTGACTCATAGATGTAGGGTTGGAAGGGACCTAAGTAGATCCTCAAGTCCGACCCCCTACCCTGGGCAGGAGAGAATACTGGGCCCATATGACCCCAGCTAGGTAATCGTCAAGCCTCCTCTTAAAGACCCCCAAGGTAGGAGCCAGCACCACTTCCCTTGGAAGTAGAAGGCACCACTTCCCTTGGGAGTATGTCCCTTGGACATAGAAGGCGCCCAAAACATCTGAATGTCGATGGCTTCTCTGCAGTAGGGGGAGGACAAGAAGCAGAAACTTTACAGGCACATGGAAATGTTGGGGTTTGGCTGGGACTGTGGACTATAGAACAGGGGGAACCAACCGCCAAGTGGCACAGGTAACTTCTGTGAGTGGCATGCAGCAGGCGGGAGGGGACAGGCAGCACTACTGCAGAAGGACAGGGAGCAGAAAGCAGTGCAGCAGATCAGGCAGGTGAAGGGGATTGGAGTAGCACTTAGAGAGGGCATGGGTCTTAATTTGTGGCATGCCAGTCAAAAGGCCTAAAATGCCTTAGCTGCTGCTCATTCCTTTCCCCTGAAGATTAAGAGAATATTTGCTTCTTTCAGTGCCTTCCTATCTTTCAACATGCTGTTAAAAATGATAGTTCCTTTAGAAATCAGATTCTAGACTGTACTTCATCCAGCACTTCATGTTCATTTATTGAATACTTAGAGAGCAATCATTTATACAGGAAATGTATTGAGGTAATTGCTTTGTGATTGTGTTTTATTGCCATCTTGTAAATATGGTGAACTGTGCCTACTTAGTACCTAGCATATCCTTGATGGGATATCCTAGATGTTTGGTCCCAGATACCTTGTATTCTTTGCTGCCCTGTGGCTCAACCTCAACAGGAAGAATGGACAGCACCCCCTGCCTCAGCATAGCTTGATAGTTAAGACCCTCTCCTGGGAGGTGGAAGGTGTGACTTTGAACTCCTAAGGCTCCAAAGAGCCTAAAACCAAGGTCTTCCATTTTTGGGAGTGACCTACTTCCCAATATATTGGTGGTAGCAATGGCACCATGACTGCCACCTCTTCCTCCAGATATATTTCTGAATGAAAGTGGCTATGATTGCTATACTTTGCACTGAATGCAACACTGTTTATGTGGGCTATCTGTTTATGTGGGCCTGCTGACATGACTGCCTGTGATCACTTAAGTGCAAGGGGTGTCCAGTCTGTGAATCCCAAATCCGGTTAAGTGTGAAACAGATATTAGTAGGTTCATCTCTCCCAAGATGGTGACTGTTTTGGGTACATGCAGTGTCAGAACTGTAGGAGTCTAAATAATGTTCCTGGTGAAAATGTAGGCACTGAAAGAATCTTACTTACCTAATTGATGAGATGGATTTTCTGCACGGCTTACTTGGATTTATACACCTCAATTCCACCTAAGTGCTTTTCAACATCTGGGACTAGTTCACTGGTGTTAAGCTTCTGAATTTGTATGCAGTCACTTAAGGCAGTCCCCAGCCCTCCTGGGTTTCAGTGTGAGTTGTTGGGGAAGTTTGTATTTCAAAAATCAGGATGATTGAGTTTAGACCCCAACTTTAATTATCTATTTTTGAAATTGTTGGCTATTCCTTTTAACAGGGCAAAGTGTTTTTTAAAATTTTGTTTTTTAAGATAATGGGTCAAACTTTAAAAAAACACCTTGAACACAAGACATCATCCACAAACTGGATTGTGTTCAGAATGGTCCAAATTCAAATAGCTGCTTTCTGTTTACAATGCTGCTCCCTGAAGGTCCATTCATAGTGTCTGATGAAGTAATTTGTTGTTTATGAAAGCTTATGCCTATCTGAATTTGTTAGTCTATAAAAGAGGCAAGGATTTTTTTTGTTTGATATCTTTTATTGGACCTGCGGCATGTTTGGGATAAAGGTAGAGAAGTTTTTGAATGCAAGACATTTTTCATCAGTTCTGAGGAGGAAAGCAAGCACAGTGTCATGCTGGGTTGTGGGTGGCCAGGTCTGGGGATCAAAAGCAGCAACCAAGAGGGGTGTATAGAGTCTGAGTGTAGGGGAGCCTAGAAGCCAGAAGATCCATTTGGGGAACTGAATCAGAGGATTGGGCAGAGAATGGGGTCAGGAGGCTGGCCAGGTCAGGTATCTGGTTATATGGGAGATCAAACCAGAGTCAGATTAGGGAGCCAAAGGGTCAGGCCAAACTCAGGATCTGTGGGCAAGCCAGGTTGGGTAGCTAAGTGAGGCAGCCTCAGTACAAGATGGAGCCTTGTTGGAGCCTCAGTACAAGACAGTTCCTCTTCCGGGTTTTAGTAGTAGGGGGTAAAGGGTCCACTGATCCTGGCTGGCCACTCTGGTTGCAGGGAGTGAGCTGGATATTGGGTTCTGACCACCTCCCTCCAAGCTCATGCTCCACTATGGTCATGACAGACTGGGATAAGTGGTCATACCAGGCAGGCTGAGGCCCTAGGTTCAAGGTCATGACCTGACATTACTTCCCTGACTCCCCTGCTCCTGCAACACCATAGTGGGGGTAATTACTTGGGCCCATGAGCCACATAGGGAGGTTTGTGTAACTGTCATGGGCCAGGTTAGCACATTTCCCCCCACCTCCCCCCACAACAGTTCACCAAGCTTCCCTATGTGGGATGGAGACTGGAGTGGGCAGGGCCCAAGCCCTGAGCTAAGTCCACAGCCCTGACTCCCGCCCTGGCCCTGGCCCACCCCACACATGGGGGTTGGGGTCTCTGTAGCACTCACTGCAGACCTGCCATGATGGGCAATGGTGGCAGGAAAAAGTGGGACCTGGACTCCCACACCAGATCTGCCACCACCATTTATTGTGACTGGGGCAGGCAGGTCTGGAGCAGATGCTGCAGGGACCCCAACCCTTGCTTGGACTGGGGCCGGGGTCTGCACTCAGCCCAGGAATTGGGGCCTGCCCACATGGGAATGGGTTTGATGGTGGCAGCAGCTAAAAGGAGCCACTGCCACAGGGGATGCCAGAAAATGGAGTCCAGCTGTGGACATGCTCCAGGCCCGCTGCATGCCTGGGGGCTGTAGAACATGTCACCGGCCAGATGGTGCCTGCACCAGGTGGGACTGAGGGACCCACCACAGGCTAGACAAAGTCCTTCTGGGGGCTGGATCTGGCCTGTGGGCCATATTTTTATCATCCCTGACCTAGGGAACCCTGGCCCAGGCTTTTCTGGGTGGTCCTCATGAAAATTTTTTACCAGATCAGCAGCATGTTTTCTGCAGGCTTCCTCAGGCTCCCACGTGCATTTGTCTGGCCTGTAACCCTCACAGTCTAGTAATAATACAGCATAATTTTCCTCACCTTTGTCTTGAGTCTAGAATCTCTTGAAGTAAGTAATCTTCTTGTCCTTGAACCATTATGGATGCTAGAGGAAGCTGAGAGTAACGAAGGAGTGAGCTTTCCATGTAGGGCTTGAACAGGGACAGCTGAAATACCAGATGGATTGTGAGTGTTGGTGGGAGTTGCAATTCATTTGTGACCAGCTTAATTTGTTGGGTAATACAAAAGGTACTGATGTACCTGTGATCCAGATACTGCAAGGGCCATCAGGTGTCGAAGTATTTGGTTGACAGCCATACCTTTTGTCCTACTGACTAAGCAGGCCCTGCTGATCTGTGTGTTCTTTGTACGCGTCTTTTGTCTTTTCTAGATGGACTTTTAATTTTCGACCTCTTGCCCATGTTGTACCCAGTCTTTGGCCACAGCTTTATCCAGAGTGACAAGTAGGGTAGGGTGTAGCTAGGGTGGAATCCATAATTAGCAAAGAATGGGCTTTATTCAGTCAAGGCATGAGTGGGGTTTTTGTAGGCAAACTCTACAAGTGCTAGCAGGACGGCTCTTTTGTTCTGCTGGAAACTGAGGTAACACTGAAGCTACTGTTCCAGAATCTGATTTGTTCTCTCAGCTTGACTGCTTGTGGGTCATATATGGATGAGAGCTGGGCATAGACTCTGAGCAAGTGCAAAGCCTTACAAACGAAACTCGGGAAATGAACTGGAGCTCATAATTGGATGTTGTGCAGTCTGGGAAACCATGAAGGTGAAGACCACATGATGTAGCCATAATTGGGCAGTGTCTTTGGCCAGGGCAGACCTGTGCATGGGATAAAGTGAGACATTTTGGTTAACTGATCTATCACTATCAGGATCATATAATACCCATTGGATTCAGGTATCTCTACAGTAAAGTCCAGTGAAATAGGACTCCGCAGGGTTAAGGGAGAGGGGAAAACAGGAGGATGGAGGAGCCACAAGTTTTTTATGTGAGTTTTTTAGTGCAGGCACAAAGGTCACAGGAGTGGATGAAATCTTGGACTGTCTCATGCAGGCATGGCCAACAGAAGTAGTGGACAAGCAATTGGTAGGTCTTTTTCATGTATGGGTGGCCTGCCAACAGCAAGTCTTGGCTTTTGTGAAGAACTGTCAGTCTGGCCAGATCTGGAGGCACAGAAATCCTACCCTGAGTGAATATGACCCCTTTCTGTGCCTGGTAGGATGTTGTGAGAGGGCGGTCTGCACCATGGGGAGGGAATTCCTCTAGATAGATAGCAACTCCAACCAAGGTCCGCAGATCCATTGGTAGCATGGCACCAGTGGTAGAGTGAATACTTATGTGGAGTTCTTCCCTTTATAGTATTTGGTGTCAGATAGTTGTATTTTGGGTCCATTGATATAATCTTCAGGGGTGTACTCCTGCTCCCTCTGTGCAAAAATTAAGTTTGTTTCCTACCTATGGGGACTTTTTACCATCTTGCACCATCTACACTTTTCCCAGAGCCTGACAAATGGACTTTGATCTCAAAAGCTTGCAGAAAAGGACAATTTTCTTGCCATTTTCCAGTTGGTCAAATAAAAGGTATCATTTTGGAATCAAGAGTTCTAGTTTTTTGTATGTCTTGCTATAATCTTGACAGTTGAGGATGACTATAGCTTCACCTTTATCCTCTGGTTTGATTACTATTTCACTTCTGGATGTTAGGGAGTCTATGGCTTTTTTGTCTGAGGAAGAGAGTTTGTTGGGATCCTGGCTTTTGCTGAGAATTTGGCTGTTACCTTTCTTCCTGAAGCAGCCAATAAATTAGTTCACTGTGTGGTTACATCCTCTGGGAGATGTCCAGTCTGATGTTTAATTATTGCTTTTTTTCTCAGTTGTGGCAGGAAGGTTGTCAGAGCCTGGAGGTGTTTCTATCCTGGGTGTGGAAGTATTCCTTCAGGCAAGGTCTGCAGAAGAATTCTTTTAATTCTCCACATATTAGTATCTCCTCAGGTTGCTTCTCTGGAAAGAAGCTCAGGCCTTTAAAGAATACAGATATTTCAGAATGGGATAGAGGGTGCTGTGACCAGTTTATGTTGCTGGTCTTTTTGGTACTGCTGCCTTGATTCCTTCCTATGTTGCTGGTGCACTGTCTGTGAGAGGTCTACTGTTGTAATAACTGCTTCCACTTGGATGGCTGTCTCGTGTGTATTTTTAGTAGTACATTTGAGTCTGCAGCATAGTAGCTGCATGTGTTTCCAGGTTAATATCTCTTAGTTTAGTAGCTTAGGTAAGTATGTCTTGTTTATGTTAATCCCTTTTGGAGTAGGTTAGGTGAAGAAGATGGTTTCTTAGTATTTCTGAAGTTCTCCTGCATTGTTTTGTTGCATATATAGAGCTTGAAGGTTGAAGATGACGAATCCCCTTAGGCTATTATGTTAATCTATAAGGATACTTTTACACATGCTCTGAGGGTGGGGTGTACAGCACTTTAATTAGACTGGCTCTGAGAGCCAGTCTAATTAAAGCTCCGCTCTGTCTCCTGTATCAGTGTCCCTGAACTTAAAAATGGCAGCGAGCTTCAGTTTAAGTACCCCCACTGCCATTTTTAAGCGCGGGAACGCTGATATGCTTGCAAATACTATGCTCCAGCAGACTCAGTTAATCTGCTCCAACATGTTGGTATTCCAGCACATCAGAGCAGCCTTTGCGCTCATGTATAGATATCCTAAGGTGCCACTTTGTCCTTTCTTCTATCTGACTTCAGACTAAGGTGGCTAAGTACCTTTCTCTGATCCTGGATAGTGTAACTAAGCTATAGTGTAAGTGAGAAGCAGACCTAGGCTGAACACCCAGGAGATCTAGCTTAGTTCTGCTGAAAACCCTCTCTTTTTCTTTCTTCTTGTAAAATGGGAGTAATAGTTGTAAAACTACATATTAATATTTGAAAACTTTCAAATTCTTCTCTTTTCTCTGGAATATTTATGATACAATTTTGTGTATGTGAGTTCTGGAGTGAACTGAAAAATAAGGATTGTAGTTCTCCCAAAACAGAGAAGGGAAATGTACACACAAATGTAAGAATTACTTTGGGGACAATATTTCTGGTGGCTTGTGGAGGAAGAGAAAAAGATTTTTTTTTAATATCACATTAGCATTTTTAGCAGTTTAACAACTTCCTTGTCCTGATTTTTTTTGTATTCTTTCCTTGTTCTTCACACATGTTTGGCTTTTTCACCTAAAGAGACCAAAAAGATGAAACTGGCAACTAGTGTGAATATTCCGTCAGGAACAGTATGAGGAGAGAAACTGCTGTAGCCAGTGAAAGCAAAAAAATTCCTATACTTGCAGCATAGCTGCTACTGCAAAATAATTATACAGTGATTATGCAAATCCATGTACTGATTGTCAGCCAATCAGCAATGCCCCCCTGAGTACTGCAATTCATCTACTGTACATTTTGAGAACTGAAAAAAATGACTATAGTAATTATGCGGACCAGAGACATGCTGCATTATGAGTTCAAGGAAATGCATAAGTTGGGGGGGCATGGAAATAGAAATCAATTATTATTTGGCTATATTTGATTGACTGAGAAGGTTCAAGTTCTATATAATTCATGGAGCATTTCAGAAGATTGATCATTTTTCTGGCCAATATGATGGCAATGCTTATGTCCCATGAAGTCTGTGAGCAGGGAAGGAAAACCCTTGAAAAAATTAGGAGGAACCCCTAAGGGTGAAGTGGAAAAATAATAAACTGGTAATCTTTTTAGCATTAATTATTGCATTATTAAAACATATGTGCAATGTCTGGAGCTAGATTCTCAAACTACAGAGGTGCCATTTGAATGATATAAGTGCATGTGCCTATTAACAAGACATTTTTAATATATGCCTGAAAAATATATACCAAACAGTGCATATACCCAAGTGCTTTCTTCTTCTTGTTGTTTTTTAAATGAAATCCCTCATAACTTGGTCAAACCAAAAGTGGCAACTAAAAGGTGCAACTACATCCTGTGGCATGTTTTCAAACACGCTTAGTAACAAGTAGCTTCCAATATTCTTAGCTGGGGCTGCTGACTGCCAGGCATTTTTGAAAATCTGGCCTCAGCTATGAACTATGGATAATATTTTTTAAAGCGTCTTGGTAATTTAGGAGTTGTTTAAAATATGCAAAGAAGGGTTTTTTTTTCACTTGCTTTGCAAGGTTGTTTTTATTCAAACTTTCTCCTTCAGCCAAAGATTCATCCTATAGAAAAGTCAGGCCAAAAAGTGAAAGCTTTAAAAAGATGCAATTAACTGAACAAAAGCCATTTACTATGAAGGTGTTAGGTCACTGTAACCATAAGTAATTTTCAAGCTTATCACAACTGAAACAGAAGCATGATCCTGTTGAAAAAGTAACTAAAAGAAGCTCGTTGTAACTAAGAACTGTATTGCTAACTGTGTAACAAATGATTAGAGCATGATTAAAGTAAGACAATACATAGCAAACCATATTTAATTAATTCTATGCTTTCTTTTTGTTTACCTTAGAAATTGTTGATGGCAATGTGAAAATGACCCTGGGTATGATCTGGACTATCATCCTTCGCTTTGCTATTCAGGATATTTCCGTAGAAGGTAAGAATATGCCTCTGGCTTTCTTAAAATTGTTGGGACAACGTTATGTCAACCTGAGTTGATATGGTTTGGTTTAAAACATTATTTTAGACACATCACTGAAAAGTAAGGTGACACATTTGTAAAGTGAATTGTGTGGTAGAGTTGGTGGCATTAAGAACAAAAGTCCTCTGATTATTCGCTGAAAAAGATGCAGTGAGATACCCCCTGCTGGCAATTAGATCAGTGTTTGGGGGCACAGTCATTTCACCCTTACCACGGCACAGGCCACAGACAGTATTTTTATAAGGTCCTATCTAAGTTACAGCAGCCTTCCTGGGATGCCATCTGGACTTCAAGCTATCTGGAATTTATGCAGTAATGTACTCTGGGGTCCTGCCCTTTATCCGCCCTTTCAATTCAACGATGTGGACTGCCAACTTACCTCTTTGCCTCATATTTGCAACTCCCTCTTGCCTCTGACTGCAGCACTGCAGTTTGATCTACCTTCATCCCTGCCCCTATCTTGGCCATCTCTGATTTGTTAACAGGTTCAAATCTTCTAGGAAGAAAGCCACGCAGTACAGGTTCCTGGGCAGTGGCACACCTTGATTGGGCACGCTGGTGGTAAGCAGAGAAGCATTACTAGGAGTAGATGGCAGACAGGAGAGCTTGATTAGCATAACACTTATGGAGTGAAGAGATTAGCAGGGATCAAGTAGCTAATAATGAACTATGGAGTCAGTTGCTTCTTCAGCTCTGCCTGAATAGAAATGCCACTGTTCCTGACAGCTTGTTTGTTTTAAATTTTGAATGAAGCAGGCATTAAAGGGGTCTGCAACTGCACCATCAAACCCCTCCCTGCTCTCTTGTGGATTTACCCTCACTTCTGTCTACCCTGCTTCTACCATTTCCCCTTTATCTTGCCAGCTTTTACACTTCCTGCCTTCTGATGCAAATACCTATATCTCTTCACTTCCTTGCAAATCTCATCTGAATAGGTATATTTTCTTCCTTATTAACCACATATCTCTCTTTAAATCAGTTCTGAATATGCAAAAGGTGCTAGACTTTTGTGCATGAGTTATAGTATGGACCTAAGAGAACCAGCTGTAGAGTCAGAAGTCATTCAGCCTTTGTGGTCCATTCAGCCCTTGCCTCATGTTTAGCCTGTCAACGAAGCTGCAAAGTGTTCTGTTGCCATTGTGTTCTGTGACATGCATACTTGTCTACTTGGAAATGGATTAAAACCTCCAACATATTCCATGCAGCCCCCTGAATAAGTGACAGTTATTAATGAATTCTAGGCTGTGAACTTAAAATGTTAGGAAATGGTCTGGGCTCCTTTTCAGTCTCCTGTTTTCTCTCCCGTGTCCCATTTAGAGACCTCTGCTAAAGAAGGGCTGCTGCTGTGGTGTCAAAGGAAAACTGCTCCTTACAGAAATGTGAACATTCAGAACTTCCACCTCAGGTAAAATCCCACGGGGTTTGATCAACTAAACATGCTTTGAGTCAGATTTTGCTCAGTTTTGTACAGCTGTAAGTGAAAGCATAATTTGACCCTTACCCATGAACCAAGACTTTTGTCCTCTTCTGCTGCACCCTCATAGTATGAGTTTTGTTAGCAGAAGTGCATTTTTAATATAACTTGGCGTTTGGGGCAAAATGCTCTTAGCTTTTTTCAATGGTTACTGTATAAAAATCAGCATTTGTCCGAAGTGACCACACAATGGTATTGGATGAATGGCTTCTATTCTAGGAACACTCCTGACTTTCTAATGGCAGCCTCTGAATGTCATTATTAAAGCCTTAGGGGCCAAATTCCAGTTTGATGTATGTAATACTATCAACATTTATTCCATTATGGTGAATCACCCTTATTTGTACAGTCTGACATTATGTTAATGGCTTCCACAAAGTGCTGAAAATGTGACTCAGAAGAAAAGCAGAACACTTCAAACAAATCCAGTACTGGAATCAAGTTCATTAGCATTACTTGAACTGGAGACAGAAGGGATGGCTCAGCCTCTTTTTTGTTTATTTAATGAAAATCTGCCTCTGACTTCCAGGTCACAGGCACGTTGCCTATATTAGCAGCCTCACATCAGTTGTGGCCTTGGCTATTCAGATGACCTGGTTCACCAACACATGAACCCTGGAGTTAGTTCTGCTCAAAAAGCAATGTAGTTGTGATCAGATTCCTTATTAAAGGGCTATTCCATCTTAGTTTCCATTGCCTTGGTCTTCATATAATTCATACAGAGACCTACAGTTTATAAATATTTTAGAACAAATAAAATGTATTAATTTATTTATTCTGTTGCTTTAAATGAATCAGAATTTGATATGGTGTATCCTGCAGGAATAGATAACGGCTGATTTCGGTAGACCATCATGCAGACATGGGCAGCCATCCATAGGATCAAAACCTTAATATTTAAATTTGCATATTTTGCCTTTCATACTCTGTAGAGAATAAACAACCCTCCTATTCCTCCAGAACCCTGATTTACATTTGCATTCAAAGCAGCGGATATGTTTTCTTCAGTTTTTGCTTCTAAGCTTATGTCCTAAAGGATTTTATTGTCGTATACTGTATGTTACTGCACAGAGAATATGTTTTTATCATAGTTTGATGCTTAGGGCCACTGGATTCATAGAGTCACAGAACTCTTAGGTTCATTGGATTTTGACTTTGAGTAACAGAAAGTATTTTAGCAATTGCAAATTTAGCAATTAGCAAATTTTTTATTTAAGAATTGTCTCTTGCTTGTGCATGGTAATTAACACAACGTCTGAAGACTTCTGGTACCATCTCAGCTGCAATAGCTGTTTTTCAGGCCCAGAACGTATGCTTGTAAATTAGCTCTGAAAGGTTCCCAAAAGGCAGATTTTTAATGGATCCATTTGTAAGGATCGTCTCCAGAGTCAGTGTTGTCAGTTCTGATTCTGAGGTGTACGAAGCATCTGAAACTTCTCAGGATGTCATCCTCCTGCTGTACTCAGCCTTGGTGAGGCTGCAGCTGGAGCACTGCATCCAATTCTGGGCTCCACAATTTAAAAATGATGTGGAGAAGCTTGAGAGAGTCCAGAGGAGAGCCACGCACATGATCAGAGTGCAGGAGAACAGGCTCTATGATGAGAGGCCGAGAGCTATGGGACTCTTCAGCCTGGAAAAGTGCAGGCTCAGGGGTGACCTGGTGGCTGCCTATAAGTACGTAAGGGGTGTGCATCAGGATCTGGGGGAACATCTGTTCACCAGAGCGCCCCAAGGGATGACAAGGTCCAATGGTCACAAACTCCTCCAAAATCGTTTCGGGCTAGACATAAGGAAGAACTTCTTTACTGTCCGAGCCCCCAAGGCCTGGAACAGGCTGCTGCCAGAGGTGCAAGCACTTATTATGGACTCCTTTAAGAGACATTTGGACATTTATCTTGCTGGGATCCTTTGACCCTGGCTGACTTCCTTCCCCTGGGGCAGGGGGCTGGACTCGATAATCTCCTGAGGTCCCTTCCAGCTCTGATGTCTATGAAATCTATTAAACTTGTAGTGTTGTCAGTAGGAAGTGCAGATGTGCTGAGCAGATTTCAGGATAAGATCCATCTTATATACAGCGTATATAAATTAATTATGTTTTCCATCATGACTGTACATTCCTTTATGAAAAATATATTTATGATATTATAATTTTATCTTGACACTGGAAAAATCCCTTGGTTGAATAAGATCTCTTGGAAGATTCATCCAGACTTAATTCTTCCATTGTCATTATGAACATGTACTACTGTTTAGGTAATGGGAGATTATGCACAGCCACTGAAAGACAAACAACTCTGTTTTGTCCCAGGGCATCAAATATGTTCATCTCAGAGCTTTTTTGCATAGTAATATACTGTATAAAGGCCAAAAACGTGATAGGGGGTGTTGGTTGTAGCTGTGTTGGTCTAAGGACATAGGCAGACAAGGTTCTTTGGGTAAATGTGATATCTTTTATTTTACAAAGTAAGTTGTTAAAAAAGTTGTTCTTTGCAAGCTTTTAGGCTTGTGTTTGTGCCTGAAAGCTTGCAAAGAACAATTTTTCCAACAATTCAGTTGGTCTAATAAAACATATCATATTCACTCAAAGAACCTTGTCTGCCAATAGCATGATCAGTAATACAAAGACTGAAGAAGAGTCAATACACAGCTTAATAATTGCCCTGCTGTGAGGAGACATTATTACCTGGATATACCAGAGGAGCATACAACTAAACCTTGAGCAAACTGCAAACTGTAAAATGTCATGATTGTATTAACTTATTTTTCCATTTTATTTTTCTATTGTTGCAAAGCTGGAAAGATGGCCTTGGATTATGTGCACTTATCCACAGACACCGACCTGATCTTATTGACTACTCCAAGCTAAATAAGGTCATCAGTCTGGGTGGCAGAGCATGCTGTCCTGCAGTGATTTGGTTCACTTCCTGTTTGCTTAGCATGTTCCCTGAAGGATGAGCTGAGGTGTACTTACTAACTCTGGCTGGCCTTGCAACCTCCTGCCAAAACTGATCTTGAGGAAAAAAGGAAACCATTCTCCCCATGAATACATGCACCCATTCGTCAGGATTATGATTATTAAAAAGTTATACTGTAGCCTCCAAGGATGTACAATGATAAAAAGGCAGTCAATTGATTATTTTTATTATAACATATGCTTGGCTTGATCCTCTGCAAGTAGGCAACTTGTGCACTCCTTTACACCAGTGCAAAGTAGGTATCAAATTTCTAATGAACTGGCATTTTCCAGTCACATTGATGATAACGTTCTATACCCTTTTTTCAGCGGTGAAAATGACTGTGCAAATTGCAGAACAGTCAAGAATCAGGCCCATGGTTATGTTGGAAGTTTCTTTAGAGTAAATATTGCTTTTGGGAAATAACTAGACCTAGAAATCAAAAGCTATGAAGCAATATTTCTTGCTTGTTATTTTACTTCTACCAAAGTTTCACCCATATCCCTACAAGTCCAGACAAAACAAGTACCCTAACATCAC
The DNA here is from genome assembly GCF_001723895.1 of Crocodylus porosus. NCBI lineage: Eukaryota > Metazoa > Chordata > Crocodylia > Crocodylidae > Crocodylus > Crocodylus porosus. The sequence goes on along the minus strand of NW_017728943.1, from coordinate 96,543,593 downwards.
TGGGTCTCAAAACATGGAGAGCTTAATAGTATCAGAAAACAGAATGTAGAGGGCCCAGATGGCTTGATCAGACTGTGGTGGAAACTGGTGATTTTACTGGTTTTGAAATTGTACAAAAGGAAGGAAAGAGAAAAAAATAGTAATGATCTCAGCTATCAGGTCTGGGACACTGGTGGCTCTTGCGAATGTAGGTAAGCACAAGTCTCAGATTTGCTGAGGGTAGTGGCAAAAGAACAATGCTAGAAGAAAAAGTGAAATACTGAAAGTTTCTCCTTTGGGCAATTTCCTGTGGTCCGAAATAAGACTGTCTTGACATACCCTCCAATTCCAGTCAGGTAAAAAGTTCACCATGGTCTTAATTTGTTCAATACTACATTCATTTGTGAGAGAGACTGCTAAATCACAGGGCAGATTTTCCATTTCTTCTCCTACTTATGATAAATTGGTTTTAGCTGTTATGGGAAAGCCTTTTAAAACAAGAATTAAAATTATTTTAAAAGCTTGTTCTGTTTTATGATTATTAAAAAGTTAGACTGTAGCCTCTAAAGTTATACAATGATAAAAATGCAGTCAATTGATTATTTTTACTTAAACCTAAAAAGTATTCATTTAAAAATTTTCAACACATGAAAGGGATTGATTTTGAGCTCAGTCCTGCTATTCTTACTTAGGTGAGTAGAAACAGTGTTTGGCCTTTTATCTTCTTTAGGCTTAGTGACTTCTATAGCTTTAATGTGAACCTTAACCTGTCTCTCTCGGGGTATACACAGATGTAACAAATATATGGATAGCAAAAGATACTGATATAAGCTGTTATAATAAAATTATTACAGCTGTATGATTCTGTACCAATACAATTACTACACTACAAAAGTAATCCAGCTTTAACCTTGCTTAATTTGGGGTAAAAGTTAGGGTGATTTAGCTAACTTATTTCTCTACAGGATCAAATAACTGGAATAATTGCAATTTAACGAATGCTGCACTCTCCTAAGTGGCAGCTGTCTCCCCTCTTGATGTGGTTAAAAAGTACACTAATCCATACCCTCACTGTACTTCGCATTATTTGCCACACAGTTCCAATACAATTAGTAATACAAATCTAAATCAGCAGGGCAAAATATCAGCCACACTTCTGTGAACATACTTACTCAGTGAAGTACTCAGGCCAGCTGTCCATGTTTGAAAATGTACTTAGGCATGACATAAACAAAGGCTAACAGTTTTGAAGGCCTACTGAGAACTTGGCCCATAATATAGAGAACCTTCCTAGTAAAATCACCCTACTTATATGTGGTGAAAGAACAGAACACAAACAAATGAGACTCAGCGAAAGTGTTTCCCTCTCAGAAATTCCCAAATGAAAATGGGTCAGATTTCAAACAGCGACTCGAGCTGTGCCCTGTAGAACATGTTCAGGAAGATCCTAATATCCTTATCTTGCTGTGTTTGACTGACTACTTGTTTTGCGTGTATTAACAACAGGCTTGATGTCTTTCTTTTGGCATGATATCTGTTTCTGCTGCATGTGTTCTTTTCTTGCCAATCTACTTTTTGTGTGGACTTGTAGCTGGAAGGATGGCCTTGGTCTCAATGCCTTTATCCATAGACACAGGCCTGATCTTCTTGATTATGGCAAGTTATACAAGGTATTGCTACTGTAGTAATAGAGATGCTTTTTATTTTTTGAAGGAATGGGTGGTTGAGGTCTTCCAGCTTCATTTTATGCATCATTTTAAGCAAATCTTCCTCCAGCTAACCATTGTTTAATCATTGACTCTCCACATGGGAGTTGTCCATCTTTCATCAACAAACAGTGTCTTAAATTAGTCAATTAGTCTTGCTTAGATTTTGTCTAGGAATAGCTATATATTCACTTTCCAAAACAAGTTGTTGCCTATGTTATCTGTACATGCTTTATATGCACAGTGGCATATACATAAATGTATAGTTAATAATCAGGTCATGGGTTTTAAGTATTGTGCACAATTTCAAGGCTTTTTTAAAATGGAAATGATGTATATAATATAAATTGCTAATGAAATGCATTTGATGGTAACATTGATGGTAAAGATGTGACTATAAAAATAAGTTCAACTGAACCCAGATCTTAAGGTCTTATGAATTCAAACTGTTTTTCATAACTAACTTTCCTGATAATATAACTTAAAAAAAAAAGAATGAACAAGCTCCATTCACTAGAAATAGGTGCTATTCGTGATATTACTTTTGTGTGAATAATTCACAGAAAATTGACACTTCATATCCATTATGTGTATGAAGTACAAGCTTCCATGAAACTTGGAATAATCACTGTCAGTTAAATCTCAGTATTTTCACTAGTGCCATAAAAAAAAACGCCCATAAGACAAGCTCCCACTGTAGGCTGGTACTTGTATCCCAACGTGAAATGAAGAAGTTCTTACAAAAAATTGTTTTACCTACTGGGAGATCCCAAGTCTGTCCTGAAGAGAAGCTCTTCTCTCATTTGAAAATACCCATAAGAAATTTTTCAGGCGCCAAGACCTCTCATGAGTTTGGGAGACTTCAGCTATGCCTTTAATGATTCTCTCCTGAACCCAGATTCAAAGAAATCAGACCCCCCTACCCACTTACCCTTGTTGGTGACAACTCCAGATGCCTACAATTAGGCAGGCACTTATTTTTGCATCAGTGGATCTAGATCAGGAGAGAAGCAGTTTGGATGTGGCCTCACACACCAATTCAACACATTTTAGGAATTAGGGATATTAGGAATTTCTTACACGATCACCACCTGTAATATGATACAGCGGGCATATCTACATGTGCCCCCCATGGCACCGTTGTTACTGCACCATCATTTAGTACTTCCAGAAGAAAGTACTAAAGAAAGGACAGCGCAATAACAGCCGTTACTGCCCCGTCCTGACAGTGCATGGTTATTTTTAGACATTACATTACCGTAGCGACACACTATAATGAAGTAGCTCATCACTACATAGCATTGGTGTCATGGTTTGTGCCTGCTTATGCTATGTTGCCACAGCGACAAACTATGTTGCTGTAGTGCGTTGCTATGGGGACATAGCTTCATGTGAAGCCATGCCCAGTGAGGACTAACTTCAGCTTCACAGCTGAGATGGTTAAATCATGATACAAAATTCTGCTTCACCTTATCTCTTGGTATGACTCCACTAAGACATTTGCATTTCCTCTGCAACTTTTCTTATGCCTTACATCACTAATTCTGCTGTAGTGTGCATGCTCAAAAATTATTCAAAAATGGTCAAAATCATTTTACAATCTGTTACAATTCAGTTTCACCTGCTTATGGAGAAATGCCGTGCAAGACTCCGAAAAGTGTGTTTGGCTGAGGGAGACATGGTGGAACTCAGCTTTTGTCCTATGTATGCTATATACATATATGTATATCTATACATACATACTGAGATCTATTTGTCTGTATTAAATAATCTACCCCAGAACAAATTTGCAGCATGCGCCTAATGGCACCTAGTAGTTTATGAATATTTTTGCTTAAAAATGTAGCGTGAGATTGATTTAACAGATAGATTTAGATCAGGGTTGTCCAACTGAGATGAGATGGGAAGGGGGCTGCACACCACATAGGCTGTATGCTGCAGGGGCAGGCTCCCAGGATTCCTTCTCCCCACCCCCACTATTCAAGCTGCATGGGCAGCATGCAGCCCCCCACTTTCCCTTGGGTCCTGCCCCACTGCATGGCAGTAGGAGAGGTGGCCACGGGGGCCCACAGACCATGAGTTGGACAGCTCTGATTTACACAGATGCTTCATACAGAGAGATTTTGAAGAATAATAGTTATGACGCAAGTGTCTAGCTGGGGAAAATCCCTTTTCTTGGATCAAACAGAATAACTTTCAGTATACTTACTGTATTATTATTGCTTCAAGAAAAGCTTCTGTTGCTTAACTGGTTATACTTTCTTCTTTTGTGCAGGATGACCCTCTAGGAAATATAAATCTTGCAATGGAAATTGCAGAAAAACATTTGGATATCCCTAAGATGTTGGATGCAGAAGGTGAGAGCTATCATCTTTAATGTATTTTAATTAGAGGTAGGCAGCAAAACATGTTTTACCTTGGCATGACAAATTTGCATAATTGTTTATACATGAATCATCACATGTATGTATGTTTATTCATTTGACTTCCAGGCTACCCTTCCTAAAAAGGTTCAGGGTGCTTTACAATAAAAACAAGTCTTGAAAACAGATAAATAAAACAATTCTTCAGACAGTACTTTAAAACTTAACCTCTTTCTGATGCATCTTTTTTTTAAATGATCTCTTGCATCTTGATTCCTGAGTGCTAGAGAACCTCTAACTTTGTAATTTGTTAATGATAAAATTATCATCTATTATTTACATTGCAGCAACCTCCTTGATCCCTAATCAAAAAGTATTATCCTCAGGTGGTATGTCCTATGCACATACAGAATGAAAAGATAATCCCCTTTTTTAAGTGTTTAAAATGTAGTGCAAGTAATTCACAAATATGTACAGTTTTAAAACATGGCAGCATTGCTTGATGCTGGGGTTGAGCTTTTAGAAAGATAATTCATATACTCCTTTCCAAATGTATAGTTAGCATTTGGCATCCCACACTGGAGACTTAGAAAATTAGTGTTTTCTTTTTATATTATTTTAATTTTTGTATAATGGTGAGCTTTAATGAATAGTTCCATATTTAATCCTCCCTTTAAAATGCTCTATAGAATCTTTCTACAGATAATAATACGATGTTAAGAGACTCACACAGAGGTTCATGGAAGTACGCAACCTGCTGTATTTCAGATGTGAGTAACACCAAAAGATAAGAATTTTTTAGGCTGGTTCAAGTGTACTTCTTTAAGCACACTGGGTGCCTTGTCATGTGATCAACATTAATGGATAGAATTATCTGAATTGCTCAGCCTTGGCCTGTCTGCTGCTATTGAAATCAATAGGAATTGAATTAAGCAAGTGTTAGGAAATCTAACCTGCAATCACTTCAGTGAAGAGTGCTTTTAGCATTGCTGTCATGCTTCAAAATCCATTGTCTCTTTGCCTGGAAATATGATTTCTGTTTTAAAAAACAGTAGATTCTTTTTACTATAAAATTGTGTGCATCTACCATCTCTTTTCCATAGATGTAACTCTCTCTGTGGTTTCTCTTCATATGCAATTTGAGAAACTTTGTTTAACTTCTTTAAATATTATCTCATATCCTCTTGTTCTATACCTTTAAAGACAGAGAGAGAAAAAAAACGTGAACTGATTATGAATATGTGAATCTGCTGACATATGTGCCATCCATTTTTAATTTAATTTTATAATTTAATATGCTCAATTTTTAGATTCATTGATTATTATGGTAGAAAAACTTCAAATGAATATTAAAATTGTAACTTTTTCTTTTGACCTTTTCAAATCATTATTATCCCACTCCTCCAATGGCCTTGCGTGTGCATGGCGATTGTTTGCAGTTAATGCTAATGACACTCAAAACCCCTACACTAATAATCAATGATCTTCTGCCATATCGGTTAGGAGGGCTAAAAGGACCATTATTATTAATGGGTCCAAACTTCAACCATATCCTAATCATAATTTTAATTACTTATTCTCATAGTGGTGACAAACCCATCAGGCTTGCAATAATTTAAGACAATATTTACTGAGAATACAGTACGACACAAGAGCTGCAAAGCTGTTAAAATCCAGTCTTTTCTGCATGGTAGATTTGTTCTGGGTTGCAGTAGCTCACGTATTCATGTTATGCAGGTGTCTGATGCATATCAGTATCCTGTCTATTCATAGGAATGCAAGAGCAGGGCACATAGTACAGAAGGATGCTATGTTAACATGCTTCACATGCACTTCTATATCATATCAGTGCGTTAGGGTTAACTCTGGAGCAAGTCTAGTACCTCATGTGAAGTTACTGTGGCTTCACACTGATGCAAAACAAAAGCAAAAATGATTCCAATAGGTTTGACTTTAGATCTAGCAACCTTGCCTGCAACTTTTGCAGGCTTGGCTTGGATCTCCAACAAAGCTGCACAACATGGCAGTGCTGTTCTGTACACTCTGCTGAGTCAGGTATTTTAGCATTTCACATAGAGCAATTGATACTGTGTTTTACGTGTCGGTTCTTAAAACCTGAGCACCAAAGGACGTCAGGAAAAGGAAACAAGCTGAATAATGATGAATTTATTTTTAATTCAGCATGTGAAGTGACATCATCATCTTCTGGAATGATATTGTCATTGGACTGAGTGGTTAACCACTCTTCTTCTTTCTACACAGATGTAGTAAACACTGCCAGACCAGATGAAAGAGCCATTATGACTTATGTTTCCTGTTACTACCATGCATTTGCTGGGGCTCAGAAGGTGAGGTTGTAGAAGATGGATCAGACCTCACCCTTCACCTTCTGTGGGGTTATTAGCAGCTTTATCCTTCTGATCTTTTCCCCACTAGCTCCTTGAGGAGCCTTTTATTGCTGAGCGAGACCCTCATTTTCTGTTGCCTCATTTTCTTTGTGAGCTCCTGTCTTTCTATAGTTGGTAGCCATATAATCAGTTGTTTGTTCGCTAGAATCATACCTTTCTGTCTCATTATTCTGTATATTTACCAATAATATCCAACAGAGGCGTCCTTAGTTGGTTGATGAACTGGATAGTAGACATACTTGTCTCCAATGAAACTGTGTATTGACATGAACCAAATTTAAGAAAGCAAAATAAAAATAACAAACTCACAGGGAAATAGATATCTCCAAAACAGTTCAGTTGCTTTTATTTCCCCTGCTGGATATTATTCATGCTACTGTTGTCAAATCGTAACAGAAGCTCAGAACATGAATCCTTTTCTTATGCTCTGTGGAATTTTTAAGAGTTAACATTTTATGGTAAGTACAAATGTGTAGAAACATAAAATGCTTGTAGACACAAAAATCACATATAGACTTTTTGGAATATGGATCGGTATCATAGTGAAAAGAGTAAAAATAATTGCAGAATTCTACACAATGCAAATGCCATTACCAGTAGTGGGCTGATACATAGTATTAAAAAATAACTTAACAGTTGTCCTCTAGGGCAGTTCTTCTGGGGTCAAAACAGCTAAAATTTAGTCAGCTATGTAAACCCACTTTTTACATACCTTAGCTGACAGGTCACATTATAAGTAGATAAATATGAACCTGATCCCGCAACTCTAACTCATGGGAGGAATTCTTATGCAGACAGATTGTGCAGTTGAAGTTAAAGTCATTACTCCTCTGAGTAGTAATGATAGCAATATGTGTGCAGGATCCAGTCCTACATGTGAAAACATTTCCACCCTCTGTTTATGTAATTTCAATTTGAGTTTTAATGTATTTTTTTTTTCTGCCAGCACCAGTAGATCTAGCAGATGATTTACCATCTTTGAATAGTTTCTGAACTACAGAGCACTGGGCAAACACTGCCTTAATACAAAAAAACAACTGCAAGGCAGGATAACAAGCATATTGTGTGTTCTTTTGTTCATCTTGTTTTCTACTTCTCGATTTTTTGTTTTGCTTTTATTTCTTCCTCCTCACTATAGATATTGTGAACACTCCCAAACCTGATGAGAGAGCTATCATGACTTATGTCTCCTGCTTCTACCATGCTTTTGCTGGAGCAGAGCAGGTATTAATCAGCTGTCCCTTTGTGTTGCTGGGCTTTTTTGGTTTGTTATTTCAGAAGTTCATGAGTGTTTCACATAATTTAGGTCTTTGTGGTTTGTATTAATGTTTGCAAGTTTGTCTGAGCATAAATGCTTGTTTGTAACCCACACTTGAATCTGACTCAGCTAAATGTTCTGTAGCAAGTTTGATCTTTTTTTCTTCCCATTTTTTAGTTCAAATAAGCATTACCATCTTTCTAGCACAATCTGAATTTTGAAAGTCTTTATTTAGGTATTTCAAAAAGGTTGTTTTCATTTAATTAAGGTAGAGAGAAAGGTACTTGGAAATCTATTTCAACATTTCAAAAGGCTGATACACTTAGTGGAATTTTCAGCAGTACTGAGATGCCTGAGTCCCTTTGACACCAATAGGATCATTTATGGAAGAAAGTGCTATTCCACTTGAGTAAGAATAGAAGAATGTCATTAGCCTGCTGGCCATATGGATCCCTTTCAATTATAACCAGGTCATTTCCCCTCTGCATTGCTTCATATACTTTTAAATCAGAAACAGACGTAAGCCTTTTTGCTGAAAAATGTTTTATGACAGCTGATAGCTGGGGTTTCTTTCCTTCTCAATTTAGGGGATAACTTTTCCTTTCAGCCTGATAATTATATCCTGGTTTATTACAGCATCACCAGGTGGTGCTAGCATCACCTTACTAAGGCATGCGTAGATTCTTCTTTGCATAGCTGAGGTATATCCCCTGAGTTAATTTATCCAGGGAGAAAAATCAAAGTAGCCACATGAAAAGGAAGCACTAACTCAAAACCATTCCAGGGTTTTTCTTTGTTACCCAGTTTTCACTTTTTATTTGTTCTTCAAACCCATTTTTTTCAATTAAAAGGCCAAAATAAAGGAGTAAAATTTATTTTAGTAGTGTCTACAGGGCATGATAGTTAATTAGTACCCTTTGTACTATGTGTTTTATACGCACATAATAAAAATATATTGATAGGTTTAATAACCTATACTGATGTTGACGCAGGCAATAGATAAAGTAAATACAATTGTGGGAAGTGAGGTAAACAGAGGAAATAATCACTATTGGAATGATAAATAGTAGCATCAGCACACCAACCCAGACTCTGGGGAGTCTAGAGTTACGCTGCCATAATGGTATCTAAACTCCTGTTCCATGCAGGATTAGGATCTCTGGTGTAGCAATCAGCTGCCACGTACACACAAATAAATACAGTGTTCCTTTGACTCCAGTGGAGTTACTCCAGATTTAACTTGCATAAAAAGGTAGACATTGAGCATCTATACATATTCAGGTTCTTCCACAGTCTAAGTGAATTGGGGCTTGTAAAGTATTTGGGGCTGTTTTCCAGTATCTCTAACAGACCTAATAATATTCTAGTGTGATTTTTTTAACCTAATAATTTAACATGCACAATGATCTAAACCTCTGTGTAAGTAAAAGTTATTAATTACTTGTTAATTACAGTTTGAAACTATGTGTTGCATTATAAACTTCCCTGTCTAGAACAAATTCTATAGGTACTTGCTCCCTGCTCACCTTGTTGCAGGCAATGGAGTTGCACAGGGTGTTGTAGTGACAAAGCTGTCCCATTAATTTTGAGAAGAATAAAGTGGTACAACAATAAGCATTGCATTATTTATTTGCAGCAGTCACATTCTTCTTACTTCAATTTTGTATCTGTTTGTGATCGAGACTAGAACCTTATGGTAAATGCGGCGGCAGACGTGTTCTGTTTATTTGTTGTGTTTTACAGGCCGAGACTGCAGCTAATCGGATATGCAAGGTACTTGCTGTGAATCAAGAAAATGAAAGATTGATGGAAGAGTATGAACGGCTAGCAAGCGAGGTAAGGAAAATTGTCTTCATAATACATGGTTATTATATTCATGAAACACAGGTGACGGTATGTTCATTGAACGACTTATAACAGATCACTGTTAAAGTATTGCAAAGGTGACCTTCAGAGAGGGAAGTGTACTTAACAGGGCACTAACTTAGGATTTGGGAAATGTAGGTTCAAATCCCTGCTGTGTTATAGACTTCCTATATGCTCTTCACAAGGATATCTGTGTCTCAGATAGTTCTGCTACTGTAAAATAAGGAAGTTAGCAAGAACAGGAGTGTTGTGAGAGGAAGTATGTTAAACAGGTTATAAGGCGATCAGATGTTATAGTAACGTACCATGCAAGCATGTGGGATAGACAGATCTTTGAGGATTTCTACATTGGGACAATAAAAGAACTGCTGACACACATCTTGAATTCATTTAAAAATTCATTGTTTGTTTTAGTTTGAAAAGTTTCTTCCCCTTAAACCAAAAATATTAAGATAATTTTTTTCCTAAAGAAAAGTAGCCCAAATGACTAGTACTTCTAAAAGTCTTTTGCTTAGCTGCCATGAAATAATTGTTTTTGGCAAGAATAATGTGGTAGGGGAAAAGGGCACTGGTGTTTGTACATTCAGGCTTATTGGTTTTGTTTGTCTTTTGGGTTCTAATTGTTTGCATGGGTTTGACAGCTCTTAGAATGGATTCGTCGCACAATCCCTTGGCTGGAAAACAGGACCCCTGAGAAAACCATGCAGGCCATGCAGAAGAAACTAGAGGACTTCCGAGACTATCGTCGCAAGCACAAGCCTCCCAAAGTCCAGGAAAAATGTCAGCTGGAGATCAACTTCAACACCTTACAGACAAAACTGAGGATCAGTAATAGGCCAGCCTTCATGCCATCAGAGGGGAAAATGGTTTCAGTAAGTTAAACCAGAGGCCCATATTCTTTTGTCATTGCTATTGGGATGGTCAGGAATATCTGAATATTCACATTAACAAGGCTAAATTCAGTGATCTGTTTGAAGGAAGACTTCTGTTGATTTGTTGTAGTTCCCATAAATTAGTTTTGTTCTGCATTTTTCAGCATTCTTCATCAAATTGGTCCTTGTTCCTAAACTTTGGAGACAAGAACAGTTTCTAGAAAGAATTCTCATCTCCTGATAAGTCATGAGTTTCCAGTATATTAGTTGCTGAATATTGCAGATTTTTGTACTGGACTTAATCTGATGTTTCAAGTTTTATGAACATTGCTTAAAAGTATGCCTAGCTTTCCCATCCCCCGCAACCTCAAGATTGCCAGCATAGCTTAGTTTTGGTGTCTGTAGTTCTCTAAAGGCTCACAAAATATTCTTTTCATGCATGTGCACACACATGCATACAGTATTTTCTTAGCTGTCAGTACAATACATACTGTACAGTTTAGGTAACAGCAGCATGAAAACATGCAAATTGACTGTTTTGTCACTGTCAGCTTCTACAAGCAAAGCACTTTTGTTTTGATAATGAACGCCTACTTTGAGGACGTTCTGCATTATCTGCAGTAGAAGGGGAAGGTGTAAAATATAATGTAAAATATAGGCAAGAACTAAACAGGTGACAGCATGCAGTCCTTTTTTCCTGAGCAACAGCTTTTTGCACCCACTTGTACAGATTTTGCTGGCCTGGTTTTGGGGGCCTATCATTTACATTTTGGACATACATTTACATTCTGAGAGCAACATATTAAAGTCTTGTGTGGTCTGTGACTTTGGGTAAAGACATGTGAGATAAAAGGTAAAAATGAAAAATTTTTCTTCTTCCCTCCCTCCAACATTTTACAGGATATTGCTGGTGCTTGGCAAAGACTTGAACAGGCTGAGAAGGGCTATGAAGAATGGTTGCTGAATGAAATACGAAGGCTGGAACGACTTGAGCACTTGGCTGAGAAATTTAGACAGAAAGCTTCTACTCATGAAACTTGGGCATATGGTAAGTAGACCTGGTTTAAAGTGTATCAGACATTTCTAAAATTGCTGGGTATTTGCCAAGCAAAAATTGACTGGGAAGTTATTTGGGTAGTTTTCTAAACCTCAATTTAGCAATGGTGACCCCAAAAGCTTTGAGCTTTCTGCCCTGCAGTCATCATCTTAACTCATAGGATATGAAGTTAATTACATTTACCATTCAGTTACCTTGGCTGAGTGTCTTATGGAAAACTAAAGGAAGTCTTTACATGTACTCCGGTGGTGGGAGAGGGGCCGCTTTTATAAAGGGGCTCTTGGGACCCGCTTTAATTAAAGCACCCGCAATGTCTCATGTATTCAGCGTCACTTGTTTGATAAGCTTTAGTTAAAGCACCCCTGCCACCATTTTGAAGTGTGGGGATGCTGAATACACATGACACTGAGGCTGCTGGAGTGTGCTAATTACTTCCACTTTAATATTCTTACCCGGGATTTTTATAGAGATCACCTCACGATTTGTTGCTGGCAACCAGTCTCTCTCATTGTTTGCAGCCTGGGCTTGTGACAAGTTAGTCAGGGCTGCAGTGAGTCCAAGAAGGTTCTGGGTACAATTTTAGTTAACAGCAACATGAGGTCCATTGAACATCAAGAAGGACAAAGTCAGTCCTCTACTTTAAGGGCCAAACAGAACTACATCCAGGCTGTGCTTGAGCCAAAGTCCCAAAAGCAAAGCTAAACTGAACAAAAGAAGAAAGGGAAAACAGCCTGGCTCTTTCTTTGGGCTTTTTAAGATCATGCCTGCTCACAGGCAGCCACAATGTTGCCCCATTAATAGAGATTTTACACATTCAATTCTCTTCTTATGTAATCCTTGTCCCAGAGATTTTCAATTCCCAAGTTCAAGCCTCTATGTAAAATTCAGGCTGAAGACTTTGACTCAGTTCAGTGTCATACTTCTAGCTAAGCAAGTCAGAGTTTGAGTATTGCTGGATCATCACAACAGCTGGATGTAAATGTTATGTCAATTACATGATCAGATGCTCAATCCTGTCCTGAGTTCAAGTCCCCAGCTCATAGTTCTCTGTCCCACTACTGGTCCAGTCTCACCTTAGTCAGAACTGTTAGGGGCCTGTGCTAGTTTTCAGACCTGGCATGAGGTTCATTTGGGACCTTACAACACTAGAATATCTATATAATACCCTCCATCATACACAACTGCCTCCATTACTTGTGCCTAGCATGCCCTTTATCTCCTGCACACAGCCTTTGCTGACTCTTTCCAACCAGAATTTAGTCATACTGCCTGAGTGGACCATGTGTAGTTGTTAGAAACATAAAAGTCAATAAATGACTACCAAGGAAGTACCAGAAGCGAAATGCTATGTAGAAGTGCTAAAAGCCTACTTAATGAAAATATACCACAGATTGTGACTCTGGTACAAGGGAGATTTACACACAAACAGATACAGGGACATATCTACAAGCAAAATAATGATTCTCCTTTGGTCTTAAAAATCTCTGAATCTATGGATTAGCATATTGTAAAAGGAGGCTAATTCAGAGAGGTCAGTAAGTTTTCTGCATTTTCACTTTAAAAATCAACAGCATTTAAAAAGGCAGCCATTTTTGGAGATTTTGGGGCCTGAGGGTTTGGGGCCTGAGTTTGACAGAGATTAATGAATTTATTACTAAGATTTGTTCTGAATATAGAAATCTGGTGTCTGGTTTCATAAGCCAGGTCTACACTGAGAAAAGGTTTGCTTGCTACTATAGATGCAGCTTACACCAACAAAGAGCTTCTCCTAGTACAACTTATTTATACCACTTTAATGAGTGAATTAAGCTATCCCAGCAAGAACACTCTTGTACTAGTATAATGGGTCTGTGCAAGGCTTTTGCAGGAATAGAGGGTAACCCCCAAAATCACACTCCTAAACACCATCACTCTCAGCAGCAAAATCAGTTTTGTCACTGATCTTGGTAGGGCCAGGATTTCACCAGTGCTGGATTTTGGATCAGAGCAGCTGTACCTCAACTTATGGCCATTGTAGTAATGAATTAGGAGCAAGTGAGCAAGTGACTGCTTCTTCTATGTTATTTGTAGGCAAAGAGCAGATCCTACTGCAGAAGGATTATGAATCAGCTTCGCTGACTGAGCTCCGGGCTTTGCTGAGGAAACATGAAGCTTTTGAGAGCGACCTGGCTGCCCACCAGGATCGAGTGGAACAGATCGCTGCCATTGCCCAGGAGCTGAAGTATGTTCCATTTAGAGGCACACAGCTGCTGACATTTAACTGATAAACGCTTTCCAATAAATTCCATAGTGTCATAGGTACAATGTAAGAATGCCACAGATAGTTTCATAAGTACATTATCTGAACAGGTCACTGAAACCTTTCTCTCTTTTCCTTCCCTTCATCTAAATATAGACATACAGATGAATGTGGTTGTTTGAGAGCAAACATTTTCAGCCTGATTTACAGTATGCTTTTCTTTCTCTAGATCTATCAGTGGGTATTTTGTTGGGGGGGTGGGCCGTTCATGTGAGCAGCTGGGGGAGACAAGCTGTGAAGCCATTGTCATAAATTACAACTGTCATTTTATTTCCATATACACAATATAGATTGAATATCCCAAGATTATATTTGAACAAATTCTTACATTGATGTAGCTTGCTGATCCTTAGCGAGAGTGCTATATAGCACACTGGGATGCCTTGAGATTCTTTGAAGGGTGATACACAGTGTTAGCACTGGTAGGTGTGCATACATGATTCACAAGATAATTGCAGAGATTTCAGATAGGAATCCATAGTTTTAAAAGCATTCTGACCTGTTGTGATCTTTCTGAGTTCTTTGAAACAGACGATTTGCTCTAGTATTTTTCTGTAGTCAAAAAACAAGAGAAAATTAAGAGCTGGCATTTTCCAAGGGGTGCCTTGAGTCTATCAAGGGGTGCTTCATGTCTGAAAAGGTTGGGAACCACTGATGTATCTCATTCCATTTCAAAAGGTTTTACATAAGTATACAAATTTGTGTTCTATCTAGGTGTAGGCAGTCTACTATTGTTTTTGCAATTCCCATTACAATAATGTCTGAAGACTTCACAGTTGTTGACCTACTTATTTTCAGAATACACCTGTGAAGTGGTGAAGTGCTAGTATCCTCATATTACAAATGGGACAGTGAGGCACAGTAAGTGACTGTGGGAGTAAGGACTTTAACCCAGGGGCTCCCATATCCCAGCATGCCACCCCAACCCAGACCAGAACACACAATTATGACCTATTCAGATGGAGAATGCAATTAGGTGAAGAGTCTAATTCCACTACACACAGCCTGGTTCTACATTACAGGCATTTGCTGGCATGTCTGCATGTGGATCAGAAGTGTGAAGAGGTGTGTGATCCCTGTGCTGTGCAGAAGTGTGCAGAGGTATATGATAGCTGTGCTGGCAGAAACCTAAACAGCAAAATGGAAGTTTTACTGGCATACCTTGTTTTGCTCCTGGGGTGTAGTTTTGTTCTATTTGTACAAAGTGCAGCTTTGCTGGTACAGCTGTGCTCCCTCTAGGAGCACTTTGCCAATATTTCTTTATTGGTAAAGTAACCCTGGTGTGAACATAGCTTTAAACACATGCTTAATTTTAGTTATGCTGGTAATCTCACTGAACATAAGGTTTTTATGCTGGAACTCAGTAGTACTATTTCCATGCTTAAAATGAACGTGCTTAAATATTTTGCTGAACTGCAGAGCAAAACTATAAATCCAACAGTAATCACTGTGGACCTGTAATTAGAACGAGATTCTGTGAGTCGGGACATTCAAATGCTGGTCCCATCCCTGCCATTGATTCTCTGCATCATCCTTGATAAGTTTCTCTATGATCTCTGTGAGTTTGTTTCTCCATTTCTTAGCTAGGTAGAATACCTATTACACTGAATATTGTACAAAAAAGCATTTATTTCCATTTTGAAAAAGGCCATGATTTTAAAACTTCATTTTTCATGGGGTCCAGTTCTGCTTCTATGATCGTGCTCTGCCTGCCTTCTGAACACTGGGGAGTCTTACCCTTATTTATGCTCCTGAGGAAAAGTTTCTAAAGAGCTTGTCCATGATACTTGCCTATTGCACCCAGGAATTCTTTGGGGAAGTTCACCTCATCAACTGACTCCCCCTCTGCCAGGGCTGAAGCAACTTACAGCCCTGAGAAGCTCAGTCAAGACAGAGAGTTTAAGAATGGCTCTGGGGACATGCTCAGAACCACTCAGCTAGCCATGCTGATCATTTTCTGGAGGGGGGGGCATGAAGTAAGAGTGAGCTAGTATGGCATGCTTCACAGCAAGCTTCAGTAGCTCCTCTACACTAGAGAAGAAAATGTCTAGCAGTTTCTAACTCTAATTTTGCTCCACAAGCATAAGAAATATTGGAAAATTGGTAGAGACTGTCTGACAGCCATTGCTGTTGTTCTTAGCACTGTACCATCTTCCTCTGTACGTTGTATGAAAGGCCAGTTGACCATCTTTGTTACAGCTCCAAACATCACTACTAATGCCAATGGAGTTAGATTGGAATGAGCAACAAGGTTTTATCTTTGAAAAGCATCCTTATGATGGACAGGGTCAGTGGTGCATCTTCTAAGTTTATATTTTGCAAACTACAAAAGACCATGTCCAGGTGGTTAGAAAAGGGGCTGGATGGGAGTGAGAAAGAATACACAAGCTCCCTTCCTAACACTGGCATTGACCTACTTCCAGCTGAACTAGTTCCTTGTTGCTTGGTTTCTAGAGATGCCCATAGGATACCATAGCTCCTGTTGACTTCAGTGATGTTGTACATGGTCTCCTTTGAGCATTTGTGAACTCAGCTGTAAAATGGAACACCATTGCCCTGCCTCTTAGGTGGGATATAAAACTAAATACGCTTAAAGCCCTTGGAGAACGTTGAATGAAATGATTGTTGTATAAATGGCAAGTACTCAAGCAAATGGAAGTATTTTTAGGTGCTGATTTTGATAAGCTAATTGGAAGTTTCTCACAGAATCCTATTTCAGTCTCAGTAGGGGTATTTCTTAGAAAGACTGTGCGCTTAAAATATGCATGTTAACAAATATGAACTTGCCCATTGAAGTCAATAGGGCATCTTTCTGTTGAATTCTTTGGTCATTGGTTCAGACCCCTACAGAAACCAGTATTGTCCATGTCCACAGTCCATGGCAGCACGCCTGCATGCCTTTTGGTAGTCATCTCTTGGCCGCCTGATGATTCTATTTTGATAGAGAACAATTGCTGAGTGCCCTTGAACTGTACTTGTTACAGTTCAGTGTCAACTCTGATATTTTCTGCTACAGCAGCTGAGTCCACTAAGAGCATGAAGGTTAAAGTTGTTAAAAGCTTGTTGATTGATGGTGTTTGGATGATGGATGTGAGTGTGTGTGTATGTGAGAGAAAGAACAAATTCATTCTGGTTTAGATGTTGTTATGCTGTTATTCTGTGCCAATCTGGATAGTCCTGGTAATCATTGCCATGAGACATCACAGACCTTGGATAGGATGCTATTTAAAACCCAGAGAAAAAAATGGATTTCCCATTTATAAATCTGTAGATGTTATGTATATTTTGGCTAAGCTGTATGCCAAGGTGCTAGTAATTTATAGTGCAATGCAGTGATTCTAAGGTGTTCAGTTATCATGATCAAAATTTTGTAGTATATTTTCATGAGCCTCCCTTTGGCTCTGGGCGTATGAACAATTTACTCATGATATCAGGACAGGGCTTTATTGTATGTCAGCTACACTTCAGTAACGGCATGCTCTGATCATTTAGGCTAAGTACAGATGTTCAAGAAACCCAAGACGGAAGCACTCTAAGTACTTTACTCAAAGTGGCTTAGATTAGTGTGGGAGCAGACAGAAGTGACATTAGCCCATGGTGTATGTGGGAGAGGGAGGGGGGAGGAAGCAGGCTGTGCTGGCCGAGGCCACCAGACTGAGAGCACTCACACATGCCTTGCAGAAGGCAGCAAGAGCAGCCCCTTTCCCCACCAGTTGGTGGCTGTCAGCAGTGACTGGGGAGGAGGGGAGTGGATGCCCCCTCCCCCAGCTTGCTGGCTTAGGTCTTGGGGAGGGGCAGGCTGAGTCAATTCAATATGGGGGCTCCATTATCCCCCACCTACTCCCAGCTCCCAGTGTGATGAAAAGTGGCACAACCTGAAGCTGCAGCTCACAGCTCACAGCTCACAGCTCACAGCTGCAGCTGCAGCTGGGGGAATGGAGCCCATTTGCCATGCAGACCTGGCCCAGCCTCCTCCAAGATCCAAGCCAGCAAGCTGGGGGACCTGCATGGCAGGGGACTCTGTTCCTCCAACCCCACTGCCTGGCCATGCAGGGAGGATTCTGTCTCCTCTCTGTGACAGCTCAGGGGTGAGGTTGAGCTGGACCAGTGCTTACCCAGAGCAGATGTGCACTGGCCAAAGCTAGAAACCCATCCAGTGAGGGGCCCCAGGGATTCTGACACAATGGAACCTACCTTGATTCACAATGGGATGTGGTACAGACATTCAATAAAGCACTCTAACCTTGAGTGCTTTAGTCTGGTACCATATCCATCCAGGGTTAATTTAGAGCAGGATCTGCCACATTTAAAGTGCTCTATGTACTGTGAACATCTGTACATTTATTGAATGGTAAGTGTAACACCTAGCCTTAGTAAATGGAAACTAAACTGTGGGCCTCGTTACATGTTGCATGTTAAGCTGCTCATACGTTAGCACTAGGTTGAGTTTGAAACAGTCACACCTTAAGAATAAAAACCTTCTCTGACTGTACCCCACCTGCACAGCTGTGACTTACCCCTAGAAGGCTGGTGGGCAGGGGCCTGACTAGGAGCTACAGCCGTGAGTTGACACTACAAGGCTGGTGAGCGAGGACAGGCTTCTATCTCTGCTCTGTGTGTGTGTGTGGGGGGGGGTGTGTGTAAGAGATGGTGTGTGGGGGGGAGGGCAGGAACATGAAGCTGGGAGGCAGAGAATTAATGGGATGGAGTGGGTAATGAAATAGGAGGTGGAAGGGAAATGGGGTGGGGGAAGGGCAGTGAAATGAAGGAAATCAGTCACTCTAAGGAGATCTGAAAAGAAGTTAAAAAAAATTTTTGAAAAGACAGAAAGAGGAAGTAAATTCAAGAAACTCATTTTTTAGTACATTGGGATTTGGGATTGAGGCATAAGGGATGCTGGTCATGCTTCCTACAGTGGCTGGGAGGTGGGAGCAGTGAGGAAGGGTACTTTTGGCAGACTTACTGCCTGGGAAGGAAACTCAAGCTCATGGGGACTTGATCTGGCCTCCTACCTCCACTGCCCCCTAGACTCCACTCCTGGACCTGTCCATGCTGTGATTTGGCTAGCTGGCATGTGCTGTGCAGGCTGTTTGCACAGGGTACACCCCCAGGGATGGGAAAGTAATACCCCCAGGAGCAGGAGGGGAAGTAAAGTTCAGGGGATAGAAAGTTTCTCCACACAGAAGCGGGGGGAGGGGACACTGCATTGTGGGATGCTGGAGGACTGCAACTCGAGCAGCTTGTCTGTGGGGAGTGGCCACGAATGCATAGACCGCAAACTGGGTCACATGGATTAGAGATAAGCCTGCTCTGGAGTGGCATGACTTTAAGCTACCTAAAGTGTGCTTAAAACTAGTTTCAGGTGTTAATATGTGGCCAGTCCAGGGGGTGAGGAGCTCCAGGAGCTGCCTAAAATTAATGTGTAACAAAGCCCCTGTAGTAGCTTAGCCTTTAGCAATTGTGGTGCATCTTCTCTTTACATTAGGATAAGGGAACACGGGCAGTTACTACACAGCAGGTGACATGCAGTAAAGCCCCTTCTCCTTTTACCCTGAATTAACTTGTTTGCATATATCCTCAGTTTAACAACTTATTTTTAGCCAAAAAATGTAGTTTCTGACCTACATAGATTAGGAGAACCTTTCATTTCTGAGAACCAGGGTTCAAATAGTGCTTATGCAAGTGAACCTGACCCTGTACATACCCAAGTATGTACTTAACTTGGTTTTTGTGACACTACTTATGTACATAAGCTTATGTACTTTGTTGCATCAGAACCATTAGCAATGAGCCAAATGTGAAGTTTTTTGGAAACAAGTTGTTTTTAGATGTTCATACTGTTAACTTTCTTTCTTAGTTTAAAAGAAGGGTGGCTATTGGTCAGTGAAGTCATTGATTTACACCAGCTAATGATCTGGTCCATTATTTTTGACCTTGTGATGTTCCTCTAAAAAGAGTGTTGACAATCAGATTCTTTTCCCTATTTGTCCGTATAACAAATCTGTAATATAAACTGGCAGTCTGCTCGATAAAAGCCAAGGGAAGATAGCAGGAATGTAGCTGGTCATAACTGACGTAAACTGGCAGAGCTATTTAGGGCTTTTTTCTCCACCACCCTCCAGCACTCTTCATTACAAAACACCACATAACACACTAAAGAAAAAAATTGCAGCCAAAATTTGCCTTATCCCATTTCACTCCAAGCATGTATTTTTTAACCTCCCCAAAAGTCTTACTGTGTTCATTTTTGGGCCCCCCCAGTACAGAAAAGATGTGGACAAATTGGAGAGTCCAGTGGATGGCAACAAAAGTGGTGAGGGGGCTGGGGCCATGACCTGTGAAGAGAGGCTGAGAGAACTGGGTTTATTTAGTCTAGAGAAAAGACTGAAGGGGGGATTTGATAGCAGCCTTCAACTACCTGAAGCGGGGTTCAAAAGAGGATGGAACTAGACTGTTCTCAGTGATGGCAGATGAAAGAACAAGGAGCAGTAGTCTCAAGTTGAAGCAAGGGAAGTTTAGGTTAGACATTAGGAAGAATTTGCTCACTAGGAGGGTAGTAAAACACTGGAAGAGGGTTCCCAGAGAGGTGGTGGAATCTCTGGCCTTGGAGGTTTTCAAGACCTGACTAGACAGGTCTAGACTAGACTAGAGCTGACACCCCACCCCTGGCTGGGATGATCTAGCTGGGGCTGGCATAGGTGACCTTCTGAGGTCCCTTCCAACACTCATTTTCTATGATTCTAGGCTCCAGAGTCAATTAGTGCTGTTCTATGAATGGGGTCTGGACACAATTCCTTCCATCACAAGTCTGGGCGGTCTTTATACCACTCCCAGTCTTGGAAGCAAGGGATTATGACTGGAATCCAAACTTATGTCAACTCTGTTCTTTCTGTATATTGTAAGCCATTACATTTCATCCAGTTCCTCCATGTTGAGCCCAATAACAAGGGCTAGAGTCAAATATTTCAGTCATCAGGAAATTAACATGCCATAGACAGTGAACATGAATGTCTGTGGTGATTTTGGTGCCTGAAACTCCTGCAATGGCAGAGAATTGATTAGGTGGGATATGCCCCTCTGAGTGTCCTAGCCCTACACACTGCTACCACTGCATTACTTAACTGGCTGCAATATGGCTTTTTTAACATGAGAAGAAAAAAGATAAGTGTTTAGTAAGCACTCTTGCAACATGCACACTTGGGCAGAATTTTTTGCTCCCAGGTGCTGCATTTGAACATGTGCCCAGGACTGCAGCACCTTGTGGCAGGTCAGTGCAGCCCTGGCTGGCAGGGGATCTGGGGGGCCAGCCTGCCAACCCAGGACTGCTCTGCCCCAGCTCAATGTGCAGCAGAGGGACTGGCTGGGGCACGAGGGTACTCCAGTTCAGGGCTAGCCAGCAGCCAGCCACCACAATAAAGCACCCTAGCCAGCCCCGTCAGCATCTACATGTGTGTTGCTGTGCACTAAAGAACTCCACTGTAAAATCATAACTGTGTTTACAAGTATTAACCTGTGGCGGAGTTAATTAGTTTCTTGTGGCCTAATAGGGCTGCACGTGTAGAAGTTGAGACTATACCATGGAGCTAATTAGGCAGCTCTGCAGCAAATGTCTTATATAGATGCACCCCCTGTCCATTCTTTCAGAAGCTGCAGCTCTTTTTTGTCTTCACTCTTTCCTAGTGAACTGGATTACCATGATTCTGTAAGCGTCAATGATCGATGCCAGAAGATATGTGACCAATGGGACAAACTGGGAACACTTACTCAGAAAAGGAGAGAGGCATTGGAGGTAAATTTTACATCAATAAGCTGCTGGGTTTTTTTTAATGAAGCTCTAGGGTTCAGAAAAGAACCACTATTGATTTTTAATGCTCCAAACCTGGACTGTAATAACCCTTTTCTTCATTTTTCCACTTCAATTTGCTGTGGTTTGATTTGCCAAATACATTTACCTACTTTTAACAGATTTAACAGTGCTCTGCTGACAGATATGATTGTAGAGCAGGAACAAAATGAATTTGTCTCTCAAGAGGTGGTTTATAGCACCACCCTTTGGGAATGATGCCTAAAAGCGATATCCATTAGGCAACCACTTTTCTGTATTTGCTTCAACAAAACTCAGACTGAGAGGCAAGATAATGGCAATGGTTTTGTAGACTTTTGGATGACAGGGATTCCTAGGCAGTGAGATCCATCTTTATTCAGGTTATGTTTACACTGATCTCAGGATTATAGGAAAGTAGGGTTAGAAGGCACCTCATGATGTCACCTAGTTCAGCTCCCTGCTCAAGGCAGGATCATCCCCTGAAGAAGTGTGGGATCAATACTACCCACCTATATCTTTCTGCAGTATGTTTAAAACTTCACTGCACATTGTTTAAGTCGAGGAAGTTCATCAGAAGCAGCAATGCATTCCCCTGTTGCTGAGAGCTGGCCCTTTTATATCCCCCTTTTGTATCCCGCTCTCTGTCTCTGCTGGCCATAAGGAGAGAAAGGTCTGTAAGCCAGTTCCTAGAAGGGCTCCACTTTGCAAATAAGAAACATGATATAGATGGTTATGCTGCTGGCTACAAGGTGTGATACAAACAAGGAAAGGCAGGTCACATGGCTCAGATTTTTAGAATAAAAGCAACCTCAGGGTTGACCTGAAAATAGCTGTATAAACATTCCTTGAAATCCCTAGGTTGCGTCTTCCTGGCTTCCACTGAGGGCAGAGGGAGGCAAGGCTGAAATTTAGCAAATATGTGCTACTATTCCTTTTTATATATGAAAAAAATGACCAACTAACATTACATTAGTAGAACTGAACTTGTTTGCACGTAGGTACATTAAAATGAAACACCTTAAATAAAAAAAACTGCAAAAAAAAAAAAATGTACTCCCAATCCTTTTTTCTAGAGGGTTAGGCAGAGGCTTAATTTTATGAAAGTTTAATATGCAGGTAACTTTAATGTGAGTAGTCCCACTGACTGCAGTGAGAACCATCAGGCGTATTAAATTGGAGAGCCAGAAATGATTGGTCACTTTTGAAAATGGAGGACATGGCAAAAGGAACACTAAAAGCATGTGTTAGCTTGCACTATAACAACAATGAATTTACCTGTGTACCTTTGCTAACCTTAACAGAGGACAGAGAAGTTGCTGGAAACAATTGATCAGCTTTACTTGGAATTTGCTAAGAGAGCTGCTCCTTTCAACAACTGGATGGAAGGCGCAATGGAAGACTTACAGGACATGTTTATTGTTCACAGCATAGAGGAAATTCAGGTAAGTGGGAGCATGCTTTTAGTTTCCAATTCTAAAGAAATCAGGAGAGGAATCCTTGTCTTCTTGTGGCATGAATACATATATAAGAGAAAACATATCTTACCTTGAAATTATCTTTCTAGGAGAATGTCTTCTCTGTTGTATAAGACTTTTCTATAAAGAAAGATGAACTGCAAGAAGAAATGGCCCTTTCAAGAAAATAGGCCCAATACTTTTCCCCTTGGAAAGAATTCATAGCCAGAGATCTAGAAGGCAGAAATATAACTATAGCTTACTTGTAAACATCATTTTAAGGGATTCATTTTGTTTTTCTTAGGCTGTAGTCAAAATCAAAGTTACAGTAATACATTTGTGCAGCTGTACTGAAAGGATGCTGTCAGGTATTTACTACCTACATGTAGACCTGAATCCTGCATCATAATACATTAGAGAGGGACAGCTCAATTGGTGGCAGTTAACATGCAGTCCCCGATGGCATCTCCCCACCTTGCAGTGGAAGGAGGCCCCAAAAGACTTCATGTCACCTGTGTAGCATGTGGGCGGGGGGGATTATGTGCTAGTAGCGCAGTCCATGTGGTGGGGTGAATTCCTGGTGGCTGTCCCCACAGCATGGGCTTCTGCAGCATGTGGCCCCCAGCAAGGGTGTCAGTTTCATGTCCTCTTCCCCTGTGAAGACAATATACATGTGGGATAAAATCTCAACCCTATTGACATTAATGGTAAATTTCCCATTTGTTTTCCATGGAACTTGAATTCAAATTGTGAACTCTTTGGGTATGTGCAGAAGTGCTCTATGCACATTTTACAGTGCTGTAATCTAGAGCACTTTTTATAGCATGATAAAGTTATAGTGCTTTTAAACATAACAGAAGAGCAGTGATTGGGGGTGGGGGGTGGACTCTGAGCCTCCCTGCACTTTCCAGGCTAGGAAGCAGGGGGCACTCCACAGTCTCCTGGGGCTTCTCCACTAGTCAGAAATTTGACCAGCATACAGAAGTTATTTAAAATACAGTGCTTCAAATGTAATGCCTCAGTTAACAAGGGTTAATTTAAAATGCTGTACCCATTTAAAGTGCTGTAAAGCCATGCACTTCTGTTAAGTCACGGCAATAACGTGCTTTAAATGGTGAAAAAAGAAATTCTGTACACAGCCTTCAGGTCACTGAAGAGGAAATTTGCAATGAAAAATTGTAGTAAAAAGACTTCCTTGGACCAGTTGATCATATTTTGCTGATTTTTAAGTAGTTAAGAAACAGTAGCAGGATAAAATGGCACGTTTATTAAACGCCTGTTTTTTTCTAACAACACTTGAGTTTAATAAAACTGCAAAGTTAAAAAAAAGATATTTTTTTTACCTGTCAACCTCTCTCAGTGAATGAATGGTAACACTAAGTGGTCCAGTTTCACTTTTTATGCATTAGCACAAATATTAGATTTTCAGTATTTATTGCAAATAACTCTCTCTCTCCCTCTCCCCTTTGCCATCTCCCCAAATAAAAATAACATTTTAATGAATTGCAACTTTTCTACTGAAGTACTTAGGTGTGGTAGTCTGACAGCAGACAGGCTGGCAGCTAACTAGTTCAGAGAGGCATGAGCTTTTATAGGCAGCAACCCATGTCATCAGATGCTAGGAACGGACTGCAGTCCATCAGAAAAAGTAGACTGTTGCCTATGAAAGCTTGTGCATCTCTGAACCAGTTAGTCTAATGTATTTATATCAGGCCTTCAACACCACAGAACTGTGATTCTAATGTACAATACTAATGCTCTCCCTCTTTGTTTCTGATTTCAGAGTTTAATCACTGCCCATGAACAGTTTAAAGCCACTTTGCCAGAGGCAGATGGTGAAAGACAGGCTATCCTCTCAATCCACAATGAAGTTGAGAAAGTTATTCAGAGCTACAATATGAGAATAAGTTCAAACAATCCTTACAGCACTGTCACTCTGGATGAAATCCGCACCAAGTGGGAAAAGGTACTGTATTCTCAAGTGGAAAGACTGTTGCAGGAATACTGTTCTCATTTATGAATAATGAGAATGTGCAGGAAACTTGGCTGCAGTAATTGTGAATTTTCCACACCCTGCCTTGACTCCCCTTTGCAAAAAATAAATAAATTAATTAAATAAAATAAAATTTAAAAAATTGCCAGATGATCCCATAACACTCAGGAGGATCTGTGCCTGTTATCCATGTGTAAACACTTCAGGAACATGCCCAGGATGAAATTTTTGTATTAAAAATCATTGTTAGTCTGGACACAAGAAAAGATATGGTAATGTGAAATAAAGTTACTGGCTAGAAGAAGCTTGGATGTGATTATGAATAGTATGAGTAGCTGGTGAGAGAAGAAATATGTATTAAGAAAATGTCAAATGTATTTAACATTGCTAATCAGGTTTCAGTTCATTTGTAGAGAACAAACTTAGTAGGTCATTTGGATAACTGATATATGGGATTGAGAGGAGAATTTGGCTCCCATCTTAATTTTTATTCTATAAAGTGTATTTAAAACACATTTTAAATGTTAGATAGGGGTGCATATCTTAAATTTACCTATGAAGTAAGATTACACTAACCTGAATTGCAATTGCTTTCTTTATTCATATGGCTATATAGTTAAAGACTGCGAATACATATTTCAAGAAACCAATTGTGCTCCCTTTGAAATTAAATGAAAACTTGCCAGGCATTTCAGTGGGTGCTGGATCAGCTTCCTGATCTGCTTTTGGAAAACACTTAAAAGGCAAATACAAAGAATAACCACGAATATTCACATCCATGCAAATACACAGTATACAGTGCAAACCATGGAAAGCTGATTCAAGCAGGTTATGAGGCCAAAGCACTGAGACCCAAACTCAGATTCCATGTAACAACAATGCATTGCGGGCAAAAAATAATTTCTGGAGCTCACTTACCCAGACTCATCTATATTCAAACCAAGCCCATCATATCTCTTCTCAACCTATCCTAGAGGCTCTGCTTAAATGAAATTCTGTGTGCCAATTAAAGCTAAGTGAAGTTGATAGGAAGTAATTTGCTCAGAATGTGTTTCAAAAGCCAAAAAACCAAAACCCAACAACAAAAAAACCCGAAGAACAAACCTGTGGTGACGAAATAAATAGTCTTAAACTTGAATGCAGGAAGAGGTAAGATTTTCTTTGACTTAAAATTTCATCTTTCTGGTCACATTCCCAGCTTTAGTTTCAAGTTACTAAAGGAATGTTGACAATGGCATGTTCTATACAAAAAGGAGTTTAAATTGCTTGGGGGAGCCACCCAAGGCACCTTCTATTCTATGACTTCCGTTTTCAAATTGCACTTTAAATGGAAAAACTTGTGATTAACTTCAAAAATCACCATCTACCAGGTCATGCTCTATTAATTTTACAAATGTGATCTGATCTGAGTTACTCGTATTCATCCTCATGCTTTTGGCACCCTGACAGGTGAAGCAACTTGTGCCTGTGAGGGATCAAGCTTTACAGGAGGAGTTAGCTCGTCAGCATTCTAATGAACGTCTTCGTCGCCAATTTGCTGCTCAGGCCAATGTCATTGGACCATGGATCCAGACCAAGATGGAGGTGAGTACCACTCAGGCTGTGAAGAATAGGTGTCTGTACACACAGCATATTGGTGGCCTGGACTGCAATGCTCTGGCGCTCCAAACAATTTTTTAGTATCTGATGAATTAAGCTGCTGCTTGTGATAGCTTATGTATCTCTCATTTAATTAGGCTATAAAGTGCAAATCTACCCTGCCTTCTGCCACCCAAACAAATGCAATCAACTCCTTTAAAGGTTTTTAAAGCAATGAGAGATCATAAAAGCTAATAAAAGCTCTCTAGATAGATTAGATTAGTTGTTTTAGAAGAAAATGAAAGTTGTAGAATGGGGATTTTTAAAGGCACAAAGTGTTGATAGTTAAATGGAGTTGTACCTTTGAAAATCAGTTCCTAGACGATGATGATTATTACTTCGGTTGTGATCTTTTCACAAAGACAGCATGGTCCTGATGTTGCCTCCAGAGGTAAGTGTGCATCTCATCTGGGGAGTGTAATTCAGGGTAGAATATGTTCTTTTTGTGCAGAGGGTTATATTGTTGCCAACTCTTAGTATGAAAACATTGCTTTTTCATGTAAATGCTTGGCAAATTAATAAACCTGCAGCTTAATTCTTTTATTTGTTTCCATGTAATAGGAAATTGCCCGCAGCTCTATTGAAATGACAGGGCCTTTGGAGGACCAGATGAATCAACTGAAGCAATATGAGCACAATATCATCAACTACAAAACAAATATTGACAAGCTGGAAGGAGACCATCAGCTTATCCAGGAAGCACTAGTGTTTGATAACAAGCACACCAGCTATACCATGGAGGTAGCTATGAATTCACTACTGTTCTTGTCAGGCATTCTGTTATCAGATTCATTATAACCCCCCTCCCTGATCTGACAGGGATATAAAACAAGGCAGAATTTACTAGACTTTTAATTTATTAGCAGCAGAAGAAAAACAGGTTTCTAAGGTTCAGTTTGTTTTGACTTGATTTTGTGACTCAAACAAAACTTTTAATCTTTTTAAAACTAAAATACCATCTTATCTGGCCAGCTCAATGCTGAGGAAGGTCCTAGCGTTGCTTCTTGTTGAGGTTTTATTTTGTCTACAAAAAGGTGGTGTATGGATTATTGACCAGGTAAATATTACTAAATATTTCTATTGGAACATAAAGGCTATATCTTTGACTTCTTTAATAATTTCTTTTGACAAACAACTTCATTTTCTGAAATAGAATCTTTCCTGGCTCTGTTCTTTCTTTAAACTCAAGGCTTTTCTACCATGACAGCACTAAGTCTTCTTTCACTTTTTTCATTTATTTCCCATGACAAATAAACAACTTTACAATGAAGGCTGCAAGCCTGCCAATACTTACATCTGAGGCACTTTCCATACTAAGTTTTCCCATAAACTAAATGAAACTACCTAGGTGCATAAAGTGACTCATCAGTTTTAGTGTTCAAAGAGTTTGGGGCCAAAGGTAAGAAAGTGACTTTAACTAGAAAGTTTTGGAGACAATGTTGTGCCAGCCAAATACTTCCCAGAATTAAGCCAACACTCTTGAATCCAAGTGTTGTAAACTAAGACAACAATGGATTATGTAGCTAAAATGTGCATTATCATCCAGCATTGAAACAGGACATGAATAGATACAAGTTTAGGAAAGAATTCCATGTTTTTCTGTACATCACCTGTGTGGTGGGCCAGTAGGGGGTGCTCCTGCACTGAGCCACCTACTCACTGCACCCAGCCACCTTCCAGGCTCTGAGTGCCTCCCTGGGGGTGCCTCATGTCCGGCTGACCCCCTTCCTGGAGCACACCCGCTAGCCTGGTGTAGAGTTGCCACCACCCAGGGACAGGCTTGATCCTGGCACTGCACCTTCTGGGAAACATAGGCCTAGTAGCCCTCAAGGGTACTTGACTCACTTCAAGAACCTGGGGTGCTTCCATCAGCTGGAAGCAGAAGTAGTTGTCTCCCTTAGTCAGCTGAACCAAGGGGACCCCAAGGCATAATCTAGACCCACTCCCAATAAGTCTCCCATGCTAGGTACAAAGGAGAACTTAGAACCTACTAGAGTGCCCAAGCCCATCACCCAGGTATATGATGCCAGTCACGTAGGCAGAGGGAGCAGGTTTCCCCCCTCCCTCAGGAATGGATCCAGCTCAGGTTACCTAAAGAGATAGGGTAAGGTGTGTATCCTCTGCTGTGCCCATCCTAACCAAATTGTCACAGAGCAGAGTTTTGGGGAGAACCAGAGGTGACCTTCTGCCAGAACCTGTACTTCTGATGTATTCATAGTAATAGGTTAGAGCTAACAAGCAACTTTTCATATAAATATTCCAGCTGCCATTGTTTTCTCTTTTACTTTCCTTTTTTGTAATCTAAATAGCTGTTTTATGACTAATTTGAAGAATCTGTGTGTCCTCTCCTATAGCATATCCGTGTTGGATGGGAACTCCTCCTGACTACCATTGCCCGAACTATCAATGAAGTTGAGACTCAGATCCTTACAAGAGATGCCAAGGGTATCACCCAAGAACAAATGAATGAATTCAGAGCATCCTTCAATCACTTTGATAGGGTACAGTACTCCTACATTTTCTATACTTCCAAAAAGCAAGTTTCTTTTCATTTTAAATGTCACTGTCTTAAAAAAAATCCAAGATGTATTAGAATAGATCATTTCATGAGTAATAAAGAAAAATAAAAGAGGAGTCATATTCTCTTAAAATCATAGAATTGATTATATAGATGATTTAAAGATAAATTTCTGTTCAAGTTTGATATATAATGCAGAGCAAAACAGCTGATTCAATATTTGCATCAACCTATTAAAATAAAAAAGAAAATAGGTAATTGTATATGGTACACAGAGATATAGTCCCTTACATTAAAGCACTAGCCTGTTATATGCTTTCTCCCAGTACCAATTCCTTCCATCACCGGGTTGTGCAGAATTGCTTGCCTTGACCCTCTGGGACCACTGGTTTTAAACCAGCCTTGGCTCCAGAGATCTGCACACACACACACTCACTAACACTGAACCCATTCAAGGCTCAGTGCCTTTTCCCTTTCATCTTTATCCAATTAGCTGAATTGTTACTCGCACTCCTGAAACCAAATTGGTTTACATGCACCTGGATTTATTCTTGTATACATTAGGATAGTCACTTGGTACCCGGCCTTTCAGAGAAAAACAAAACTTTTTGCATTAGAGGCAAACACATAGGGTGTTTATACATGTGCTCTGGGAGAAGGGGGAAGACACTCTAATTAGAGCGACTCTCAGAGCTGCTCTAATTAAAGCACCCAGAGCATTTCATGTGTCAGTGTCCCCACACTCAAAGCTTTTTGAATGAGCTTTAGATAAAATGCCCCCACTGCCATTTTTAAGCTCATGCTGATGCATGAGATGCTGGGGGCTGCTGGAGCACAGTAATAATTACCATACTCCAATGTACTATAATTACAGCATGTTGTAGCAGCCTTGCTGATCATGTATAGGCACCCATAAGTTAAAAGAGAATAGATCACAGGAGTCAGTGATAGATTTTATGGAAAAACTAAATATAATTGTAGTGCAATGTAATTCCTCTTTCCATTCAGTAAGAAAGCAGAGGATAACATCCTAGAGACAACAATAAATTTCCCAGGGTAGGAAGCTAAAAGGCTTTCACAGTGCACTGGAGCAGATAATTGAGCAATTAGAGACATTAAAAGCAGACAAGAACATCAGGCACAGATTTATTACACCATATAGTTTAAGTGAATCTATTAAAGAAAAGAAGGAACTTTTCACAAAGATGACCGATCACAGCAGAATTTGCACTGTGAAGTCCCCACAGATTTGCTTGCTCCCTAGATAACATGGCTGAGGAGGTAATGCATAGTTGGCAATCACATCCCATTTTACTTTCTTTTTCAGCCTCAGTTTTAACTTTTTAATTTTCTATAGCCACAAACAAAATTGGAAGGTCTTGTGGGTCATGTGAGCCATGTGTTAGGGGCCACTGGGTATAGCCAGTTCTAGCAGTTAGCTCTCATGAATTTAGAAGAAGGGCTTTTTGCCCCCCTAAATAGCAGCAGTGCCAGCTGTCACAGGCCAGCTGGCACTGTGAGTGTATCAATTTTATCACAGGCCAACTGGGCTGTTTGATTCAGTTTCAGATTGAGGAGGCAAAGTTGGGAGTGAAGTAAAGGCAAATTTATTATAGCTTACACACACACACAACAGTTAACAGAAAAATAAATGTTATTAAAGAGCTAATAGTAAATAACAGATAATAACAACAGATAGATAGATCAATTCTGTCACAGGCCAACTGGGGACTGCGAGGGTATTAGCCACTGGGCTTGTTCAAAACAACAGATAGACAGACATGGGTTGGCAACTTATCGATAGTCCCTCAAAGCTAGGTACACGTCAAGTGATTCCAGCGCAGTCAGGTGTCTCCGATCGACGCTGTCAGAAGGATTACCGGGGAAGGTCCCTTGATCAGGATCTGATCCTCACTCACACCAGGAGTCCGGGATCTGGGTGTGGAACATAAATGATGGTTCTGTTCCCTTCTTCCTGCTGGTTACTTGATGCACACACTTTTTATACCTAGTCTTATGTTAATCTGTTGGCTTTAGAGCCACTCATAATGTTTCCCTATAGCTGTTACCCTATGGGATTGAAAGGTGCTAAAAATTATCATAAAAGGTTACTACCCAGACTTAGGTTTATCCAATAAGCAAATTATAATGCAGCACCTTTAGGTTTGAATTGACATTGCTCTGCCTAAGCCCCAACCCTTTTTAAGTTTCATTTGAATATGCTTTCTTGGGATGTGCTTTCCTGGAATGTGTTGGGTGTGCCAGGCAGTTGGATCCAGTTTTTTATCATCATAGCTGAACCCTGAGCAGAAACCGTTAGGTCAGCAAATCTCACATCTACAGCTTTTCCTATGGGGCCCAGTCAGTTCCATGAACAGTTAATTTTATCATTTTGGTTAAACTTATGACAGACAAGTTACATTTGTGGCTTACAAACTTACAAGCTTTATATTAACTAATATTACCTATTTAGGCAAAATACCACATGCCTCCAAGAAGCACATATTTATTGCTTATTAATCCCTCTGGTTCTGGCCTTCACAGCCAGCTCCAATAGCTGTGAGGGGATAGCATGGAAAGCTGGTGAAGCACAGGCTGTGGTAGCCACATGAGTGTATGGCCATACTCTTGGTACTTCACAAGGCATGAAGATTATATGGAGAAACAAAGCTTTATGGGAGCCAACGCTTTTGTTATAGAGCTTCCACCTTTTCAGCAACCAGCAATCAGACCTAGAGATTCTAGAGGAAACAATACACAAGCATAGCAGCTGTATGCAGTGGGCCAAGAGTAAGGTAGTGCTTTGACAAAGATTTATGCAGGGTAGGAGAGGCCAGGCCCTAGGAAAAGAAGGTAAAACCAGAGGACTAGAGAGTAGTTAATATTCACCAGTGTGAAAGTTTAAGAAAGGAAAAAGTAAAATGCTAAAATACCCAGCTATTAAAGCAGTCTTCCTGCATGGACAGATAGTGGAAATGCTGATAAGAGTGAAGGTTGCATGGATGAATTAAAGTCTAATTTAATGGGAAGATGTGATTCAGTCGACAAAGGTTAGGAGGCAGTGATTTTTTTTTTCATTGAGCAAACTCATTTGAGAGACTGAAGATGCTTTTTCAATGTTACATCTTCCCTTCATTTCCACACACTTAAATATTCAATGTCAGAGGATAAAAGGTATCAACTCTGCTTCAGAGTTTATTTAGGTATACTTGAGAAAAGATTCTCTAAGCTGGATATTTAGACAGATACAGCAAAATTATGAAATTCTTTGCCTTGAATTGAAATGAAGGTGAAATTGGGTCACCTGAATTTGGCCCTAAAAACATGAAAAGCATCATATTCTCCCTGTAAGACAAAATGTTGGTTTTACTTTTATAATGAATAATTCTATTGTTTCAAACAGTGGTTTTATGTATGATGTATTTGTACATTGAAAGAATTAAAACGTAATTCACAATGACAAACATTTAGCAAAGATCCGAAATATTAATATAATGCCTGATGAGTAGGCTTTAAATATATAAACACAACAGGATCATTAATGAATGTCTTAGCTTAATGTTTCTTGGCAGTCTTTCATTTTAAACCAAAATCTAAACTATGAAGCTGTGTTTGTGTGAGTATTATCAAAGTACTAATTTGCAAAGAGTTACTAACTGCTTCTCATTTATTTTGAGATGCATGAGACTAACAACTGTTTATAGACTACCTCCAAGGAGAACTTCATGTAGTTATAGATTTGAGAGGGGAATCCCTTACTACATTTCTAGGAAAATTGCAATTGCAAAGAAACAACATCATAATTATATTGTAGTGCAAAATCTGTTACCATTAAAAATAGATTTTGCAGTCCTTCCCACTCTGAATGAGGGTCTTAGGATTAGGCCCACATTATTTTGAATGGCTTCTACATGGGTGGAGCTTACCATATCTTGTTCAAGGCTGTGCCTGAAGGCACAATCTAGTTCCAAGTGTGGACATTCATGATCTGTAGAGCTGGTATATTTTCTCTTCAGATTTATTGCAACAGGAAATAAAAAGCACGGAGACAAAATTCACTTTAGAGCTGAAAGTTTTTTTGGTGCTCAAAGTGATGTACAAGTGATTTTTCATAAACAGAAATTGGAATAGTGAACGGTATATTTGGCAACTGGCAACTCTCAGTTTTTTCTTGGTTTCCACATCATTGTTAATGGTAGAGGTTCTTATTTCAGATTTGATGCAGTTCAATAAATACATGATTGCAAAGTATATGATTATCTACTGTAGCTATATATGCAATACCAGGTGAAGTTCTTGTTTCCCTGGTCAGAGGAAACGACTCTGAGCCAAAGTCTACTTTTTGTGCAAACCACAGACTTTAAATGGGAGCTTTGCATGGAAAACAATAGCAAGATTGACACTATATTTTACCTAACAGCTTCCTCTAAAACAATACATGTCAGTAAACTCATATAGATAAGTTAACATTCATTGAGGATGCATTACTTTCACTTAGAATTTTGTCTTTGTAGATGGCCACATATAAATCAAAGAGGGAAAAGGACAAGTTTTAGGGGATTAATAATGAGACAAGACAGGACATTTCAGTGTTTTGTTCTGGGTTGGAAGGGAAGGATAAAGAAGGCAAAGTTATTTATATCCCTTTAGAACTCATGTAAATGTTTAATGTTGGCTTGTAAACAATGCAAATATGAAGAAACTTTTCTCCATATATGAGGCATCACATTATATTTTAAAACAGGGAAAGCAATAGAAAGACATCTATGACTTCATTGTAATGTATCTTCATATGAAGTGCAATTGTGTTTTCAAGAGTTTTCGAGAGTAAGTTAGACAAACACTTGGCTGGGATAGTTTAGTCAGGGACAACCCTGGCTTGAGCAGGGGGCTAGATTAGATGACCATGAGGGGTCTCTTCCAGCACTAATTTCCTATGATTCTATGTTTATTTGATGTGTGGCATAAAAAGGGGTGTATTTTAGACCAGGATCAATGCATGCTACAAAATTCATGAAGCCTCCGATGTTGCCTTACTACTTGGTACAAGCAACCACGCCCAGCTCGTGAAGTGGATACTAACTCTGGAATTACATTTGTTTCCCTCCACACACCTATTCAGGGAATGATTGATAGATACACATAGCTAAGGATTCATAGATCTTACAACTCCTGCACTGTGCCCTCATATGTCTGCTGTACAACAAGGACTGGGTTGTACAAAAAGCAGGAGCACATGCCAATACTATCCACCACCAAACTTGGTCAAACAGTCCTAATTCCTCCATAGTCTGGCTCCAACAGGCTCACAGAAAGTGGGAGAGGATTTGACTATTAGTTCCTGTCATGTTTTTTATACTCTGCTAGGCCTTATAAATAAAGTTGAATATGTGAATTCACTGCTGGTGTAATTTTCTCTTGGAGCTGATCCAGAAGTGAGCTTGGAGAGGAGAGAAATTTTTGGAGGCATTGTAGACAGTTTTCTAAAAAAATCTGCTCAGTGTGCAGTGGTAACCAAAAAAAGCCCCTAAAGTGCTGAACATCTTTGGTAAGTTGGATTTATTAATAAATAAAGTTTTAAAAAGCATTGGGCATCATTAAGAAAGGAATTGAAAACATGCAACTATAGAAATCCATGGTGCATCCATGTCTTGATTACTGTGTGGTGTTTTGGTTCCACATTTCAAAAAGAATGTAGTAGACTTAGAAAAGGTACTGGAATGATCAAGGGGATAGAGCAGCTGCCGTACCAGGAGAGATTAAAAGGGCTAGGATTCTTCAGTTTAGAAGGAAAAAGGCTGAGGGGGGAGATGGTAGGGTTCTATAAAATCATGATGTGTATGGACAAAGTCAATGGGGAATTGTTATTCACCAAGTCCTAGAATGCTAGAAATAGGGGGCACCCACTGACATTACACAGGTGTAAAACTAACAAGAGAAAATACTTTTTTTATATGGCATGTAGTTAATTTGTGGAACTCATTAGCACAGGAGGTTGTAGAGACAGATAGGGTAGCCAGATTCAAAAAGAAACTAGACAAATTTGTGGGTGGTAGATCCATTAATAGCTATTAAGCAGAGCAGTCAAGGATATATCCGCTGGCATGTCTGAACCAATGATGATGGATGCCAGGAGGGTATGACAGGGGACAGATTACTCTATACTCTGTGTATATGCTATCCCACTCAAGCATTCACACCTGCCATTGCCAGAGACAAGATACTGGGATAGATGGACCATTGGTCTGACCCAGTATAGCACTTCTTATGTTCTTATGAGTTATGAGTCAGAATGGATTGGCATGTTTGGGAGTCTATAGTAATTGTTTGAAATAGGGTACTTCACAGCAAACATTGTCCCATTAATTATGGCTGAATTTAAAGGACGTACTTGATTGTCTTCATTCAAGAAACCCTGTTCAAAATTTTCATCCCCAACCTATCTGTAAACATTGGCTTTGTACTGCTGCCTCTCATCTGCACTCTGTGGAGCTGTGGGAGATTAATGGCAGATGGAACAAATGTTACAACATCACTATTTTTCTAAAAATGTTGGGAGACAGGAACTGATTGTGGTACCAGTGTATTTTTTAATGCATCCAATACCTCTCTGAGACCATGTATGTTTTTAACAAATATAAGTATATAGGAGTCTCCTTTCAAAAATACATCATTAACCCACTGACTTTTTCTCTCATGTGGAAGCCATAGAAAAAAATTGGGCCTAGCACAGTTCTACAAGTGGTCAGTCCTTGAGACCATCACAGGAAACTACTTGCAGAATTTGGAGACAAACCATAATGGCATGCATCTTAATTAAATCCGTAAACACCTTAATTGGTTCAGGGATTATGCTTGATGTTCAATCCAGAAACCAGTCTGTTTTTCAGAACTCAACATACATTTGTTGGGCTAGTTGTTAGAAAAGATAAGTAACTTAGGAAACTGAGCAAATTTGATTTGGAGTAATTGGGAGGTTAAACTTAGAACACCCCATTGTCATTTTTATAGTCCATATTCAAAGCAGACCCCACTTTAAGGTCATTAAAGAAGACAAATTACATGACTGATCAGGTTTTTCTTTTGCATTTAAGCAAAAATAAAGTTCTTCTCTTTTATTCCATTAAAAAATTAAATTAAGAGAGTAGTAACAACCTTAATAGAATGGCTTTGTTCAGGTCAAGTTATCCATTGACTCTATTTGCTATAATGGGCAGACAAACATGAGTTTCAGGTCCCTCTTTTTTAAGTACTTTTCATCTGGAGCACTTCCATAGTCTACATATGTACAACTGCCTGTGAAGCACTTCAGTGTTATCCCTGTTTTACTCAGGGTCATTTCTTATACATTTCAAAGCATTTTTGTAGCACTATAGCACTGTGCTTCGTCTGCCTGCTCACTTTCTATAACACTTCAGAGGTATTTAAAACTGCTATAATTGTTATGTCTGTCCATGCCCATTATATGGTATGCCAACAGAAAATGAAGGACAAAACTGGTAGCATACAGGAAGAAAACATTCAGTGAAAATGTATGTTTTAGAAGAGTGGGGGTGAATTGGTTTTTACATAACAGTGACATTTCAACATTGCAGTTGGAGTAAGAACAAGAAAAGCAATGGGAACAAATATGCTACTGTAATTTTCAAATCATTCCAACAATAGAATATATGCTGCACATATACGCAATGATGGGTCTGATCTGAACTCATTATTGATAGGACTTCAGAATGTTCTGCAATACCCAACTAACCTGATTTGTGACTTTTTCCCCTCCGTTTACCTGCTGCATGCATGACCCCTGATGTGATGCTAGGATGAATCTGGAAATCTCCACTATGATGAATTTAAAGCCTGCCTCATCAGTCTCGGACAGGTTGGAAATGACCGGCAGGTAGAGGAAACTGATGAATGACTGTTTTCAGATAGATCGGCATAATAATAGGATGCAGAGGGTGTGGATTTTATCTCCAGTGTATACAGTTTTGTCATCTGCTGGTTTTGTTTGATTTAAGATTGTTTATTTGGATTCTGATAAATAACAATGGAGGTGCTGCTGCCTTCCCCATCCCACACATCGCTGCCAGTTGTTCATTGTTCACGCTTCCAAGCATGAGCTTTCCTTTGTGCTCAGAATGACCCAGTAGAAGCAGGGTGCTCTGCAAAGCAGTGAATTAGGTTAGAACACAGAACTGGCCAGTACAGGTAGACTTTATCTTACTTCTGTCTTCAATATTTCTTACCATCACCCCATTTCAGTGACCATTCTCAGCAACAGGTGATGGGTGCCGCCCTTGCCTTACTACTCAGAAATGGGTGATGGTAAGAAACTTGCTAGTGGCCAGACCTTTGCTGGGTATAGAACAATTTACTTTTTTCCATTGACCTCAGGCTCAGATCTCTGCTGAAAACTGAATCCCATTAGCTAGTTGTTAAAGGAAAGAAAACTCTTGTTTCAGCACACAGTTCAGTCTGCCTGGGCTCTGGGGTACAATAGTTTAAATATAGAGGAATGAACTTTTTTCCAGTAGGCCTTTAATGTGTCACTAGAGGATGCTACAACTTGTGATAAATATTTCAACACTGAAACCTTAAACTGTGTTGCATCACAACGAAGCAGCCTACTTTTCATGACTTTGGCTATTTCAATGACAAACTTTTCTCTGCCTTTCTCTCTTCTTTGATTGTGCTCTGTATGTTGATATGTTGTATTTGACCTCCCCTTCTTCTGGTATCATACCTTGTGATGTCTGTTTGACGTGTGTGATGTGTCAATTGTTTTAAATTGATGATGCTCCTCGTGACTCACTTTGGCAATGAACATCCTCTCATTCCATGGATCCAAACTTCTGCTGACATAAATTCGTCATCTTTATGGAAATGGTGATGGTCTCCTACCTGTCTTTGATACCTCAAACCTTCCCTCCTGTATTCCTTATGCTGCTTTGATCAATAGAAGAAGAATGGGCTGATGGATCATGACGATTTCAGAGCTTGCTTAATTTCAATGGGTTATGATTTGGTATGAATTTTAAGATACAGTGAAATTCAATTTGTGTATCACTCATAATGTTAACCACAGCTACCATAAAGCTTATCATAGTTTGCAATTAATCATATTTATACTTCTGATATTTTCTTTTTGCATTTTCTTTTATACTCTTAATGTCTAAATTTTTTTTAAATATAGCCCTGAAAGCATTTTTTCATGCTCTGTTGCATTTAGCTTCAATTTATAAAAAATATTCCTTTAATTTTCCAGTTGATAAATTAACATACGTCTTTTCAGTTTAAATCTATTATTTATTTTAAATCTCTGACATATTCTTGTAACTGAAAAATATTCCTAGAAATAAATTATTGCATTAGGAAGAATATTTTAATAATTTCTTTTGATAAATATGAACAGCAGAATAATTTGTGAAACTTCACATTTCAACATGTTATTGGCCAGCATAGGTCCCAGTCCTGAAAGTAGTTTCTGACGGCCAAAACCACCATGTGATGTTATTGGGTTTCCACAGTAACATGAGATAATCAGTGCAGAATTGCTTCCAGGACCGGTGTCACAGAACCTGCTCCTCTTTATGCTAAAAATTGAATCTTTTTACATAGATGTCAGTGGGAGCCAACAGGGTGAAAAAATGAAGGACTGAGTTAAAATCCTTCAATCCACCAAGCCTTTGGTAAAGAAAAGACAGAAGAACAAAAGTATGTAGAAATAATTTAGAAAATGCTTTCAGAGTGGTAAAAGCTGCTGTCTTTACAAGACAGAATAGAATTTAAAAAACCTTTTAAGTCACACTTTTAAAGGTGATATAGACAGTATAGAGCCTAAATCCTGTTAAATTTCTACAACATTTAGGTTCCTAAATTACTTAAGTGCCTTTAAAAAATTTACCCAGAGTCTCTAGTAATATGCCATATATGTTGGAGTTTGTATTTTGACAATTTCTTTTGAATTTTGTAAAAGGGTGAAGCAGAGTTTGCCCGAATCATGACCCTGGTTGATCCCAATGGGCAAGGAACTGTCTCCTTCCAGTCTTTCATTGACTTCATGACCAGAGAGACTGCGGACACGGACACAGCTGAGCAAGTCATAGCTTCCTTCAGAATCTTAGCTTCAGATAAGGTCAGTCCTTTTAGTGCTGGGCTCTAAGGATTTACCTGCACTTTACCTCTCTCTTTCAGAAACTCTGTTATTTAACTTTCCTTTACTGAAAGTCTCATACAAAATCTTTATTTCTTGCTATTTCTCTTTTCAGGTAGTAAGACTATAGAATAAAGCTCTCACCTTTTATTCTTGTGCAGCAGGTTTGGACTTTGACCCAACTGCCTAACTGGAATGTGTGTGAAATTCAAAGCTTACTCCTTATCCTTTCATCTAACAAAGCATTAGGAAAAATCCAACGTGTCACAGAGTTTATACTCCAGTGACACAGCCTGCATATCTAGTAGGCATGCTATATGCTCACTCATATCTATGCAACAGGATTGATTTGAGGGGTAATTCCCTTGTCATAGACTTTCTTATAACTTCTACTCACAGCTGCAGCTGGGCAATGCTGTAGAATTTAGCTGATTTTAAATGCAGTTTAGATCAGCTGAACAAACCACCAGTTGCACCTAATCCTGAGCCAGATAACACCTTTATAACACATCTGTGTTAGAGGATGGCAGTGTTACAGTGATGCCTTGCCAGAGGAAAACACTGGGAAGTACACAAGCTCCTCAAAGCACTGGGTGCTCAGGATCAGTAACACGTTTCCAGAAGGTGCAACATGCTCCCTTCAATGCACCAGTTGTCAGTGCATGACTTGGGGAAAGAGAGTGGAACTCATGTTCTAGAGCAGTGGTCTCCAACCTTTTTATCCTGAAGATCACTTTTTGACACCACAGGATCTACTGCCCTGCCTCCCAGACAAACTGCCTGGGCTCTGATGCCACTCACCCAGCCCAGGCAGTTTGTCTGGCCGCTCCCAATCATAGAGCCTCTGACAGACTGTCAATAGACCAGTCGATCGAGACTGACTGGTTGGTGACCACTGTTCTAGAGTAACCAGTATATGAGGCACTGCTTGTAGGAAAGAAAGCATCTGTACTCAGAAGAGAACAGTGACTAGTGTTGTAGGAGACTCAGTTTGGGCCTCTGTATTGATTCTGTGATCTCAGCTTGTAAGGGCCAGACTGATTTTTCAAACACTTTGTCACCAGGAGTTTGCCATGAAATTGAGGTCACATCTCAAGAAAGTAAGATTAGTGCTTTATTCTACAAAACGCAAACATCACACGTTGTTATTATACTTCTCTTTTAAATCATACCAAGAATAGTAGAAGGATGCCTTTTTATTGTTATAAATTGAAAGCAGGAACAATGACAGTAAATGCTTGCTTAGAGATTTACAATAGCATTGAAGTGTACATAGTGTAAGGGTGATGTGGTAACCAAGATGGTCCAAGAATTATGTGAGAGACAAAGTGAAATCTTTTATTGGACCAACAATAAAAGATTCTATTGGTCCAGTGAAATATATCACCCTAAGAAAACAGCCTCTCACACTGAAGTTATCAGCATATGATTGAAAGTATGTCTACATTGCTCTCACAGAAATCATGGAAGCATCCTATAGGCATACGTGAGCCAGCTTTAAATTAGGTTGGGAACTGGTAGTAGTTTTACTGTGGCAGCACAGAGCTCAGCACAATCTGAAATACTGCTGAAAAGTGTGACTGCAAGGTAAACATACCCTGAGAAGGGTAAACTTTGACCCAATCTGTTTTCTGAAGTGGTTATTTGCATCTGCTCGTAGCTGAAGTTAAAACTAAGCAGAACTATTTTGGGGAGTTGGAAAACAGTTTATTAATATTACTGCTGTAAAATACAGCCAAAAAATTGGTTAAATGGGATGCTTTGTACATGCTTTAATGGTGGGGGGGAATTGTTTTTCAGCCCTATATTCTCGCAGAAGAGCTTCGTCGAGAGCTGCCTCCTGAGCAAGCTCAGTACTGCATCAAAAGAATGCCTCCCTACACCGGACCTGGTTCAGTCTCGGGAGCTCTGGATTACACTGTGTTTTCATCAGCACTGTATGGAGAAAGTGACCTGTAATTCTGTAATTGGCTATATTCACCCTATTCATTAAAACAAACAAACTGATTTCCCAGATAGCTTCTTGAAAGCTTTGACAAGCTGATTTTAAAATGAGTTTTTCAAATGTAGTAGGTACATTCAGTGTAAAATGCTAGACGCCAAGATAATTAGTGCACATTTCAGTGTGAAGCATTTTTAGGTTTTTAGTTTGTCTGTCTTATACACAACATTAGAACGCATTTTTTAAAAAGATATTAAATTCAGAAACTTCTGTAGAGAAAACAGAAAATAAAGCTTGTGAAAAAAATCAAAACTATTAACTTACTATGACTCAAAATAATTTTGCCATGTTCAAAAATTCTTCATGCCGTATGTGCTTCTTTTACAATGCACATGAAGTTGTACGTTAGGAGTCACATTTTCTCATGCATATGAAAGTATTGTTTCTGCAGGTACAGTTTAATAAAATACAGCTTTTCAAGGAAGAGAAACGCCAATCAGATAAAATTCTTAGCCGCTAAAATAATACAAGACTGTATGTTTGTATCTCTTCAAAAATGTTTTTCCATTGGAATAGAAATCTGTAACACCTGAAATCTAAGCCAGCTGGTTGATAATGAGTTAGTATAGTATGATGAGCAGTACCTTTCCTTTAAGCCTTTAACCTTGCAGCTGAGAGCAAACTTTTAGAAACATAGTAAGGAAATTAATTCATATGAATTGTATTGTTTTGAGACCCTTACCCATGTCTGTGTTGAGCAGATTCTTTGTTCCCTATTTTATTAGTGAGCAGCATGCATCATCCCATGTGATGCAAACTCTTATCTGCACAAGCTCAGCATGATTGTGTTGCAGTTTCATCAGTGCTCAGATTACAGTGTCTTCTGTCCAACAACAGTTCTTTTTTATATCCAGCTATGGTAGTGTAGTTGGTTTTACTGTTATTTTTTCATCTTTTAGTGACGCAAAACAGTATTTTTTTTACTTGAATCCTCACAGACATGGAGAAATGCAGTGTAATCAAATAAAAACATTCACAAAAGGTGAAATAAAATGAGCTGTGCAGCTCAGTCTACTAAAGCAATGATGTGCCTACTAAATAAAGTCTGCTTTTCAAAACTTTATGAGGATTCTGTCATGGGCATTTATTTAGTGTTTTTTGTAAATTAGTGGCAATAGTCATACACATTAAAGGAGGTTTAGATTTCTCCTTTTGCTTCAAAGTTAAAATATTTTATGCATCACTATGGTATGGGTGGACAGGTCTTGGGCACTTGGGGATCAAGGTACTGAGCAGGGTCAGGAAGAATGAGCTAATTCTAGGGACAACATTGCCCAGGAAACCAGGAAGTCAATTTGAGCACAGAGACTAGGAATAGGCAGAGCCAGAAAGCGAGGAGACCAAACAGAGAGCTGAGTTCCAGGACAAGCTGGAGGGAGCAGCAAGGCAGTCTAGGATTAGGTTACACCCACTAGGCTTGTTGTCCTATTTTGGGTCAGGGGTTTATATGGAGGAACTGAAGGGTCAGCTAACCCCAGACAGACACTCGGGTGCTGGTGAGTGGACACAAGTCTAGGCCCCACTGGAAGCTTCAGGACAGCTTTGATCAGGGTGGCATGCCAAGATGAACAGCTCTTCTGGTCAGGCAGATGCCCCAAGTTTCTCTAAGTGGTCCTCATGGAATTTTTTCAGCAGATTGGAGCATGGGTGTTTTCTGCTGACTCACACATGCAATCGTTGGCCCATATTTTTCCTAGTATATCAAATAGTGCAACTTCCCCCATCTCCACTTTGAATCTGAAATCTTATGGTCCATATACTTCTCCTCTTCCTGGATTGTCTCGGGGAGGGGCGGGGCAGGGCGGGGAGAGAGGTTGGGTATGGGTAGGGCTTTCTGCCCTATGGATTAGGCAGGCCCTGACTGGCATGGGAAAGAATTCTTTATGTATGGCTTAAGTAGTGACACATGGAATATCAGGTGGATTTTCAGTGTCTGTGGGAGTTGTAATTCAAAGTCTACTGGCTTATAATTTGTCAGGTTATGTGCATGGGGCAAAGGAAATGATGATCCACTTTCCTTGAGGGCTGGTCAGCATGGAGATGTTCAGTTGGCAGCCACGCTTTCCGCCCTATAGATTAGGCAGGCCCTGGCTGGCGATGCTGCTCCACCTGCTGCTTATACATGCCTTTTTTGCCCTTTCCAGGTGTTGCTTTAATTCCTCCTGGACTTTCTGAACATGATGTATTTAATCTGTTGCTATGCGATTGTCAGAGTCTGCAGGTAAAGTGGGATGAAACAGGGGTTTAAACCCATAACTTGCAAAGGAAGGGCTTTGCCTGGTTGAGGCATGCTCAGAGTTGTTGTATAAGAATTCTGTAAGTGTTAAAAGACCCAATTGTCTTGGTGAAAAATGAAGGTAAGAGCTAAGATATCATCCTAAGACCTGATTGCTTCTCTTAGCCTGACCATTTG
The DNA here is from genome assembly GCF_001723895.1 of Crocodylus porosus. Classification (NCBI taxonomy): domain Eukaryota; kingdom Metazoa; phylum Chordata; order Crocodylia; family Crocodylidae; genus Crocodylus; species Crocodylus porosus. The sequence goes on along the minus strand of NW_017728943.1, from coordinate 96,499,792 downwards.
CCTGGGGATGGTAGGCTGACATAAGATGAGCACAGACACCCAGTAGGCACAGGGCTTCACATCAGAACCAGGAGATGAATTGGGCTTCATGAGCTAACGTGGCACAATCTGAGAGGCCATGAAAGTGCACCACATAGCCTCCCACATGTGGTCCAACCACAGCTGGGCTGTATCTTTTGCTGAGGGAAGGCCTGGAACAGGATGCAAAGAGTTGGTCCATTACAGTCAGGATCACAGAGCAACCATTTGAGACTGGATACTGCAGATCATGGATGAGAGGGGTGGAAGAGTTAGAGGAGTTCACAAGGCTTCTGAGGGGGGTCTCTTGGCACTTGTACAAACCTTGCAAGGGTGGGCGAAGGTCTACAGAGTCTTGCACCGTTGCACCCATCAGAAGTAGCAAGAGATGAGGCACTGGGTCTTTTTGGTTCCAGGGTTCCTGTTGGGGGGTGGGGGTGGAGGCAGAGGGGGCAGGGAGGTCATGGTTTAAGTGAAGGATAGGTAGTCTAACCAGACTTGGGGCATGTAGCTTCTATCTCAGATAAATATGACCCCATCCTGGAGCCCAGTGTGTTTGTTGCATAAAGATAGTCTGTTCTTCTGGGGGTATTTTATCTTCTCTCAGGTAGTGACACAGAACATGGAGAGCTAGTCTGTTGGCAGCATAGCACTGATGAAGTTTTGAGGCTTCAAAATCAGGTTAGGTTTGTATGGCAAGAAGGTGTCTGCCTTCCCATTTCTAGGTCTGGGCTGGTAAGTTACCTGGAAGTCAAACTGGGAGAAGATGACTGCTCAAAGTTGTCTCTGATTGAGTGCCTTAGCATTCTGGAAATACTTTAGGTTCTTGTGGTTCATGAATGTGAGAGGGGAAGTAGGTAAGTTGGACATCCTTATGAATCCCCAGGCTAGTTTTTCCTAAAGATATTCACTGAGGGTGGCAAGTTCAGTTCCTGACATGGCATCGATGTGTTCTATAAGGATCTTTGCTCCCAACTGTAGGTCAATAGGGCAGTTGTAATCCCAATGTGTGGGGAGGACCTCAACATTCTTCTTCTCAAATACATTAGTGTATTCTAGCCCAACTCAAAAATACCACAATCTTCCCTCTGGGGGCTGTGTTCCCTGTACAACAACAGTGGTCTCGTCTGGTGGGCAGCTGTCCTGGGTTTCCAGTAGTGTTGCCAACAGTACCTGAAATTAAAGTAAACCTCTCGCCCTTTCCATCTGACTAGGGAGTTGTGGCAGATGAGCCAGGGAAATGCCAGCGTCAAGGGGTTATGCAGGGAATTGATTACCCCAAAGCATAGCATCTCATGGTGCCCGAGGTTGTTCATCTCAATAGTGGTGGATCTGCAGCCAGGGGGAGCTAAAGCCTAGGGCTAGTACCTGTGCTGTCCCCAGCAGTATAAAAAGCTGCTCTGTCCTGGCCCCATCAGTACAAAAAGCTGCCCTGGCAAGTAGCTATGGGTTACTCACTGTCAGGAGCTTCTGGGGGCCAGCCACTTGGTACCTTGGGACACTACCCCTTGTGCCAGCTGGACTGCTGAAGCAGCCCTGAGAGTTCTCTGCACCCTCTACCCACAGCAGCAGTCTGGCAGTGGGGGTGGCTGCCTGGCTGTGACCTGCTGCACACCTCCCAGACCCAGATGGGGAGTGCATGGCCAGTAGAGTCATGCCCCTCTGGGCCAGCTGCCAGTGGGCTGTGGCTGCAGGGTTGGCCTTTGTGCGGCACTACTGCAATGTGTGTTCCTGCCTGGCCATCTGGGCAGCTATTGCCTGAAAGATGTTCCCGCTGTAGCGACCCACTTTGAACTGTCAAAGCATGTCTTCCTGGCTCCAATTGCTAGGAGGTCAGCCACCTCCAGCTGGGTCCAAGGTGCAAGCTGAGCAGGCTCCTCTGACTGTGTCCTCCACTGGCCTCCGTAGAAGGAATTCTGGTGTTCCCTATTTGAAAACTGAAAAATCCCTGATAAAAAAATCCCAAAGTCACTCTGTAAAATACCCCAAAATCCATGTTCCTCCACAATTAAAACAAAAGACCACTATATGAGAGAGAGAGAGAGAGAGAGAGAGAGAGAGAGAGAGAGATAGTGAGTGATGTGTTGGGCAATGTTTTATTGATTTATCTACAGTGTTAAAGCAATTTGTAAGCCTACCAGTGTCTCTATCATCATAATAAAATTAATTCTAAATACCTATCTGTCTTGGTACTGTTTGCCTTTGGTTTTCTTACCATAGAGCAGTTAGAGCTCCCCCTGACCACTTCACTAACTAAGATGTGGGGACAGCTGCCCCTGCAGCCACAGCTCCTGCCAGCAGGTCTCATCCTGTCTGGCAGCTGGGCATGCAGGGTGTGCGCTGGGGGGATGTGGGGTTTGCAGGAGGGAGTTGGGAAGCAGGGGATGTGGGTAGCTGTGGAAGGATGTGGGGGGCCATGGGGTGTGTGGGTAGGTGTGGAGGGATTGTTCAGGGAGTGAGCGGGGGGCCGCTCAGGAGGGGTGGGTCCCCTGCCCCACCCAGCCCCACCCCCTGATGGCTGCCCCACCTGGCCCCGGCCTCCTGGCACTTAAAAAAAACAAAAGAAAAAGAAAGAAAGAAAGAAAAAAAAGCCTCGTACTCACCAGCAGTACCAGGGGCTGTGGGGGGTCTGGCTGGCAAGGCATCATGCAGCTCCGGCTGTCACCTGGCTCCATGCTGTCAGGGAGCAATGGCAGGGATTGGGGGATTTAGGGGGCAAGTGAGGGATGGGGCTGAGTGGGGCAGGGATCAGGAGGTTCAGGGGGGCAGGCGGGCAATGGGTCTGGGTGGGGCAGCCATTGGGGGACCGGAGGAGTAGGCAGGGCCGGCAGTGGTCCCCCCCATGGTTCCCTCCCCCCTCCTCCAGCCCTCCTACCCCCTACTTACCGGCAGGAGCCCGGGTCCAGTTCCCTGTGGCTGGCACATTGCCTGCCCCACATGGGCAGGCAGGGTGCTTCAGCATCAGGGCAAGGGCCAACCATAGAGGAGCTCTGGCTGGCTACCAGGGCATCTCTGTGGAGGACCCAGCCTCTGGTTGCCTCAGGGCACAGTCTGGAACCATGTCTTGCCCTGCTTTTTTCCCTCTGTGGGTTGTTTTGACCCCTGGATATCCCCTGGGATACATATTTTTGTTCCCGCACATGCCTCTTGCAGTGTCTCAAAGTCCTTTGAGATGCTGCGAGAGGCATATGTGCACTTGTCTGGATGTGCCCCATGAGGCCAAATGCTACCAGTAAGCCATCTATACTTTCAACAGTCTTGGGCTTGGACAGCTTCCTTAACAGGAATTGTAGGGCCTAGGTCATGGTCACATCGATAAGATTGCCTCCTGCCCCAGAATCTATTAAGGTGATTAGAATTGGATATGGTCTGATCTGACTCGGTACCTGGAGGAGGGTATATAGCAGTAACTAAGAGTTGCAAGGATCAGGTATATTATGAATCTCTGTGGTTGAGTAGGCAAAGGGAGTTTGTGCTGACCCCGCTTTCCAGGCTGAGGTGGATTATTTCCCTGCTTAGCATTCTTGGGGCATTTGGTAAGTCTGTGTCCAAAGGCCCCACAATGAAGACACAGATTTTGCTGCAGCATCACTCTTCTTCCTCCAGTGTAAAGCAACAGCACCTCCCATTGATGCACATGAGCTTGGGAGTGACTACAGCAGGACAGGGGTACCTCCTTCTGCCTCCACTCCTGGAGTTGTTGGTCAGTGCAGACAGCCAGGTCCACAAAGGTGTCGAACCCTGAAGGCAGTTCCACTCACACAAATCCATCCTTTACTGCAGCCCCCAAAGGAATTGGTAGAGCTGAGACACTTTGTTCTAGTGGGTGTCTGTTGTGTAGGAGTGAAAAAAGGGAAGCATAGGCAGTGGCAGTACCCTTGCCTCAGTGAAGGGTCCTTAACATGGCCTCTGCCATATGGGCCCAGTGTGAGTCACTGAACATAATGGAGAATTCTCAGAGAAATGTCTCCCATTCCTAAAGGTCACTTAGGGAACTGAGGTACTGACTCAGCTGAGACGAATGAGTGGATTTCTGGGACAAACCAGGTCAGGAATCCAGGAGGTCAGTCTGAGCACAGAGTCTAGGAACAGGCTGAATCAGGAAGCTGAGGGAATCAAGCAGATAACAGAGTCTGACAGCAAGCCAAATTGAGATGCCAGGAGATCAAACAAAGAGCAGGGTCTAGGAACAAGTTAAGTCAGGAAACAGGGGGGATCAGACGGAAAGTGGAGTTAGAGAGCAAGCCAAGTCAAGAAGGCAAGAGATCAGATAGAGAGCAGAGTCTAAGTACAAACCAGAAGGAACAGCAAGGCTATCTGGGGTCAAGTTGAGCCCTGTTGCCCAGGTATATATCCTGTTCTGGGTCAGGGGTTTATATGGAGGAACTAGAGAGTCAGCTGATCCCAGCTGGGCAGTTTAGTGCCAGGGGATGGGCACAAGGCTGGGACCTGATGGAGGCTTCAGGATTTCCTGGATCAGCCTGGTTGACTAGCTGTAGGCTGAAAAGCAATGGCTCCAGGTTTGAGACCATGGCTTGACATGCTATAACCTGTGTATATTATTGTATTTGTCCACTTGGAAGAACACACACTTTATCACTGGAGTCAGTGTCTTTATTTGCCGAAGGGTAGCTGTGTTGTAATAGGCTGGGTTTTGTTTGTTTTTTTTAACTCTACAATGGGCACCTCACTTAACTTCTCTGCACCCTCATTTTTTTCCATGTGCAAAATTTAGATGATAATGCTTATTGACCTTTGTGAAGTGCTATAGAAGAGAAGTATACAAGTGACTTGAATGTTATTCCTTACAATGATGGCATTTGCAGATTGCCAATCATGATTGTTGAGCCCTTTAAAGACTGAGTGCCCCCCATTTTGTTTGTTGTGTGTGAAAAAGCAGTATGCTAAATCTGTGAGTTTCCTAATTAGAGACAGACACAAGAATTGTGAAATGTTTTGATGTACAAAATAGATGTTATCTGCATTTAATATATAGAATTGTTATTTTCAATTATTCTAAAATGATTACATTCCTCTTTAAATTACACAATTATCTTTTTTTTTTACACCAATGATGAAAATCTATCCATACAATAGTGGGTACCTGGGAGGGCAGTTCAAATAGACTCCAGTTTCATATAATTTCACAATGATACTTAGATTAGCTGTAACCCAAATACATTAAATGGAGTTCCACAGCTCTACAATGAAAGTAATCCTTGCCCACCACTTTAATATATACTGTATTTACTCAAATTTAAGATGACCCTGAATATAAGACTACCCCCCAATAATTACATTCAATACATTGGGAATTTATAAACGTTAAATGTTTATAAATTTATAAATGGAGGGTCAACTTTACTGCCCGACCCCCACCTGTCCTTCCCCCACTGCTGCAGAGAGGCAGGAAGTGGACAGCAGGTGGGGAGATCAAGTAGCTTGCCCTTCCCTGCCACCTCTGCCTCCTATTTGCTCCCCTGTACCCTTGGCCCTGCCTCTTCACCCTTCACCTTTAGTCCCCCTCTCCCCTTTCCTCCCAGCCCCTCTGCTCTCCATCTCCTCCTCCCTTACGCTTGCTCTGCACCAGAAGGCTCTATGCATGCTGCTGCCTAGGGCACTGAAAACAGCCCCAGCCCAGGCCAGCCCACTAGCAGCCATATGGACTATGCACCACT
>NW_017728943.1:96444351-96450063 GCF_001723895.1 Crocodylus porosus | reverse complement strand
TTTTTTTTTTTTTTTCCTTCTTTTCTTTGTTTTGTTTTCTTGACAGGGGAACCCGTGCCAACCCAAGGAATAGAGCTAACAGGCTCAAAGGGCCTTCCTGACAGGAAGTATGACTTCCAAGTTCTCTTTCTCTCTTTTTTTTTTCTTTTTTTTTTTTTTTTTTTCTCTTTCTCTCCTTCCTTGCCAACAATGTGTCCAGCACACATTGTAGAGCTACAAAAAGGCCATGGGTTATGCAGAGGTAGGCAAAATATGGCCTGTGGGCCGTATCCAGCTTGCCAGGCCCCTCCATAAGCCCCCTGTAAACACTGGCCCTCACTGCCCCTCTGCAAGCCAGCACATCCCTGCAGGAGGTCTGCTCTGGTTGCTAAGCAAAGCAATCAGAAGCCAGTGAGAGACAGGATTAGTGGGGCATCAAAGGCTGCCATATGTAACAAGACCCCACCTCTGAAGACAATACAGTTATTATGAAGGATATTGTACTGGGCCTTCACCAAGCCCCAGCCTGGCCTGACCTGCCCCAGCCCTGAGCCAGCCGGCATTAGACAAGAAGCCCCTGCCTGGCAGAGGCTTTTGCCTCACCACCCCGAGGCTGTTCCAGGCTCTCTGTCTGCAAGACTGGAAATGCAGGTAAGGGCCTCACTGGGTCAGGGCTAGGGACTCCCGCAGCAGGAAGGGGTGGGAGTGCTGGGAGCCGCATGCTGTGGGGCTGTGTTGGGCTCCCTACCCAGCTCTCCCTGGGGTCCTGCTACCAGCCTAAGGGAATCCAGCCATGCCACACCTCCCTGTATGTCCTAGGAAACTCAGACATCCAGGGTGGTAGAGAACTGCAGCTGCTACCATGCTGGCTCTGGTACACAGTACAGCAGGGGTGTGACCACACCACTGCACTCTCACCTTGGATCCTCCCCTCTCTATGAGCATGCTGTCCTGCTCCTGGGGAGGCTTCTTCCTGCTTCAGGAATCTCTTCATGAGCCTTTCTTCTTGCTCCTCTTTGCACATTTGCAATTGCACCACTCAAAACTTCTTTTCAGAAAAGCTTTCACAATTAGACTATCTGTCCAACCAGCTCCTAGGCAAGATGGCTGACCCTAAAGCTACTGAAGTGCCTGGGAAACAATGACAGAGAAAGAGTGCTGTATTGTTGTCAACATGAAAAAAAACTAAACCCCTTTCATCTTATTTTCCATGTCAACACAATGCAGTTTACTACTGCTATTCTTTTTCAGGTCTATATTTCTCATTTGTGAGATCTGCCATCTGGAAGCAACAGGGACAAATGCTGTTAGAAAGAACAGTTTAACACCTTGTTGGCAAAATGCTCCACAAGCCTTTGAAAAACATTATATGAAAAAATGTTGTGGCACAGTTCTACGGGAGTTAAGTCCTCACAAGGCCTCTCTTAGCATTGCCCCCTATTTGTTTTTCAGGCTGCCCAACTCACTGAGGTTCTACTGGAAGTTCCCAATGAAGAAAAGAGGTGGCATTCCAGGTTAGTGGTGGGCTTACATAAGAGTATAGAAAAGTAATTTGGGGAGGGGGGGAAGTGAATGGAGGGATCTAGCAGTTCCAGAGGTGGACATCCAAAGTTTGCCCTGAGAGGCCAGAAGAATTTTTACTTCATGATTCTTGCAAATTTTTCCTCTGCCATCTTAGTCAGGAGGAAGCTTGTTATAATGCTGAAGAAGGCTAGGGGTGATTGATAGCTATGAAGTGCACTCTCCTTGCACCACTACTGAGAGCCACTCTAATTAAAGTACCCCACCACCCAGAGCATGTATAGAGACACCCTAAAGGATTAAAAAACAAGATGGCTTCTGTGAAATCTATCTGACTGGAAATAACTGGGTAGTAATAGCTACTAACTACACAATATAGAGGCATAGGGGATTATGGGAATGGCAGCGGAGGATTATCTGCATTGATGCTCAGATGATCTTGTCAGTGGTACATCTATGCTGCAACATGGATGGGTTGAGGAGTGAGTAACCCCATGCCCTCCAGTGTGCTTGACAGCTTGGGCTATACTTACCCCTGAATAATAGGGACAAGGAGACTTCTGGGCACTTAAGTGGCCTGGGACATAGAAAAAGTCTCAGATCTGTCTCAGATCTATCTGTTGTCCTCACTCTTGGCCTATGCTTACTTTCTCAGCCTTTTGCCTCCCTTCTTCCCCTTTGGTATATCTGCAATACAATCCCAGAAGGACTGTAGCATTGTGTTAAGCTGCCCATACTTGCTGAGCTACCGCAGGAATAGTTTAGCTGCAACAGCAGGTGGCTCTGCACAGGCTAACTTATGCTGTATTTTCTACCCTTCTTCAAATGTATGGGTCAGCTTCATGTCAAACTCTTTAACTAACAGGAGATTGTGGCCCTCTACAAAGGCCCCTCTATAAAGGGAGTAATGGGATTAAACCCCCCAAAATAATATGATTGCTGTGATCATCCTGTGAGTAGTTTTTTAAAAGGCATTTAAAGTGTTGAGACTAGTACATTTAGAACATACTGCATGAGCTACACAGGGTCAAAGTCCTATTGAAGGAAAGGGAGACTTTTTATAAAACACTCTTTCCTATTCCACTCCTTGAAAAGAGACAGGGGTATGTGTCTTTGTAACACAGGCATCTACACATTCATTACTTTGTACATCTACATGATCATTACCACACATTTAAATTTAGTACATGGATAGCCAAGCACTAAATCAATGTGCAGTAAGTTGTGCTACTCAGCAGTAGCGCTGGTGCATGGGCTTTTTCAGACGCTAACTGTTGGTAGCCTAATACTACTGCACAGTAGTGTATTAGCATGGGTTTTGCCTGGCATGCTCCTGTGCAGTGTTGTTAGGGTACTGCACAGTTAGCATCTCACAGGTGCACCCACAGAGACACAAAAGCTGAAAGCAAAATAAAGCCCTGAGCCTTCAAGATGTTGCACGCAAACAGATCAGACAGAGAAGCTTACAGATTTTGGTCAAAACCTGCTGGCTAGTAAAGGAAAATAGCATTAATTGATGATGCAATGTAATCTAGTGCATGGGGCACTGGACAGAGGGGTAAGAGACCTTTGCCCTAATTCTACTACTGCCAGGCTGTATTACCTTGGGAAGCCATTTCACTTCTGTCTCTTCTCTCTTAGCATGCATCAACACTGCAGAATACCCACATGTTGTAACATGCCATGTAAGATCCCACCAACCACAGTTAAAGCCTTTAAACATATGTTGAAAGGAATGCTTGTCTTCAGCTGGGGGTGAGGGAGGGTGAAGGGCAGACCACATGTCCTTCCTTGCATACCTTTCCATATGAAAGTAGCAAAATGTTTTACCTCAGCTTGTGTTTAAGCCATCTTCTTGGACCATTCTCACAACTCCTTCTGCCTGTATTACCCAAGTTTCTCTACCTACTGATTTCCTACCAAATGTTTGATATAATAGACGCTACCAACCACTCCATAAATGATTGCTTTGTGTTTAACCCTTTTCTTCCCAGTGGTCTGCAAGTTTCAGTGTAGCGCAGCTCAGCTACACTGATCTTGGTTGTTTCTTCTGATCCTGGATGACACTCAGACCTGGCCACCCATGCCCCAGCATGACACTTAGCATCCTGGAATCATGCCCCTCCCCAGGGCATCCCACATGGGCATTCATGAGATTTGTGGTCAATCAAGCATTGTAGAACAACGAAGTAGTACCTTCTGCAGTTGACATAATCACTTGTTCCTTCTCTCAGGCCCTTGGGCATGTGTTATCTGTGGCCATGAGACAATTTACAAAACCCAATATCTGAAAGTCAGTTATCAATTCTGGCATGTTTTTTAGGCTTACAAGTGATGGGTAAGCCATAATGTTAATACGTCATGGACCTCCACTGCTACAACAGCAATCACTGACTCCCCAAAACTAAGCTGGTGTGCACTGAATGGGAACAAGTTTAGGGTAGCCAATTAGTAGCTGTTAATAGCAGCTTGCTTCTGGTCTGGAATGGTTTTCTTTGATTCAGTTCTTCTAGCACTAAGAGGTGGGTCGAGCTCCTCACACAGCTCCATGAAGGTCTGTTTCCTCACAGGGAAGTTCTGGAGTGATTGCTGTTTATCCCTGTCAGTGAGCCATCCTCACCTCAGAGGGCTATGTTCACCAGGCTCAGTGCCTGTGTTCTTCTCAGTCCCTTGTTGGGGTTACGGGTTTTGCCCCTTTCTCTTCTTGAGAAAGAACTCCTCCAGTCCTTAATCTGCCTCACCCACCACGGCTTTGATGAAATCAGCAACAGGAGAAAATAGGCTAATGACAACCACAGTTCTCCTTAGAAGGTGGCAGGCTTTACTCTACCCATCCAGGTTAGTTTTATGTAGAAATTTGCTATGCAGTATCTGGCTTTAAGAGCCAAGTTTGGGACTCTCTCCACCCTACACTCCTGCCTCATACCTCTGAATAATAATTGGTCACAATTAAAGCTGCACCCCAGCATTATGGCTGTAAGCTGTGACTTTGGCTCCTGGTATCCTCAGGAGTCTGTTTACTATCAATATAAGAAAGGGCTGCTTCTCACCTGTCTGCCATCAGAAGTGCTCGCTCCTCAGCTCACCACTGGATCTTGTTTTCTGGAAGCTTTTGAGACTTCTGCCTGATTCCCAGGACCAATTGCTGGTTGTCTCCACTGCACAGCTGGGGCTGCTCCCTTCTGCTGTAAGGGAGAATGGTTCTCTATCAGCTGGCTCCTGCCTCACCTGTAAGGCATCTAAGAAGCTGCAACCACGCCCCATAATGGCTGGCTTGAGCCCATGGATGCCTCTCTCACTGGCTACTGGCTCTGCCAGTCATCCCTGCTCCACTGGGGATGAACAGAGACACCATCCTAGCTCTGCTGCCCCTGTGCTGGAACTGGATGTCTGGTGCATTTTGGAGAATGGGACAGACAGGTCGGAGTGGCAAGCAGGGTTTCTTCCCTTTTCTTTCCCCCGGCTTTGTCACAATCCCAGATCCTGAGGATGATGTAATTCTGCTGTTCTATTTCTGCACTACAACTCCTGGTCCACATAGGGACCATATCTGTCATGACTTCTACCACCTTTTGTGCTTCATCATCATTTTCCAAAATGACCTCCATAGTCTCATCAAGCATCTAACCTGCTGGAAAAACAATTTGCATGTGAGCAAGACCAGTTCAGCTAACAGATCTGTGGCTGAGGGCCCAGTTAGCATGCAGAACTAGACATACCTCAGCTGAACATGTTATAGAAGGTACTTTCACATAATGTTCTGGCAGGACACAAACTCCCTAACAGCCTGTGGCAGGCAAGTAGGGGGTGCTCCTGCATTGAGCCACCCACCTCACTGTGCCCGATCACCTTCCAGGCTCTGAGTGCCTCTCTAGGGGTGCCTTGTGTCTGGCTGACCCCCTTCCTGAAGCACACTTACTAGCCTGGGGGTAATGTAAGCTGCCGCCACCCTGAGAAGGGACTCTCTCGGCCCTGTGTCCTCAGAGAAACATAGGCCTAATAGCCCTATGGGTACTCGACCCAGTACAGGCACTTGGGGCACTTCCCCAAGCTGGGGGCCAAAAAGGAAAGTATCCCTTAGTTCACAGGCCTAAGGGGCCTCTTAAGCATAATTTAGACCCACCCCTCAATAACTCTCCTACACCGGTCACAAAGGAGAACTTTATTGATTACAGGGGTAGGGTGAAAATAGGGTACAAGATAGAGCAATAT
>NW_017728943.1:96431601-96444251 GCF_001723895.1 Crocodylus porosus | reverse complement strand
AAATAGGGTACAAGATAGAGCAATATCATAGAAATCCCATAGAGCAAAACAGTCTGGCTGAGGTAGCCTTTTGATCATGCATCTGAGTTGCTGCCAGCTATGGATCTAACCAGATCTCAAGTAGCTTACTCACAAGCATCATCCAGAGGCTGTTGGAGATTCCCTCTGGAGGCAGGCCGTTCCTAGCTCATGAGTTACGGGGGACAGAGCCAGTTTCAGATGGTAAAACCCCTCCCTAAGTCTGAGTTCCCCACATGGCTGCTGCCCCTTCCTCCTGTGCAGTCTTAACTTATATAGCCCCTGTGACTTCATTCACCTGGTCCAATGGAGGCCAGCACCTGTTGGCTATCGGCCAACCAATTTGAAATACATCACTAGTTGCTGGGCAGACTCTAGCCCACCAGGTAGAAGCCCCTCACCTACGTAGCTGATACCAGCCACATAGGCAGAGGGAGCAGGTTTCCCCCCCTCCCTCAGGAATGTGTCCATCTCAGGTTACCTAAAGAGATGGGGTAAAGATGGGCCTCCTCTGCTGGGCCCACCCTAATCAAATTGTCACAGCACAGAGATTTTGGGGAGAAACAGAGGTGGCTTCCTGCCACACAGCCCACTCTTGAGCTAATCCACAGAGTAGTTCCAGTTGGTGTGGAGTTAAGAGTTCTGGGGTGTACCCTGGGAATTCAAGCATAAAACATTCAGCACAGTCTTGAATGTGGCTACGCAGGGGCCATGTGCAGCTCAGCAACATACACTGTGAGTGAACTTAGGTAACAACACATGCCTGCTGGTCTGTGAATCAGGACATGAGTACATACTGCAGTTCAGACATATCTTTTGCATTATCTATGTGGTTCTTTACTACTGAGTTCTTTTCCCAAAGAAAACAAAATTGAAAAGCTGCAACTGTAAACCAAATATAAACCACGGCTGGTGTAGCACCGCCTGCCAAACCTGTCTGGCCTGCTGAATCCTCCAATCAGGTGTCACCTCAGTCATTTACTTACCAAAGCAGCTGTCTTAAAATTGTATCAATTGGGAGACTAGGGAATAGAAAGCATTTATTTATATACACAGTAACCATTAGTACATGTTGGTGAAATACATCCCCCTTAATTTATTTTACGCATTTTTAATATCAAAAGGTTATCTTAGAAGTGCAGTTGGGGTTAACTTTTAACAACACAGTACTCTCTGAATTACCTATCCCAGCAATTCTCAAGCAGGGTGCTACAGGATGCCATGCAATGTTAGGTGTGCAAACATGATTAACAAGATAAACTCAGAGGTTTCAAACACGAATCCACGGTGTTACAAACAGTTTGACCTGCTGTGGACTTCCTGGGTTCTTTACAACAGAAGACTTTCTTTATTATTTTTTCAGTAAAAAATTAGAGAAAAGTAAGAGCTGACATTTTCTAAGTGGTACCTCAAGTCTAACAAGGGGTGTCCCAAGTGTAAAAATGTTGAGAACTAGTGACCTATATCATTCTTCTCAGCAAGATTTGTCAAAAGACACAAGTTCTAACTTGTGGGGAAAGGGGAGCATGGAAAGCTGTTTTTAAGAATTATATGTCCTAACTCTCAGTGGCATTGAGTAGAGAGATGAGCAGAGATGCACAAACTTTCAGGGGAAAAACAAAGGCTTTCCCCCCATTTTTCCTAAGGCCTCATCTGGAAAAGAATTAAAATTTGGGGGAAAAATAAAGGAAATTTTATAGTAAATATTTTCTCTCAGAATAAACAGTAAAATAATGTGTTAGGTAATGTTTGCAATGATAATATAAACTGCTGCATCTCAGTCTTTCATATTTTTTCTAAAAACTAAAAAGTATCTCAAATGAAGTTAGTTAATTTCAAAATGTATAGTAGTTGGCAGTTACCAGTCCTATGCACTGTGGACCTGTACTCCATATGTATCTATATAACTCCATGGGGCATATTATTGCAGCCTCAGTTCAGCAGTGGACTGGGTGATGCATTTCAGTAGACAAATGTATAGGGAAAAGAATTAGAAACTTTGTGATAACATCTTTTTTGTTTACAATAGCAGTGAAGCTGCACAGTAGATTAGTAATTACATATGTGAAGTAATAGAGAAGATTGGAAGTGGGAAAACTATCCATACTGTAGTCTCTAAGAAGAAGCAGGAAGAAAAGCATTGTAAGAATAAAATGCTGAAACTTTCTAGCAAAATGAGATGAAGGAGTATAGTAACGCCATCTTCAAGTTAAGTAAAAACAAAGAACTACAGGTAATTGAAGGTCTTAAAGTTAAATGTGTATGGCTCCCTGTACTTGATAAGGATAGATTTTGGGTTCACCTACAAAAATCTCTGAAAAGTTTACAGCCAATTGTTTCTGCCATCACTTTGTCTGAATCAGACAAAAGTTTTTTCAGACATTCCTCAATTTATAGCCAAGATAAAAAAAGTCAACTGTTTCTAAGAATCTAAGCACATCTCCACTCACAAGTGAATAAAAACTAAAAAGTGAAGGATTTTATTTGTTGATGGGAAGCATGGACACGGCATACCCCCAGCAGCTGCAGGGGCATAGCGAGCTCTGGTAGGCAGTGGCGGTGTTGTTGGCCGCGGAAGCATGGTGTCGGTATGTGTGGAGCTGCCGCAGGCAGCTGCAGCACCATTGGTGGCCGTTGGTGAGCATCTGCAGATGTTGCCAGTGGTGTTGGCAGCAGCCAGCAGTGATGGTTCCAATTTGATTCAGAGAGACTAAGGGGTCCTCTGATTTGATTTGGAGATTTGGTCACGGAATCGGGCCGAATCTCTGCTGAACCGAATCAGGGACCGAAGATTCACACAGCCCTAGTGATCATAGAACTGTCACAGTCATTGAGTGGACTACTACATTTATGACTAAATGGTGGAAAAGTTGTAGAGTATTGAACTTTTTCAGGCATTTAGTTCTGGAGTGTATTTTAGGAATCTGCCAAATACATTGCTCCTAAAAACTGGCTGGGAAGGTTTACCCAGCACAATCTCTACTCATCTGATTTCCTGTCTGTTTCAGATTCTTAACATCTTTTGCAGCACCTGAAAGGAACTGGTAGATGGAAGACTTTTATTCAGTTTATTCTACTGCATTCCTAATGTTGTAGTTTTCATGATGTGGCAACTTTTTTTTCTAATGAGTAACTAGAGTTCAAAAGCCATTTAGGTAAAGAAGAGAAGCTGAGGTCATGGCTTCTAGATAGGTGAGACCGCTTGAGAAGCTACAGGAGACTATTTGGGACTGTGGAATAATTGATTCTCTACAGGTTTCTGCTGCCATAGCAGTTTTGAATTACACATCGTTAAAATCTTAAACTGATGTGAACGAGGCTCACTCAAATTGCCTTCAAAATAATAGAAATAAGAGAGTTACTTATTAAATAAAAAGAGCAATTCTGCCTGCTGTGGATTTTGTACGCAAACAAGCAAACCATAGTTAAAATGAACAGGACAAGAATCCAAACACAACAAAATAGTGCATATATTGGTAACCCATTCATAGCAGCCTGTTAAGAGTCTTGTTCACAAGTTGGATTTGCTTAGGTTTCTTTCAGATTACAGCATTTTTTGAAAATTTTACCAGGCCTCCAATCCTGTGACATTCACAAGCATGCCTTACTGAAACAAAAAACCTCATTGTTTTAGCTTGAATAAAGATTGCTCATGTGGTAAGGTTAGAAGGAATTGAGCCCCCTGGGAATAAACAGTGATCACAGAGAAACGAAAGATTAGTTTTGTAATAGATGTAATGGTATTGTGTAATGCCCAACAGCCAAAGCGTCACATTGTAATATATTTTCTTGAGTGTCTACTCATTCACACTGCTATAAGAGATCTAATGTGCTAGAATTATAAAAGAAGCAGAGTGAACTGAAGAAGCAGGTCTTTTGCACTAACCGCCCACTCCAAATAATGGAAAAACTGCATTCACTTCAAAGACTACTTGGTTTACATTTTTTTCTTTATGGAAGCTGAGCTGTTTCTTTAAGGTGGAGAAAAACTTGAAACCAGGCCCAAACTTTTTTGAATTATTAGAAATCATGTTAAGTTAAAGAATTTTTAGAATTTTGCAGCTAAAGATGTATCATTAATGTATCATGCTGCTGCAGTTGGAAAGGGATGAGTTTTTCAGTGTCATCAATGGGCTGGTCATTTTTAGCCTCAATATGAGACTGATGGACTTCCAGTAGATAGGTAAGTTATCAGTGAGTCCAGAGATGACTGAAGAGGCCAATCCAAGTTCTCCATTTTTAACTACAGACATAACAAATAGTTTCAGGAGGAAGAAGTGGATCTTGGTGATGCTGGGTCATAGTTCTTTCCCACTGTCTGTCTTATCTATCTGCCTCCATGAGGTGAGTTTGCTTGAAATGGCTGATGCCTTGTTGTACATCATGGCGTTGCTGAGGATGATTCAGTGCTTGAGTCTCCCAGGTATTGTAAGGGACCAGGGCATAGGTGACCTGGTTTAATGGTTAGACCACTGAGGGAAAGCAGGGATCTTGGGGCTGGGTCAGAAGGCAGAAGCCATATACCAAACCCAGCAGAAAATCCAGGGCCAGTGTCTACAACATAGTCCAGCATCAAGATCTGCAGATCCCATGCTGAGTACTAATCTGAGTGGCAAATATATAGTGCAAAGTCCAAAAACAGAGCCAAACTAGGGTTAGGAGCCAGGTAACAGATCTGTAGGAAAATCCAAGGCTGAAGTCCAGAAATAATCCAAAATCCAAGAAAGCCAGACTGCAGGAACCAGGAGACTTGCCGCAGCAGAACTGTTGACTGGCCTACAGACCCAGGGCCTCAGCTGATGTTAAATAAATAAGCAGGACTCTCAACAGCTAGTCAGAATGCTCACTGCTTCTAAACTGGGCAGAGTGCATTACCTAAGGTTTACTGAAGGTGTGGCTTCTGAGGTACTTGGCTTAGGCTGAGCTGCCTGCTTAGGGACCCTGATAGTACTTGGCCCAGACTGATCTACCTGATCAGAGTCCCAGACAGGTACTGATGTTAGTATCACATTTCTTCAGGTTGGCCTTCAGTGTGTATTTTATTCTCTTCTTTTGCACACCTCTAGAGTGGTGACCATTGGCACGCTGGGAGTACAGGCCCTATTTTTGGTGCTGTTTGTCAGACATCCTTATGACACATCCTGTCCAATGAAGCTGGTGCTGTATAAATATGGCTTTGATGCTGGTGGTGTTCACTTGAGCTAGAGTGCTGGTGCTCATTCTTCTGTCCTCCCAATTGATATGGAAGATTTTCCAAACACATTGTTTATGGTAACATTTCAAGGCTTTCAGATGTTTCTGATATGGTATCCATGTTGCATACCAATCCAACAGGGTAGGGATGACAACAGCTTGGTAGATGAGAAGTTTGGTTTGGGTCATAATATCATGATCATTGAAGACATGATTTTGGAGACATTCAAAATCAGCACTGGCAGATTTTACTTGGTGTTGAATATCATGATCTGTATTTACTTTTTAGAAAAGGTAACTACCCAGGTAGGGGAAATGCTCAACATTCTCCAAGGACTGTTTTCTAATTGTAATATGTGGGGAGCAGCTGGTTTGTTTTGGGTAGATTGGTAAAGTATCTTGGTTTTTGTGAAGTTGACAATGAGTTTAAGCATTTCATATGCTTTGTAGAAGTGGTCAAGAGTGTCCTGGAAGTCTTCAATCAGTGCTGTAGCAAAGGTGGGGGAGGAGGAGGCATGAGCAGGGCAATAGCCCTGGGTACCAAAGTGAAGAGGCACCAACAGGTGCTGCCTAGCCAGGGCAGGACATGGGACAGAGCCGCAAGCAGCTTATTTGGGAGAAGGCATAGGCTGTGGAAGACCAGGGCTAACAGGGCTCAGCCCCACCAAATGCAGGGCAGTGGTTAGGGCCACAAGGCAGCCTGGCTGGATGGCTGCAGCAGGTGTGAGGAGGGACACGCACACAGCCAGGATCCCAGCCTGGCATGTGGTTCACTGGCAGCCCAGCACGGTAGGCAAGTACCAGTCTACTCCGTGAAGTGGGAGGGGGAGGCGCAGATTGAGGCCCCCACATTGAGGGAGGGAGTGGAGCAGAGGCAGGGGCTGGGGTGAATGGGTCCCCGGCCAGGTTGTGGGACAATCAGAGCCCAGGTGGCTTGTCTGTGAGGGGGAAGGGTCCTGCCACTGTGTGCACCCCAGTGGAGACCTGAGGTGCATGTGCCCCCCAATCTATGTGTGGGACAGAGGCAGCTGCCGCTGTGCACTAGGCTTTGTGCCCTGCTGCTGTAGCTGCCTTGAGAGCTGTGTGACACCTTGCAGATCCACCACCTATCAAGAGACCTTGGAACTCATTGAGCAGATGAAGAACAACAAAGCAGATGTTCCTGATGGAATATCATCTGAAATTTATAAGCACAGAGGAAATAATCTCACTCACCAACTGCATGCCACTATTCTGAAAATCTGGAAACATGTACATATTCCCAGTGACTTGAGAGATGCCAGAACTGAAACCATATTCAAGAAAGGAGATAGATCAGACTGAGCAATTACCATGGCATTGCACACCTGTCCATAGCTGGGAAGATCCTCACCCACATTCTCCTCTGTAGATTCACTTCCTTTGCTGAAGAGATTCTACCTGAGTCCTGATGTGGTTTCAGATCACTCAGAGTTACAATAGACATGATCTTTGTTTCTAGACAGCTGCAGGAAAGTACCACACCTGTGTTAAACAAAGCAGAGTTCCACTAATAAACAGTTATCAACCATGTAACACTTTATTTCTTTTTTGATGTATTTAGGTTGGAAAGTCAAAGTCACACTAGTTAAGGGATAGTTTTACAGTTCCTTTGCAGTCTTTCATTCTACCTCTTTGTGCATCTCATCCCATGCTGTGAATGATATAAGTGTCCTATCTCAAAAGTAGCATGCAGTAATATAACTAAAGATTGCCTACCCTAATGCATTCACATAAAGGGGTAAATATAAGGTTTCAACCTACTACAGAGAGTCAGGAGTTACACATATACACTGGATTTATGTGTAAGATCAGCTATGAGAGTGTGAGGTGGCAGCTGGCTTCTTTCCCCACTGCTTCATCTACTCTTAGGTATATTCCTAGTACAACACTGCCTTTATTTTGAAAACAACATAAAGGAAATGCTCTTTTAGCAGCTCAATTTAGCTAAATATGAACAAAATTTCATGGGACAAAGAAAAAACTATTTTTGTACCCTGAGGACATTTTTAAAGCTGAATCTCAAATGTTTATTGCAGACAAAGGGAGGTGATGGAGCTTCTCAAAGGAACGGTTCCAGGAAATCTTTATTATAGCAAGTATTCAATAGCTGAAAGGCAGTGATTGTTATCAGCACAACAAAACCAAGGAAAATACCCCAAATTCGCTAACTTTTAACAAAACAGCACTAAGAAATTAAGAATTGCTCGTTGTCTGGACTGTGGTTGAGTATTTCATTTAAAATAACTGTAGCTATAAGAACAGAACTACATATGGAACAAGAAAAAAAATAGACGTAACAACAAAGGTAACCTATTTCAGAAAGTTAAATTGCTGGCCATCACTAGAATACCTGAGAAAGTTCTACGTAAATTTGATAGCAATAACAAAGTTCCCAAAGGATTGCCTTCTTGTTACTTCTAATATTTCTCTTTTATCTGGGAAAGAAGCTGCTTAATTACTGTATGTGCAGGGGAGGTAGTTTTTTTTTCCTCTGTCAGGTATGGCTTTTAAAGCTGCTTTGTTTTAGAGTTTTTTATATTATATACTAGATGGCTGGGATTTGTTTGTCTGAATGGAGATGTCGGCTACTTGTACACCTTACCCAGGCATGTAGTAAATTCTTAAAAATAATGACTTCTTTAATTCAGGACTGGGTTCTTTTTCAGTGGTATACTCTGCTTCACATACACACTGGGCTTGCTGTAAGAAAAGCTATGGCCTTTATTAATGTTATATTCTGGACATAATCTATTAATCTATTTTGTGATATATTCTAATTGTTCACTTTATGACACACTGCTGCTGCTTCCTTTGTCAACTTTCAACATATTAGGAATCAAATATTGGCTTCTCTTTCATTTGTCTGAATTCTTTATTAAGCTGCCAGTTTTTAGAATAGAAACCCAGGTTTGCAAACATGTAATAGATCTTGAAGACAAATCCTTGGCACTGGTTAAATATGTAATTAAATTGTAATTTTCTATCTCACATACCTACCATTCTTCTTTTAAACCAAATCTACAACACATGAAAACAGTACCTGTCCTATATCAATCACAGACAGAGCTTTCACAGAAGTTTCAATATTATTTTATTTTTAGAGTAACACATACTATACCTAAGCAGAGTATTTTGCAAATATTAGCATTAATGTAAATTGCCATTTTTTCCTTACATATATTAAAAGGGCCCATCCTATTTTACTATCCAATTTCTTGGACCTACTCTGCCCCCTGTTATGTTTTTTAAGGGGAGTCACATTCATCCGGCTTGTAAATTCTTATAGAACCTGAAGACCGCTATTCTTTTTGTTCTTCTTAACAGACATACCCATTGTATATTGCTCTTTGAAATTCTTATTTGTATATATCAGTATAATACATTTGTTCTCAAATCTATTTCTTATTTTAAACGTGAATATATTCTTATCTTTAATCATGAGGTTATGCTTCTGATGTTTATTTGCATCACTAACAACAAGAGTTATTCATAGGAAGTTCCAGGATTTAAAAAAGTGGGATGCAGGAGCAGCAACATGTGCTGCAGGCGTGGCTACACTTCCTCAGTCCCAGCCTCCCTCTCTACTGTGGCAGGCAGACCATGCCATGGGAACAGCAGCCAGAGACTTATTTTAAGTCCCCAAATCAGACAGGACTCCCTCCCTTTGGTCTAAACACCCTCTACCTTCCCCACCTTCCCCTCCATGCACGGTGGCACTATCCTTCTCTCCCATTGCTCCCCTCTCCTTTTCTACCTATGTCTCTGGACCCACCTGGAGCTGCCACACTTGCCCCCAACCAAATTCTGTTTGACTGGGGACAGTGGCAGTGGGAGGTGGGTTCCCCCTCCCAATACCTACCCCCTGGATGGTGGGAAACCATTTACCACTACTGCTTTCTCTGTCCCAGCTGAGTCCAGCTCCCTGTCCAGTCTGGTTAGAGCAGGACAGGTGTGGCTCTGGAGTTCCCCCTGCTCAGCCAGAGACAATGGCAGTAGCAGCAGTGGGCCAGGGAAGGGAGATGAGGGGAGAGAGGGGCAAGGGGGATTCTCACCTGCTTTGGGGACTTAAAGTCCTCAGCTGCTGCTCCCATGGCATGATCCAAAAGTGATGTACAACCATGCCACTGTACCCTGCCTTAGATTGACCCTTGAATTACTGGTTATACAGGTTTTGGATCTTTTTCTTGCCACAAAGCAATTGCAACATACTATGTATTGGCTACTCAGAAATATTTTTAAGTACCATAAACCAGAAGCCAAAAAAAAAGCGTTTAGTTTATAAGGAGTATCTAAACCTTTTTGTAGCTGTCACCAGATGTAGAGCACAAGATGATATATTATGGTACCATGACTTGTTCTAGCTTTCTAAGGAGCACACAAATCAGACAGTCCCCTGCTAGGTTACTAGTAATACAGAAAGAACTCTCTCTTGTAAGAGGTAGATTAGAAATATTAACTAAACTGAAAAAGGACAGATTGAGATTAAAGGTAAATGGGGGAAAACTAAGAGGTTGTTTATCTGAGTTAAATCAAAATTAGGCAACCCAAATTATTCTAAATGCCTATACCAATGAGAAAGTAAAAAGAAAATTAGTAAAATAGAATGCTTGGCAATGGAAGAATATCTTGAAATGGATATTACTGAAAAACAGTGATGTATTAGATTATAAAACAAAAACAATTCAAAGAGACTAGAGTAAGTCATAAATATAAGGAAGTAATAGTAAAATAGTCCACAGAAGATATTCTAAGAGATTTCAACTGGATTGGAATGTAGAAAAGAAACTTGTTGAGTGTTCATAGGACCCTGGTCCTCCAGACCTACTGGAGAGGACCAGAGGGCTATATTAGGGTAAGAGTAATTAAAGATCAGGCAGCTCTGGAGGAGGGGCAGATCACAACACACAAGATGGCTGCAAGCCGGCCCAGGCAGACACGGGCATGAAAGACCAGTCCCATGTGGCCAGTCCAGCTGGCAAGGTGTCTGCCTGCAGCTGCAGAGGCATTGCATCCATGCTGCTGCCTGGCCAGCCGCTGCCCATGCACAGCAGGCAAGGCTGTCATGGAGCCGCAGCTGGCTGGGAAGGCTCTGTCCCCTGGCCTGGCCCCACTATCTGCCCAACCCGCTCAGGGCTGAGCGGGACTGGCTGCAGGCACTACTGAGGCCAGGCATGGAGGGGCTGGGCTGCCGGGTGCAGCTCCATGACAGCCCAGCCTAGCCTGGGTGCAGGGAGTCGGGTGCAATCTGGGAACACAGCTCCTGTGGCCGCAGCCAGATTGGAAGGCCCCTGCCCACATGGCCTAGTCTGAGCCAGCTGCTCCATGCCCACCCTCAGCAGTGCCCACAGACTGGCCCATCTCAGCCCCAGCCCCAGCCTCAGGCAAGGCAGGCGGTTGGAAGGGCCATGCTGTCTGGCTCTGGCCATGCCCCTGCTGTGCGAGCAGCCAGTGGGGTGGAAAGCTGGGCAGACCCTGGTTGTGGTCTGTGAAGAGGCTCTTTGTTCCTCTTCAGAGGAAAAGAAAGACCCATGTCATTTACCGATGGGTGCAGACATGACTCTGAGGTGGGGAACCCTGATGCAGCCAAGACTATTTACCTAACCACTGCGGACTTTGGATAGGTTCCCCACACGACAACCGGTCTATTTCCATCCAGGAATTCCCCCCAGGAGGAGACTTGAGTGAGAAGATAGAGCTGGAGTGGGACACTTGCTCTCCATAAAGCCTACTATACTACCCCCAGGAACGGGTTTTGGGACTGGATATCGGTCACTGAGATCAGAGGAGCTCCAACAGAGCAGCGTTCTGCCAAGCATGGCAGCAGCTGAGATTAAGTTCCAGGAGCTGAAGGACTGCAATGAGGAAACCCTAATGGATAGGAAAATTTTCTTTTGATTACTCTTTTGCAGGGATTCTGGGACTGTTTAACCCCTAAGAGGGTATTAATGCCAGTAAATAAGAGAGAGGTCTGAGCCTCCGGAGGAAACAGGGCAGACCCAGGAAAAGGGGAACATCTCAAAGAGACCACATCTTAGGAGCTGTCAAATTAAGAGTTCCTTTGGGTTTTTTTCTTTTTTTCTATTTTTGTTTGAGAGCAAATCCTCATGGTGGAAGGTCAAATTAGGGATCAAAACTACAGAAAATAAAAGAGAGAGACAAACAAGAAGGATAGAGTATAGAGAGACTCAAATAGGTCCAAAACTAATAGAGGGGACGTTGTGAAGATTACAAATCCTGAGTGTGAAATACTCACCTGTGCCCTGCCTCTTGGGATGTGCTCACCACCGTCTTCAGTGGTGCAGGCGACTCCCTTGTAGAGTGAAGACAGGCAGGATGGTGATGAAGTAACCTGTAAGAAAGATTATAAGAGCCAATTTTGGTGAGAAACCTAAATTAGGTTTTTCTGTGAGAAGATATCTAACACTGAATGCTAATAAGGTAACAACTGTTTGGTGTAAGGCTGGGGTGTAAGGACAGGTTGGCGCCCCAATAGGAACAAGCCTTATGTCTTAATGATAGACTCACCAGAACAACACCTCCCAAAGAAAAAATTCCATCAAGTTGTGGCAGGAGAGAAAATGGGTCATGGGCAGAGTTTAATCACCGTGCATCTCCAACAGGGTCCCCGTGCCCATGGGAGAGAGGGGAGACAGGGGTGTTTAATCCCTCTCTCTGCTTCACCTTCGCTTGAGGTGAAAGGGAAGAAGGAGGATCCAAGTAACTATAGGCCTGTATGCCTTACCTTGTGCTCAGGAATATCTTGGAGAGAATCAAGGAGCACATCTGTGGGGGGCCAGCAGGAGAGGTCATGCTCAGGGGCAATCAGCATGGGTTCATCAAAGGCAGGTCCTGCCTGACCAACCTGATTGCCTTTTATGACCAAGTAACTAAATTCTTGGATGATGGTGCTGCCATGGACGTAGTCTTTCTAGACTTTAAGAACGCCTTTGACGCTGTCTCTTACCCCATCCTTATCAATAAATTAAGAGGCTGTGGCATTGATGCCTGCATAGTTGGATGGGTAAAAAATTGGCTGAAGGGGGCACCCAGAGAGTAGTGGTGGATGGGTTGTACTCAACCTGGCGAGATGTGAGCAGTGGGTACCCCAGGGCTTGGTCCTTGGGCCTGCACTGTTTAACATCTTCATCAGTGATGAAGGTGAAAAGAACGCTGTCCAAGTTTGCTGATGACACTAAGATGTGGGGCGAGGTGGGCACACTTGAAGGGAGAGAGAGGCTGGAAATAGATTTAGACAGACTACAAAAGTGGGCAAACGAGAATAGGATGGGGTTCAATGTAGACAAATGCAGGGTGCTGCACCTTGGGAGAAGGAATCCACAACATACATACAGGTCAGGGAGTTCCCTTCTTGAAAGCACAGAGGCGGAAAGGGATCTTGGAGTCATTATTGACTCCAA
>NW_017728943.1:96351144-96430177 GCF_001723895.1 Crocodylus porosus | reverse complement strand
TGCCAGGAGTGACCAGGAATAATGGTCACAAGCTGGCAGAGGGTAGATTTAGGCTAGATATCAGGAGGCCCTACTTTATGGTCAGGGCGGCTAGGGTCTGGAACCAACTTCCAAGAGAAGTAGTCCTGGCCCCTACCCTGGAGGTCTTTAAGATGAATACCTTGCTGGGGTCATTTGACCCCAGTACTCTTTCCTGCCATGGCAGGGGGTTGGACTAGATGATCTACCCAGGTCCCTTCCGACCCTAGAAACTATGAAACTATAAGAGACTGAGACCTGAACCTGTTCAGCCTCAGGAAGAAGAGGCTGAGGGGGGGACCTGGTGGCTGCCTATAAACTCATCAGGGGCAATCAACAGCAAATGGGTAGAGCCTTTTTCTCCCCAGCACCACCTGGGGTGATGAGGAACAATGGTAATAAGCTGATGGAGAATAGGTTTAGGTTAGAGATCAGGAGGCAATATTTTAATTTAGGGTGGCCAAAATCTGGAACCAACTTTCTAGGGACGTGGTCCTTGCCCCTACCTTGGGCAAATTCAAGAGGAGGTTGCATGATCACCTGTCTGGGGTTTTGTGAACCCAGCATTCATTCCTGCCTCTGGCAGGGGGTCAGGCTGGACGATCTGTTCATGTCCCTCCTGACCCTAGCTACTATGAAACTATGAGGCATTGCCCTGGTTGGTGTCTGGCCATGTGCCCTCCTCCCCCGCCCAGGGACAAGCCCGCAAGGGCTGCTTCCTCCTTTCCCCTCCAAGCATACCTTGGTTGGGGTCCCTGCAGGCCAGGGTGGTGGTTTAAACCCCTCCCCAATCATAGTCAGGCCTGCAGAAGCCTGGCCACCCCCACCCCCTCTCTGTTCAACTTCCCTTGGCCACTGCAGAAGGGAAGGCAAGGCTGCTGTAGCACCCCCTGGCTTCTGGCCTGAGCCACTGCAAGCATGTGCCTGCATTTCTGGAGTCAAAAGTGAATGTCTGTTCACTTGCAAATCAGTTCAACTAACCTGCAAAGATTGAATCAATTCAGACTTGGGGTTTTTGAATGTCTGTACTTAGCTTAAGGTTCTACCCTGTCCTGTCTTTTGCCTAACTTTGGGCTAACAATCTCTCTCAAGCTACTTGTAGCTCAAGAGTTGATTCAAGAGGTAACAATAGTTGACCTGCTATATAAGTGGCAATTGTGTAATTAAATTCAGCATTTGTGATGAACTCATACCAAATATATAATGCTGTAACAATAAACTTCAAAAAAGACCATTTTAACAAAATAAAAAAAAATCTTGTTGGACCCCAGAGGCAAAAGCAAGTATATGAGCCACTTCTTGTTCTTTTTGCTGTGACTATCATCATGGTGGCTAAGATGATGCTTATCAAATGCTGTACACATAGATGCAATAAAAACATGTCTAGAACAAGGTGATTTGTTTCCTTAGTAACACGTCTGGCAATATTCCTCAAGTGCTTTTATACATTCTTAGTTTAGCATAGGTCTTGAAACCCCTGTGTAGAGCTGAGTCCCCAAATCCTGATGGCTAGACAATGAAATAAAATGTTTCCCAGGCCTGTTCATCCTAACTTGTGCATTTTTCTTGCTTACTTAACTGACCCCTTGCTTCAATCTTCCTTGTTCAAGAAAGGTGGCATGTATTCTCCTAATGTACTTCTTTTATTCTCTTCAGTGACATAGGTGCTATATTAATATAGCTATAAAACATAGCTAATTCAGATACTAGCCATGATTGTGAGCAGCCATTTATAGGAACAGGGTAATTCCTGCCTCAGCTGTTGTTTCTGACTTTGCTGACTCTGCAGTAGCTATCCTCGCCTCAAGTCCTGACAGGTTTCTCTGCAAGCATCACAGCTAGAGGCTTTCATTTTTTTTAAATGAGCAGGGAATCTAGAGCAGCATTTCTCAAGCCATGGACCATGACCCAAAAGTGGGTCACAATATATGAAAAGGTCATGAACAAACTTTAAAAATGGATTCTCCTTTAAAGGAGAAAAATGTGTGAAGCTGTGGCTTTTCCCTTCCAGGCTGGCAGAGCTTGACTCTGCAAGGGGCTGCTTGGGACTCTTCATGCCCCACAGGCTCCAGGACTGGGAGCAGCAGGTCGGGAGTGAGGAGGGGCACTGAGTCAGGACTGGCCATCAATGTTTACAAATGGGTCCCGGCACAAAAAAAGGTTGAGAACCACTGGCCTAGAGGACAACTTATGCCAATCCTGTTCTGGGGGTGGGGGACCAGCAAAACTGTTCTCTGACAATATAGCCTTTTAGACTGGGGCTAGTGTGACTTGGTATGGCAGAGAAGGACCTGGGGGTTACAGTGGGCAGTAAGCTGAGTATGATGGGGGGGGGGAGGGGTATAGTTCATGGTGGGTCTAGGCCTACATCCTCCAAATGCAACAGGCCTGTCAGGGGCCCAGCTGCGAAGTAACTTGCTGCCTCACCAGTGACTACAGTGATGTCGTGGCCCAGAAATGACACCAAGACAAGGATTTCGCGGGGCGGCCTCATATCGCACCCACCGGAGCGGGGATAAAGCGAAGCTCTGGCACGCCAGAGGCATTCTTCCTCACCCTTCACCTGAGGGTTTGTGAAGTCTGCCAAGGGGAAGCTCGTCTCCCTTTATTCCAGCCAGTCTAACAGAGACACTGCCCTGTACCCTACGAAATCCTTGCGTCTGCACGGACCACGGAGCATCCCTCCTCCTCCGCTGATTTCCCAAAGGGACCCGCAGCGCCGGGGTGCAGAAGAGCCGGCTGGGATAAGCCGCCCCCTTCCCGCGCAAGCGCTCTGTCCTGCTGCCCGGCGGGGGCGGAGCCGCTGGGGGAGGGTCCAGCCACCCCGCGCTGCCCCGCGCGCCGCCAGTAGCTGCGGTCGCCAGCATGTCGCCGACCAGCCACGGGCTCAGGGACCAGCCGGGTAATGCTACGCGCTGCGACAGGCCGGGCCGGGCCGGGCGAGCTCCGGGGGGGGCGGGGCGAGCTTGGCCAGCTGCGCCTTTCCCGCCAAATTTTGCCGCGGGGGGAGAGTGGCGCGGCGCCCACGTGCTCCGTCCCTGCCCCGCATCTCAGCCTACCCGGGCTGGACGAGACGCGGGCACCTGCGGGGCCGGCTTGGGCCCAGGGACAATGATGCAATCCGGGCTGCGGGTTAACTCACGGGCGCCGGCTTGGGGTCCATGCACGCGGCGTGTGTGTGTGTATGTACGCGTTGCTGCTGTGCGTGGGCGTTTGCAGGCTGCTAGTGCGTGCATGTATGTGCCTCGTGTGTGCATGCCTGCGTGTGTGTGTACAGGCTGCTAGTGTGTGTGCGCATGCCTGCGTGTGTGTGTACAGGCTGCTAGTGCATGCCTGTGCATGTGGAGTCCTGTGTGTGCACACGGCTGCTGTGTGTGTGTGTGGATGCAGCTGCACATGCGTGTGTGTAGAGGCTGCTGGGGTGTGCATGTGTGTGGTGCTAGTGTGCGTACATGCTGCCACTGTGCATGTGTACACAAAACGCTAGTGTGCATTGTGTATTGCTTGTGTTTTTTACATGTGTGTATGTGCTTTCTGTGTGTGTGTATGCTCTGCTAGTGTGTGCTTGTGTACATGCTACTTCCTTGCAGGTACACTTGTACACACTGTTTGCTTGCATGTGTGCCTACACGTGCCTAAACATACGCGTGTGTGTGTCAGAGAGATCTCTGTATTATGCTTATGCATGGGTTTCCTCTTGCACAACAAAAGTTTCTTCCTCTGTCTCATTTGCTGTTTTGCCCGCAGGTTTTGCTTTGTTTGTTTTAACAGATGGAGAAACATTTGTCATGTTGGTTTGCTAATCTGTTATAATACCTGTGTTAGAGCTTAAGCAGACTTGGAAACACACGTTTTAAAGGCTGATCTCATAGATTTCATAGATTTTCAAAGGCCAATTTCCACCTGAAAATCAAAAATAATTTCAGGGATGCTTCTTGAGACCATCTATCAGTTTTAATAGTTCGCAACTACCTTGCTAGATGTCTTACCTTGTCATAGTTACAAGAGGCACACACAACTGAGAAGGTGACTGAAGTGTTGCCAGAGAAAGTAAACAGGCAGGAAAATAGACCCCAAAACAGATTTGTGGTTTGACTGTGGTGTCATAGCTGTTCGAATTGGCCAGTCCCTCAGCTTCCCTCGTTGGTTGACTGGATGGTTTAGCCTTCCAGCCAAGCCGAAGGTTCTTCCTCTGGGGCAAACAATAATAGTCCAAAAGATGTTGGAGGTGGGGGCAGCAACGGTGACAGCAACTGAGTTAAAACTTCATCAGCAGAATCTAAGGGCATCTGTACATGTACTCTGCGGTAGGGGGCATTTTAATAGAAGCTGCTCTAATTGAAATGCACACAGCGTCTTGTGTATTCAGTATTCCACATTTCAAAATGGCAGTGAGGGTGCTTTAACTAAGGCTTGTTCGACAGCTTTAGTTAGTGTGCCCGCCAGCATTTTGAAACACAGGGCCACTGAATACACGAGACACTGCAGCACACCGGAGCGTTCTGATTACGCTTCCAAACTCAATTAATCGAGTCTGCTCCGATGCATCAGAGCACATGGAAAGTGCCCATTATGAATACTTTTCCCCTTTATCGCAGGAATTCAGCCTGCTTCTTGTGGGGCTTCCATTCAGTCCCTTGCTCAGTTTCTTGGAAAAAATACTTAAACTGAAGGGTGTGCTTGGAGCCAGACTCCCACGTGTTCATGATAATGTCTCCTCAAGCTGGCCTGAGAGCATCCCTTTTGCAAACTCATGCTGGTGTTGGTGCTGTAGTTATTTGGGGATCCTTGGACTGGGATTATATGATCTGGATGCCTATGACAGAAAGAGAGTAGTTTCAGTGACCTGAAGAGGTCTCACACTAGCTTTAGTTTTTCCTAAGTGACAGTAGTCTCAATCATCATCTTGAGGACAATTTGGGTGAAAAGTCAATGAATCCTACACTGGGTGTAGAGGTTTGTTAACAGAGTTGTTTTTTCTCACTCCTGCTGCTGTCCCCCACTGCCTAAGGACAATTTGTGTTGGATTGATGGGACCAGGAAGCCAAAAACTTCTGTCCTTCAGTGACTTTTTCATTTAATGTGATCACTGGGGTTAATGAGCTAGGCTGTGGGAGTAGTAGTAGTGGTTTAGTAGTAGTAATGATTTAACTATATATCAGTTCACTGATCTGACCGTTAACAGGAGTGCACTTTATGATGAAATACAAACTAATGCTTGCTAATGCTATAATCCTAGCTGTGGTTCATTTTCTCTTCATTAATAAGAAATGCAAAACTAGTATGATTAACTTGCCAGTTGTGGGTGTATGGCAGTGGTCTCCAGCCTTTTTAAGTAGGAGATCACTTTTGGAATTTAAAAGTAACCCAAGATCCACTGCCACCTCCCCTTCCCCCCAGCCCAGCAAGTAAGTCTGTGGGGAGGGAAGGGGGGCAGATCGAGGGAGAGGGGAAAACATTATTTGGGGGTGCGCCTCCCCGGCAGGTAAGTCTGTGGGGGAAGCAGAAGGGGCCATGGGGGGGACATATTGAGGCCCCAGCCCTAGTCCTAGCCCTAGCCCTACTCCCTCCCTCACTGCTGGGGCCTCAATCTGCCCCCACCCCCTCAATGGCTGTGAGGGAGGGAGTGGGGCTGGAGCAGGGGCAGGCCCTGTAGCTGGGATGGGTGGGATGGAGCCATGAGCATCTCATCTGGGGTGTACGGAAAGGGGGAGGCACACACCCCAGGAGGGAATAGGAAGGTGCATGCCCCTGGATCTGCATGCAGGGCGGGGTGGGGCGGGGCAGGCTACAGCTGCGGGCTGGGCTGTTTCCACGGGGTGGGATGCTGTGCTGGGCTGTTCCTGGTGGAGGCTGGGCAGTGGTGGCACTGGGAGCAGGGACTGGGGGGGGCTACAGTGAATTTTTGGGTGGCCGTTCCCAGCAGCATAGGCCAGCCCCCTCTACTGGGAACACCCCAGCCCTAGGTGACAGCTGCAGCGTGCCTTGCCCTGTGTGCAGATCCAGGGGCACATGCCCTCTGTGCCTTCCTGGGGTGCATGTCTCCCCCTCCTTGTGGGCTGAGCTGCTCCCGGCTCCATCCCGCCCCATCCTGGCTGCAGGGCCTGCCCTGCTCCAGCCCCAGTCCCTCCCTCACTGCTGCTGCAGCTGCCCTGCATTTGCCCCCTCCCCCCAAGTCTATGTGGCAGAGGCAGCTGCTGTTTCAGGCTGGGCTTTGTGCCTGATCTGATTTAAGATTAAGATTATGTATAGTTGGGAGAGGAATGGGAGCCAGAGCTGAGGGCAGTAGCCACACTGAAACTAAAGCCATCTCATTGCTTACATAATAATTTTATTGACCATAACGTGAAATCCCTCCCGGTTATGCCACAGTTTTCTGTAGAGGAACAAAAAAGATGACAATAATCCTTTATCCATCTGTGGCTCCATATCCAGTGCTGCTTCCTCTCTGGGCTGTTCCTTGGACAGTTTCTCAGAATATGGACAGTCTCTCTCTACTAGTAGCCTGTTCCAGCATTGTGATCTATTGAAGAGTTTGCTCCTGTAACTCCATCCCATCTGCTACGAGTTGGAAGACCCG
Source organism: Crocodylus porosus (assembly GCF_001723895.1). Taxonomy (NCBI): domain Eukaryota; kingdom Metazoa; phylum Chordata; order Crocodylia; family Crocodylidae; genus Crocodylus; species Crocodylus porosus. Next base: position 96,423,579 of record NW_017728943.1, on the reverse strand, counting down.
GCCAGCCCCACATGAAAGCTTGTCTTGCAGGATTTCAGAGCTAGGAAGAAGATGCAGCAGGCCCTGAGGAGTGCTGCCCAAGTGCCAGCATGCTGCCAAGTGGCTTGCATTTTGGGGGTGTTGGAAAGTGATTAGAAGAGCCAGGACATGTTGTGCCAATAAAGAGGGACAAAACTATTTTTTCTGTTATGCAAAAAAAATGTCAGAAGCTTTAGAGTGGTGCAAATATATCTTGTAATACAGGTTGGCTTTTGCTTATTAGTGAAAGTGCAAATGTATGTAGTTTTTGATATGTGAATCAGTATAGAGTCTGAATGCAGGGAAGGTAGCTGTGGTTGGAGAAACCTTCGGTGTTTAGATATTGGTATTACTAATAACCTGTTTATATTCTCAAAGTAGGAAAAACTGAAATTCATTTTACTTTAATTTTGCATTTCTCTCAAGTGTAACTGTTAAAAGCTGGAGTGATTATTTTTACTTTATTTCTACTTGAGTTCACAGCATGTTTCTGTTTAATTTATGTGCTCTTAACTCCTATTCTCCCCTGTCCCAATCTTTTTATTTATTTTTAATAGAACCTACATTTGGGGTTGAAAACCTCTTATCCAGAGTCACTGAAGTAAATGTGGATCTTTCTACTATCCTGAGTAATGAGGTGTAGATCAGACCCTCAATTGCTTTTGTCATTCTTTAAGCATCGCTAATAGGTGTACTGCTTTAGCCTAACCTTGTATTTCAGTGATAGGTAATTTTTCTGTGTACAAGTTCCCTCACTTTTATGCGGGTTCTGTATGTGTGAATTTGTTCTTATACGATGACCCTTTTTATACCAAAAATGTTGTTATATGCTAGGTAAATTCTCTCTTATGCGAGCGATGTGAGGGAAGCCCACAGTCAGCTGCTTTGTGCAGTGCATTGTGGGAGTGACAAGCACCAAAATATAGTCTCCCGCGTGGAACTGTGTTCCTTGCTCATTGTCTGCGACACGTGTTTCTGTAGTTGCCATCCCCATTATGATGGTGCCTTGTGCTTGTGCATACTGTCTGCTGTTAGTGAGTACCAAAATTGTCTTGTAAAAGTGGTAGGAATCGGTCTGGGGCTCAGTATAGTTGAGGTCTTGGAACATATCCCTATTTGTTACATTGTAAAGTGGGTTCCCTTTATGTGAATTGGAGTTATGCGCCGTTTTCCAGGAACGCGTGTACAGCATAGTGAGGGAAACCTGTATAAAGGAATGCTTTAGGTTGGAAGCTTTACAAAATAAAAGGCTAATATTGCCTTGAGAAGAAGCAGGGAGGCCTTTTCAATGCAGCAGGGTCACTGTTTGGCTAGATTACTGACAGCAGACGTAGTCATGAGATGCACGTGTTGACATCTGACTGCCAAAATCTGTATGGCGGTAGCTAATTCTGCAGCCCTGAAACTCCCACTTCAATGGATTCTTGGAGCAGTAAAAATCAAAGGAGTAGGCATTCTTGAGGGAATGTCTATAAGGGGATAAACAGCATGAATTATTTAACTGATTTGCTAGTTTATGGAAGAGGAAGCAGAGGCTGCTCTAGAGGCTCCTCAACCTTCCCTCTGCCCCTGTAGGTAACTCCTTTCTGGTTTACTGAGGCTTCTCCTGGGTGCAGTCTTCTGCTCATCTAAATGCAGCTGCAGGCACAGGCTGTTCTCACTCATGTTAAATTATTTCATATTTTAGGGACAGCACAATGGCTGATTCCTGTTAGTTTACAATAAAGTAACAAATCTTTTCCTGAAATTGTTGGGCTTCTTTAACTTCAGAGTAATTAGTTAAGAAAGCTATGCATATCAAAATGCCTTACAGTTTGTTTGGCTTTGTTTTCAAGTAGATACCACAAAAAACCTAAAAGATGAAATTGAGTCTGTTTTGCTGGAGCGGATTATGGTTTTGGATGGAGGAATGGGAACCATGATCCAGCAGCACGCGCTGTCAGAAGAGGACTTCCGAGGGCAAGAATTTCAAGACCATCCCAAACCTCTAAAAGGCAACAATGATCTTCTGAGTATAACTCAGCCTGACATCATCTATAAAATTCACAAGGTATTACATGATTTCTGAATCTCTTGATTTAAAGAGGGAGGAAAAAATAATCTATTTCTTGAATGTGTTACTGTACTTTTGAAGGGTTTGACTAGTACTGATTGTCTCATTTAAATATAAAAATAATAATTCTAAGGATGTATCACTTATATATTGTGAACCAAAGAATTATCAGGTGACCTGACCTGTGGTAGGCCAGGAAAAAGCATGTTACTTATTCAAGACGCTCCTTTTGCTAGTGCTGTACAAATTGATGTATATATGGTCCAGTGTCTTCCTGTGTGGTTACTGCCTGCTGTCTGGTTTCTTGGGTCCTCTTTTAGGTCCTGCCCTCTAGGACCTTCCTTGACATCTGTGAGTTGTCAAAGACAGTAACCAATAGTTGTTAAACCACTACGTTGTCCAAATTTTTCCAAATTATAGCAGAACTTAATTTTCCCTAGCTGCCATAGTGTAATAACTCCGATAGTGTAATAACTAATTGATATTTGCGTATGACCTCAAACCTGTTCACTGGGGTTTTTTATTTCAGATTTTCTGTCATCTTTTAACTATACCTTTTTTAAGTATTTTAGTATTATTTTAATGCTCAGTCTCTTAAGACTTGTTTGGTAACATAACACTTTTTTTAGAGAATCAGGAACTCTCTAGTGCTGTGGAGAAGGTTAAAGAAAAAAGCTATTTCAAGCTGTTCCTATGAAATGGTCAGAGCTCTATCAGGTGAGCTGACTTGACACCAAACTCCATGTTGGGCTTCAGATTTCTTAATCTTTTCCAACCCATCTAGGTTGGAAGCTGATGAAATTCACAGGCTTGGCCATGATCCATAAAGATGTTGAGCTTCACAAAATCCTTGGAGAATAACCTATTTATGGACAGTAACTTTAAAAATTCTCCTTTAGCTCGCTCTCTCTTTTTAAGACTTTGCTTAAAAAATGGAGCCCTTTAAATAGGCACTTCTTTTAAGTAGCTTTTACCTGTGCTTTGGTTGATACATCAGATTTAAAAGGAAGATGCCGTTCTTCAAAGTCAAAGCTGATTTCCCAATTCGAGCAAATTATCATTTTAATACTGTTCTGGTATACAGTAATTTTAAGCACTTGAAAAAAATGATGAGCTTGAAATGCATAAATCTTTAAATATAAAATAGTATGCATGTATTTAAGAAATGCTCTTAAAGGAAGTTAAAGTGTACATTTTATTATACAATATGCGCCTTCTCTAATAAAGTATGTTTGTCATTAATGAGGACACTCAGAATAGAAAGGGAAAAAATACGCTTCTGTCTTAAACTACCCCCCCATCCATTATTGTTACAACTCATACTTGAAGTGATGATAAATGAGAGATTAGACAGCTTAGGTTGTTAACATTGTAGTCAACTGTGGTAGCAAATGTCCCAATGAAGCCAATGAAATAATCTTCCCTGTTTGTCTGTTTAGTGCATCAATAGCTGGTGTGCGTTAGGTTAAAGGAGCAAAAGTGCTAAATGCAGCTGTTACCAGTCATATTTGTCAGCATAGTTTTGTATGCTTAAATCTCGGAGTGAATAATTGTTCCTTTATTTTAGTTGTCCCAAATGTGTAAGATGTATGTTCTAAAAGCATGATGGCATCATCTCTGCACCAGAGAGCTTTCTTGGTAAAGGTTGTTCTGACACAATAAGTGAGTGGAGAAATAAGAATTCAAGCAGCTAAAGAAAAGCCATAGGCCATGAAAGGCATTTGTCACCCTGCTTTCACTGATTTCAGGAGTTATGTGGCTAAATACCTTCATGGTTTTGGGCCATAATTGCTAGTTTAGACATAATCCTCAATAAAACATAAATCCTCCTGAAATTCTGTTCCACTGCATTCTACTATGTTTTCACTGTTTGCAGCTTTCCCTTCGCTACTGAACTTTTTAAACCTCTCTCACCACCTAAATGCTACTTTTTCTTGTTTCCTCTGGCAAGTCCTAGTAATATTCTTCTGTCTCTGGCAATTAGCCTTTTCCCACCATGTCATTGCTTGAAAATTCAGACTGAACTTCTAGCTCTGTTGTAACCTGTGGCAAAGTTCCCATTCACTTCAAGGAGACCAGAATTTTAGTTTAATCTGGTAAACACTGCTATGGTACATTTTGTACTAGTTTTATAACAGGCTAATAATGTCTATCAAAGCAATATATGATTCAGTAGATTGCTTATAACCATTCGTAATGGGTGCATAACATCAGTCCCTGGGTCACAGATTGTCAGGGTCAGTACCTTGCTTTAATTTAATTCTTCTTTACACTACTTATGGCATTAAAAAGGTTTTTAAAACCAACATGGCATGTGCTGTATCCTCGCAGTGTCGCAACTCCTTAGTCTGACCATGTAAATGCATGTGCTCTTCAGTTTCCTGCTTGCAAAGGGCTCAGGGCTTGCATCCAATCATAGTGAATGCCAAGAGCAGCCTTGCAGCCTTGCATTGGAAAGCATACCTTGCAAGTGGCTTTCAATTTGGTTTGAATTTTGCACCCATGTTTTATAACTTGTAAAACTAACAGTTCTTGATTCTTTTTTTTTTCCAGATACCTAAATGCATGTGTAACTTTAGGCACTTCAAGGAGACTGTTTGCATGCTTAAAGTTAGGCTTATAATTGTCTACATAGCTGGATCAGGGACTTAATTACATAACCTTAATATGAAGTATAATTCTGATATTAAAGCACTGCACGTATGTAGCAGTCCTCACTGTGCAACACATGCTCAAAACAGTAGGAGTATTGTTTGAGTTGGGACTGCAGGATTTGGCATGCCATGAATGGAAAGGGAATTTTACTTGGTAGCTTTCAACTAAATGAGACAAATGATAGAAAGAAATAGTGTTTGGGAATCCAGTCTCCTTATCCTTTTCTTGGGTCCTTAAGACACTATTGTTTATATTTATTTATTTGCTTGTTTGTTTGCAGGAGTATTTGCTATCGGGTGCTGATATCATTGAAACAAATACTTTCAGCAGTACCAGAGTTGCGCAGGCTGACTATGGACTGGAGGATTTGGTAAAAATGTTATACTACTTGTCTGTCAAGACATTAATCAAAATTTCTTTTTGTCCCAGCAGCTCAGGTTACCCTAGTCCCAAACTCCATCAGGTTCATGTTGACTGCTAAGTGCATGCTGTGTACAGATGTACAGAACCTGGGTGTACAGATAAGGTTCTTGGGGTCTTTGCTGCTCGGGAGAGAAATATCGCAAATTATCTGTAGCCTACTTCCATTGGTGCAAAGAAGGTTGTGTGACAGCTGCACTGTGACGGCTGTCGATAGAGGCACAGGCAGTAACCATTTGTCATAGAGTTTATTTGAATATATACAGAAGGGTCTTGTTCTGCAAACAGGAACATTCAGCTTCAGTGTTTCCAATTTCATTAGGTGCCACAGTGGAAATGTGTGGTGTCCCTGAATATTGCCTTTGTACGTTACAAGTAGGACAGAACATTATTACTGCAGTACATGGGATTCTTTTGAGCTCAGGTTTATCATGATTTTCCTTGAGGTTGCTTCATTTTTAAACTTATTTTAGCAGCTCAATAACACTTGGAAATATGTATTAAAATTAGTTGATTTTTTCCCCCCCCCCCTTTTTAAATAAGCTAACATTTATCCTCTTTGGACCTCCCATCATTCCAGCTGATCTTCAGCTCTTTCCAGTCTTAGTGGGAGTGAAGAGTGTTTAGTAATTTACAGAAGGAGCCCTCAGTCACTTCCCCATAAACTAGTTTTAACAGAGATGCATGGTGGAGTGGGATTCATCTCATATCGCATCCCTGCAGTGCCCTTTAGAGCTTCATATAACAAAGCACTTTTCTGATGCTTAAGGTTTTCTGTAGCGCTTACATTTATTTGTCTTGCCTATAGTATGCTTAGAATGCACTACATGATTGTTTAGGGGAGGGATATTGTGGTAAGCTGCTTTGCTAGTTTTCTTTGAAGAAGAGCCATAATATATGGGATTGACCTTTTCTGTTAGCACAAAGTAACTGGCTGTCACTGTTTCAGGTTTATCGGTTAAACAGAATCTCAGCGCAGGTGGCCAGAAAAGCGGCTGATGATGTAACTGCTCTTACAGGTGAACAGCATTTGAATTAAGAAAAAAGCCCATGCTTACTTTCCATATGTTTGTCTCGTTACAAGCCCTGGGACACTTGTTACTGTGGGTAATGTGCTTGACTGCATCTGGGAGCAGTGATACTCCAGGTTGTTCTCTGAGAAGCCAAAAGCAGCAGTGATTCTTTTCTTTTCTTTTTTTTTTTTCATTGCATGCTATCTGGATTTGTAAGATGCTACTCTAGTTCCTGTAGTAAAGGGCTGAATCAACAAGGTGCTAATTATCACCCTCTAACACCAAACCATCCCCTGCTTATTAGCCAGTCATTGGATTGTCTAGATAATTGTTTCCTAATTTAATCTATAATTTTTACAGTTTCTCTCTGTCTTGCAGACAGGTGTGAATAAAGTAAGTGTCACTTTGCTCTAGAATTTCTCTGTATTGGTCTGTGCTGTGCATGTAAAAGTAATTAACTGAGACTTAAAAGAAGACACTGATGTGGTGGCTCACTGTTGTGTGGTGTGTCAATATCTGAGTAGCAGCATAGGAATGCAGCGAGGCACCCAGAGCACAGGAGCAGCAGTTACTTGTGGTGCGGCCACGATTGCTATTGCAACTGCTATTGTGTGGCTGCAGGAGCAGCTGGTTTTTATGGCCCACCTACCCCAGGATGGCACAAAGGTACTGCTGGCACCCCACTTGCTGTGGTACTGTGTATGAATATGTAACGCTGTCTCCTTACTTGGTAAAATCAAATCTACTTACCTGTGTGGTGCTAACTATCCTCTTTCCAGTGCTAAATAAGAACCACCTTTACCTCAAAAGCAGGGGACATATGCTTTTGGAATAGGAGGTGCTGAAGTCAATCCACTATTTTGCATTGATGTTTGTTACAGTGATATGATTATCTGACCAAAAATTAGTCTCATTTCTCTCTTTCTTCATTCTCCTCACACCTTCTCTTTTTAGGGTGTAAGAGATATGTGGCTGGAGCTATGGGTCCTACAAACAGGACACTGTCATTGTCCCCTTCAGTGGAGAGACCAGAGTATAGGAACATTAGTAAGTACTGTAACTTAGTTTTGTTGTAACTTCCATAATAGCCCCATACAGAAGGCTCCTCCAGCTAAAGCTACATCAAATAATGCTTATTTCATTTTACAGCTTTTGATGAGCTGGTTGAAGCTTACCAAGAACAAGCCAAAGGACTTTTGGATGGAGGAGTTGATATCTTGTTAGTGGAAACTATATTTGATACAGCCAATGCAAAGGTGAGATTTTGGAGAATACTTCTTGGGTAATTTCACAGTTTTGTGAAATGCATAGATAAAATTTAAGCAGAAGGAAGGACAGCAGTGGCCAGAAGTAGCTTAGCAGACGTTAGTTATTAAACACACACAAAAAAATCTTTACTCTTCTGTTTGTTTTATTGTCCTTTTAATATTTAATGACAGTTTGTAGATCATAACACATCATCTCAAAGAAGTTCTTCTCCATGTCTTTTATTTGCTAGTGTGGATTTTAAAATGACCAAAGCTTTCTAGATTGGGGCTGTCTATTCTTCTGGTTCTTAAGCTGGATTAGTGTCATGGAGCCAGTCCACAGGCCAATGCATGGAACTGTATCATCTGGCCTTTAGGGCTGTCTGTGGGGCCACACATTTGTTGACAGCAGTATTTGCCCCCTGGAACCATGGCAGCTGCCACTCCTCTTGTAGCACAAAATCTGGCTCTGCAGGCTGCCCTAGAGAACAAGTGATGCAATTCCATGCTCTGAATCTAGCCAATGGGGCCTGAAATTTGGCAGTGGGAGGACAGTATTAATAGCTGTGGCTTGATGAGCTGTAGCAATTACTGCTGCTATGGCTTGTTCCACAGCAGGGAGCTGGATCTGGTCTTCTGGTGTTCCTTTGGCACCTTGTGGAAAGCTTGTGGAAAAAGTGAAAGGGTGGTAAACTTCACTTTAAGACATTCCTCCTCCATTTTAATGTGAAATTTTGTTTAAATTTGAAAAATATAAAAGAAAAATGGATCGGCTTTCATTTGTACTAGACTGTGAGTGTAGATTCTCCGAGGTATAAATTCTATCCTTAGGTACCCATCTGGCAAAAAAAGAAAGAAAATAGTAGTGGTAAGTTTGGGTAGATGGTTGCTTGTGTACCTGAGGGCAGATTGTAGGATACGAGATTCCACTTGGAATCCTGGAGGCATCAGACTGGGGAATTTGGAGAGTACAAGCATTAGGATGAGAATAACTTCATAGCAGCAGCTCAGAGAATTTCCTAAAGAGCTAGGTGGTCTCATGAATGCCAGCCCTCTTCCTTATTCCAGCTGCTAAATTGCAGGGATCCAGGTTTTCTGTTCACTGTGGAAAAATGTAGATTTTCTCCTTTTAAAAGAGAAAAACGAGGGAAACAGTGGGTTTACTCTTGCAGGCTGGCAGAGTTCCAGCCTGCTTTGGGTTGGGGGACCAGGACTTAGGGGGTGTCATGTGTGCACACACATGCACATGGTCAGCAATATGGGGGCAGGGGAGCAGGGATGGCCAACAGCTGAACCTGCGGCATGGTGAGCAAAGGGGGCAGGGGGAGCTCTGATTTTCCATGATTTAAAAAACACCAAAATCAAATGCTAAAATATATATAGGTATTTAGAATTTATTTTCTTATTATGGTTGAGGCACTGATAGGCTTCCAAGTTGCTTTAAAATTGTAAATGTATCAATAAAACATTCAACTGATACCTATATATGTATATAGTATATAGTTGAGTTTCACTTCAGTTGCAGAATAACATAGATTTTGGGGGTTTTAATCAGAGAATTTGGTGTTTTTAAACAGAATACCAGGATCCCCGAAGAACACAGCTCCAGATACCTTAATTACTGCTTACGGTGGGCAAAATTCACCCCGTTCAGTTCTCATTTGCCCAAAACACTTGCATAGGAACAGGGCAGAGTTTCAACCCATTCACCTAGCATTTGTTTGGGCATCAGGCAGTCTTGCTGTTTCCTCACAAACATGTGATCAGCCAGCATGGAGGCATGGCAAGAACCACATCCTCTTCCTGTAGTCTGAAGGGAGTACCTGTTGCCTTTAGTCTTCCTCCCTTGAGCCATCAGTTTTCCTTAAGTTCCTTCGGGTGAGCCGCTGCCACCTCTCCTGCTCAAATACATTGTTTGCTATTAAAACTATCATGTTCTTAATAGTCACATGCCTTGAGAATCATACCTACCAATGCTAAACTCCCTGAGCCCACTCAGCCGGAGGTGTACTAGTACACGTAATACAACAGCGTTCAATGTTTGGCTACCCTATGTTCAGGACATGAATAGTGAATAATACAGCACGCAGATCTTAGTAAGTATGTTGTGATTTTTGAATCTGAAACAGCGTTAGACCTCCTAGTTACTCTGACATATTTCCCCCATCTACCTGAGGTGCTGGCCTTCATGAAACAAATTCCAGAATAATGGAGTGCAGCTTTTTACAGTAGGTTGTAGAAAAGCTATTGAGGGAAAAGAAAAGCAAAAAAAGTTCTGTTAACTTTTTGTGATATTGTTATTTCACAGGCAGCTATCTTTGCTGTCCGGAAACTGTTTGAAGAAGAATATAAACCCAAGCCAATATTTGTAAGCACAAGACGTTTTACTTTAATTACTGAGGATTCATAACTGGTATGGGATGGAATATAGTGTTGTTTTTATTTAATAGAAAAAAATATGCAGTATAACACATGCAGCAAAGGCAGCTTGTCTTTTTACAACTGACTGTTTTAAGCTGCCAAACTTATCTTAATATCCTTAGGAAATGCGAAGCATTTGTCGTATAGACTGTGTTGATCCTTACAATGTGAAGCTTAATGGGCTCAATCTATTTGTTTCATTGAAGAGAAGCCTGGAATGTGACTGTCATTTGTGTGTAGGTGCTAGCGTGGAAAAGGGATCTGATGGCGCCGTGGTGATGTTCTTAGACTTATTACGAAGACAAACAAGCTGCAAGTTAGACATTCAGTTAGACATGTTCTACCTTCAGTCTGCCTGCATTGTACCTTCAACCTGCTATTTCGTGGAAGTTAGGTTAATTTAAACACAAGAATAGCACACCAATAACAATGATAAACTTGTTCTCATTTGGAGTCATTAAGATACAATTAGATATCTTTCTAAAAGACTGCCCTTTAATCCAGCATCTAAGAGAAATTCTGTGGCCTTTGTATACAAGAGCTCAGACTGGATAATCATAGGGCATTTTTACACATGCAAGTGCTGCAGCTTTGAAAAGTGCTTGGTGCTGCATTGCTTACAATTGTATAAGTGTCAACATGCATGTCAGCGCACAGAAAATGGTGGTGGTCTGCTTTTGAACTAAAACACATAGAAAGTGTGGTAGTTCAAAAGTGGACCACCGCCATTTTCTCCATGTTGATGCACATTTTGCTGCTTATACAAGTGCAAGCAATGCAGAGTTATGTGCAGAACAGACTCGATTTAATTGAGTCTGCTCTAACTCAGGTGCATCTGGGCATGAAAATGTATGTGTATAAATGCCTTACTGCTCTGTTTTAGTGAGAGTGTACTTGAAATCTAAGTATTATTTTTCTTTACACAACTCTTTGTGAGTCTGTAGAGTCCACTGATGCCAGGTAGGGAGACAGCCAGATTCCAGAGCCAACGAGTATATAGTCCAAGCCCCCTTATTTTTTATGGCTTAAATGAAGTTCTGTTTGGTCCTAAGGATCTATTCAAGCAAAGTGCTTTGCAAACCTGGGGCTTACAATAATACTTAAGGCAGAGGGTGTGGGAGACATATTGTTAGGATGCTTGGCTGACAACCACAGCCAAGTATTGTTGAGGTTGTTGAGCTGTTTGGTCATAGGTTTATCTCCATTAGAGGTTGCATAGGGGGGAAGTGTTGGGAGGGAGAGAAGCTTGGCTTGCCTCTGGTTTTGAGTAGAGCGCTATTCAATTTTTTTTTGTTTGCTTTTTGAGTGCACCATTGTTTGACATGCTTTAATTTTTAATCCTGTTTCTTCCCCTCCCCCTTCCACTCCCTTTGGTATTTAGGTTTCTGGAACCATTATAGATAAGAGTGGACGCACACTCTCTGGCCAGACAGGAGAGGCATTTGTCATTAGCATATCCCACTGTGAGCCACTTTGGTAAGTCAATACTTTCTGGAGTCCATAAGGTTATATAGAAATGGTATTTTTTTTTTAAGTCTATTTCTACAGTAGGTTGAGAACAGTGTTACCTGCAGCCATTGTTAATTCTGAACATTGTTAGCATGTTTTAGCTCGGTTTCCCTACCTAGTAGAGACAGGAATTACTTTCCTGTCTGTAGTAGTGAATTCTGTTACCATATATAGTTTCAGCTAACTTGATTTTCATCATGATTAATTTGATTGGTAGAGACAAGACCAGACTATTTTTAAAACAACAAGCATGATTTCATGAAAGGATCTGAAACACAGACTTTCAGATTCATGGAGACTTAAGACCTGGAGTAAACAGGGACTAAATGGTTTTGGCTGGGAAAAAAAAAAAGTAAAATATTATTATTTGGAAAATGTCATTGGGTGATTGGTTTTGTGGACGGGGGAGAGCAGGGGACGTGAAATACCTTGACTTCAGTAAAGGCCTTCTATATGGTTTCCCACAATGTTCTCCTAGGTAAGCTAAGACAATCCAGTCTAGATCATGGCTGTCCAGCTGGTGGCTTGCGGGCTGCTTGCAGCCATCACGCACTTAAGCTGCAGCCCATGGGCCCTGGTGGCTGCCTCACCTACTGCCACATGGTGTGGGAGGGCCCAGGGGGCCATGTACTGCTTGTGCAGCAGGAGGTGAGGGGCAGCCATATGTCACTGGCAGAACCTGCAATACACTCTGTGGGGAAGGTGCCATATACCGCTGATGCAGACTGCAGTTGTGGAGATCCTGGAGGGCAGTTGCATGTCCTCACCACACTGAAGTTGGACAGCTCTGGTTTAGATGCAAGTACTGTAAGGTGGGTGCATAGCTGGTTGGATTATCTTGCTTAGAGAGTATATGGTGTGATTTTTCTAAGTGAGGAGAGGGATTAAGTGGGGTTTGTGCAGGGTTCTGTTGTAGGTCTGGTACTCTTTAACACTGAAGAACCGGAATACTTCGGGGGTTTAGGGTTCCTTATTCCCCTGCAAAAATGAGAGGCTATGAAGTAATGGGGATACAGAGCCACAGCAAATGTGTCAAGGCTCCTAAGGTGCTCTAGGTGTTTGCTGTTGCTTTTATTTCAAAGGGAACCACTTCTCCAATCATCTGTGTGGGGCTGTTGATGAGCTCAGGCTGAATGGAAAAGCAGCACCCTTTGAAGTAAAAGGTGCAGAAAGCAGTGGAGTAGGTTCTCCTTAATTTGGCAACCTTTGCCTAGTAAGCAGGGTAAGCCAAGTAACCATCCAGATACAGTAGAACCACAAATATTTGTGTCTTTAATGACTTGGAAGATGGAATTGAGTACACATTTAGTACATTTGCAGATGATGCCATGCTGGGTGCAGTAGCAGATGCTTTGGAGAACAGAATTAGGATTCAAAACTACTTCATGTTGCTTCAAAATACTTGGAAAAATGGCCTGAATAAATTGTGTGAAATTCAGAAAAAGATGAGTTCAAAGCTCTGCGCTTAGGACAGCACAGTCATGTAATACATACTGGGGGACAACTGGCTAGGATATAGTACTAGAAGAAAAGGACCTGAGGCTTATGTTGGAGCTCAAGCTGAATGAGTGGTTGGTGTGTTTTATTGTTGAACCCCCGGCCACAAAAAAGCCAACGGTAGGTGTATGTTGACAGGAATATCATGTGCAAGTCACAGGACATGATTCTTTCATGCTATTCAGCACTGATGGCACTTCATCTGCCCAGTTTGGGTGACCACGTTTCAAGAAAGGTGTGGACAAAATGGAAGAAGTCTAGTAGGGTGGCAAAAAATTAATTAGAGGCATAGGAAACATGCTAAGGAAAAATTGAAAGAATTGGAATTATTTAATTTAGAGAAGACTGAAGGGGAGAGTTTGTTAACAGTCTTGAAACACTTGAAGCATTGTTGTAAAGAGGTTGATTTATGATCTGTCCCCTAGGTACACAGTGTACGTAGAGAGATGGCGGAATCACCATGACTGGAAGTTTTCAAGAGCAGGTTAGATATACATTTATGTAGGATGGTTCAAACAGGGAAGTTCCTTCCTTGAACAGGCAGCTGGACTAGATGGCTTTTTGTAGTTGTTTAAGCCAGAGGCATAGCATGAAAAAATGCACCGTGAGCAGTCTTCTCTCATCCTTCCCTGTCTCCTCTTGTACCTTCTGACTTGTAAGTGTAGGAACAGGAGCAGCAGCTGATGCAAGATGTTCAGGGACTTATTCTTTAAAAAGGCAGTGGAATTTGCTGCTACTGGCAGGAGGGGGAACTTTTATCTTACTTTTTTGATGCTGAAGCACGTGTCCAGAAAACAAAAAAATGCTAATTTTGCTGCCACAAAAAAAAAAAAGAAAAAAAAGGGGGATCAGTTAATTTCCCAGTATTGGTGAAGTCCGCTGCTGTTCTGCAGAACTACCGTTCCCTGAATATCCTGAACTCTGACACATTGCCTGTGCCAACTGCTTCTTGAAGCCCAAAAGTGCAGACAGAGCAAGGTAGACAGTAGCCCTAGGGTGAGGCATCTTTTCTTTGTCCTGGTTCCTGTCTCGTTAGGTTGTATCTAGGGCATGTGCCCGGCTGCCCACCCCATGTTACGTCATTTTGTTTTAGCCCTATTTTTTGTGATTTTGGTTTCAGTTCAAAGGGGTACTAAAAAGTGCTTTGAGAGGTGATCCTTACAGCTGATAATTGAATAGACACATATTCTTAACCTGTTGAGGTATAGATGTTGGAGGGGTTTTTTAATGAAAAATTATGTTGAAAACAAACATTGGTAAATTTGATGGCAGTATGATATATAAAACCCTGCATGAATCTTTCTTTCCCTTCTTTGTTTTTTTGTCTCCCCTTCCCCCACTCTTTTTCCAGTATCTTTTTCCACTGATTTCTCTGCTGAGATTCTCATTATACAAAGATTTACACCAAAGGAAAACAGTTACTATTACCTGTCTGTTTTCCTACTGTTTTAAATATGTAGTTTGCTATTAGACACATACACAGCATATGTTATGGCAAGATAGCTTTGTTTTTCAGCAAAATCCCTTTTAAAACTGGCAAGTTACCCTTGCAGTGAGGCAGAAGCAGGAGATTTCACTTGCACAGGACTTGGCTTGTCTGACTGCCCTTGAGACTCTACTTTCCCAGGCCAGACTGTACTGCAGAAGTAACATACGGAGCCAATTGAAACAGTGTTAGTTGACTTGTGTACAAAGCATCCCAGCCTAGAGAGCCATACTTTCTATAGATTGTAGTCCTAGATTAGTCTGCACAGAATATTCATTTCTCTATAAAGAGGATAGAGGGGGCAGTGAAGCAGAAATTCAGAATGTATTGAACCGTATTCCATAAAAAACCTGTTGTATGCGCAGCTTTCTGTGTCTGATCTCATTGCCAAGGCTACTTCACTCTGGTGTCACAATTCTTGGTTTAATCTTTAAATAAGTCTGAGTTCGGCCCTTATCTAGGGATCTTACAAACCTTCCCACTGTGGACTGTCAGCTTGATTGCAGCTAGCTGAGGACTTTCTCACTAACAGTTCTTAGCTTTGAATTTCTAGGATGGGTGGTACTATGTACTCCTTGTGCATGAGATTAGCCTTCCCCCTGCATTTATTTGAGCCGTGCTGTTGTTGTCATCAGTATCTTCATGGGCCAACGTTTTTGGCAGGCATGTCACAAACTAGCTGTATACCCTCCTTGAGTGCCACTCTGATCCCCTTCACTTGCTGCTCTGCTTTCTGCCCCCTGCCCTTGCTCCCTGGCCAATCTGCTGCTCTGCTTTCTGCTCCATCCGTTACTGTGCTGCCTATCTCCCCCCTGGTCTGCTGTGTGCCACAAGTGGCATGGGCAGCTTCTGCATATGTGGCGCAAGTTGGCCATTCGACTTATTTTGTGATAGCACCTAGAACCTTTGCTGAGTTAAGGGACAGGGGCAGGAGGAAGGGGATTTAAGTTCTGTTATGCTTTCTGCTTTACATACTACTTTGTGCCAAAGAGCTCTTGTAATCTTGGCATGTGATGGATGACAATTGCTACACCAAGTACTTTGGCTTAGCGAATTGAGGCACAAAGTTTAGGGTACGGTCGTGCTTATTACCCAACTAACGCAAGGCTGCTTGTTTTAAGAGTGCACAGTAAAAAGCTCATGTATTTCCTTAAATGTTAGTTTTTGTTGGCTGTGATGGTACTGAATTTATTTGAACGTGACATCGACCAGGAAACACAGCATTCAGCTTTTGAATTGAGCTTCCAGTTTTTGATGAGCATATTTGCAAAACCTAAATTGTCCCAGCCTTGCAGGTCTGTTCATCATCTTGTCTTGTGACAGTATATCCCTCAAGTAATCTGAATAAATGGTTTTAGGTATCCAATATATGGTGAGTCCAGTGAGTGTTGAAACATTCTCATTCACTGATTATACCACTTGGATATAGCATATCTTGCTGCGGTGGGTCATAGATCAACAGATGAGTCTGTTGAGAGAGACAGAGACAAATGGAGCTGAGATGAGGCAGAGAGAAATACACCCATTTAAAGCAAAAAGGGAAAATTTAAAAAAAGGTATAAAATGGAAGTTTATAAATCAAACATGATATATGACATAGTATATGGCATTTATCTACATTTCATATAAATGGTCATATCATCTGTTTTTTGTTTTGTTGCAATAATCTTGAATGATGAGTTTACACTTATGAAAATAAATGTGAGATCTTCGTCTCTGTGCAGTACATACTTGAGATGAATGGTAAATGTGTGTAAGGTGTATTTGTAAATGTTTTATATAAGCATAGTCCATACATTTGTAAACATGAAATTGAGGGTAAAATGCGTGTTTTAAAAGTTCTATGTCAACTACTTCGGAAATGCTGTAAAGTTACAGGCTCTATTCTTAAGACCATCACCCTCAGGCTAGGTACAGATGTTTGGGGAGGTTAGATTGCATTAAAAAAGGCCACCCAATCTATCTTAGTTTATCCAGGTGCAGATCATACACTTGCATGAACCTAACTAGAGAGCTAAATGGAAACTCTGTGTAAGTTCAGGCAGTTTAGATGGGTCTCAAAATGGATACCCTGACCTCCAAGTCTGTCTGACTCAGAACGGGTCAGGTGAGACGGATCTAACAGAGCTTCTATATAGTTCCCAGCACAGCCCTGGGGGTGGAAAAGCCCAGTCACTGGACCCAGCCCTGGGGCTGCACTCCTCTTCTTTTCTCTTCTCTTCTTTTTTTTTTTTTTTACCCGCCCCATGGTGCTGGGCTACTTTTAGGCCCCTTGCCCCTCCCCTGGACAGACTCCCCTCCCCCCCCCCAGTAGATGAGTCAGTCCCAGAGCCCACCCAAACCCCATCCTGCAGGCCACTCCCACTGCCAGTTTTACCAGTGTTTTTGCTAGCGCTGGGAGCAGATTTGAAGTAAATTGGGGTGGGAAGGGTAGGTTTGCAGGGGGAAGTGGGGGTGTTCATCTGGAGGTGGGCAGTGGCAGAGGGCTAAAAATAGCCCCTGGGCCACAGGAGCCCCATTCCTTCAAGCTGTCCTGCAGACCCCATAGCCTCCTGATCCTGCCAAACTTTCTTGGACCCTGGTAGCTCCTCCCCCGATCCTGCCAAACTTTCCTGATTCCCACCAACCTCCCTCCCTCATGGACCTTGCTTGCTGTCCACCCCAATCTTCCCAGCCTCCCCACTAGCCCCCCTATCCTGACTTAGATTGGGTGGCCATTTTTAACTTGATCTAACCTCGCAATGACCTCCCCAAATGTCTGTACATACACTTTGGATTTGTATTTTGATACAGTAGGGAGGTGCCCTCTGCTATGAGGACCACCAGCAGCTATTTGGAACCCAGGTTTTGTATACTGGGTTTGTAGTTAGGTGAATTCAAGTACAGGGATCTGCTGTTACTTGCACAGTCCCCAAACATGCGCCTATTGGAATATGATTGCATTGAGAAATCGGCATCCCCACCCCATTTCATTCAGGGCTAAACTGCTTATCTCTTGGTAGCTTAATGGGAATATGCACAATGCACTATGCCATTGCTCTTCCTGTCTCCCATCCTTCTGGTGTAGCTTGTACCCTTTGGCGGAGTAAATTAGATTGTGCTAGCTTAACATTGACACTAGATGTCTTAATTGATGCACTCAATTTCTTTGAAATTTCAGGGGGGTTTTGGCAAATATATTATATCTAACTTAGTGGCTTCAGGCAGTTCTTTGCTCTTGCAACCTTATAATTTCTTTTTGTAAGTGTTTTTGTTTGTTTGTTTGTTTTTTGTTTTTTTTTCCCACTATGTCCTATCCATTTGTTCTCTCACACCTATGGTGTGGAAAGCAGAAGTAAGTACAAATGTTCTCAAGGTAGACTGTCACTTTCCCACTCACCTTACATACCAAGTCTTGCTTTACCATTCCTTGTGCTTTTAGGAAAAAAGGAATTAAATAAAATAAAAAAAAAGGAAGTATGCATATATGCAAGGATTTTGGGGTGATTTTTCTCTTTATTGGACCAGCTGTATAGTTGGAAGTGATGTTAGACAAGCTGACATTTCAGAACATCACCAAGCCTGGGAAAGTGAGCAGTACTTAACTAGAGCACAGTATTGGTGATATACTGAGAATTTGTATATGCAGGTTTGGCATGAATCTCCAGGCTCTGCTGTAGCCATGAGGGTGGGGAAGGCAGCTTATTGTGACTTGTTTTTCTATATGTTGACCTGAATGGTGAGGGCCCTTGCAGCCCAGAGTGTGGATATTGGGTGGCAACTTCTTACGGATTTGATTACCTGCTAAAATAAATAGTTCCCAATCTTTTATTTGCTAAGAACTAGGATTTTGGAGTTTTTCTGGTTGATTACCTTGCATCAGAAGATCAGGAGGCAATCTCTCAAGGTCCGTTTCCTATGCTAGAAATGTTCTTCCTTCTGCAGATAAAGCATCCTTCTCTTAACCCATACAGTTATGGTTTAATGGTCTTCCTGTGGGATGGGAAGAGACCTGCCAGATAATTGGGAAAGTACCAGTACTGCCGCTGTTTGCTTTTTATTTAGCTGTCTTTTCTTTAAACTGGGAATAAGTGTAAATATTTATTTTTCAGTATTGGATTAAACTGTGCTTTAGGAGCAGTAGAAATGCGGCCCTTCATTGAAACAATTGGGAAATGCACGACGGCTTTCATCATCTGTTATCCCAATGCAGGTGTGTGTCATGTTGAGTATACGGCAGAAATTACTTCAGCTATTCTGTATTGCTACAATTTATATGCTAACTAGATAATTTACAGGCAAAGTATGTAAACAGATTGCAGTACCTCATCATTTTGAAAACTCCCTTTTTTTTTTTTTCTTTTCACTTAAAAGTTTGGGTGCCACAGTAATTTGACCTTGCCCAGCAAAAAGTGGACTTGGGTATTGATATTCAGTGTGCTGCCAGTTTGATTTATTTTCTGTCTTTTCTTTCCTGGGTTCAGCCTCCAAGTTGACTTCAGATAAAATAAATAAATAAATAAATAAATGAATGTCTGTATTGAGCACCCTGAAAGACTTGAAATAATATTGACATTTCAAGAACTCTCAAGAAATCTTTCTCAGAAAGCATTTAATTGCGAAGTTTAAAATTCCTATAATGATGATGATTATGGCAAAATAATAAAAGATCAATCTAAAAAATAACATACAGCTTAGTAATTAAGCAGTTCACCAGCAAAGAGATTGGACTCTGGCAGTGTCCAGATATACTTTGAGTTGAAGGCTCTCATCTCAAAATAACACCCTTTGTTATACAATTCTGTTCTCATTAACTATTTGCCTATTATGTTAAACTTGCTAATTTACATTGTTTTATGAAAAGCATAAGTATCTCTGCAAAACAGCCCAAATGATAAAATCTGGTTTAAATGATATTTGTAAAATGTCCTGAAGTTAAGGGCATTATTTTTTTTAGAGCTCCCCATATCATTACTCTTTTCCCAAATTCTTGGATCTTGGGATTTTTCCCGCTCTTCCTTCTCCCTCCAGGCTTATTTTTGCTTAGCGTACCATTGCTACATTTTTACTTCTTTCCAAGTCTTCATCAAAATTCATATCCACATTGGGCAGGAAATTGGCCACATTTGGAAGTTTCTGGTGCTGGGTAGATCCCTAAAACCTTTTACCTGTAAGCAGTTTGAGAGACACAGAGAGACTATTATAATCTACTCATGAGAATAAATGTATAAAGATGCAAGGTGAGGCTCTCACTGACCCAGTACCAGTACAAAGAAATGTTTTCTGGGAGGCAGAGAAGCAGGGAAGGATTTTTTACTAAACATAGTTTATATGTCTTTAATAACCTGGGTTTATTTCCCCCATAGAGACAGAAAGTAAAGATTGGAAAAGTATAATAAGGCTGAAAAGCAAATACTTTGGGGCTAGGTTAAACGACTAATTGGGGAAATCTAACACTAATGAGCTTTTTATTTATTAGCAATGTAGCAAATATTTGTTAGTTTATAGCCAGAAACACTGCACTATAGCTACAGTAGTTCAACTTTCAGCTTAAATGAAATAATTCTTTTAGTTTAAAAACAGAACCCAGAACTTGAATAAAGCTTTACTACATTTCCGTTTAAAACTCCTCAGGGAAAACAATCGTTGTTACTATGGATAAGAAACATTTAAATTCTGTTGAAGTTTTTGAAAAAAATTTTCTTTCTTCAGACGTATTTCGAATTCTTTCTGAAAAAAAAAAATCGTAATCCCTCAATGAATAGCGATTACAAGTGTGGTGAAGCATTTTAGTCCTTTTTACACGTGCAGCTGATTTTTTTTAAATGTTATTTCTTTGTGGGGTTTAAAGAAATTGTAATACACTACTGAAAATATTCCACCAGGTCTTCCCAACACCTTTGGAGGTTATGATGAAACACCTGAAGTGACTGCTGAGCACATTAAGGTATGGAATATTTCTCAAAACCAACCCTAGTAATAATTAATACATTTTTTTTTCCGGAATGTACTTGAGTCATGTTTTGTACGTTTACTACAGCATTGCTGTAGTTCAGGGGTGGGCAAAATGTCTCTCCGAGGGACTTTATCTAGCCTTCAACTGGTCTCTGTCCCACCCAGCCCAGGTTTGGGGGGCATCCCAGGCCATGGAGCCTACAGCTCAGTCCTGCTTCCCCGAGGCGTGCAGTGGGGCTGGGATAGTGTGGCAGCCGGACTCTGCTTCCCAGCAGCCCAGTGGTGCGGAGCACACACCCTTGACCCAGCTCAGCCCAGGTGTGTGTGGGCAGCCCCAGCACAGTGTGGCTCTGGAGCTGTGTGGCCTGGTAGCATGGGGCAGCCCTAATGGATTGTGACCAGATTAGCCTGCCTTATGCTGATAGGCTGCGCCACTCCACAGCTGTACTGTGCTGGGGTGGGGGGCAGGTCACCAGGCATGCCCTCCACCACCTTTTTGCATCAAGCCAGTTGTGATCTGTCATGCAGGGAGAAGGTCCTGCCCCAGCCCTGTGCTTTCGCCACCCTGCGATCCCAATCCTAGCTCCAGCCACCCGTTCCACTCCCAGTTGCTACTCCCCGCCCCCCTTTCCTGCTCCTAGATGCTGCTGCCTGCATCCCTATCGTATCCACCCAGCCAAATGCACACTGCCTGCGTAGGTCGTGGACCGTTCTTAATGGAGACCCTACCTGTCCTTTTTGTCTGGCACTGCCCAGCCCAGTCTAGTAATCCAGTCACTTAGGGAGTCTTGGTCAGCTGTTGCAGAATCGGGATGGGGAAGGGAAAGCAGAGGCAAGTGCTGACTCAGTGTGGTTGGGGTGTGATGGTGGCCCAGCCTGCAACAGCTCCCCAAAACTCCCTACATGGCCCTCCATTCCAAATAATTGCCTACCCCACTATAGTTTGGTCTTGGATGACTGTCACCTTTCTGTCATGTCTGAAACAATTTTTTCTCCAGGGGTTTATAACACTTGCTGACAAGTAGTGCTTAAGGATTCGTTTCAAACGAAACTCTTACTTAATAATATTTGAAAAGCCAAGTGGTTTTTGGCCTTTTCTCCCGTGTAGGGTTGTAGAAAGGCTTGTTTAGCTTGTAGAGCTGTCTCTTGTATGCTGTAGGTCCTCATATGTTTGCATTTGTTGGGAATAATTAGCTTGCTCTTGTATGGTTAATTATGAACAGATATTTGATATTTTTTCTAAGTTCTCAGAAAGGAGATATAGACCAGACTAATCTAAGTCAGTGACTCTCAACCTTCCTCACAATATGGTAGAAGCAGCATGAAAATCAGAAACCAGTCATTGCATATATTTAATTTTATTTTCGTTTAGTAATATTTATTCTTTTTATCTTTTTCAGGGAGCCTTAACTTGTTTGGTATTTGAAGCATGTACTTTTTTAATGTTGTCATCAACTTGAAACTAAATTGCCTTTTTCCTACTTACAGAGTTTTGCTTTGGATGGTTTGGTCAACATAGTTGGAGGCTGCTGTGGTACTACTCCAGCACATATCAGGTAACTTCACGGGCCATATTAGCTATGCAGATACTGAGGAAAGGAATGTATCCCTCATCCTGTCCTCAGTTTCAGAATCCTGTGATCCAGATTAGGATCTCTTCACAGAAATAATAGACAAAAACACTCGATTGTAACCTGCAACAACCCAGGAATAGTTTGGCTCTTTACTTTTGGCTTGTTGTAGGGATGAAAGTAATGTGGTACAAGCAAGACCTGGTCCTTTGTCTCTGAAGCAGCTGCTTTGGAATAAAGTGCCTTTTTCCTGTCTCCTGCTTGTCAGTTGTAGACAGCAGACTATTTCCTTTCATTTCTTCTACTCTGTCTTGTCTTCCATGCTGCTGCTTTTTGTAGCATTTTGTGTAGCAATACAGCAGAACTGGTTTGAAGGGAGGATAAAGAAAAATAAAAAGCCAAGGGGAGAATCTGAAAACTTTAGAAAGCCTGTTAGCCCAGACAGTCAGAACTGTTTCATGGTAGTCCCACTGAAACTGGTACATGGAAAACCACCATTATTTCTTCTGTGTTCACAGGAACCAGTCCCTGTGAATGCACAGGTAGGGACCCTTCTGGTCCATCATTACTCTGTTTTGCGTGGGGAATGAGTGAAAGTGCATGGGGGCATGGCATGTTTTCCTGAGCTGATTCTGAAGCCAGTAGAAGGGAGATGATTATGCTGTCATAATACAGAGGCAGATAGTTAGCATAAAGCATAGCTGATAAAGTGAGCTCATGATCATGAAAGCTTATGCATCTCTGATTCAGTTCATCTGTAAGGTGCATCTTTACCCTGCTTTCTGGCTATTGTAGTAGTCACACTCACCATGATCCACATGGCAGTTGTTAGGAGAAGCATTTCACCTGAAAGAATGGGTGAAATCTGTCCCTTGTCACTGCTCCGCTGCAATACATAATCACAGCCAAAGTTGTGAATTCTTGACTGTGCAGGGTGCAGAATATCTTTGTGCCTGTTAGTAAATGGGTACACTACAGCAGTGTTTTCCATGTCTGTGTCTGTTGGAAATCCATGGCTACTTACACTCGCCACCAATAACGATTATAAAATCTTCTTGAAGAGTTTGATTTCGTTTTTTTTATTTTTTGCGTTTTTTTCTTTTTTGCCTTTGGCTGCACAATATGGAATGCATTAATTACCCTTGTCATGCAGGGCTGGATTAGGACTGCGGGTGTTTGTCTTGTACTTTCACTTTAGTTTTACCTAGGGGAATTTGGTTTCAATTAAAAACTTATGCTCTTAAAACACCAGGGCTTTTTCTCTCCTCTTGTAATTCAGGGAGATTGCTGAAGCTGTGAAAGCATGTAAACCTCGTGTCCCGCCATCCTCCTTTTCAGATGGCTACATGCTGCTATCAGGTATGATGGAGCAAAACAGGAACTTTACATTTCACTCGCTCTTCTTCCATGGCACTTTGAGGACCAGACTGGGGTGGGCAAGAACCAGAACTCCATCACCACATACACACCTCTGAAATATAACAGTTTGCATGAATCCCTAGTAACATTCAAAGGGTTATTGAAACTATTGGATGCCTAATCAGTGAGGCTTGAGAGACACTCCTATCCACACTGGCTTCACAGCTTGTTTAATAGCAAAGCTTGACTCTTGCAGTCTTTCAGTTGCTGTTTCTCAAAGTGCTTTACAAAGAAAGGTTGGTTTACTTATCCCCATATGTCAGGCAGGGTAAGTTTGGCACATGGGATAAGCTGGACTGCCCAAAGTCATGTGGAAGGTCAGTGGCAAAGCTGGAAGTTGAACCCAGTCATCCTGATCCTAGGCAAGTGCCCTGAAAACACAACATCCAGCCAAATGTTATGATTAGGAACCTACCCAAATCATGGTTGCTCAGTTTTTATGGAAATTAGGTAATCTCTCCAAAATCCATGGGAAGAGGGAATCTTACTAAAATGAAATGCTGGCTCTCTATTGGAAGCCAGCAGTCCTGGCTAGGCAGCCTACCTGGGGGAAGAGCGCAGGGAGGTTGATGGCATGAAGGCAAGCATGCAAGATAGCTGCTACCTCCTCCCCTACCCCATGTAGCCCCTCCCCTCAACCAGTCAGCCTTGGGGGGAGGGCTCATGATGGACAGCCTTCTCAGCCAATCAGCAGTGCAGGGCAGCAGCTGTACAACGGAGAGCTTTTTTCCATCAATTGTTGGCAGGGACACCAGGGCCCATAGGCCAGTCAGAGGTGTGAAAGGGCCCTACCCACAATAAAACCCTCAAATGGCAGGAGGCCCTGTAATCTGCCTGTGAAATTGCCTGGCCCCTAATTATGTTTGTCCGTGAGTCTCCTTAATAGTCAGTGTATCAGAACAATGGCGAGATTTCATTCCCTTATTCAGGATGGCTTTTTTTTGTTTCTCAAAATCAAAAATAGTCTGATGTAAATTCAACTAATTGTGTCTTGACCAATGGTAACTTATTTGTTCCCCATGTTTCAATTTTTATGCGAGCAGCTGGTTGACTTGAGCTTTAAATAAAAGATACCTACAGTCCCTGGTCTCATTCTGAGCTCAGCCTCAGGATGGGAATTGGGGGCATTTAAGTTCATCTCCCTGAAAAAGCTGTCTTCACTGTGTGGCAGTTAGTTTAACTGGGATCCCAATGAAATATTTGGTGTTTATTTGGTGTGGCTCTTAAAAGCTTCTCTGAGGCCAACGTTACTATGTTTGGAGGTTCTGAATATGTTTTCAATGAACTGGGAAAATTCTGGTTGTTAAAAGAATTAGCTATTGCCCTTTGAGTGCCGGTAAGTAAATGGCTTATCCTTGCAGATATGTAGAAACGTGGAGTGTGGGTAGACCAAACAATTATACTGCTTTAAATAGGGGAGGGACTTACCTGTAGTTCAGCTGAATCTGTTGTAACTATTTCATCTCTCTTCTACCTGATCTGTTGCATTTAGGGTAAATTATTGTTGTTTAGTTTCCCTTGCTGCAAGTTAGAAGTGGCTAACAGATTCAGCTGATATGTGTGTGTTAACAGCATGTCTTTCCCCTCCAAAGAAGTATTATTTTTAGTACTTCCACAGCCTTTGTGGGGTATTTTTTCAAACTGGATAGCAGAAGAGACTGTCACAATTTCTAAGTAACATTAAGTGTGTTACATGGTTAGAAGTAAGTGCTGCCCTCTAGCATTATTCAGTAATCTTCACAAAGTATCACTATTTTATGCTGCTTCTCTTATGTCATTAATAACTTTAGGCTAACTTTCAGTTGTGGTTGCCTTAATGCATAGGGTGGCCTCATTTTTAATGCAGTACCTCATTAACTTCCATGCAACTTGCATTTGCTCACGCCTTGAGAGCAGGGAGGATTGAACGAATTACTCATCAACTTCAAACAACTGGGACTGAATTTTATTACATATGGTGAATAAAGAAACCGTTGTCTTTTGTGCCTGGTCTTGCAGCCATTCAACATACAGAATCCCATTGGTGTTGATGAAGGGTACTGTGAGCAAAACAGATCAGGACGATTAATACTTGTATATCGGTATGATGGTATACAGTTACTTTTCTCTAGAGAATGTCTCCCATCAGCATGCCTGTGCATTGCCCTATTTAGGTTGGTATAATGTGGCTAGTTCTGTCTTTTTCCTTCTCTCTTGCAAATGAGATACAGCTGCTAGACCTTGCAGTTAAGAATGTTGTCAGTGAGTGAGAGTTTGTACATGACTATAATAATTAACAGGAGAAAGTACACATTTTCAATTCCAGCCTGATGTGCTGAGGGAGCTGTATCCCGAGATTAATAGAGGCTTCATAGCTTGGATTGGGGGTAAACTTGTTTTTCTCATACAGTGTTTTCCATTCTTTTTCTGTATATTTACAGGGGGGAGGTTGTTTTTGTTTTTTGTTTTGTAAATACAATATCTTTTTTAGGTTTAGAGCCCTTCAGGATTGGACCATACACCAACTTTGTTAACATTGGTGAACGTTGCAATGTTGCAGGATCTAGGAAGTTTGCTAAGCTCATCATGAAAGGCAACTATGAGGTGAATTGCCAATACTAGTTTTTTTAGATGGTGTACAAATTAAACTGTATAGTTTTATAGCATTTCTTATGGTATTGCCTTGCTTTTCAGCCATCATGTCTGCACATCTTATTCAGTCCACTTGCATGAACTTGAATTCTGTGTCCTGGCTTTCTAAATGTTCTTTCTTTGTTCCCTGCTGTATTTAATAGCAGCTGATTAATACCAGGGAGGGTTTAACTGGGGCTTTATTAGCTGTATGACTAGTGTTACTGAAAACTCTGTTCCTTGTTTGATTCTAGCTGCACAGCTGAGGATGCTGTCTTGATCTGTACTGTTTCTTCAGCAGTTTGGAGTCAAGGGTTGAACTGGGAAAGATAGGAAAAGTATCCCAGAAAACCTTTCCACTGCAGCTTGGAACAGTTCTGGATCAGTGTGAAAAGACCTTGGGTAAGATCCTCAGTTGGCGTAAATTGTCACAACATTGTTCATTTCAGACATGACAGTTTACAGCAGCAGAGGATCTGTTATACTAGAGCCTGTAATGCTATATCACGCCATCTAAATTAAGCTGTGGACACGTGCAACAATTGAACTGTTCCAAGAATGTCACTGGGAGCCAGTTCACAAGTGTTGCGGTATTGAGGGGTCCACACATATACACTGCCAAGGGTTCTCAATAGAACAGTCACCTTTTATGCATTGCAGTGCTGTGACCCAGTATGCCTTGTAGCAGCAATCCTGGAGTATTCCCAGAATTACCCTAGAAGAAAGGGTAGGGGTGGGGTGGCCTAGGCCCCTGCTTCTGTTGATTTTGGAGGTTGGATATTCTAGAGGCTGATCAAGGTCTCTGCTTTATGTTTTAACTTTAAGATGACTTTCCCTAGAAAAAATTCACTTCCCTCCATATTCTACCCTGCACATACATCTCTATGCAGTTGCTGGCAATGCATAATACTTGACCTGCTTTTGTGTAATCCACCCTTCGCCATCCTCCAAATCACGCTGGGATTCCACAGACCAGGGTGGATTTTAGACAAATGGAAGTAATTGAGTGGCTTTGGAGGGAAAGTCCTTTTTAAAGACGCAGCTTGAAGAGGCAACGTTAGGCAGCCCCTTGGAGCACCCAGCTCCTTAGGAACCCAAAAGTGGAGGCATCTCAACTTTTTGGACTCAAGGCACCCCTTGGAAAATGTCAATTCTTAATTTTCACTCTCTAACCCTAAGGGCTCCTGTGATGGCCGCTGTGGACCATCCTTTCTATCTCTCTTGCCATGCCTTGATGTTCCTTTTCTGTTGATTGGGAGGCTGCCCCTGAGTTCTGGAGTGGGCTTCTTGGTGCCTAGTGGACTCATTTGATTTCTGAGCCCTCTGTCCACTATGAGGCCCTTGCTGGCTTCTCTGCAGGCAGCTCATGTACCCAGTCAAAATTACTTGTACCTTGGCAGTCGCAACTCGTGACCCTACTGGCCCAAATGTAAGCCTTAAGGGCTTCAGTCATCGCCTCTGTCATCCCCTAACTTGAGCCCGCTTACTCTGACTCAGCTTCTTGGTCTTGGCTTGTTTCCTTTTCAAGAGTTAGGCTCTAGCCCCCTTGCCCCAGTCTCTCTCTGTCTCTGTCTGTCATGCCCTTCTTCTGGCAGGGCCAGACTTGGAGTGCCTCTCTGCCATCCCTGTGTGGCCTCCTAATGACCTGTACAGCCACAAACTGGTCCTCTGGATGTGACTATCTTGATTACAACAAAAATGCAGCCTTTCCGGGTATGCATAATACAAAGAATAACCTGAATTAAATCATCCCTATCCTGGCTGAACTGAGAACACAAAGAAGAGACTTCTTTGTCTTTGCATACCTGCAGCCCCCTTACCATAACTCTGGGCTCTGGCCTGCCTAGATCCTTATTTTTCCCCATCCAGGGCTAGAGTGACCCAAGGCCACCCTTGGAGTGGCCTCCAAGGGATTTTCCCAAGTGGCATTGTCTGCATTCTTACCACTTTGGAGCACAAAGATTTTACTCTTAAAAGGCCCTTGCAGGTTTTGCATCTCCCTTAGCCTCCCAGTAACAGGGTGGGGGTTCTCTGTTGCAGTCATTTTTTGACTACAGAAAATACTAGAGTAATCCTTGTGCTGCAGAAATCTCAAGGACCACCACAACAGGTCAGAATGTTTTTAACTTGGTGAATTCCTATATGAAATCTGTGGATTTGTCTTATGAAATCATGTTTGCACACTTAATACTGCTAACATTTTGTGGGACCCTGCAGCAGCCTTGAAATGATCTCAAGGCACCCCAGACTGCTGCAGTACCCCTGTTGAGAATCATTGACTTGCAACAAGGAAGGAACTCTAATAGGAAAATGACATGGTTATGTGAATTAGTGAAAGGCTTTCATTTGTGGTGCTAATCCCTCTTTCTTTTTTTAAATTTCTCCTCTAGGAGGCTCTGAGTGTAGCCAAGGCACAAGTTGAGATGGGAGCCCAGATTTTGGATATCAACATGGATGATGGAATGCTGGATGGCCCAAATGCGATGGCCAGATTTTGCAAGTTCATTGCTTCCGAACCTGACATAGCCAAGGTTGTACCATGTTCAGCCTAGAACACAGATTTTGTTGTTGTTGTACTCTGAATCCTGATTTCAGGAAAATGTTGATACTCATTGTCTTGCATACTGGTGGAGCTTGTGTGTATTTAGTTGCCCTCTCCTAGTTTTGTGGTGGGAAAGCTACAAGTATTGGACTGTGGCTCTTCCCTTCCTTTCAGAGAGGAGTCATACATGTTAAATGGGGGATGGTATATAGCAGAAATGGACTTCTGAGGAATCAAGATTTTATTATGCTCTTCCCTTTCCTTTTGCTTTTCTTTCATTTGGCTAAATAAAATGTGGTCTTCTCCTACCGATCAACAGTCTATAAATGGGAGGTACAAGGCTGTGTTTTTAGCAATCTTTACTCGTATAGATTTCCTTCTGAAATCTTTCCTCAAGCTTTTTGAAGTCCAGGGGTTCAAAGCTAGCTGGGATGTAAGGTAGTTTTAATACCAAGAAATTAAACTGTCTAAAAATAAGTATTTGTATTATGAAGGAAGAGGTTATAGAAGTAAAAATATCTCTACATACACACAACATATAGGATAATTTGTCTGTGTGTGTTTATGGAGTTGCTGTTTGTGTGTGAGTAAAAATGCTTTTAGATTTGTACTTGAAGTATGGGTTCTGGATGCTATTCTGTTTGTGGATAACTTCTATTTCTTTTTCTTAAACTTGAAAAGCTGATACATTTGGAGGCTTGTTTTTTTTTTATAATCTTTCTGTTGAAGGTGGTGAATGGTGCTTGGAACATTTTCTCTTCATTTGCGTTTATGCTCTTTTTGTTTACCTTTCTGCTGGTTATAGGTGCCATTATGTATTGACTCTTCAAATTTCTCTGTGATTGAGGCTGGCTTGAAGTGCTGTCAAGGGAAATGCATTGTGAACAGCATCAGCCTGAAGGAAGGTGAAGAGGACTTTCTAGAGAAAGCAAGAAAAATTAAGTTATATGGAGGAGCTGTTGTTGTTATGGCTTTTGATGAAGTGGGTCAAGTGAGTGTTGCTTTTCCTATTGGACAGAGTTCATCACTGAAATTAAAGGCCCCTCATTCCCATGGGAGGCAAAGTGGCCTTGTATTCCTAGCCAAATATGATCAAAGAAATCTGTGTGGTCTTAATTTTCTCTGCAGTTAGAGATGGCCTGATTATATCATGTTAATGTTTATACAGAGCTACTGTTTCCTTGAAGCCACTAGATGGAGATAAGCTTGAACCTTGCTCCATTGTAGAAAACCAAGGTCTGCTTATTGTAGAAGCCATTTTGGATTTGGTGGACCATAAGCCTACTCTCCTTCTCTAGATAACCAGCACAGCAGTTGGGTGGACAGGAATTTTACAGCAGGGACAGTTTTGTTTTGTTTTTTTTTTCCCTTTTAAATTCTGTTGGACTTCTCAAGTTTCTGGTTCAGGATCTTATTGGCATTTGGATCAGAAGGAAACCTGGGCTTGGGTCTGTGAATTCACTTAGTTGTTCCCAAAGTTGTGTATCCTATGTTTTGCTTGTATGTTGGAAATTGGGTCCATGCCAGAATCCCAGAGTGTCTCTCTGTCTCTAACTTTAATTGCTCAAATTGACTGAATCAAAGCCTTCAGATTTGATCTCTTCTCAGACTTTCCTTTGAGTGCTTGTCCATATGAGCATTCTCCCCCTTTTTTTCCCCCTGCACTAGCAGCACTTGTACAGAGTGCATGTGCCCTGCTTGTCCTCATCATCTGCCCCCAGGACACAAAGGGTGATGATGTGTACTTTTGACCCCTCAGTTCCCTTGGTCTGCCTTGTCCCCAGACAGAACTTTTACCAGTCTGATCCAGACTGGTTCTTGCCCAGCAGCTGCTTTCAGAATCTGCTGATGCTTTACTTCTAGCCTATTCTCAGTTGTGGCAGATGACAGAACAAGGAGCAACTGCCTCAAGTTGCAGCAAGGGAAGTTTTAGGTTAGATATTAAGAAGAATTTTCTCACCAGGAGGGTAGTAAAACACTGGAATAGGTTACCCAGACAGGTGGCAGAAGCTCCATCCTTGGAGATTTTCAAAACCCAGCTAGATAAAGCTTGGGCTGGGAAGATCTAGTTGGGGATGGTCCTGCTTTGAGCAGGTGGTTGGACTGCATGACCTCCTAAGGTCCCTTCCAGCTTTCTGATTCCTCTTAATTTTTGGATCAACTTCAGTTAGTTACGTGATTTCTCTTTGTTTTTTCCCTTAGTTTGTGTCATCTTTTAGTAAGACATAGGGTTCCCATGGTCTACATACCATATACCTTCTCTAGATAAGTCTGTGTCCCCATCTTTCACTTTGACTAGGTTTCATTCTTCTTGTGGCCACTTGCGGGTTTTGATGAAGCTCACGAACATCCTGGTACCAAAGTCCTAGAACTGATGTCTGATTTTAGAGATTCCACTTTTGCTTCCCAGGTAGTGATGAGGTACAAGAATAAGCACATGTGGCCTCTCCTTTGCGATTTTATTCATCATGGATTAGATGCTTCAGTACCTGCAGTAGCTACTTCACTCCCTCAGCAGCTATCAGCTTTCCCATGCCATCCAGCAGTGCTGATATCTCGAGAGGTGTTGCTTTGTTTCATTATATGGAACATTTTTTGACTGTCCAGCCAGACCTGGAGGCCTGGACCTGCTTTCTCTAGTCTTGCTGACACCAATATCAGATCTGTCAGCTCTGCAAGGGAGAACCAATCCCCTTTTCCAGGCTTGTTCAAGCCAACAATTGATGTGTTTTCATCAGACTCTTCCTGTGACACTCAGGATTCTAGCCATGCTTATCCTCTCACTTTCTTTCATAACAATGGCAACACATTTTTGGAGAGAAGCTGCTGTCTTATGTTTCCTGGTTTCCAGTTCATTGGTTTTGGAGGCTTTTCCCTAAATTTTGATATGACCATTTTGTCCATAGGTTATTGTTTATAGGGACATTCCAGAGATATGGTTCAGTAGCTGGAATAGCATTTCAATGCTGTAACATTATAGCTTCCCCAACCCTGGAATAATTATCTAGAAACAGTGTCCAGGATGGGAGGGGCTTTCAGTGTCTAACCTGCTACATTCTTGATCCCCTTAAAGAGACTGAAGGCCAAGAAAGGCCACAGCTGGAGACCGGCAGGGCTTGAGAACCTATGAATGTCAGCTAGCTAGGAGAAGGGCCAAGGTCTAAGGAGAGGGACCAAAGACCAGGAGGGCTGTAGCTGGAGACTGATGGGGCCAGAGTGCCCATAAAGAGGGGCTGGTGTAAGGACTAACAGAGCCAGGAGCCCATAGCCTGTAGGGGGAGTTATGATTTGATTTATCTGTGAGGCCTGGGTGTGGGTACTGAAGAGGACGGTGTCCACATAACTAGTCCTTAAGGTGATGAGCACAGACACCCGTACTTATGAGGAGATCTGACTCTGAAAGCTCTGGGGTAGCCTCCTTTTTCTGAAAGTATCATTTCATCAAGGCATGGCAAGCAAGGAGAAGGGGAGACTGCCCCAAAAGAGCTGGATTAACGAGGGCTGAGGGGATGCCAGGGACATCACAACCACCCCTGGCGTTAGACCCTGTTACAACAACTTCTGCAATTGATGAGCCTCCAGCATTATTTAATGACAAATTGCCATCGGACTCTAGAGAAGCATTTTCTGCCTTTCATGCAAACAGACAGTGGCCCAGACCCTGCCTCGGGTTGTTTTGGATATAGCTGGTGAACACGGATGGCATCATGAAGCACTCATCTTGGTGTTAGGGCTATAGGCTTCCCATAAAACACTACCTTTGAAAAGGCAGAGCTGTTTAGTTCAGAGAGTTGAGCCTCTGCGCACTCTCAAGGGCTGGAAGGACACCCTTTTGCTTTTTCTACGGATTTATGCACCCATCTTGAGGAGGAAATATAACTATCAGTCATATCCTTGCCAGGGTAACAGCTCATGTGCTTGCAGGAGCAGTTGTGCCCATGGGAGATACCTCCTTGGTGTCATAGGTGATTGGTAGGGGATGCACAGGGGTGCACATGCCCCCATTGATGGCTGAGACTGAAGCTGTCAGCAGGGCTGGTGCCTGCCTCCCCTGGCAGGGCTGCTGCCATCGAAGGCTTCTGTGGGTGTCCCCCCCCCAATTTTAGGAGGCACTAGTAGCTCATTATTCCCTTGCTGATCAGATCCTCCCTCCAAATGGCAGAGGGGCCTAAACAGCACCTGGAAGAGGGTCCTGTTTCCCACCTTCTGCTCATTAGCAACAACTGTAACATGCCTCCCAGCCAGGGTTGGGCGTGCACATGAATAACTTTCAAATACAAGGTCTCTGGTCTTCTAGGCTGCTTCTACATGTGGTGGGGGTTTAGTCCCCTAAATTTAAACTGTGGGGGTTTTAATTGTGATGATTTAAAAACCCACCATTTCAAATTAGGGGCTTCTGTCACCGTTATGGTGAAGGGCCTGATTCCTTCTCGCTCTGCCCCCCTTCCCCCCCCCCCGGTGGAGCCTGCCTGCATCTCCCATGGCCAGGGGGACAAGCTGCTGGTAGACCAAGTGGCTCCAGAGCTTCAGGGGGACCCCAGTCCTTCCCTCCATGGTTGCAGTCCTTCCTTCCCTGGGGCTACCTAGGTGGGATGTTAGCAGGCAGGTGCTGCCTGGACGGTGCCACCTCCATAGAGGAAAAAGTACGGAGCCCACCGGCAGCTCGCCCCCAGCAGCCGCAGGAGAGGCAAGCAGGCCCTACAGGGAGAAAAAAAGGATCAGGCCCTTTGCTGCTCTTCCCCCCCAGTGGAGCCCGTTTGTGCAAGCTGCTGCCAGGCTGTGCAACCCCTGAGCTGCAGGGAGGGCCTGATGCTTCCCCTGGCCAGGCAGGGTGCTAGCTGCACAGGTGCTGCCTCAGTTTGCAGGCAGTACCCACCAGATCCAACTCTTCCTTGAGCCTGTGCAGGGAGCAGTGCCCAGCTGGCTTCCAGCATGCAGGTTTGGGGAAGAGTTGGATGTGGCAGGTGCTGCCTGCGAGCTGGGGCAGCCCCTGCGCAGCTAACACCCCGCCTGGGCGCAGGGAAGGGGTGGGGGGAGGGGGGAATACCGGCAAAGGGTCTGATCTTCTTCTATGTCCCAAGGGGCCTGCCCGTCTCTCCCATGGCTGGAGGGCAAGCTGCCAGTGGGCCTTGAGCTCCGGGGGTGGGGCTCAGACCTTCCCTCCATGGCAGCGGGGCCACTTGGCCAGGCAGGTGCTGGCCCAGCTTGTAGGCAGCACCCAGCCCAATCCAGGTGCTCCCTGACCTGAGCTGGGGCAGCACCCACCCTCTAGCAGCTTGCCCAGGGGGCCCTGCTGCCACAGAAGGAAGGACTTGGGCCCCCCATAGGTCAGGGACTGCTCAGCCCACCAGCAGCTTGAGCACACGGGAAACAAAGTCGGGGTCTATTGGGGGCAGGGAGGGAGGATTAGGCCCCTCACTGCTTCTGCCTTCAGCCTACCTCTCCCGTGGTGGGAGGGGCAAGCTTTCAAAGGCTGCAATGTTATAAATAGCTACATTGCAAACTAAACTATATGCAGATGTATTTTAGTTTGCAACATAGCAAACTCATTTAATTTGTAAAAAAAAAAACAAAAACAAACCAAACAAAACCCTGCACGTATACAGTGTGATGCAGTTAGTGCAGAGGAGAGCCACGTGCATGATCAGAAGTCAGGAAAACAGGCCTGATGATGAGAGGCTGAGAGTTATGGGGCTCTTCAGCTTGGAAAAGCACAGGCTCAGGGGGGACCTGCCTATAAGTACATAAGGGGTGTACATCAGGATCTGGGGGAATGTCTGTTCATCAGAGTGCCCCATGGAATGATGAGGTCGAACGGTCACAAACTCCAATACCATTTCAGGCTGGACGTAAGGAAGAACTTTACTGTCCGAGCCCCCAAGGCCTGGAATAGACTGCCTCTAGAGGTGTTGCAAGCACCTGCTCTGGACTCCTTCAAGAGACATTTGGATGCTTATCTTACTGGGATCCTTTGACCCCAGCTGACTTCCTGCCCCTGAGGCAGGGGGCTGGACTTGATGATCTTCCGAGGTCCCTTCCAGCCGTAGTGTCTATGAAACTATTAAATTAAATTGCAAAAATGGCCAATTTTCATCACTTGTACAAGCGTCCCTAGAAATTAAGTTTTCATGCTGTGTGGGTCACAGTGCAGATCACAGTCTGACAGGCATTTTGGCATCATGTTACAGGGCTTTATGTCCAGATGATGACACATGGTATTACCAAAGCACTCTGCTTCAACAGGCAGGGGCATATTTCTGTCCTGTGCAGGGAGTCGGGCAGTCTCTAGAATTGGTGCATCTATTGCCAAATTCATCTGTTGGCGCAAAAGGTCCACTCCCTTCAGAACATCTTAGTGACCAGTCTCATCAGATTAATTTCTTTATAGTCACCATGGGCTCACACTGCATCTCAACCCAAGGTTGTTATGGTATTTCACTTGAGTCAACAGATTTTATCTACAAGTCCTCTTCCCAGAATCTTACTTCCCAAGAGCTGATGTATCACTCTGAAACAGATGCATTCTGAAGGACAGTAGAGTCTTGTCCTTTTACCTGCACACAACTAAATCTTCCCAGAGGTCCTCACAACTACTTGTTGCTGTAGTTGAGAGGCACAGACTTCTGTCCAAAGACTGTCTAAATCAGAGATGGGCAAAGTGGTGGATCTGGCTGGCAGCCAGACTCCATTTTTTAGCAGCCCCTGCCTGTGTTATTGCGACCAGTTTCCATGGAGACCCAGTAGTGGCGGACCTGTGGCCATGCAGGGCCAGGGCTTTCATGGAGACTGGCCCCAGCAGCGCTGGCAGGGTGTTGGGCTGGGAAGGGAGCTGCTCTGCATCCGGGGCTGGGATCTTGCAGCGGTGACAATGTGGTCCAGAGCTGGGGCAAAACTGCAGTCTGCTGCCTGCGCACCCCTGCTTATGCTTGCCAGGAGTTTGGTCTTACAGTCAGCACAAAGAAGACAAATGCTGTGGGTCAGAAAGTTCATAATAAGTGAAAACATATTGGTTGTTGCAAGTAAATTTATGTACCTTGGCTCTGTTGTTACCAACAACCTGTCACTTGAGGCTAAACTGAATACCCCTATTGGCAAAGCAGCAGGTATCCTGAGCATGTTGAGTAAACAAGTAAGGATCAACAACAAGCTGATTGACGGGGTCAAAGTATATACCATGCTTGCATCATTGATGGTCTTTTGTATGGTAGTGAATCCTGGACTACGAATTCTATCCAGAAAAGCACCTCAGAAGTTTCTACTTACGTTGCCTTTGCCACGTTCTAGGACTCTGCTGGCAGGACAAAGTTGCTGATGCTGAGGTCCTGGAATGTGCCAATGTTCTGAGGATGCCTTTTCTTCCCTGTCAGCATCAGCTTCAATGGCTTGGTCGTATGCAGAGAATGGATGGTGGCTTTATACCTTAGGATCTTTTGTATGGAGAACTTCTTATAGGAAGAAGACCATGCAGGTGCCCGTATCTCTGTTTCAAAGGTGCTTGCAAGAGAGAGAGAGATGAAGGCAACGAACATTGAGTCAGGCAACCAGGAGGAGATTGCTAAGGATCAAGGCACTTGTAAACAGTTTGTTAAGCATAGAATGAAGGCTTTTGCGGCAAGAGGGGCCTAACTTGCAGGGGAAAGAAGAAGCTTCAAGAAGAACCCCACACCAGGTCCAGGACTGTTAGATGCAAACTTCACACGTGATAAGTGCAAAAGGAACTACCATTCAAGGATTGGACTCTACAGTCACACTCACAGATTCAATATGCTGAGACCATGGTGCAGTTCTGTTATGTCATGAGACAGATGCCTATACCATTATGGAGTCTTCCAGAGCAGAAGTTGTTTGGTAAAGGAGTCCTGCAATAATTTTGTTTCAAACTCCAGACTTCAGGTGAATTCACCCATGACAGTGTGTATCTAGCACTAGATGGTGAAAGAAGTTACTAGCCAGTAACTGGAGTTCTTTGAGCTCTTGTTGTCTGCGCACGTTGCACATCTTGCTCTCCTGTTCCTCTTTCTCAGAGTCTCTGGATTTTGTGGTTGAGCGGAAATAAAGGGGTAGGAACCAGTCATTAATGCATGAGGTGATGTAGGGTGCATACATGATGGAGTATTGTTAGGAATGCTTGAGGTACACATGTCAGGTATCCAGGTTGTAGCTGTATTGTACACATGGGTAACACATCTCAAAACTGTTTACTTGTTTAATTTCCCTTTGAACTCAAAAATCTGCTTCCTGCTCGTACCCTCTCACAAATTCAGTCTTTGACCTGACCTGCAAGCTTGGCTCTCTAGGACTTTGTTTTCATCCCAGCTCTGGTGCTAATATAATTTTTTTTTTATTCTCTCTTTCCAGGCCACAGAAACGGAAACCAAAGTTGCAGTGTGCACCAGGGCTTACCACCTCCTTGTGGAAAAAGTGGGCTTCAATCCAAATGATATAATATTTGACCCAAATATTCTGACTCTAGGTACTGGAATGGAAGAACACAACCTGTATGCAGTTAACTTTATGAAGGCAACAAAAACCATAAAAGTGAGGTTTTTTGGTAACTTTCATTTTATTTATCAGAATTCCTTTAAAAATCCCCAGTGCTCCAAAAGAATTGATGGCCGAAATTAATTCACAAAGATAGCTATTTTTGTGAACTGTATAAGTTTCTCAACATTGCTGTGTTTCCAGTAGAACAAAATTATACAGTGCTCTAAGTATAGCCCAATCCATTAACTGTACTGTAAATATACTTGCATTAATTTAATTAAATTGGGCAACAACCACATTCAGTGGTTGTGGCCAAAAGACCTCTCTCAAGACATGTGAATGCTGCCTCATTTAATTAATTTAAGTTCAATTATTGTGAATGGACTATATCCCTTCAAAGTCCGTTATAACTTATCTTTTTATTTAGTTAAAGTGCATTGGCTGGGAAGTACAGTAATGAAGGGCATTGCTTGGATACAGCCACGCTACCCATTCTGCCTTTTATATTTAAAGGGGTAACATGGTGGGTCCACTTATTGCCAGTCCAAACAAATTGAGGAAGCGGGGACACAGAAAGCTACCCAATCTCCACCATGTATCTGAAGGACCAGCAGATTTGGGGAATGTAGACTGGCTTAGTGCTTTGTGAGAAATCTCCAACCCTGTGCGTATAGACGCAGTGCAAACAAAACCAAGCTGCATATGGTAGTAGTGAGCATGGAAGAACTGTTCCAAGCCTTGTTATAGGGAAGTGGACTGGGACTATTTCTTATCCTAGTGGGGGGTCTGTTACAGAGGAATGGACCAATAAGCTGCTCTCTGAAAGGGAGGCAAATCAAATGAAATAAGTGGTAGGACATCAGACCTGGGCAGCTGAGGTGCTGGAGAGGCAGTGCCTCCCATTGATTCCTGTAAGAGCAATAAAAGGATGTTAGAACATTTTGTAGTCTTGAAAGATTTGGTAGCTAATAGGAGTGTCTGACAGAAGAGAGATTTTTGTGGAATTGCCTCTTCCTTAATACCCAAACTGCAGTTTTTGTCCAGAAAAGCAGTTTGTCTGAACAACTCTATCCCAAGCAGTAATCCCACTGGCAAGCATCCGGTGCAAAGATTTGGAGTGCTGAGAACTGCATGGGAATAACTGAGGTGGAGTCGGAGAAAGATCTTCCATTGTGTTCGTTACAAGCAGTGAATGGGACTTTTTGCACCTCGCAGGGCGTGTGTACACAAGGCGCTACTGTGTAGTAGCTCACTGTTACTGTGCAATAGCATGGCCTGGCACTAACCATGTGGCAACAATACTGCATAGTAGTAAAAAGCTACTGTTCAGCAGCATTGGGGGGAAAAAAAGCATGCAGTAATGGTACTGCGCTGTAACTGGTGTACCTGGTACTGCACAGTCATTTAGCACTTGCTTATACATGTGCTAAATGACTATGCAGTAACAAATGTGCAGTCCACCGCTCATGTAGATGCAGCCACTGTGTTCAATCTACCAGCTGTGGCTCTATCTTCCCTGGATACCCTTCATGACACTTCTCTCCCATAGGTGAAGGCAGCAGAATCCTCATACAGAGTTTGGTGCTTTTCTGCTTCCCATTATCAAGCCTTCAGCTTTTCAGATGCTTTTAGCCCAATAATAATCCCTTCCCTCCAGCTCACAAATAGGATTTAGTTAGTATGTCCATGACCATGATGATTTAAGAGTCTTTGTAGCAAAAAAAAAAGGGCTGGGGGGCAAATGTTGAATTGGGACTTTGCCAAAACATAGGATTGGCAGGCACCTTCTGAGTCTGAGACTAGCTCCCTGCTGTTGCAGGCCACTGTCTCATGTCTGTGGTAAACAGCTCAAACTCCATCTTAAGGTGTTTGCATGTTGGATCCTTCTTTACTGCATTTTAGCCAATTTATTTTTTCTCTCTCTTTTTTTTTTTTTTTTTATAAAGGAGAAGCTGTTAAACTTTTTTCAGAGTGTGAGCCCCATCTCAAAAGGCCAGTCATCTAGTGCAGCAGCTATGTTCCCATTTGCTTTAAAGTCTCCTTTTTCCAGTCACTCATTCACCGTAGCACCTGTCTTTTTGGAGACTTCTTTGGAAGCTTTGCCTAGGCTGACTCTGAGGCCCCCTCTACTCATTGCATGTATTATGTATGCAGTTGCCTGGTTAATTACACAATTAATTTAGACTGGCTACATGTGCATATTAACTTTGGCATCTTAAAAAAGGCCAACCAGCTATAAAGTTATTGCTGGAAAATATGTAATAACTTTTATAGCTGGTTTCTATCCAGCTTTAAATTACGCATGTAACCTGGCTCCTGTCAGCCGATTGGAACTCCCAGGTGTGGGGGCCCATGTATACCCCCGAGCCTGGGAGCTCCCAGCTGAGGGGGTTCCCAGATGTGGGAACTTGCTTCTTGCTGGTGCAGGGTGAAGCCAGGATTGGGTTCCTCTTGCACCAGCAATCAAGTGCAATGGGGTTTAATTCAGGATCCCACAATCACATCTGCCATGCACGTGTGGCATGGAAGGAGGTGCGATTGTGTAGATTGCTCAGCTATTACATCCTGTTGTGCCTTTACCTGCATGTGTAGAAGGAGCCTTAGTTTCTTAACTGTGTGGAGGAGTCTGGTTAGCTGTGAAAGTGACTTGAACCAATGAGAGAAACTGAATTATTGTTGTCCCATGAATTTCTGGCACTCAGCAACCCAAGTGCACAGTGCTTGGTGTATAATTTGTGCCCTCTCTTTGAAAACTGTTTTAGTAAATTTTGAGCTTGCTGAAGTTTTCATTCTGTTGCTAGGAAACGTTGCCAGGAGCCAGAGTTAGTGGAGGCCTTTCCAATCTGTCTTTCTCCTTTCGGGGGATGGATGCCATTCGAGAAGCAATGCATGGAGTTTTCCTTTATCATGCAATTAAGGTATGTGCTTTCTGTTGGTGTTACTTGTGCTCTGCAGTCTTGTGATCTTTTATTTATAAAAATCTGGGGGTTTCTTTCAGTATGGCATGGACATGGGAATAGTGAATGCAGGGAATCTTCCAGTATATGATGATATCCCTAAGGATCTTCTAACTTTGTGTGAAAATCTTATCTGGAATAAAGACCCAGATGGCACAGAGAAGCTATTGCATTATGCCCAGGTAACTTTTAATTTTCTGTCTTTTTTTTTTTTTTTTTGTATACCAGTGAGATTGTGTTTCAGTTTATCTGGTGGTCAGTGCTTAAATGTCACAAACTACATAAAGTTTTCAAGGGCAATGAGGAAAAAACACCACTGTTGCTGCAAGCAGCCCAGTTATCAAAGGAAACCAAAAAAAGCAAGCCAGGCACCCCAATAAATTGCATCCATATTACATCATATCCTGAAGGTCCACAAAACTGTCCTTCCAGCTGCTAAGGAGAGTTTGTTGCAAAAGCACCTTCTAAAGGAATCTTGCTGCAAAATTATACTGTAGTTTGGGGGAGGGAGGGGAGGATGCAGCATGCAGTTGAATGGGGCAGGGAGAGAGAAGCAACTGCAATCTCTTGTATGATTATCTGATAATGCGCTGTTATCAAACTATGAAATCTTGACCTCACTGAAAATCATCAGGAATTTTGCCATTTGTTTCTATGCCCACACAGTCCATCTTTTATTTAGGTTCCTTTACAATTGCCACCCATCATCAGAGCATCTCACAAATACTACCTGCTACATGAAGAGGGCAGGTTTGGTTGTGCCAACAGCAGAAAGTTTTTTTGCGGGGGAAAGGTAACATCTTATATCTGCTGAAAGGAGCGCCTTTTGTTAAAGCACTAGAATTAAATTCAGTCCTGGTAAGGAGAGTTTGTTGCAAAAGCACCTTCTAAAGGAATCTTGCTGCAAAATTATACTGTAGTTTGGGGGTACTTTAATATTTGTGGGTGGACCTGCCCCCTCTCTTTTATAAGGATAAGGGAGGGGGCAGGTCCACCCACAATTTGGCTGTGGTATTGAAGTGCATGTGTTCTTTATAGCCTATAAGCCATGCTGTAGTCATGCCTGTGTAAGAACAAGGGTAAAAAATCTAAAGCTAATAACAGGCAAACCTTTTTATTTCCACATTATCCCTTGTCTTTGCTTTCTGTGAGACAGAAAGTAAACTTTAGTTACATTCGTTCTGTGAACTTATTCTTCTAATATGAGTTCATTTATAATTTCCCTTTGCTATATAAGATAATTCAAATATTTACAGCATCTAGAATTTCGGAACCTAAAAATAAAAGCAAACGTGGATGTGAGTAAAAAGAGAAATAGTTGAAATCACAGATTCACAAAAGTATTTAGGATCATAATATCTTAGGGGTCAAAAGAAAGCAGGGCTGAAAGGGTCATCTTGTCCAGCTTTCTGTTCCAGGTGGGAGTATCCCTGACTAAACCATCCTAGCCCACTGTATCTAAGCCTCTCCTGAAAGTTTCCAGGGATGAAGATTTCTACACCTTTTTTTTAGGTAGCCTGCTCCAGTGTTTGGACACCCTCATAATCAGGAAGTTCTTCCTAATCTCCAAGATACGTTTTTTCTTTGCTGCACCTTGAGTCCATTGTTCCTAATTCTGTCCCACAATGCCACAGAAAAAAAGCCCATCACCATCCTCTAATTGCCCTTCAGGTATTTGAAGGTGGTTATCAAATCCGTTCCCTCCCCCAACCCTTCCATCTTCTCTTCTCCAGATGAAATAATCCTAGTTATTTTAGGCGTCCTCCTCAGTATTGCCTAGTAATCAATTTGGTTGCTCTGCACTGGAATCTTTCCAAAATGTCCATATCCATCTTGAAGTATGAGGCCCAAAACTGGGACAAAGCATTGCAGATGAGGCCTCACCAGTGCTGAACAGAGTGGAAGATTCACTACTCTTGATTTCTAAGTGATACTTCTGTTACTACAACCCAGTTTGCTTTTGCTTTTTTGCATTTTTTTGGTTCGTATTCATCTTTAACCTCCAGGTCCTTCTTTGCAGTACTTCAGCCTTTCTCCATGAAATTATTCCATCCCAAATGCAGGACTTTGCATTTGACCTTGCTGAATTTTATCTGATTGACTGCAGATTGATTGATTCCATTTTTCCAGTCTAGGTTCCTAAAAAATACAAATAGCTGCCAGATAGGACTTTCAAAAACTTCTGGGTGAATTCAAATCCTAAATACACTTATAAATCAACCCTGAGTTTTCTGTATCAGGTAGGTTAAAAGTCACCTTGATTTAAGATCTTCCTTAATTTTTTTTAAAGGCAATTGATAGGCTGCTTAAATATAGTTATACAACCCTGGAGATGGATTGCTTAGGCTGTTCTTGTGCAGGAAGATGATTTTGAATACCAACAGGGCATGAAAAGTAGAAACATGAATGGGTAAAACAAATATTTTCATTATTTCTTAAAATGTACAGGAAGTCATTGCTGTTACTTTATTGCCTACCTTCTTCTCCAGTTGGCTGCCTTACTGTAGTCCTATCCTAGTCTCTAAAAGAGAAAGCATCTACTTATCCCAAATCTCTTTAAAACCTGTACTAAAACTCAGCATAATATTTTAGCAAATTGTCTGTAGAAAATCCATGTGTCCTTCATTGGAGACAGGATTTGTGAGTTGGGTTTTCTGTATGGATGTCTTGCTAAAGCTTTGTATTATGCATGATTAAAAGTTAGACACATCCAGGCAAATTCTGAGAGATTTTGCTGAAGCCTTGTATTCATCTTTTGTAGTACATAAGGTTTTGTCCAGGACCTTTTCACTATGGCCAATTTTGCCTATTAAGTTGCTTATATAAATGTAGGTTTTTCTTTTTTCCACTGATTTGGTTCTGTGCATTAAATGTTTTGATTTCTGTTCTATTGGCTGTTTTTTATTTTTTGTAACTATGGGGTGCTGTATCCAGCAGTCCACATATTTTCTTAATTGTGGTGTAAGAATATATGCAGTTGTAGCTAATAATCCGATTAGTAAAGAAACTGCCATACTGAATCTGATGGATAGTCCATCTGGTGCATCCTGCCTCCATTACTGCTCCAAAATGGGGCCCCTTACCCATTTCCCTGGATATCCCCGGGCAGCTGTAAAGTACCTTGCTAGTTGACAAATGCAGAGAAAAGAAGGCCCTCTTACTTGTTCCCTTAATGGGTGCTTGTGAGTAAAGTGATGGTCACATTGAAGTTGTTGGGAATTTTTGCCATTGACTTCGGTGGAGTCAGGGTTTTATTTTTGCTGTCTGGAATCATAGAATCATAAAAACGTAGGTCTGAAAGACACCTTCAGAAGTTATCTAGTCCACCTCCCTGCCCGAGGCAGGATTATCTCCATCCAAACTATCCTGTACAAATCTATGATCTAACCTACAGTCAACCTGAACACACCTCTAACTCGTAACAATCTAACCTGCCACAGGTAAAGCAGGGGGAACCACGATGAGGGCAACTTTTCTCTGTCAGATTACACCACAGAAACAGTCTGCCAAAACCAAACCAACAATGAGAGAGACTGAATCCTTAACTGTGCACCTGGATGGTAGAAGTTTGGGTGCTTTTGAATACTAACCCTGCTAGTAGAGTAAAGCCTGAAAATGCCTTTGAACAGGGCGAGTGAAACAGCCCATTGTGTACATGTGCTCTTCTGAGGACGTGAAACATCTCGGCTTGAAATAGTTCTGGAAGCCCTTGGCTTCAAAAGCCATCTGGAACGTGACATAACATAAACTGTAGCCCAGCAGGAACTGAACCAATGCCAAATTAATTAGTTAGGATTTTAAAATGTCATGGCACTCTGCTGGCCGAGAATTAATTTAAGTTACATTCCCAGAAGTAACTCCCGCACCAAAGATTAGTGCTTTCAGCATGTCTTGGTAAAGCAAGTGTTGTTAGAAGTCTTTCCTGTTTCCTTTGTCTACATTTTCATTATATCATTAACTCCTCAGGTCAGGGACCTATCGATTCTGCTGGTATGTACAATGTCATGCATGCTGCACTGGGTAAATAAGAAGTAAAGTTTTAAATTTTAATATCAATGGGCATGTCTACACATGCCTATTGATGTGAAGCGAGAAACCCCAGAGCTTATTGCCCTGGAGTTTATTGCTCTGGGCACGCCATTTAAATGTGCACTTAGGAGTGCACTGCACTGAGTTGCATCAGAGCACCCCCCAGCTGGTAGGGGACCCAGGGGGTCAGCCTGCCAGCTTGGGGGTGCTCTGACCTGATTTTAAGTGTGGTATGGAGGGGCTGGCTGGCGCATAAAGGCGTTTGTGTGGGGCTAGCTGGAAGGCAGCTCCGACACTGAAGCACCCTCATGACCCTGCCAGACAGGTCAGCATTTACACGTGTGCTGCTGCACATAAAAAAACTGCAGCAGGTATGATTCTGCTGCAGAGTTAATTCATTTCCTGTGCCTTAATAGGGCTGCATGTGTAGACACCAGGATGTTTACTGTGGAGCTAATTAGGCAGTTCCACAGTAAATGTCTCATGTAGATATACCCGATATAATGTAAAATTCATGTGTGATGCATGTACAAATGCAGTTCTTATTTTTATTCTTAAAGATATAAAACCCCAAATTCTGATATTGTTATTGGTCCTGCCAAACACCCAGGAATTTCAGTGCTCACTCAC
This sequence comes from Crocodylus porosus, assembly GCF_001723895.1. NCBI lineage: Eukaryota > Metazoa > Chordata > Crocodylia > Crocodylidae > Crocodylus > Crocodylus porosus. Next base: position 96,379,084 of record NW_017728943.1, on the reverse strand, counting down.
TTGCTTGCTTCCTCTTTCAGACTCACACCCAAGGAGGAAAGAAGGTGGTACAGACTGATGAATGGCGAAATAGCCTGGTGGAAGAAAGGCTAGAGTATGCACTTATCAAGGTAGCTTGCTATAATAAACTTCCTTGCCTAATCAAAGCATGCAGCATGAAGGGTTTGTTATTGTTACAAAGATTGCAATGCAGCCATTAAAAGCTTTTAATCAAAGAAGTCATAAACTGCTGTACCTGGTACTACTGGTAACACTTTTTTAAATCATTGAAACAAAGAGAAATGTGATAACAGTACTTCACCACTGACTTCTTTTGTATTGTACGTAGCCAGGGTCAGTAGAATTTTAGATTGGTCAGTCTCACATGGCTTGGGCTGCTTGCTGATCCATTTCACTTTCCATTAACAGGAGGATAAGATGGTTGAGTTACAAATATGAGGGGAAAAATTTCATTCAGACTTCCTCCATTCAAACTTTAGGAATATCTGCTGCTGGTGGAGACTTCTAGCAGGCCAGGTTTTATGCGAATTTACAATTGGTAAATGTGCAGCTATATAAACATTGCTCTAGACAACTGATCTATTTGTACTGTTGTTGTGCTTATTGTTAAGTAAAAGATTTTTGAGGTGTAGGGAAACAGATATATAATATAATAGAAAACATAAGGAAAAGTTGTGTGTGGGGATTTTTTTTTGTTTTTATTTTGTTTGGGTTTGTTTGGGGTTTTTTTAGGGCATTGAAAAATATGTTATTGAGGACGTAGAAGAGGCGAGGTTAAACCGTGAAAAATACCCCAGACCTCTGAATATAATTGAGGGACCTCTGATGAATGGCATGCAAGTTGTTGGTGATCTCTTTGGTGCTGGAAAGATGTTTCTGCCTCAGGTAAAAAGGGGAATAATTTCTTTGTGTCCCACTTCCTCACACCTAGCCCATCTATCTCTCTGGTTATGCCAAGGGCAGGCAAAATATGGCCTGCCAGGCAATTTTCATCCAGCCTAAAAGTGCCCATCAATTAATTGTACTCCACCAAACCTGTGTGCTTCTCTCCCACCCTCCTGCACAGGATGACCCTGGCCAGCATGCACAAGTTCTGGGTGGAGCTGCTGCCCCTATGGCTGCAGCTGCCAGGGGAGCTGCACATGGTGGCAGGGAGCAGGGCCAAGCCACCAGCTCCATCACACAGGGCTTCCCCCCTTCGTGGTGTGCAAATAAAATGTATAAAATAAATGCAGAGTATAAAATTTTATTTTTAATGAATTTTTTATTGAAGTTTCTGATCTTAGAAAGTGCTTGCACTGCCCTCTTTTTCTTCTGTGGTCCTTAAACATACCTTTCATGGTCAGACCTGAAGATCCTGGTTCTGCAGTGAGATCTGTATGAACAGAACCCCATTGAACTTGATGGGTCTGGGAACTAACGCTACAGAGTTCGCTAACAGACTGGGATCTTTGGAAATACTTGGTTTGATTTGCTTGTTTTCTCTGACTGGGAATAAAATAATCAGTCATTGAAAGGCTGTTACTGTCTCTCTGTGTCTGACAATTTTTTTTTCCTTTATTTGTCAATTCAGGTGATAAAATCTGCTCGAGTTATGAAGAAGGCAGTGGGCTACCTCATTCCTTACATGGAAAAGGAAAGAGAGGAAATGAGAGCTAAATCTGGCAATATAGAAGAAGAGGCAAGTTGTGCTTTTCCACCCTAAAACTCTATCTCTCTTTAAGCTAGCGTTCATTGAAACTAGCCTATAGAGTTGTTTCCAGACAATGTCCCTGAGGAGGAGCCTAAAATCTGGACCAGAGAAATCAAGGCTTATGATTGTCAGCATAATTGCAAGTGGATATAAGATGAACAATAACTTTTAGTGGAATCATCAGGCGGCTTCCTGATGGCAAGTACCAGCACTTTGGTTGGTCTGCAACTTTTGAAGTTTTTAATATGAACCTTATGATATGCAAACTTACGTTATAAGAAATCCTGTGGAGCTCTAGTTAGGCTTTGTGATGCACTGAACTTAAATTCTGTGCCAAAGTCTCCAGTTTCAGCAGTTTTCAGATGTTGTGGCAAATAGACCCAGCAATATAATATAGAAGCCTCCAGCCTTACTTCTCTAGGAAACCTCATTGGGTCATCTGCTCTATCCTTTGGCACTAAGGCAGAACAAAATAAACCTAGATCACCCCAAATGATGTTCAGCCTCTTCCTAATACGTAACCAATATGTAATTTAATCTCCCTTGCTACAAATAAAATTTGTTGCTTCTTATGCTTTCCCTTGGTGGAGATGGTGAAGATCTTGCCATTCTCCTTGATAACAACTTTTTCAATAATTTGAATATCAGTGTCCTGTCCCACCCTCCTTTTATTTTCTCTTTTTTTTCTAAATTTTAAATTACACCCCCAGTGCCTTCAGCCTTTCTTCATGGGTCAGATTTTCTAACCTTGCTGTTCTCCTCTGGATTTCTTCCCCCCACCCTGTTGCCATTTGTCTGCATCTTTCTGACCCAGCACCCAGTCAGGTAAAATGATTTATTTGTGTCTTCCTTCTCTTAATATTTCCTGCAAAGAAATGTTTCCCCTCAACCCAGCATCATTTGTTTAATCGCATTTGATTCCCCCCGCCCCCAGCCATTTCCTTAGCGTAGTACTTGGCAGTTGTCTTCATTTAATTTCATCTTACTGGGTTTTTTGGGGTTTTTTTTGTTTTTTTCAGACCGCTGCTCCAATTTATCTAGTTCCTTTCAAATTCTAATTCTGTTCTCCAAAATTCTTGTAATGTCTTCCACCCTGGGGTTGTTTGCAGGTTTTAAAAGTGTACTCTCTCTTCCTTCTTCCAAACCCTTAATATTTTCTTTAAGTGACACTGTCCAAGAGATCCTTAGATCCCACTTAATGTCTTCCTAGACAGTTAACCATTGGTAATTATTATTTAACAGTACCCCCTACCCCCACACCAGTTGTTTCAATCCTGAAGTTATTAAATTTGGTCCTTCTTTCCCTAGTTTACTAATGGCACTGTGTTTAAAAGCCTTACTGAAGTCAAGATATACCACTGCTTCCCCTTTTCACTAGGCCAGTTTTCCAGTCAATTTGCTTTGACATGATCTGTTGTTGACGCGTCCGTATTAGCTATTACCAGGTTATTATCCACTATACTTTTATAAATTGACAATTTAACTTATTTATTCCAGTATACTTCCAGGTACAGAAGTTTGGTTGCCTGCTCTATAATTCCCCAGATACTCCTCTTAGAGACAGGTACTATGTTTGCCCTTTTCTAGTGCTCTGAGACCTTCCATTATGCTCCATAACTTCTTAAAGGTAATTGCTAGGTGCTTCAGAAATTGTAACAATATTTAAAGATTAATTTTTAAATATGAGATGGAACCCTTTAGTAGTAAATCTAATTTTTAAAAAATTTTCTTGGGCGTTCCTTAGTTGAACACATTCAAATTAATTTCATATTTCTGTACTACAGCCATCAAGGTAAATTACTCCAGAACTTGCTTTCATTTTTTCTCCATCCTGTGGAAACTTTAACTTAATGAGAAAAGGAGCATGTCCTGTTTCTCTTCCCCTATACTCCCTATGGTATGGGGAAAAGCACCCCCTTAGCTACCTCTTGTAAATGTGCGTCTCTTCTCCCAGGGAAGTGATTCTGCAGTCTCTTTCCCTCCCTCTCTTCCCCGATTCCAGTGGTAAGATACATTTTTTTTTTTCTTCTGCTGCCTCCTGTCCTGAACCAACATCTGTCTGTTTTAAACTAACTGCACAAATGACTGCCGATTTAAGCTTCTTGGGCCTCATCTTATGTCCACTGGAGACTGTTGAGAATCGTTTCTATGGATTGGATCCTGTTCTCAGCCTTTTAAGGCTTTGGTGACATAGCTGTTTCTCACTGAAGAGAATAAGATGCAAAATAAGCACAGGCTGTCTGCAGAGATGTCAACTTTTGCAAACGTCATCCTGCTTTGATAGAGGTGTTAGACAAAGAATCAACTAGACTCAATGCTACCTTCTGCAGACTATATGAGGGGCTTGGTAAATACTGCTCCTTCTTGGAGGAGGGAAGAGAGGCTAGTAGTGTCTGGCCCTTAGAATAGCTGCTGACCCTCTGAAAGCACACTTGCACACCAGCAAGCTTTTATCCTGGGGCAGTGTAACCTTCAATGCCATTTCAGTCACAGACCTGTAGGGAATGCAGTCTCTTCACTTACATCTGAGGATGAATGACTGGTTGCAGACCTGGAACAGAATAAGAAAAGAACCAGTTGGGCCTGTGCCCAGAATCAGTATGCCAGCTCATTTAAAACAGATGAAATCATTGTGTTCTAAAATAAAATACAGCTACACTGAAGTATGTACTCTGGCCCATATTGCTTGCCGTCTGGCATAGACTTTTTTTTCTGTGTTCCACTCAATCTGTTGTTTTTTTTCCCTAGGGCATCCATTACCAGTTGAGTCAACAGTAGTTAGTAGACAATAGAAATTTACATACCAGTGTTTTGTTCTGTTTGATTCAATGGCATTTTAATTCTCATGATTCCCCACAACATACGCTTTTCTGGTTTTCCTTGCCATCCAAATAGCACTTCCCTCTAACATGGCACCTCATGAACAAGTGTTTTCCAGTGTTCACTATCTGAAAATGGAAATACTGGAGAGCTACTAGAAGATCTAGTCATTTTAGTAAACAGGGTTATCTCTGGGGATCCCTTTTTTTTTTTTTTTTTAATTTAGTCAGTGTCAGGTGCCAGTAAAAGACTTGCTGTGACTGAGAACAGTACTGGCTGCTGAATGTGAGGGAGATGCATGGTGGTCTAACAAGCCTAGAAAAGAGAACACACTGCACAAGGACGAAACACAGTTTCTCTCTTCCTAGATATATAAAAGAGATAAAATACTCAATCAGAAATGAACCTTTTGGATTTCAGTATACAAGTATACCCAGGTTTCTTCTTGACTTTGCAAGTCTGTTACAACAACCTGATCTTACCCATGACATGAAAGCAACCTGTCAGATTTTTGTCCCACTGGAGTTGAAGAAGTTCCACTGTGTCCGCTATTAACAGTGCTCTTTGACCGGGATTGGGCAGCCTGGCATGTAGAAGCTAAGTTGACCAGACTTATGAAGGCAGTGAGCTACCTCATTCCTTACAAGTGAAACTTGTTCTTCAGTTGGCTTACTAGCAGTAATGGCTTTACGAATTATATTAGTAACCTCACTTATCATGATCATTTGTATAAAAAAAATAATGTAGTAGCTTCTGTGAACCAGAGCCATGGATTAGGATTCCACTGTTAAGAGCTGTACAAATGAGGTGAACTTTCATCATAATTTTAAAGATTGAGGTATTTTGTTTTGTTTTTTTCTTTTGCAGGACCCTTATCATGGCACAATAGTGCTTGCTACTGTAAAAGGAGATGTGCATGATATTGGCAAGAACATTGTGGGAGTGGTCCTAGGTTGCAATAATTTCAGGTAATGGGGCTAGTCATCACTTCCTGGTCTTTATCACAATATAATGTTCTCATCTGAATTGTGGTTGGGTATTCCATGTTCAACCTTAGTAACTAAAGTTAAAATAGAGCATAAGCAAAGGCAGGATTGCTAATCCCAAGAATTAAAAAAACAAGCAGGGCCTTGTTTTAAAATGATGATTTGTTTTAAATCTTGGGTTATTTTAATTTGTCTTCTCGTGTTTTCACCTACTTCTCTTTCCCCCTCTTCGCTGCCCTCTGCTCAGTAACAAAAAGGGTGTGACATTTAGAGGTATATTTGTGTTCTGTCTCATTAGGCTGAGAACCTCAACTTATCGCATGATTCTAAAATCTGGAGCTTTAAGAAAATGTTAAATCTTGCAAGGTCTGTACCGATGGAAACTGGCAATCATGAAGGAAGGCACAGTTTTATCGTCCTGTAAACCTGCTTGGTCAGGAGACCTTTGGGTAGTGCACACAGTCAAACCTGGTTCAAATCTATATCCTACTTGCTTACACCTCCAAAATTTAGGATAAATTTTATTGTTTTTTGGCTTCTCTTTGGACGAGACTACAACCAGAAAGGAAAATGTTTAACAGAATAGGTTTCATTTAAAAGAGGTTACATTTCTGAAGTTGGGTAAAGCTGTTTTAATGCATATAACAGCATTTTCAATTACCTTCTTTCATGAACTTTCATTGATTACTTTGGGCTTTCTCATGCTTTATTTAGGCTGAACTACTTAGTGAACTGAAGTCAGTGTATTCTGTCACAATGAGTGGGAGTGATGCTGAATGAAGCCAGCAGGCTGAGGCAGCTGGCTAAAAAATAAGTGCTTACTTGTACAAATGCTTTGGTAATGGTTAGTAATAATGGGAATAGGACATTAGAGTATGACACAATTTAATGTTAGCAATTTTCTTTTTAATTTTCCCAAATGTGGTTTTGGTTTTGAAGCATTTAATAATGCACAGAAAAACTAAATGTGGATGTAATTATAAGCCTTGCTTAAGATGCATTTTGTACTGAAACTTTTGGTATTTACTGACAGCTCTGAGCCACTTTTCATCAGTTTCATTGATCTGTTTGTGTATTTGTATGTAAGCAATCATTAAGCAAGGGACACTCTTATATCTTGTGTCTTGTATGTTACTTTGGTAGTGGGACTAGTACTGCATATAGGTTTCAAAGAGTCTTTTATAGTATGTATGTGAGTGCTCCATTCTAACTGAGTTACTGCTGCAGAATGGTTATTTTTTTTCTCTTTCTAATAGTTTTCTCCTTTTTATATTTTGCCTGGTGTGTAATGCTGGATGGGACTAAACTTATTCTTTATGCTGGTTAGCTTGATGATTAAATGTTAGCTCAGGAGCAGTTGCAAAAGACTAAAGGGTTGGTTCCTCACGATAAAGATCCAGGGGAAGTATGTTGATGAGAAATGCAGCTTCTCTGCCTCTAGCTGCTGGAAAACAGGAGAAGTATTGTATTGTCCCATCGCCCTACTTCGGATCCATCTTTCATCCCTTATCTTTCTAGGATCCTATGACCCCTGCTGACTTACTGTCCCTGGGGCAGGGGGCTGGACTTGAAGATCTTCCGAGTTCCCTTCCAGCCCTAATGTCTATGAAATCCCAGTCTGGTTAATTAGCAGACTATAAATCTGAAATTTCTCTAGTTGTGTGAAAGTAATTAAGCTTTGTCTCTTGTTCTTGATTCAGAGCTGCTGTAGAAGGTGTAGGGTGCAGAGTACCTGGATGCTTTCCACTTTTCTGAGCCTTTATTTGGCTCCTTTCCCCACCCCTCATAAATAAGTCTGCCCTCTACTGCTGCATAGCTTCGTAAGAAGCCAGTAGTAATAGGGAACTGACATCATTCTTGTCATATTCATCGCTGCCAAGATTTTGAATGGCAACTGTGGAACTGACTGGAGACTTGTCAGCTTCACTCCTCTACTTAGCAAAGTTATGAGCAGTAGCAGAGAAACACTTGAGCTACCTGCCTGCAGACTCAAAGAGCTGATGCTGTATTTATTTGGAAGGTCATTTGTGTAGCTGTAGGGGATTGAAAATTCCTTTTCTTAAAGGAAAGCATAGATGCTGCAGTTAATGGGATGGGTCACCTTGCTTCCCAGAGCACGTGGATTTTTCAAGCCCCAGTTGTTAGAGTTTTTTGTGTTTGTTTCCATTTGGCAATTTGTAGGCACAGTAAAAATTACCAGCATAGAATTGTCATTGGTACATAGTTAAAAATACATTTGTTAGCCACCAAACTTATTTTTATGGATCCAGTACTACATTCGTACTGAATTGGTTGCATTCACGTCTGCTGTTCCTTTATGCCTGCCTAATAGATAAATTCATGTTATGTTTGTTTATTTTTAAAGAATACCCATGGTAAAATTTTTAAGTTTTCTCTACTCATGGTACCGTATCATGAGAAGTTCCTTCAGGAGCTAAAAATTCTCCAAGGTTGCCAGTGTTTTTGCAAGATCAGTTATAACCAAAGGTATCCATTCATTTCCTTCAAAATTAGATTTTTGTGGTGTTTCTTTAAAATATAACACTTTGTGCTAGTGGTTTAAAATAAATGACTTGATCACTCCTTCAAAACATGTTTTGTTACCTTTTAAAAAGAATCGTGTACCATGTTATTTCTTTTCACAGGGTTATTGATTTAGGAGTCATGACTCCATGTGATAAGATATTGAGAGCTGCTATTGAAAACAAAGCAGGTATAGAAACACTTGATCTATAATCTTCATTTGTTTGAATTTAAACATGAACTTGAATTATCTTGCTAACGAATTCTGGAAGATTAAGAGGCTCATGGGCAGCTTTTTATTGACAGAGCTTACCTTTTTATTGTTGCTGCTAATGTTTGGTGCACACTATAAAAACATTTTCCTAAGGTCTGAAATATTTTAGAAAAGAATAGCTCTATGGAAAAGGTAAATCTTATTACATTTCACACAAGAATAAGCTGAGGCTTAGAAAGGTTAAATAATTAGTCAAAGGACATATCAATTAGTCCAACTTGGCTTTTAGTTCCATTCTGAATCTTGCCAAACCAGTGACAGTAAAAGCTGGAATTCATGGTTGTAGGGGAATAAGTTTTCTCTAAACCAAATGCCAGCTGCTTCCAAATTAAATGTTGTGGCTTAGAGCTGTGAAAATGCCAATATAGTAGTCAAGAATATCCAAGCATTATGCACATAGCGGTTCAACTCATGTAAGTAAAGCCAATGGCATACTTAAACTCTGAAATTGAGCCTTTTGGCCAACATTTTCAGAAGTGGCTTCTGGTATCAGTGTCCTCTGCCTTTTGGATTCCTAACGTTTGAGATACTTTTAGGGCCAACTCATACGTATGGAGCACCTGCAACTTCAGGTGAAGTCCTTGGTAGCTGCAGATGCTCAGCACTAAGACAGGCTTGTGAAGTCAAGTACCCCAAATCATTTGCTGCTCTTAAAAACTTTGTCCCTTCCAACTCAGTCAAACCAAGCATCCAGTACTTCTGGGATGCCATTGCTTGCAAGCAGCTGATATGTTTTTACAGTATGGTTTCTCTTTGTTTGAGGCACAAAGCTGACTTGATTCAGTTATTTACAGTTTAAAAATACATTGTGTAGTAGTTCTACCCCTTCTAAAATCTCTCTCTTTTTTTTTTTTACCCATTTGTTGGGCAATAGATATAATTGGTCTTTCTGGTCTTATTACACCTTCTTTGGATGAAATGATTTTTGTTGCCAAGGAAATGCAGAGATTAGAGATAAAGATTCCATTGCTGATTGGAGGAGCAACCACTTCTAAGTGAGTAAAATAATCTTGAGGGGACAAAAGCATACGCAAGGTCCTGCTAAACGCAAGCAACTAAATAAATAAGTAAAATCTGTGTATGTGAAGTATAACTTTCTCTTCCCCTGTTCCTCATGGTTGTCTTTTTTGTTGGTTTTTTTGGGGGGGGGGGTTGTTTTTTTTTTGGTTTTTTTTTAGAAGATAAAGGCTTAACTTGCTACTGTCTCTACCTCAGTATCTCTGGGTTTCTACTAATACTGGACATGCACGATACTTTAGTTATCTAAATGTCAAATGTTTTAAATGCTATGGGCTTGATCCTAAACACAGTTGCTACAAATGGAGCTGTGTCCCTGGGCAGGGGCTGAACAATACAGGCTCTGATTCAGCAGAGCTCTACTGAATCTACTCAACTTGCAGTGTAGGAGTGGGACTGTTCATGTGCTTAAAGATAAGCCTGTCACTGGCGGGTCCTGGCCACAGTGCTCTGCAAGATTTGAATTTCTAATCTGTTGAAACAGGACAGACCACATGTTTATAGGATGCTTAGTTTTGAATTGGAATTTCTCAGCTTGGGATCTCATTCTTGTAAATGTATTCAAATAAAGTCATGTCACTGTTCTGATTATTCTAGAGAATAATATTGACAGCGGGCTGACATCTGGTATTAACCTTCCTGCAAACCTGTTTTGGGTGGTGGCTTGAGTCACACTTTGCTAACTGATTTATGTCCAATATTTTGAGCAGGTGACAGCTCAGGAGACTGAAGAGGTCAGTTCTTGCATATATAAAGTTTGAGTATTGTTTCTTTTCTTCTCAGAAGCTTGTGCGTTTTTATGATCAGCATCCTACAGCTCCCTGCCTCTTGAATCCGCTGTTGTTGGCAAAATGGTCAATAAGATAACAAGCACTGAGTTGATTAGGATAACTGCCATGTCTACTGGCCCAGCAATCTCCCCCACATTATGATGTGTCCTTACCTTTTTGATTTTCCTTCTGGTCTGGGTTCATCTTCTATGACACTGAAACAAACAAAAGCGATGGAATACAAATAATTTGTCTGCAAAACATATTTGTTCTAATTTAGTGGAGGGCTTAGAAGAGCTGATGATCTGCCATGATAGTCCTTTGTGGTCCTCAATGCATTGTCATTTTGAGACAACTTGCATAATTCACCATTATGGAGACAAAATGCCTTTGGAAAGCATAAAACCCATATGCTTTATCCCTGGCTTTTCAGACTGAATAATCAGCATACAATTTTGTTGTGAAAATAAACAAACAAATTTACCTAAGGTGTTTGTGAAACACGCAAACACATGTGAAAGATATTTACCTGAATATTAAAACCAGAGATTTAATGAAGACTGGTAATTTTCTTTTATATACATCTCAGGCTTTGGAGAGTTTTTAATAGTATATACATTTACTTTAAAATAGGAATGTCCAACTTGCCCCACTCCAGGCCAGATCTGGATGTGGTGTTGGGATGAGGAGCTGCAGCAGTTAATGCGGCCATCGCTTGTCCCCACAGCACTGACTTGGTGCCTTTCCCCTGTGGGATCTGTATAGACCTGATGACATCGTTCTGTGGGTCAGATCTGGCCTGAGGGCCATGTGTTTGATCATCCTGCTTTAACAGTTTAAATAAATACTTTTTAAAAGCTGTTTACAGAGTTCTTTGCACTTTGGCTCTGTAATAGCTTCTCACTGAGGGAAGGGGATGCGTGACTCTGCGCACACAATTTCTCTAGTAGGATATCTTTAGCTTAGTTATAATGCATATTTGTTTTACTAAAATGTTTTGGTAATGTTAGAACTAGGCAAGTAATAGTGGCAGTGTATCACATGGTGTTTTTTATGAAAGATAATTAAAAATGTATGTAAAAATATGCAATCCCACTATATCGCTTATGTTGCCTATCTATCACTTTTCTCCCTTTTGCTTATAAAACGGTTAAGCCTTAAGCAAATATAATATCGTGCTTGAACAAATATATTATCTAAGATGAAGCCCAAGTACATCATCAAGGATGGAACAAATTTAAAAGTTCCCAGAAAGGTAACTTGCATAATTATTTTTCAGAGTTAGCTGTAACTTGTATATCCAAAACAGATGCACATACTTGCCAGAACCTAAAGAAAAAGGGACACCCATTTTATAAAACTAATGGCAAAAGAGGGAGTCTTAGAATGACTAATTGAGCCAAAAGCATGAAGATGAATATGAGAGCTTGATGTAACATGTTACCCTAACACCTCCCTTGTAGGCTTTATATTTTTTAAGTGTTGCTCTTAAATACGCAACTCACAGATGCACAAAAACTGCATGTGCAAAATTATTTGAATTATTTCAGTCTGCAATGTACACTACATTTGCAGTACAAAAAGTCTGTTTCTGGGATTTTTTTAAGTTTAACTTATTCAGTTCTTATTCAGTGTTAAAATAAGCGTATGACATGTCTGTGTCCAGGGAGCAGCATGTCTTAGCTCATCCATTCCTATGCATAAACACCCACTCGCATGCACATGCACAAATTCCAGAAATTATCTTGTGAGGTGGCTTGAAGCAGAGATGGGTGTTTCTCTGTGGCCACTCTTAACGTCAGTCTCCAGGATTTTTAAGAGGAGTGGCTGGGGGTGACCCCCAGAAGGGCTTCACAGGCTCTCTTCAGATTTGGCTAATTTGTGCTGGTGTGGGTGGGTGAAAGTGGCCTGCCTGAGACTGTAGCAGTGTAGACATGCCTAAACACATTCAGGTAGATGGTTATCACCTGTCTCTCTCATCTCTGCCTTCAGTGGCTGCCTTTACCATGATATCTGAGTGCCTAATAATTTTTAATGTTCTCAACATATGCCTGTGAGGCAAGAAAGTACTGAGGCACAGAAGGCGAGCATGCTGTCTATAGAGCAGGGACTCAAATCCAGGTCTCCAACATCCAAGATCAGTAGCCTGATGGGACACTCTTTTTTCCCCTCATCACACTGAATGTGTGATAGTTTTTGCACACTTAATTTTTACAGCTGTGTGTACAATTCTCTACTTAATTATTGCTTTGCTGCACCTGTCTTTCAAAGCAAAATATATATGTAAACATGGTGGTGCTGAAAGCAACAGGTTTAAGGTTGAAGCCCTGGAGCAGGTAAGTTTGTTATTGCAAAAGAAAGTACCCTTGAGATCTTGTCACATTAGTAAATATATATGGGGGGAATCAGATGCAATTACCTTGGAAGTTAACACAACAAAAATCCTGTGATGGCTTAAATTATATGCAGTTACATGGTAGATATACATTCATTGTAAAAGCAATGAAGTTCCTTTATGCAAATCTTAAATAACTTTAAATTTAAGATGACACTCCTCCTCAGAAGATGAGGGGGAAGGCAGCTGAGTTAGAGTTGCAAGTGGTGGAGGGACAAGCTTCAGGTTCTCTCCCCTGTGCTTACCACTTAGCTGTGTGCCACTTCTCCCACCAAATAAGCTCTTTTGGCCCAGGGTAGGCAGTGGCTCAGCTCTGACTTTAGCCCTGAATTTTGGGCCAAAGCTGGAACTGCCCTGCTACCTGCCCAAGGCCATGACTCAAATCTAAGACCAGGCTTTTTTTTTCTCCACGTGCAGACTTTTTTTTTTTTTTTTTGCAGGGGGGGGGACTGGAGAGGATGGGAACCTTGTCTTGAATTAGTGTAAATATGTCAACACTAATTATTTGTCATTTTGTTGCTGCAACTGAATGTAACTTTTTATATTAAGAAAGTAGACTGGGATGAGGTAGTTGAACTAAGAATAAATGGACTTTTTCTTCCATTTTGCATCTCGCACTATTCTACTAGTTCTTTTTCAGGACCACAGAATGCCTGGTCAATTCATTATCTGTTGTTTTCCCCATGTATATCCATTTCCTGACCAACTTGCGTCAAGTCACAGCAGACATGCTGTCTTAAAGTAGCAAAATGAACAAGTGAGGTATTGCTTCCTGGCAAGCACGCTTACTTGCACATACTTTTATACCATTTGTCAGGACAAAGATCTGAAATAGTCAGCTGCAGGTAATGCATTAGTTTGAGCCTTAATTTAGCACTCCAGTCTCTATTCAGCAAAGCACTTTAGCAAGTGCTAAACAATCAGCAGGCTCCAAACATGTTCTTTAAGTGCTTTATGGACACAAATGGACTTATGTGTTCTAAACACTTTGCTGAGCTGAAGTCTTAGTGTGTGGTGACTTCCTAGTGAGGGCAAGATCTTTCTACTTAATGACTGCAAAGAGTTCCTCTTTCATCTCAAGAGTGGAGGGGCTTACGCTTTAGGTTTTGAAGACCACGTTTTTGCATGCAACTACTGTAAAACATGTTATGAACAGTCAGTCATAGTTCATCATTTGGATGTGTTGGTGAAAGTCTGAAGGCCACAGGCATAATTAACCTGAGGCATTTGTAAGAAAGAACTATTTTTTTTTTTTTCTAGAGGATTTAACCTTGAACACATCTCACTATGGTATCATAAGACTTGGTCAAGTAGCAGGTTGAATTCTTTTTTCTCTTACAATGCTGAAAGACCGTATGATGGCACAGAGAAGTTGATACAGAGTGTGGTCCAAAAAATCATTTCAGTATCTTTTGGAAGGAAAATGCTGTATACATAAGTCTACTTGTGTGTAGTAATCCATTTATATAAAACATATGGCTTATTTTTTTTTTCTCCTGAAAATTTTTTCCAACCGTGAATTTTGCATTTGTATACCTGCAGAATTTTTTTCCCTAAATATCTATTTTTATTTATAAAAATGTAACTTGATGTTTACTTGACTAGGTAATGTCTCCGAGTGCCTGGGTTTTGAAAAGTTTGTACCTTGTCTTGAAACATTTACTCTTGATCTGTTCCTATTTCAGAACACATACAGCTGTCAAAATTGCCCCGCGATACAGTGCACCAGTCATTCATGTCCTTGATGCATCCAAAAGTGTCATAGTTGTAAGTTCTGGATTGTGCAATTCCTGCCATCTCTCTCCCCTACCAGTACACACATCCTTTGTCCCTTCCCTTTAACAGTATATTTTTATTCAAAACAAATGTGCTCCTCCAGGGCTTGGTCCTGAAAGCTCGCTCTCGCGCTCTCTCTCGCTCTCACGCTCTCTCTTAGTAAAATGCATTAACTTGCAGAAAGCTAGATCAAGACCTCTGTATCATTTAAAGTACTATATTGAAGGAGTAAGGTGGTGTGTAAGTTGTGTTGGGTCCTGCCCAAAGAGGTCCCCAGGAGGAGGGCAGCAGGGCTGGGCACCCTGAGTCCCACATCAGGCAGCTCACATCTTCCCCCACCCCCTTGTGGGCTCTGCTTAGTTCTGGTCTAGCCATGCTGTCCAGAACCAAGATATAGGCATGTGTCCCACTTTTGCATTTTGAAAACGTGGTTATGCTGTCCCTAAATGCTGCTACTTGGTTTCTTACTATGAGGAAAGATCTCTTTCCCCCCCCCCCCCCGTTCCATCTTTCAAAGACAAGGTGCTTACTATATTCCAAGGCATTTTGTATGCAAGAACAGACAATATCTATGCAGAACTCCTATTCCAGTCCATTTGCCCTAACCTCTAAATTGAATGCCACCTATAAGCCTCTTTCAGGTTACTGAAAAAACAGTTTCACCAGATAGCCCAGTCCTTATGAGTGAGATCAGGGCACTCTGTAACTACTCTGTGATGGTGTAAGCCTGTGACTTATTTTGTGTTCTTTAGTTCCTAAGATAGGTGAGTTGGTTGCTGAAGTTTGTTACCCTTGTAATCTGTCCTTCATTCGCTGGGCTGCATGGAGGATGGGGCAGCACAGTCTATCCAAACAATGAGATTGGCTTTGTGATGCACAGGCTAGTATGTGGGCAGACATCGTTGTGCTGAAACAGCACCTCAGACATGTCTCTCTGTCAGTCTTTTTATATGCGATGTTTCAGCTTCTTGAGGGTTCTAATATAGTTGTGTTTACTGTGGTTCCCTTAAGCAAGATGTCAGCAAGAACACCCTCCACATCCCTGGCTTGCTTAGGAGATAAAATTGGGGGGCATTACTATTTAACTGATGCTCTTAGACTAGGTGGCCCAGATATGAAATGAAAAGAAGGACGTTGAAAAGTAGCCCATAGGATTTTGTTAAATTTGACATAAAATCTGGCCATTTGGTGATGCCAAAGCAAGTTTTGTTCCCTAGATACAGCATTTTTGTGCATTTTGAAGTTGATTGTAATGTCTTTAAAAGAAACCATTTTAATTTTTTGTAAAATGCCTAATATTTATGACAGCCAGGAATAAATACAGTATATTAGAATGAATTCAATATGTGTGATTCCTGACTCTAAGGAAACACACATTGATGAAAGTGACTATCTGAGAATTTCCTGTTAGTATCTGAGTGGCTGTTAGGGTGCTTTAGAATACTTGAAGTCATAGACTTAAATCTTTGAAGAACAGGCTAATATGAATAATTGAGATCTAAAAAACTACACAGTGAATTTTGAATACTGGGGTTTGCTTATGTTAGATTTTTTAGAAACCCTTTCGTTCTCAAACTGTAGATCTTCAAACTAAGTCAGTAGTTACTCGGTACTTTCTGATAAGTCAGTACTTCTGAAGCTTTGAGGATTTAAACTTGAAAAAAATTGCTTTTAATATGGACTCAAGAAGACAAGATCACATGATAAAGATGAATTTTCCTAAGGATCTTGCGGGGCGGGGAGAGGTTAAGACCCCAAGTATGAAATTTCAAGGACAGTAGTGAAGTGTTGCTTTGAAAAATGTTGAGTGGTAAGATAAAATGAGTATTTAAAGGAGCTGATTTTTCCATGTGTGGGTAAAGGAGATGAAAACCCCAAGGAAGGGGAAAAGAAGATGGCTGACTTGATGGTATCTTCATTTATTTTCCATATCCTCCCAACCCTATGCAGTTTCAGAATCTGCATTTGGCAAGTAGGTATTCCATGTGCTGGCAGATACAGGACAGCTGCTCTCTTTTGTGGTGGTCTGCTCCTACTCCCCAGTCTCACAGTGACACCCCATTAAAGTTAATGTCAATAAGGGTGTCCATTATCTTGGATAACATCTGACATTACCTGCATGGAGACATTTCTAGGGGAAGCAACTTCTGGTATGGAAGATGGACTGTGCAAAAACACAGAGCCTTTGTAGATTGCCTTAAACCAAAGCTTGTCTTTGTGGTGCAGAAAGATTTCAGTGTGAGAAGCGTAGGTTTTGTACACCAACCTCCTGCCAGTTCTGCTGGAGATAAGCATATTCTACAGGTAGCCCCCCAACATGGACCTAAAGAATGGTTTGAAGGAAATGTCAGCACCCCAAGCTCGTGATGTGAAATCCTGACCTCACTTAAGTCACTGAGACTTCTGCCACAGATTTAAGTGATTTTTACCTAGTGGAGTTTTTTGAAAGCTCCTGTGCAGAATTAACCTGCAGTTGATAAGATGTGGCGGTTTTTTTATGGGCCTGGTAGGGTGGAGGGGACAGAGGGAATGACTTCATAGTAGCAGTGAAATTACCCAAGTTTAAGATTAAATTGAAGAACTGAGTAAGATGCCACCAGAGACCCCAGCTTCCAAATTGTGATCCCTCATTGGGGGGTGTTGCTGCCATTTCCTAGTTGTCTCTTGTCTTGTTTTTAATTGCTCATTTTGGCTAACCCATTATTATCTTAAAAGCCTATTTCCAACGCTATAGTGACTTCATGAATCTTTTAACAAATGCTGATTGTAGCACCAGGCATTTACAGCTATGTAATTTTAGTAAAGTTAGTTACAGATTCATTGCCTTCTACCTTTTTAACTCTGTTAGAAATTAGTGACAGAGGGACAAATATTGGTACACTCAAAGTACCAACAGTACTGCTGTGAAGTACATGCGGGGCCTCAGAAGGGAGGTGTAATCCAAGTGGGAAAATGTTACTGTAAAAAGACTAGAGAATTGTCCATCCAAGTCTTGGTCTGGTTCATAGGCCTGTTTGAGCTTCCAGTTATAGTTTCCACCCCTTAGCTCTTCCTTGTGTCAGACTGAATCCTCATGACATCATACAGGCACTGTTGATGCGTGCAGAAATTAACATTATTATAAAGCTTTGAAAGCTAGCCTACAAGTTAGTAATGGCGTTACATCTGTCATGCTTAGCAAGATAATGCCTGTGGAAACTAGAGTAGGAAAAGACCTAGTTTAAAGTTTTCCCTGGGCTGGCTCACCCATGTTGCAATCTTCCTATTGTGTAAATTCCCATTTTCCTCCCTCAGTGCTCTCAACTGTTAGATGAAAATCTAAAGGAGGATTTCTTTGAAGAAATATTGGAGGAATATGATGACATTAGGCAAGAGCACTATGAATCTCTTAAGGTAAATAAACCTGTCCATTGTATATGTATGCACTCACACCCACAACTTTTCCTTTCTAAACTAATCAATCCTTGTATCACTATTAATCCTTGGACAGATTCTTTACTGATGTTCAGTGTATTTACATTGAGAAATTAATTTACAAAAGTCAATGTGAATTGACCTCTAAAGCTAGGTACAGACATTCAAGAAGCCTGAGATGGAATCAAATTATGTGGTTTTCTGTAAGTGGTATAATTTAGTTTAGCAGTGAGCAGATGGGGGTGGGGGGGCTAATCTTAGATCAAGTTCTGCCATTTTTAAGCCAGTCTGTGTGCCCCATACTTCAGTTCTGTTACATGTGTAGATCAGCTTCTGATTACGTATATCAGTAAAAATGTAGTGTCTACCTGGCCTAAAACAAAATCCTGCCCTACTCTTACAGTCACTTTCTCAGGAAAGTCCTGGTTGTCATTGTTCAGTGCTTATACTGTAATATCCTCCTGAGTATGGGGTCTATAGAATGGAGTATATACTGTAGTATGGGGTCTTGCAAAATAAAGGAGATGAGGAATGAAAGCCAGGCAAGGTATCTAAACAGAAATTTAAGGTTTAATTTTTGAAATGTTGGGAATGAAGGATGAAGAAATGTTTACATTGGAAGACAGAAGAAACAAATGGATAGGAAAAGAGTAAGAAATGCAGGTCTTCTGTTTAAATAGACATGGTAGGAAGTCCATTGAGAAACGCATTGAAAGTCCTGTCAGGTAGTTCCAAAGATAAACTCTTCTTGCTAAGAACATCCTTGCTTTCAGACTTCTCTTTGGACTTCATACCTGAGACTTTTGAGAAGAAACATCCTAAAAATTCAGTGTGGGAACTTGTAGGAGAAAGGCCATGCCTATTGCTTTTTCTACTGCTTTTTTCCTTAAAGTTTCCTATGGTTGTATTCCCACTAGAGCAGCTCCTCCAACAAAAGGTAACTTTTGGGAATTGTAGGAGTGACTTCCTGGCTCCATTGATATCAATAGCAAATTTTCTATTTTAACTGGAGCAAGGAATTTGTCCCAGGTGTTGACAGTCACTCTTTATTTTATTATTGATTATCCTAAATTTACTAGCTAGGTACAGAAATTACACACAAACCAGTATAAGTGATCAGAAACTGGTTCAGATCGGTAAAACGAGAAGTTGAGTACACACAAATTGCTTTCAAAATGGCCAAAACTAGTTTAAGATGAACCTGGATGGATGTAGTATAGGTCTTAACTGATTTGGGTTAAATCAGTTTATTGAACTTCTCTTCCAGATCCCTTCCAGATTCAAATTAACTCTGTCCCCCAGCATCCCAGAATGCTTTGTACGTCTCCTGCAAACCCCCTCTGGCGGGGTGGGCAGGCTAGCCTTGGCCAAAGCTGTCTGCTCCAGTAGAGCAGGGAGACATTCTGTAGCACACCCTTCTCTCCCTACCCTTTCTAGCTTCAGGCCTGGGCCAATGCAAACATGTGACTGCATTTCTGGACTCAGACGTGAATGTCTGTTCACTTATTTATGGGTACAGTCTGCACAGCTTAGCGTGACCTGCAAAGATTGAATCAATTCAGCCTCAGGCTTTTTGACTGTCTGTATTGAGTCATTGTGAGCATTTGCATGTACAACACTGTGTTGTACATCTATATGCATTTTGTTGAACTAATAAGGCAGCCTAAAGTTCAGGTATGGACATTAATACCCAAAACCTTTACAGCCAGAGGAACTAGAACCATCTACCAGAAGATAATGTAGTAGTTTAGTGGACTGGAATTCAAGCTCTCCTCAATAGCTTTATGTAAGGCCTAATAGGCTTATAGAATAAACATAAACTGTAGGAGAGTCATTAAAGATTTAAAGCTGAGAGGTTCTATCTATATGTATCCTATATTTCTATACAGGAAAGGAAATACTTGTCTTTGGAACAAGCCCGGAGAAAAGGTTTCCATAATGACTGGCTGTCAGATTGTAAACCAGGTCAGTGTGCAATTTTTTAATTGAACACTAAGCTTCATAAACTCACAAGGCGGCAATGTCTTTTCTGTGAAACAGCTTGAAAATAAATTGGTTTCTTTTGAATTTGAAGGGTTTTCCTGTTGCACAAATGAAGTGTCCCCTTTTTCTCTCCTGCAACTGTGTAGTTGTCCCATTATATTTAATTTCTGAATTTTTTTTAGAAATTAATTTTTATTGCTATGGATTAGTGGGGAAAAAACATAAGTTCTTTACAAGTGTCCATTACAGTACCTCAAACAGTACCTACTTTTATAAGATAGAACTGACGAGCAGGAACTTGCTTGTACCATTGGAGCTTGAGATTGCAATCAACTATAATCCTTTTCATAAACTGATTGAGCTCCATTTTAACATGTAACATTTAAGTTGGTCTAATTAAAAATACAGATTTACCCAAAGAACCTTATCTGCCTATGTCCTTATGTCCTTAAATCAACACAACTACAGCCTACACCCCCATTTTAACATATAGGCTTTTTGCCCCATGTATTTCTTTTCTAAGGTGGTTGAAAACCTCATGACTTTGATTATGTTCCTTCTAGTTTTCAGCCTAAATTTTATTCATCAACAGTTTATAACCGCTTGGTTATAGTACCAATGTTTATTCTTTAACCCAAATATGTATTTTTTCTCTCTGTGGTGTATACCCCATAATATTTTCATAGAGAGCAGTCATAATGCCTGTAGGTCTTTGTTTTTTTTTTACTTCAGACAGTAAGCTCATGTAGACTCCTTGTATGACTCTTCATTTTTTTCCTCCAAACATCCCAGTAATTCATCTCTGTACCTGTTCTAGTTTCAAATGAATCTTTCTTGACCATGGATGACCAGTAATGAACATGGTATTCCTGATGAGGTCCCACCAGTGCCTCGTATCATGGCATTGTTTTTTTCTTTTTTCTCCCAGAAATACCTTGCCTCATAATACTTCCATAAGGAAATCACGCTGCCGAAATGCAATGCTTAATTTTCATTAACTAATCTCTATAAACGTCCCAGTAACAGTAGCAGGAAGGGTAAGAAAGAAGCAGCTGCAGAACCAATGGCTACACCATGGCAGTGCCCCTTTATGCTCTTGTGTATACCCAATCCAGTACAGGTGTGTGGAAATTCAAAAAGTTCTGTAACTTCCTGACCACTTTTATAATTGTTCTGAAACTTAGCAGCACTCAGTGCTAATGACTGTCAGGGCTCTGTATGAGTATAGGATTAGGCCCTATGACCAGGAATATAAAAAGCACTTGAAATGGATCAGAAGCAGCAGTAATTCATCTATTCCCTTCTACTAGTTCTTGCAGTCAACAAAATGACTTCAAGTCCAGCACAACTTAAGTGTGAATCAATACCGTTTGGGACAGACCAATACAGAAACCTGACTCATGAGTGGATTTTAATGCCTGATAACAAAGACATAACTAGAAGCTTTGTGCCTTGGGTGATGGCAGTAGCTGTGGCAGGTGCTGTTTTTTGCACCCCCTCAAAGATGGTGCCTTGCTTGCTTACCCCCACTTACACTACTGCCTCATGATCTTGTAAGCCATGGGTTGGCAACCATTTAGAGCAGCAGGCCACTGCTTGCAACCTAGCCATCACACCATAGGCTGCCACTCTTCCACCATTTCCTGCCCTTCCAATGCCCAGGCCTACCTGCTGCCACCTCCACTGTCTCTCACACTTTTCTGTCCCCAGTGGCAGTGGGGAGTGTCAAACTTGACAGCAACCATGAGCAGCACATGACATGGGGGGTGGGTCACTGTGGGTGTTGGGGGGAATTGGTGGCAACACATGGAGTGAGAGGAGTGGGTGATGCACTGGGCCAAGCTGCATACTACCCATCCCCCATGCTGCTGTGGGCCAAACTCAGCATATCACGTGTTGCATCCAGCTTATGGGCCGTAGACTGCCAGCCTCTGTTCTGTGCAGTGCTTAGACTGACTTCAATTTATTGTGACAGTCTTACAAGGACGACACCTGTCATTATTTTATTGTAGCATTCCTGTGGTAGTAAGGGTTCAATGGTGCAGTTTTAGGAAAGAGAAAACTAGGTTATATAAAGCGGTAAATTGTGTTCACGTGTTGTATTGGATAGGTAAAAGACACAAAAAAGTATACCATTTTTTTTAATGACAACTGGTATTTTCAATTCCTACAGTTAAACCTAGATTCATTGGCACTCAAGTATTTGAAGATTATGATCTGCATAAGCTGGTTGAATATATTGACTGGAAGCCTTTTTTTGATGTCTGGCAACTTCGGGGCAAATATCCTAATCGAGGATTTCCTAAAATCTTTAATGATAAAGTAGTAGGTAAGTATTGAAATGGTCACAAAGAAAAATGCAGACAGATATTAGATATTTTTCTAACTGTACAGAAATATACAAAGATAAAAAAAAAGCATGTGGACAACTTAAATTTGAGAAATGTTGTAACATATAGCAGCAGTATTTTGAATCTTAAAATGGTAGCCCAGGAAAGTCTATGAGAATTTTTTGACATCCATTTAAAGAGTCAGCCTGTATGTCAAATAAAGGAGACATTTTTGATGGTGGAAAAATATTAGAGGGCATAATATAGCTGTATTCATTGCTGGAGAGCACTGTTAGCCATGACTCCTAATACGTATGATCTCCAAAGTACTTTGAAATAAGTCATAAAGCTTCAAGTGTATGTGGAACTTCTGAAACTTGGTGTTCTTTTTCTGCTACGCTGGTTATGCAAGTGCTGTCACTACAGCCTCTTGCTGTCATTCAGCTTTACCATTCTTGCCTGTACAAGTATTTTGGCAGCTGCATCTCTTGTACATAATATGCATGTCACAACCACGTAAATGCTAGAGATGTGCAAAACGGGTCGTGTTCAATTCGGATTCAGCCTGAATCAGGGACAGTGCTTCAGTTCGTTGATTCAGATCACTGTCCTGATTCGATTCGCCTGAATCCAAATCTGAAGATTTGATGCTGATTCAGAGAATTAGTGATTCGGCCATAGACGCAGCTTTAAATGTTTTTTTTCTATGTACCTCGGTACCAGGTGTGGCTCATGAATGTTGCAGTGCTGGGGCAGATGGAGCATCCCACAGGACCACGGGGGGCTCCCTGTGTGCTTGGCAGCAGACCCGGAAGTGGACCAGAAGTACTTCCAATCCATTTCCAGGTCTGCCACCGAGCACACTGGGAAGCCCTCCCTGCTTCGGTGATCAGCTGTGGAGGGATCCCAGGTGTGCCCCCAGACCCAGGAGGCACTAGTCACTGAGCTGGTGGGTGCCCCCCGGTGCGCTCCCCAGCAGACCCGGAAGTGGACCAGAAATACTTCTGGTCCGCTTCCGGATCTGCTGCCGAGTGCTCTGGGGACACCCCACCCGCACTCCTGTGGGATGCTCCGTCCACCCCAGCATCTTGGGATTCACGAGCCACCTGGTACCTTGAGGTATGTAGAAAAAACATATAAAGCTGTGTCTGTGTCTGTGTCTGAATTGCTCTGATTTGATTTGGAGAGATTAAAGGGTCTCCTGATTTGATTTGGATTCGGAGATTCAGCTACCAAACTGGGCCGAATCTCTGCTGAATCAAATTAGTGACCGAAGCTTCACACAGCCCTAATAAATGCATCACACCGGACACCTTTTGTTAGCAACATAGACGAATATAAGTGGAGGAGGGTTCTGTCGAAAATGTGTTCATCAACAGAAAAACAGATTGGAAGCTGCATTAAGTTGTACTATAATTTAGTTATAGGAAGTATAGGAGGCTGTGGGACACGACTTATGAGGAAAGACTGAGGCACCTGGGCTTTATTTAGTCTAGGGAAGAGGAGACTGAGAGGGGACTTAATAGCAGCCTTCATCTATCTGAAAGAGCTTCGAAAGAGGATGGAGCTGGATTGTTCTCAGTGATGGCAGATGACAGAACAAGGAGCAGTGGTCTCAAGTTGCAGCAAGTGAGGTTTAGGTTGGATATTAGGAAGAATTTTCTCACTTGGAGGGTAGGAAAATACTGGAACAGGTTACCCAGAGATGTGATGGAAGCTCCATCTTTGGGGGTTTTCAAAACATGGCTAGACTAAGCTCTGGCTAGGATGATCTGGTTGGGGCCAGTCCTGCTTTGAGCGGTGGGGTGGACTAGATGCCTTCCTGTGGTCTGATTCTATATCACTCCTGAACTGTGTTGGATTTTTTGTTTGTTTTATTTTTCTGTAGGTGAAGAAGCCAAAAGAGTTTATAATGATGCTCAGAATCTGCTAAAAACTTTGATTAATCAAAAGAAATTACGAGCCAGGGGCCTGGTAGGGTTCTGGCCTGCTCAAAGTGTTCAAGATGATGTTTATTTATATGCATCAGAAGAGGCAGTGCAGTTTGCAGAACCAATAGCTAAATTTTACGGCTTAAGACAACAGGTAGGAAGATGAAGTATGTGCTGGCTAAATGTAAAGTTTGTTGCACTAATTTGTGTTGTAGATGGGACATGTTAAAAATGAAGTTCACTATTATTTGATGTGGCAATTACTACCTAATGCTTCTGTTTCCTTTATTTTTATTCTTTGCTTTAACAGGTAGATCTGTAAATGGTATAACAGTTATTTTGTTCCAGGACAATCCTTAGATTTGATCTTTTCTGATTTGAGGTGCTGTTTTCTGTTTGTGCTTGAATATGTAGCCTAAGGCATTCTGATGCTGTGCATCTTCAAAATATAATGTCTGTATTGGGGTCCCTGGATTCTGCATTGTACTAGAAATTTTGTCAGTTTAAATTAAAAACTAATATTTTCCATAACTTAAATATTTGGAATGAACACTGCTTCAGCTGAAGCCTCATTAGTGCAAAGCAGAACAGAATACTTGTCTCCCATGACTTCCATTCAACATTTCTTTTAATACACAGGGTTCTCTCTTGTATTGGAGCTTGATAGACACTTTCCACCTGAAAATCAAGCATGTATCTGATATTTTTGTTGGTTTTTTAGGGGGGGAAAAAAAAGGAAAAAACAAAATCCACTAGTGTTACAAATAAACTTTAGGGGCTAGAACTGAAGGAGATTACATGGACAGTGTGGAAGGGGAGAAATTATTTTTGTTTTTTTATTTTATCTTGTGCCTTGACAGCGCTTCATTTTTAACCTGTTTTGTTCTTCCCTGTATGCTGTCATTGATTTTTACTCTAGTTTTAGATTAGTAATAGACAAACGCGGTCTTAAAAATGTAAACATGTTGTTGTGAAATGACTACTGGAGGCAGAGATTATAAATTAGTATACATAAAATTACTCCTTCCCTTAACTGAGTAGATTTCCAGGATGCACGTGTCTATTTACAAGCCAATTTCTTTGCTGTATGTGATACGCTAATTGTAGGCCTTGGTATGCAATTTGTGCCTCTTGTACCCCTTGGGATGATTGTTATTCCTGTGTTCTGCCTCTTTCCCTGGTTTTTCTTTTGGCATTCTGGGAAAAGTACAATGCTGTTTCCTTTCCTCAAGAACACTTTTAAGCTACTGTAAGAAGTTTTATAATGGTATACTCATTTTGAGCATGGATATTTGAACATGCTTTGCAGTGACTAAGGCTTGAATGGTCTCAAAAGCATGGTCAGCACCCTTCTGGAAAGTAAGTGGGGGAGGCCAAGGAACTCCACAGCTGGTAGGAGCAGGTCCCATGTCAGCATCTCTCATACAGAACTTACATGTGAGATGGACTAGCTCTATCATCCGATCCCCCTTATCCCACAGGGGTTGTCGGATTGTTCTTGTTTTATAGCTTTTTATTCCCAATAGGAATTATTCATGATTGCTAGTTTCAAGCTGAGGTCAAAATTCTCCTGAGATCTGCCCAGCACGGCATCTCTCCTTCTCTGCTTTATGTTCTTCCTCAATGAGCAGAACTCCTTTGTTGGAAGGAGAATACCAATATCTGATTTGGGATCCACAGCACAGATCTGAAAAAGAGAGGATTTGTTTTTTTTAACCCTGATTCAAACAGCTGAAAGACATCAGGCATCTAGGACTGGAATATAATACTTCTCTTCTAAAGCTGACAGGATTATCTTGTATCTAGAAGTACTTGCAGTTTAAAACATTATCTCCCTTCTGTTTAAGGAAAGTAAAGTGACATATTTCTTGTGTTTGATGGAGAAATTGACTTAAAAAGAATTCCCTTTTCTTATTCAACATTTTTATTACTTTAGGCAGAAAAGGACTCTGCCTGCATGGATCCATATTACTGTCTCTCTGACTTCATCGCCCCCTTGGATTCTGGAGTTCGTGACTATTTAGGCCTGTTTGCTGTGGCCTGTTTTGGGGTAGATGAACTGTGCAAAGAGTTTGAGAAACAGTGTGATGACTATAACAGCATCATGGTGAAAGCCCTGGGAGACCGGTTAGCAGAGGTAACATTTTATTACAGATCACATGTGCACTTTGTATGAGGCTCATTTGACAAGTGAATGCTTCACCTTCTTCCATAAAGCCAAATGTCACAAGACCTACAGTTTATGCTGTGCATTAAATCTGAAAACATGAATGTCATGGGAAGAATCCACATAGACAGCAGTACTAGAGATACAGTACAGCTTTCTAGACCTTGTCATCACAAAGGCATCATCTTAGGTTCACATATCTCCAAAACTATTTTGGTTGGTTTGACAATTTTTAAACTCCTTGCCTTACCTCTTTAAAAGTATCTGTGCATCGGGAACTTTGAATTGGACTATCTTTTTTGAGCCCTCACAGGACTCAATAGTTCCACAGTTCAGCACACTTGCAGGGCTTTCATTTATATTAGTACTTGTACGAGCATACTGAGAATACCATTTGACCTACTGAATCTAAGGCCGCCTCTCCACTGGGAATTTGTCCTGAGTCTAGCCATGCATAATTGGCTGCTATAGGTTGTGCAATAAAAGATGAGATTTTGCATCAGTCCAATTTACAGCTTAGCTCTCTGCTTGATAGCATACCAACTTCCATTACAAGTTATAAAGCAGTAAAAACAGACGATGCTCTTGTTAGCCTGGAGCAAGTTGCTGTTAATAGCTTCTGCAAATTAAAAAGGTTGCCTTGTTTCCCAAGGCGTTTGCAGAGGAGCTCCATGAAAGGGTCCGAAAAGAATTATGGGCTTACTGCAACGATGAACAGCTGGATATTGCAGAACTGCGCAGGATCAGATATGAGGGAATCCGCCCAGCCCCTGGGTATCCCAGCCAGCCTGACCACACTGAAAAACTTACCATGTGGAAACTTGCAAGTATTAAAGAAGCAACAGGTACCACCAACATGTTTTTGTCATCTTTTTATATGTAAACGGAGAGTTAGAACAGTGACAGTATCCAGTGCAGATATTCATAAAACAAAAATCAAGGTGTTAGTTGCCAGGATTACCGTCCCTTATTTTTCCTTTATAGGTTGTTTAATCACAGGCACAGAGGGTTTTTTGGGGTGGGGAGAAGGGGTTCCCCTGTAAGATTATCAGTGGAGTATTTATCCTGTAGTGTAGCAGCAGATTTGTCATCAGAATTCAGTTTGCATTTAAACATGTTTTTAATGTCTTTATGGTTGCAAGCAAACCTTCCAAATAAACTAATGCAAGTGACACACAGTCTGCACTACTAAATTCTGCCAACAGTGTTTTGAGTGTGCTCACACTAAAAGCCCCTCTGCAATGGAAGAACGCTTTACTCTGCAACAGCTGCTGCACCTCTGCTGAGTAGAGTAAAGCTTCTGTCATCAATCAGCATCAACACTCCTATACCTTGCACTGGCTGTCATAATTTAGTCGGCAGTGACCTCTTCTCAAAGTACATTTGGGCAGTGCAGGGCTGCAGCAGCTCTGTTTCTAGGATTGGGTGGTACAGGGCTGCTCCTGTTATGTCCCAGCATGCAGCTCTTATAGCTGGGAGGCATAGCTTCTCTGGGCTATTTTGACCAGAGTGGGCAGGTCTGATCCAGATGCAGCAGAGACTGTGGGGAGGATGACCTCATTCTGGCACCCTCTACATTGTCTTCTGGGGCAGGTGTATTTTGGCACCATAGTTGATCATGGTAGACCTGCCTGAAGTGTGTGTACCAGTGACCTGCTAGTGTTGGCTGCAGTCCAACTCGGTGTAGACGTAGCCCCAGTCTGCAAATAAGTCTTAGATTTCATGTTGATATTTTAGATGTTAGGGCAGGTTTGCTGCTAGACACAAAATCCCAAGCTACTCTCTCAGGTTCTCACAGCCCCAGCTGTTTCCTTCCTAATTGTCAAAATATGCAAGATCCCACCATCCCCTCCCCACTGGG
>NW_017728943.1:96332067-96351044 GCF_001723895.1 Crocodylus porosus | reverse complement strand
CCGTATCATTAAAAAAAAAAAAAGATGGAGGAAAAAGAACTAGCTTCTGTACTGCAAGTATGCATTATATTGCAAGTATGCAGCATATTGAAAAACAAACGTTTGGGAGTTGGGTAAAAAAAAACCCCACAAGGAATATGGAACCAACTGTGGTGCTCATCTCAGTTTAATTCTGTTAAAAACCCTGTTTTTTAAATTTGTCTAAAGCTGTTGTAGGATTTCCAATCTGCTGAAAGAGAAGACTGCAGAAGATAGGCCTGTCATTATTGGCGACTAAACAAAATGTTGTTCTCTCTCTCTCAGATATTGGGTTAACTGAATCGCTTGCAATGACACCTGCGTCTGCCATTTCTGGTCTCTACTTTGCTAACCCAAAATCCAAATACTTTGCTGTTGGGAAAATATGTAAAGATCAGGTAATTTGGATCCCACTGTATGGCTGAGTTACTAACTGTTTGATTTGAATGAAACATTTGGGGTGGGCTGTTTCTGGAATATTTTGAAAACACTGAAATCTGGAGACTTAACACCCAGTATGTTAAAATCTTCCTCCTGTTTTTCCTTTGTAGGTTGAAGATTATGCATTGAGGAAAAACTTGTCTGTGACTGAGGTTGAAAAATGGCTTGGACCCATTCTGGGATATGATTTAGGTTAGCAGTGTTTTGGAGCAAGCATCTGTCTCCAGCTGGCTTGTTTTCCAGAAAAGTGTTGAGCTGGGCTTACAGTCCTGCATCCATTTGGTGGATATTCCCAATGTTTTTTGAAATTGTTGTCTTTGTTATATTGGTGGTTTATCTATTATTTTGTTTATTTCTGATGAAGATGTTTAATATTTAAATATGCCCTCTGTTGATGGGCTGATACTGAAATACCCTATCAAAGGATGTAATATATATATATTTTTTTTCTTTGCTGAGCACTGTAATTGGGCAAGGTGTAGCATGAGAGAGAGGGATACTAAGGTGAAGGTTTTAAAAACTGACTTGCAACTTAATAATCTCAGGAAAAGTATTTATGATCCTCTTACTGGCTATAAGTAGCACAGAATTTGGCTTTTGGCCTTTAAATGGGTTTAATTGAGTCAAAATACAAAAATAGGGTAAAGAGTATATAACAATTAACAGACAACTTGCATTCATGGGTAAGGAACAAATACTTGGAACGTATTTTGCTTCTGTTTAGACTTTATTTTTCTCCTGTATGCAGGAGTATACCTGATTCCTAAAACCAGTACTGAATAAGCTATCTTGATTGTGTTTGTTACTATAACTATTAAAGTAACATGATGTTCTGCAACAATCTCAAAGCCACTTCATAATCACGGAGAATTACATAATGTGACTGAGCACAAAACTGGTGGTCTGGGAATCTTCCTGGCTTCACATTCTAGCTCATTCCTGCTGTAACTCAGCAAACCCAAGTAATCTGTCTGCCTCCAGTTTTGTAAAATGGGGATAAAACTTTCTACCTTACATGATGTGAGGCTTGCATAGTGCTTATACAACCCTTTGGAGCTGAAGAACACAAAGTAAATATGAAGCATTGCCTGGGACACGCTCAAAATAAACTGTTGACTTCAATGTCCTACTAATGATTAAGTTGTTGGGGGTATGGATTTCAAAATAGTATTAGCCATACCATTCTGCACTGATAAAGAGCAAAAGGCCTTTTGAAAAGACTGCCATTTTTTTCCTCCGTTGCTGCTTTTGTAAACAAGTAGGCCGAAAAGTGTTACCTGGCAAGGTACTGGATCTAATTACTATGCTTATTTCTACCTTGGAAACGTAGACAATGGTTAAGGCTACAAACTTAGTCTCCAGATACGTTTTGAATGTTGAATAAGTTAACTGTTTATAAATTGTTTTTAATAATGTTCGGCATCGGCATTAGTCTAGCTTGGGGCTGTGTGTCTAATTGCTAACTTTAATGAAACATGGAAAATGGAGTTCTGCTTTTCTAGGTATTTTTTTTTAACCGTCAAGAAACAGCCTGTATTGTAAAGGAAAATGCCTTTCTCTAAGTACATTGTTCATAACATGTTAGTATTTATCTAGAGGCTTCCCATATTTGTCCTCATCTAATTTTAAAAAAAAACCCTGAAGAAATGATGTATATGTGAATTTTAGAAAATAAATACTAAGCTCACCCATTGCAATATCCTTGTCAAATCTCAAGCTTTTGTAAAATAAAACGTAAAGTGTGTAATATGTCATGCCCGTTACCTCATGAGATTTTGAATTGGTGTTTTCAAAAGCACATGAGAAAGTTTGCTCGGAACACGTGCTTATCCAGTGAAGCTCACGAGTTTTTGACGTCAGAGGACAGGCGAATCTCAGTAAGGGAGTGTGCTCTGTTTGGAAGAGTCGTTCCCTTCCTCCCCCCATTACCTTCAGTTTGGCCCCTTCAGCCCTGTCCCATTCTGTCTGGACTTGTCTTTTTCCTGTCCTGGCTCCTTGTTTCAATACCATTCTGCAGGCTTTTTATCCCACCTAATCCCAATTTTCCCTCCCTGGCTTGTCAGCTGGTCTCTAGTTGTCTACTTCCCCAGTTTTGCTTTTCCCCCATGCTTGTTGCCTATTTATTTCCCACAAAAGACCTCACCAAGTATCAAGCTTTCTCCCCTTTACCATGACTCCCAGTCTCCTGTAGAAATTGTCGAAATGATGACCTGAATGAAGTGCATTGTGTTAAGAGTGGGACAAAGGAGTGATGGGGGAGAGGTCTGACTTAGGCCAAATAGGTAGCTCTGGAGGAGCTCCAAGAAGCAGTAATTATGGGGTTCTAGTGCTAGGATGAAGAGGCAAAGCCTCCTGGAATTGAAGTGACCAATTGTCTTAAATTTCAGGGCTGTGTCCTCAAAAAACCCAAAACAAACAAACTCCTGCAATGGAATTTTATCTTGAACTTGGAAAATTTGGTTCTGAATCAAGGCATGCACGCTGCCTGGCCTGCCAACAGAATCGTTGCTCTCTGTTTCAGCACTTGGCCCCATCTTAGCCTGGAACAGTCCTGACAGGAAGAGTCTGACTGCTGCCGTTGCCTTGGGTTGCAGCATGCCTAGTGCTTGCTTGCACAGGTCAGGTCAGAGGTGCAACTATAAATTCAGGTACCCTGGGCAAAATGCTGGTAGGGAAAGTGAGCACCTCTGGACTGGCCCTCCTCCCCCAACTATAGGATTCCAGCTGGAGA
The DNA here is from genome assembly GCF_001723895.1 of Crocodylus porosus. Classification (NCBI taxonomy): domain Eukaryota; kingdom Metazoa; phylum Chordata; order Crocodylia; family Crocodylidae; genus Crocodylus; species Crocodylus porosus. The sequence goes on along the minus strand of NW_017728943.1, from coordinate 96,347,854 downwards.
AATCCCATACCGCCCAGCTGTAGGAGTTGGGTCCTACCACACAGCCAGTCTAACTCTGCACGGCCTGCCCCTAGACACTCAGCTGGAGCAACCCTGAACTGCCCAGCCACAGGAGAGTCTTACCTGCCCCAAGACCCCTGCTGCTCCTAATGAGACCCTGTACCCAGCTCCTATGACTGGGCAGTTCAGGGCTGCAGCAGCTCGATTTCTAGGACTGGGTGGTACAGGGCTGCTCCTGTTATGTCCCAGCATGCAGCTCTTATAGCTGGGAGGCATAGCTTCTCCAGCTGGGCTATTTTGACCAGAGTGGGCAGGTCTGATCCAGATGCAGCAGAGACTGTGGGGAGGATGACTTCATTCTGGCACCCTCTACATTGTCTTCTGGGGCTGGTGCTCTTCTCACTCCCTCCTCCCACGCTTCTGGGACTAGGTAGAATCGATTTCATATATTTCTTTTCCCCCCTCAAGACTTAAAACTTGGCCAAATTGTGGTAGATCTTGACAAGAACATCAGTGAACATTGTGGAAATAAAGGGTGACTATAGGTGTGCTCCAATGCATTTCAGTTGAACACAACTGGACAGGCTTATGAATTGGGCAGCACTCAACCTGATATCATTTAATACAGAGAAATGTAAAGTGCTCTGTCTGGGGAGAAATAATTCACAACACATTTAGAGGCCGAACAATGCTATGTCAGCCAGCACCACAACCAAGTGAGAGCTGGGTGTCATGATTGACAACTAAATGAACATGAACCACCAATGCAATGCTGTAACTGGCAGAGCTAACCAAACACTGGCATGCATCCATCGAGGCACCTTGAGCAAGGCTAAGGATGTCATCTTGTTCTATTTGGCCTTGTTGAGACTGCAGCTGGAGTACTGCATCCAGTTCTGGGTACTGCACTTCAGGAAGGATGTGGAGAAGCTCGAGAGTCCAGAGGAGAGTGCACATGCATGATTAAAGGCTTGGAGACCAAGACATATGGAGAGAGGCTGAGGGACTTGGGATTGTTCAGCCTGGAGAAGAGAAGACTTGAGAGGAACTTAGTTGCATCATATAAGTATATCAGGGGCATACATTAGGGCTTGATGAAGCCATCTGTTCACCAAGGCCTCCCGGGGAGAACAATAAATAACGGGCACAAGTGGATTGAGGATCGCTTCAGGCTAGACATAAGGAAAAGCTTTACAAGCTGAGTGCCGAGGGTTTGGAACAGGTTCCCCGACAGAGGTGGTACTGTACAGTCATCCACCCTGGCGATCTTCAAAAAACATCTCGATGCCCATCTTGCTGGGGTAATTTGATCCCAGTATTCTTTCCTGCCCATGTACAGGAAGACTGGACCCAATGAACTGTAAGGTCCCTTCTAGCCCCTAATAACTATGGAACTATGAAACATTGGATAAGACTTGATTAAATGAGTCTGCTCCTCTTTCTAATTGGAATGCTCCAGTATCACCTCACCGTAGAATATATATTAAGTCCCCCATGCATTTCAAAATAGTCACAGGGGTGCTTTATCTAAACCTCATCAAATGAGTTTTAAATAAAGTGTCCTTGTAGCCTTTTTGAAACGTGAGAAACTAATGTATGTGACAGTGAGCTGTTTTAATTAGAGTAGCTGTCTGGGAACTGCTTTAATTAACACCCTCCCCCCAGCCCTAAGCATGTATATAGGCAAAGTAAGCAATGTTGCAAAATCACTCTCAGCTGTTTCCAGGGTTGATTATTTCCACAGGTTTCAATTCATGGTAAAGTCCCATTGCCAGGGCTGAGGCATTTTGGCAACAGGCTTCCCCTCTTGTCATGCTGCCAGGTCAATTCATCATCTTGTCAGTATTTTTAAAATAAATATCTCTTGCCTATTCAGCAAAGCACTTAAGTGTGTGCTTAATTCCTGTTTAAACTGGTAGGACTGAAGCATGGGTGGAAGTGCCTTGTTGCCTTGAGGCTTCCGTCCTGCTGCTCCTTTTAACAAAATGAGGTTCCAGACCTGCACAGGTTATATTCTTGCTTGACTTCACACTCAGAGTAGTAGCCCGATTTGATTTGGATGGAATCAGTGCAGTTCCATATAAAGGATGGATTGTTTGGTCCACAGTCAGTCTTTCAAGGGCATGCTGATCAGAGCTAAATAAAAGAAACCTACTAGTATCAACATGCCACTTGCCACAAGCTCATAGGAGTGAAATAGGGTGAGAATAAGAACAGTTTCTTCAGCTTCTTGCTTGACTGGAAAGATTTTCCTAAATGGACAAACTCTTCTGTGAATTCCACATTGTAGCCAACATCACCTTGAACTGAACCTTTCTAACATCTTGAGAGCCCAGCTATTGCAAACTGTCTTATTTAGCTGAAAGATTCCTTTATATGGCTAGTTTACTAATTAATAAACATTCTAAAAACCTCTCTAGACAGGTGATAATTTAGTTATTCTGTGATGACATTGTCTCTTTAAGTGCAGTCTGAAGTTATAAAAAGGCCACCAGTGACTTAATTGTTATGTTTAGCTAACATGATTTATTCTTAGTGCATAGATATACAGTCAAAGCTTTAGAACTGAGGCTAGAAATTTTTCATTGTTCAATACCGCATTGTTCCTCAAGGAAATTCTGCTTACATACAGCAAATGAAAGCAGGGATACCTTGATTTAAAAAAACATGATTTGTTATTTCACAAAAACTGACAGTCAGGGAGATAAAAGCTTAAACTTCAGACGTATAAAAAATGTGCCTTTTCAAGTATTTTTCATATTTAGCTCGTAGCAAGCTTAAAGTTACAAATCTTGCTTAAAGTAAGTTACAGATCTTGAAAGTTTGTCTGATTCTGTCCCATCTATGCAGTTGGTCCAATAAGAGATATCACCATAAGAAATCCTTGTCTCTTGCATAATTCCTGGGCCATCCTACCTACAACATCTCTTGAACATTATCAAATACATTTAAGTAGCTTTGAATCACTAAATGCATGGTTAAGATTAATAAGTGATGTTAGTTTATGTATGAATGAAACCAAGACAGAATAAAGATGACCTGTAGCTAACTTAAAGTGCTGTAGGTGGTAGCAAGCTGTGCAAAGAAACAGTATCTGTCAAATGGATGGAACTACTGCTTTGAAGAAGGTCCTTGACAAAGTCCTCACTAAGCATGTCCCACACTAATTTGGAAGAAAAGAGTATGACATATATGATACCTCTTTTTGGCAAAATTTGTGATACATGTAGCTGTGCAAACATAACTTCACCTTTTAAATTTCCCAGAACTCCATGTGAATGCAAATTGTGTGCGCAAGTGAATGCAAGAAATCAGTGTGCAGTGTTCAGCAGGCATTGTATCTGAAACTGAGTATCCTGAACCAGATGCAAATGGGCTCTCTCATGGGTGTCACTATTTGTTTTTCGTATCCTAAAATAGGTCACTGTCAACTAAAAATATACTTTTCTCTTTCTGTATAGAAATACAACTTTTGCTGAAATCAAACTAGCTGAGTGCAGGCAAGATTGAGACAACAAATTTAGACCTAAAGACCAACTAAGGACTTCTGGCATAACGTTTCAATGGAGTGAAAGTATAATGTGTTTCTGTTATTTATTTTTTGCCCCACATGAACTTCTTCATTCTTTCACTTTTTTACTTGTGTATACATTATATATGAGAGTCTGTATATTCCCCTCCTTCCCCCCACCCCTCCATAAAGCTATATTCAGGTGAGCAGATGTTATGCAAAGCTCTATAGCAGCCTTTGAGTGCCACCTGTTGTGAATATTTTTTTAGTTTTTACCCTGCAAACAATGAAATAAATGTAATTGTGCCCCAGCGAGGTGCTTAGCAAATGTCCAGATGCCTATAAAATGTGCTAGTGTTTTTCTTGTTAACTTGTGCATGTCTAATTGTAAATCTATGCTGAACTGCAGAGCCTGAGAAATATAAATACTGATTCTAAAGAGGTGAATTAAAGTTCATTGTGGCTGATGGATTCCTTCCACACTTCATATCTATTCTGACCTTGTGTGAGAACAAACATGTACATATCTTTCTGCAATTCATGGAAGTGGTGTTGCAGAAAGCAGATAGGAAAAAAAACTGCAGATGACAGGGAAAGAAAGAACTCATTTAACAAACTGCTCTTCACAGATACGCCGGTACAACATGTACTCTAGCTATTGTCATAAATCATGTTGGGTTTTAAACTGTTGCCTAAGTCTTGCCTGTGCCCAGCTGCTTTGATTTCAGGAAATAACTGTTCCTAAGATGCTTTGCTAAATACAGCACAAAAGCTGCTTCACCCAATAAGGGCTTTATAATTTATGGTTCTGCAGTAGCTATCAATTATATTTTGTCTTTCATAATCATTTATCTAACCAAAACACAGAGACAGCTCACTCAAAATAGCAGTAACTGGGGAATAGTCATATTCCAGACCCTTAATGACAGGAGGAATCAACCCAATAGTCAATAATCTTGTAACTCATGGAAGTGTTACCATGCCTACATATTAAGTATTCCAACAGGTAATCAGGCTTTCCTGAGTATTTGGGCTTCCCCACCCTCCTACTTTCTGCTGCCATTCCTGGGGGCAGGGTAAGGTGGCACCGCAAGGATGAGGCAAGCCAGGATGCCTAAGTTGTGTACACGGCAGAAGGGCAAGGGTGTCTGTGCTGTGCACATGACAGGCAGTAGCCGGGCTGCTCATAATGCAGGTGGGCAGCATGTGTGGTGGGGTGGTGTGGGGTGGGGGTCAGGGGAGGGAGAGAGCAAAGCTTTCTGCATAGTTGGCAGGGAGCTGGGCTGCCTGCTTGGCACGTAGGGATAGTTGGAGGAGGGAATGCACAGTGCTGCCCATATGGCAGGGGAAAGCCAAGGGGTGGGGAGGGGGGCTGCTCATGCAGCAAACAGCCCCTGGGACTCCTGTTTGTGCTACATGTGGCCCCCAGCTGCCCAGAAATTGGACAGTCCTGTATAAAATAAATGCATGCAAAAAACAAGTGCATCGTACTTAATTTCTATAATATACTTACTTGCTTCAAGGACTTGTATCCCATTATTACAGGGCAGAGGAAGATGTACAACTTACATGTTCACTTCAGCAGTTGGTGTTGATGAGAAATGCTGGGTTTTACTAAATGCACAGCAAGAGAAGCAAACTTAATGTAATACAAAAGAATTCTACCGAGACGTCATTGTGTGCTGCCTCTTCTCATCAGATAAATATTAAGTGAAGATTTTGTATGCATGGTAGATTAGATCCATTCAAACACTGACTCGCTTTCCCCACCAACAAACTATCTTTCTTCCCAGATGGCCTTCTATTCTCCTCAAGTCCTATCTCCTTCCACAAAAAGAATATAGTTTACAATGAAGTTGGTTGAGGTTCCTTTATCTCTGGCTTTCTATATCCCTGCTGGCTCCACCCCATATGTTCTTTTTCTTCAAGACAGCTGTCACCTCTCACAAGGCTCCATCGATGCTGCTTTTTCATTTCTTTTATGGAGCACTATACAATTTACTTAGCTTTCATGGTGCTAAGAATTTTTGAGAAATGAGATATTTGAAATCTCATTTATTTATTTTTATCTTCTTTTGCAAGCTTTAGGAGGTAATACTAGGTTTTAATGATCCAGGTAAATCAGGTGGTGAGAGCAAATGAGGAAATACTGGGACAGTGGAGCACTGTTTAGGTTTTTACATTTATTAGGATAATTGAACTGTAATACCAAGTAGAAGGACTACAGATGTGTCTGAGGAGGCGCCCTTCAATTGCACAATGAAAAGATGACCCTGCTCCACAAAACTTTCAGCCAAACTTCATTTTCAGACTTTCTGACAGTTTTTTTAAATAAGTTTTAAAATGTGTGTGTTGCATGTTAGTACTAACTGGATTAAAACATGTACTTTTAAAGTTTATTTTAAAGTTAATGAAAAAATTACCATTCATTTTAACAGCAGCTGGATCAAGCCTAATCCTAATATTTGGAACTGCATAGAAAGTCCAGCTATCAAAACATAAATGCAGCTAGTAAACTCACACAATGTGCCTTTAAGCCTCTCACAGCAGTTCTGCTTTATTCAAAATGGAAAGCTAGAGCTACAAAAGTAATTTTTCTTCTTATCCTGAAACTCTTATCTGGCAGAAAGTGGTGTCCTATCAAGCCTATAGCAGATGTGACTTTCCAACTGCAGGCCCAGTATGATCAATTCTAACCATCCATCTAATGAGAGATTGGGAGTGATTTCCTAATGCAAACCAGTAGCATAGCTATTGATTCTGTTTGTAGCCTGACTGATGAAGTGTAGAAGCCTCTTGATTCGACAGAAGGATTTACAGATGCAGAAAGTCAAGATCATATTGAAAACACTGCCATGAGTCAGCCTCTCTGATCTAGTTTTAAATCACCACTTAGTTTAAATGAAAACCTTGCTCAGGATCAGCCATTACCTGGATTCTAAACTAGAGCAAAAACCTGATTCAAAGATCTGCAGTGTTTCCCAGATTCATTTCATGTCCACAATGTATAGTCTTCCAAAGATACATTATGCTCACCACTTACATGCTTCTGAAGTATTAGTTCTGCCTTTGCTCCACCCACACATCCTAATGTGCTCCACTTCGTTTTATCTAGCATCATCCTTTAAGTGTGAATGTCAGCAGAAGCACTGAGGTTTCATCCTTTAACTGTCTCCTCCAAGCTCAGATCTGTTATGATGTCCACAGTACTCCCAGCAGTGGTTGGACAGCCGGCATGCTCCAACTGTGACTTATTGCAACTTTCTTCTTCTTTATCTCAGATTCCCCCACATCTCTGTTGTTTCTGCAGTTGCCTTTTGTTGTATGATCCACTCAAAGCATGCATCAGGTACCTTCTCTTCCTTTCCCTGTTCCAACCAAACCTGTAGTACTGCTTTGAGTTCTCCCCAATATGTCTGTCACTTGCCTGTAGATAAGACTTGGTCACAGGTAGTTCTCCTGTCTTGAAAGAAGTTGTTTATTCCTCAAGAGCTGTAACGCACATTCATCCTTCTCTGTTGTTCCCTTCCGTCCCTGCTGCACCGCACCTTGACCAGACATTTGCACTCGCTGGGATTCCAGTTATCATTCATCCCCTCCATTTCAGGAGCGATTTGTGCTTGAACAATTTGCAAGTCAGATTACTGCTGTGATCTCTCTGCTGGGGAAAGAGAGTCCACACTTGGGGATTCCCAAACATCAGACTCTGAAATGGATCATTCCCAGAGGGCACCTTCTGGGGCCATTCATGCACTGCCTTTAGACTGCCATTTTTCTCTGTCAGCCTCCTCCATTTTTTGTTGCTGTGCCTCGCACGTTAGGATTGAAAGATGCTTTCTCACCTCTATTGTGAAGCTCTGCTTTCAGGATCCAAAGGAGAATCTACAAAAGCAAAGCTAGTTAAATTACAGTAGCTATAGTGCCTAGAATCCAGCCCCATAGTGCCTATGCTTGTCCCACATGTAGCAACGGCTCTCAAACTGCCTGGTCACACAAAACTGAGCTGCTCCCCGTACACTGTTGCATTCTTTCCTGCAGCAAAATGGTGGCCACAAAGTTGCAAAATTCTTCCCTGCTTGCGAATCTATCAAAGAAATGATTTCAAGTTTGATCTCCTCAATGGTCGTGCTCATTTTTGCAACGAAGAACAAAAGACAACTTTGAGGAAGCTTCCTTTGATTTACATGACTGAATGACTGCTCGAAGCAGGTGGCGACAAGTAGAACTAAATTCCACAGCAGCATCACCATGCTTTTTGAGGTTTCTCATAAATTAGGCACAGATCTCCTGAGCAAGTCCCTAGTTCTGTGAGACTATCCCCACAGATTCTGGTTTTGTGCACATGCACATACCTTTTAGCATCATAGCATCAGAAAAGCAAGGCTGGAAGGACCTCAGGAGGCCATCTAGCAGTGTCAGCCCTGACTAAACCTTTAAGAGTTTGTCTATCTTTCTCTTAAAAATTTACAATGATGTTAGGGTTGCCTAGCCTGCTGGGTTCTCCAGGTTTGGGGTTGTGTTCCTTGAGGAGCTCCTCCACCAGTACTCCCAAATACAGCATAGTATTTAAGCAGCCAACAACCAAATAAACTAAACAGCTTTTGTGCTTGGTCCTGGGCACTTGGGCTCTGGCCCCAGCACAGCAGCTTGGCCCCTTCTTGTAGCAAGCTGTTCTGCTTGCAGCTTGTTTCCTCCTCCCTTGCTTGCTCTTCTGGGAGCTTTAAGCTCCTAGCAGGATGCTCCCTGCCTAGTTAGTGCCCCACAGCTGGGCTTTCCCTGCAGGGCTGACTGTTCTCTCTTAAAGGGACAGACCACTCTGTTACAGATGTGGGCACTCCATTCCACAACCTCTGAGTAGCCTGTTCCAATGCTTAACCACCATCGCAGTGTGAAAGTTCTTCCTAAATTCCCACCTAAGTTTCCTCTGCTGCAATTTAACCCCACTGAGATTCTAAAACTTCTTTGTGGCCACAACAGGGCATCTCCAGCCTCTTTATAACCACTTTTGAGGTGTTTGAAGGCTGTTATCAAATCCCCCATCCCCAGTTGCAGCAGCATAACGTAGCAGGGCACCTGGGGCAGCGGCAACTTTTGGTTGCCACTGTTGCCGTGATCATAACCACTTTTTTTGTGCCTGCCCCCCGCCCCTCCCCATGCCTGTCAGCACCCAGGGATGTTGCCCCTGTCATCTCACCCTAGTTACACCACTGCTCAGTTATCTTTTCTCCGGCTAAATAATCCTAGTTTTTTCAGCCTTGTAAAACATGTTTATACTCTCCACTGGGCTTTCTTCAAGTGTAGAGCCCAAAACTGGCTGCGGTACTCCAGGCCTCACCGGTGCTGCAAAGCGGGGGAAGGATAGATTCTCTTGATCAGTAAATGGTACTCCTGTTAATACAACTCAGTATGCTGCTGGCTTTTTTTTTTTTGGCAACAAGAACACACTGTATAGTAACGTCTGTTTGTACCTGCAGCTACCATAAATGAGGGGGTTTGGGACAAGGTGGATGCAGCCAGCATTTAGAATATGTCTACACACCACAGAAGTGACTGCAGTGTAGTGCAAAGACACCAAGATAACTTTCAGTTAGCTATCTTGGGTGCTAGTAGTAATTTAGCTTCAGGAGCACAGAAGTCAATAGGTTTGCACACCTTGGCAAGAATAAAAAAAAAAATCTACTACCCTTTTCTCCAATGTAGAAAGGAATATATTTTATATCCAATCAAGATGAGGCCAGTGTTCCGCAGTCAGAGCAGCTTGCATGACTTAATCCAAACCCAAGGCCTTAGGATCATAGAAAACAAGGCTGGAAGGTACCTCATCATAGAATCATAGAAGCAGGGTCAGAGGAGACTTGAGCAGATCATGTAGTCTGACCCCCTGCCCTGGGCAGGAATGAATACAGGGCTCTTATGACCCCTACTAAGTTTAAGCTCAAATAAACCCAGCTAGGTAGTTATCTAGCCTTATTTTAAAGACCCCTAAGGTAGGAGCCAGCACCACTTCTCTTGGAAGCTGGTTCCAGATCCTAGCAGCCCTGACCATGAAGTAGTGCCTCCTGATGTCTAGCCTGAACAAGAGATTGTCTAATCCAAATCCTTGCTGAAGGCAGGCCCATCCATATCTAAACCACCTCACTAAGTGTTTGCCTGACCTGCTTTTAAAAAACTTCCGGTGGTGAAGTTTCCACAGTTTTTCTGCGACTTATTATAGTGCTTAACCACATTCATAGTTACAGAATTCTTCATAAAGCTCCCTTATTGCCATTTACAACTGTTATTGCTTATTCTGTCCTCTGTGGACACAGAATAATTGATCACTGTTATTTTCAAAACTTCATTTTTGAAGATTTTTGTCAAATACCCCCTCAGTCTTCTGTTCCTTAAGCTAAATTATCTCTTTCTTTCTTTATATGTCACATGTTTATTAGATGTCTGTTTATTGTTGATGCTATCTACTGGGCTCCTAATTTGTTCATGTCTTTCCTGAAGTACAGTGCCCAAAATTTGCAGTAGTCCAGGTGAGGCTTGACCAGTGCTGAATAGAGTGGAAGAATCACTTCCAGTGGCTCACATACGATACTCCTGTTAACAGCATACTTCCAGTATACTGTTAGGTTCCTGAGTTTGTAATCTAAACTTGGAACTCCATTTCCTGGGCCCACCTCCAAATGTCTGATCTTCTTCCTAATGCTGACATGAGATGAAAACCTAATAGTAAAATGAACTGAGAAACCCTTACAGATTTCTGAGAAGTCTGTTCCATTTCATATAAATTGGTCATCACTATTTAAAAAAAAAAGATCTCTTTCAGGAATTCAGTAGAAGGATGAAAAGCAGATTCATAGCTTGGAAGGGGCTGGAAGGGCCATCGCAGGATCATCAGTCCAGCCCCCTGCACCAGGCAGGAAAGACAACTAGGGTCAGGTGATCCCAGCTAGATGACCATGCAGTCTCCTCTTGAAGATTTCCAGGGTAGGCGATTGCACCACATCTGGAGGGCGTTTATTCCAGTCTGGGCACTCAAACTGTGAAAAAGTTTTTTCTAATGTTAAGCCTGAAACGGTCTTCCAGGAGTTTGTGGCCTCGTTTTTCCCAAAGGTGCCCTGGTGAACAAATGTTTGCTGAGCCCTTGATGTATTCCCCTCATGTGGTGTTAAGCTGCTACCAAATCCCCTCTCAGCCTTCTCTTTTTTAGGCTGAAGAGACCCAAGGGTAGGGATTTACTAGACACAAAGCATAGCTGAGTATCTCTAGAAGATACTCTAGGTATCTGTAAGGTTGCTAAAAGATAAGGTACTTCAAATAATAAAACCCAAAGAAAAAAAACATGCAAAAAAAGTATGTTGTGTGTATATGGCTAGATTCTATACATCTATGGTACGCAGGTTACTGGATAATATTTTTAAAAAAGTATTTTTAACATGCATTTCATTGTATAAGGTGTTCGCTTTGAATATAAAACCTAGAGCACCTAAAGGGAATTGGTCAACTTATCAAAAGGCAGTTCAAAAGGCATGCAAACTTATGGCTTCATAACCCCACATTTCCTTCATAAATATAATTAGCATCTGGGTAACGGATTTCTGCTTCCCTTGGAAAACGGTCTTGGAATTTATTTAATAAATATCTATTTTACAGGTGTGCCTTTTGATAGCCATATACTCGTGCTTAGTAACAAATGGCTGGAAGAACACTGTATTATTAATTGCCCCAAGCAAATGCTTTCAGTGTGAATATTCTTTTAAATGTAGAGAAAATCAATTTTGAACTTTCAAGTTTGTAGCTTTTATGTGCTGTTCCATTCATGCATGCACAATTTATAAGTCTTTATATGCTTTGCTGGGATTTTGTATCTTTCCCAACTGCTCCAGTATTGCTTGTGAAACTGGAGCAAATACCAGCTTCTGTTATAACAGAAAAGCTAATTAGGGTGATTTATCTTCTGCTGAGGTGTGAACTAAATTCTACTGCTTCTGATTGTCTGAAGGATTCAAATGCTATATGAAAAGGGGTAATTAATGGGAGATATTTATCAGGACACTAACTCTGGTCCATATCTTAATCATTAAGGTACTAATCATATAATCAGGGGCATAACAGGGCAGCTTCATGCTCTGAGTGGTGACAGTTTATCCTCCATCAGTTTAAAATACTTTTTTAGTTGAGAACTACTCCTGTTTTTCTGTATCTTGTTTCATTATCCCTGTATTTCCTGGAGTTGCAGTGGATAATGCAAAGCCCATGTTTTATCTTAAAAAGTACCTGCCACCTAATGTGATGAGTTTAAATCAGGTAGAAATGTAAGCTAATACATGCAGTGGTACATGCATTAATGTATTTTCCATGTACAGACTGAACCTCTGTCTGCCTAGTCAGCAGAAAAGATCTTTGAGTGCGTGAAGGTGTTGCAGGAAAAGAATCAATATATAGCTTGCCAACTGCATAACCTATCTCCACGCACACATCTCATCTTCTTCACAGTTTCTCTTCCATGCTTATTCTCTGATGTGTATTTTGAATTCCATTTAATTTTAAATTGGTACTCACCTCCTCAAAATATAATTTGAGCACAATGCTGCACAACATTTTTTCTCTTTAATTTGTGAATTTGTTCTATATTAGAGGTGTATGTTAATTTCTGTCTAAGTATGTTATAATAATAGGTTGTTAATTGGCTCTCTTCATACAGAATTTTAAACTATCTATGCTTTTTCAGTGCCTTAGTTGGCCAGATTAATCCCTGAAGTAATACCATTAATTCAAATGAAATTACCATAAAGATATATTTTGTTCTATAGTTTTATTATTTAACAGTGCATTAAAACAATAATGCACAGAGGAACCCCTTGAGTACCCAATAATGCACCCTTTGAATTTCAGACTGTAGGATTATTAAGAGCCATGGATCCAATCATGACCGTTCTGGTATTGTTTTCAGGTTAAATCCAAAACTATAAGGGATCCATTGTCCAAATCCATTCTAAATAGGGTTGATATTTATTCAGTGCAACCATTCTCATGTAATTTCAGCCCAAAATGATAGAAAACCCCTAAGCTGAGCTGATCATACTATTTCTTTTCCTTTTTTTCACTCTAGTAAAGGAAACTTGCAAAAACAGCCCCTGAAATCATGTTGATCTCATTGAATCCCAACAGCATCCTTGAACTGAGACCTTACCCTGACCTAACCCTGATGCAAACTGCCTCCTGGGTCTTTTTTTTCTATTTGGACTCAACTGAATCTAGCAGAGAATTAAGAGTGATAAATTGGGAAGAGGGGAAGAGAGATGCTCTTATGACAAAATGTATTTATGCAGGTTATATTTTTACCACCTTACTCTTTAGGAGTTACCAAACTATAGAGTAGCAGAATGGCAGCTCCAATACAGGTAGGGTTAAGAGTCACCTCCTGTCTAAAGGCTGACTTTTTTAAGTGTTAAAAAACCCATGAACTTATTGCGATTATATTAACACTTTATTTTCCTCATGGGAGTGTAGAATAGGGGTCTAGTTTCAAATTCCGGATTTTTGAACAGGGCTTACCTAAACACAGCTCCCTCTGCCCCCTCATCTTTCCTCATAAGGGAACTAAAACCAAACCCTATCATTTTTTATGGTTGATTAATTCTTACAGCAGGCTTGTCTTCATTCCCCTGCTTATATGGGAGTCTAATCACTATTCTGTTTGTACCTCAAGTGGTCTCATTCACTTTACCTTGATCTAGCCCATGGGACCTTCTGCCCCTGTGGAGGAGTAAAATTGAAAACAGTATTTGGGAAAGAGCTGAGCTTTCTGGATAGGCACGTGCCTACTGCTCTATCGATAACACTATATCTGAGTAAACCTGGGGCCAGATTCTCTTTTACCTATACGTGCCTTAAGTGGATTTAGGTACCTAAATGCAATCCTAGTCCAACCTGCTTGGTCCCTGAAAAACTTAATAAAAAAATTGGATGATTCAGTCTTTATAATTCAATCTTAAGGACCAGATGATGGTGTGTTATACAAGTACATAGTGTTTTTGTGAGCTGTTAGGTACCTGCCACAACAAACTAACAGGTTTTCAGAGGCTTGAACATGATAGAACAGAATTGGATTTAGTTGCCTAAATCCACTTAAGCACCCAATAAGCAAATAGGACCTGACTTCTGAAATATAAATGAGTACATTTTGTCATAATGCTTACTAGGCCCCACAAACTGCTGCCGGGAGAGGAAGGTAGAGGGGTTTATATTGATAGTCATGTACTGTATTACAACCCTGCACTGCTGCACAAGATAGACTGAGGATGATGTAGTGTTGTGGATTCATCCAGTGGATTCTCACCAGCGAGGCCTATCTTAAAATCTTGTTTAGAACACATGTAGAATAAGTCCAGTTAACTTGCTCTTTTAGTGCATTTTGACTTGTTGGGGAAAAAAACCCACACTAAACGTGAGGTTTCAGGAGAGGCCCAACTTTCTTGGTTTAGTTGAGCAATGGAAGAATCATCTTCATGAGCACTGAAATTCACTGTCTTGTTTTTTGTAGAGACTTCAGGATGAATTGTTGCCAACAGGATGGGTAAACTGATCTTGAACTAAATAAATTGTCTACCGACTGCTGAAGTTCTTTAGAAATACTTGTGTGAAACCTGAGGGAATGAGACCATATCTCTTGGATCAAAAGTCAAGAGTTTAAAATTAGACTTCTGATTGAAAGATCAATTGATGTTCACCTATCCTTAGCCCATGAATTAAGTATTTATTCAGTATTATAACACTTAGGGAGCTAAAGAATGGATTTTACGTTACAGTCTCCAGTGAATTAGAAGTGCAATGGAAATGCATGTGGGAAATTGTAAAATTAAAAGAAAAATACTTTATAAATTAGAATGTTGGGGCTGCTAAAACTTTTGCTTCTGTGCCACATTCAGTTTGTCTCAAGCAGTAAAAACGAGAGGCTTGAAAATTGCTAAACAACTTGCAGGGCAAACTATAGGGATGATAAAAATCAGTAGTTTGTAAAATTCTTCTCCTTCAGGGAAAGATGCTTTTTTGATGACATGAAAGCAAGCTCCTGACCAGCTGTGGTCATTAAGAAGTCCACAATGCTTTCACAAGAACAGGAATGTTCACATCAGTTTCTTGGCCAAATTCTACCCAGAGTTAATTATATTATCCCTTCCCAAATTTTCCCCGCTACCCTCCTCAGTTTCAGTTTGATATGTTATTATTTAGTTCCTCTCCTAAATTGCTACTATGCAGTGATTTCCTGAACTGTTAAACCACTTGCCACCATGTTCAGCCACAGAGAGGCTGTACTTCATTGTTGTTCTAAATTATTGCTATATTGTACCAATGGTTTTTAGCATTCTTTGAGGTAAGTCTGGACTGTATACACACATCAGGAAGAAGGAGGCCATGTCTACCAGGAGTGTTTTTCTGGCATAGGACACCAACATGCATTGCCAGCAAAGCACTCCTAGCATAGTATAGTCATATCAACAAATTTGTGATTGGAACCGTTACAGGCAACCCCCGCTTAACACTGTTTCACTTAGCGCTATTTTGCTATAACACTCATTTTAAATGGATACCTGATTTCACTTAGCACTCTGTGAATTTCATTATAACGCTCACAGTCACCATCTTTGGTCATTAAAAACAATTACGGTCGCCATCTTGGGCCATCAAATACTTTCGGTTTTGCTTAACATTCATTTCGCTCAACGCTCAGTTTTTCAGGAACCAATTAAGAGCGCTAAGCGGGAGTTGCCTGTATAGTAAAACTGTGGGGAACAAACATGGTTTTGCTGTTACACCTACATCTATACAATGAGCGTCTGCCAGTGCCACTGTGTCTGTGAAGAATCATACCTCTTCACCATCCTGACATGCACAGAAGTACCAAAAGAATTATGTTGCAAGGATATAGCCAAAGTCAGTAGGATTCAAATTAGAAACAGGATGCAGATTTTGAGCAGCAAAATGAATTAACTACTTGAAGAGCTCACAGGTTCTCAGCTGATGTCTTTAAAGCAAGTATGAATATCTTGGTAGAAAGTGCATTCTGTTTCAACCACCAGTTTTCAAGCAGGCATTTCACTGAAAAGTCCATGAATTTACAAGAACTGGCATACTGCTTTGCTTGGGCACCATCAACACTGTCTAATTTCAGACATGAAGCTGATGCTTATCTTCAAGGTTTCATAGTTTCATAGTTTCTAGGGTCGGAAGGGACCTGAGTAGATCATCTAGTCCGACCCCCTGCCATGGCAGGAAAGAGTATTG
>NW_017728943.1:96299304-96331862 GCF_001723895.1 Crocodylus porosus | reverse complement strand
ACTTCCCCAATGCCTGCTGATCCCCCCTGACTAGTTTGTAACAGGCCACTAGATCCCCCCTCAGCCTTCTCTTGTGGAGGCTGAACAGGTTCTCAATAGCCTTTGACCTGATTAACTTAAAGCACTTCCCTCCCTATCTACCATCCAGAACACAGCAGTACTCACAGGAAAACACGTAGATTGAAAGTACTATCAACTTAGATCCAGGAGCTGGAGATGAAATGTTGTATCAGGTCTTAATCAGTGGACCAACTTGCTGAAGGAGATTGTGATGAGCTCTAGTCTGTGAACTTTCAGAACGCAGTCCTATTT
This sequence comes from Crocodylus porosus, assembly GCF_001723895.1. NCBI lineage: Eukaryota > Metazoa > Chordata > Crocodylia > Crocodylidae > Crocodylus > Crocodylus porosus. The sequence continues at coordinate 96,331,550 of NW_017728943.1, read as the reverse complement.
TTGAGGACACCTGCCCACAATTAATAGGAATGGAAGGAAAGGAAGCATAAAGAAGAGCAAGGGAAATTCAGGTTTCAGTAGCTGAAATTTAGGTCAGCTAGAGCAGAGTTCAGTTCCATGACTGTTGAGCTTACCTTAAAGTTGCATTTGGTCCCTAGATAAATATTGTGATATCTAATGCCTGCTAAAGATGGAGTAGATATACATGCTTGGATTAAATGAATAAATGTTACATCTAGCACAGAAAAGAAGGGAAATCCTTAGTGAGGATACTACAACAAAAATTTCCCATGGCATTGCATATAACCAAATATATTTTCTGCTCTTCCTTTAAGTGTGTGATTGGAATTGGAATAAATAGATGCATTCAGGAATATTGATTTGTTACTATTTGAGCTGACTCCAGCATCTGTGCACTGCAATTCTCTCCCCCTCCCACGCTGCACTCCCACGCAGGTCATTTCAAATAGCTAAGTAGGGCCACAACAGTGAAAATGCTTTGTTTCAGACCCAAACATCCTGGCAGCTTACTGCAGAGCACTGCCACCATATCAAGCATCTGAATTCCACAGTTTGTGTCAAATGTCAGAAAAAAAAGTTTGCTTAGTTTTGTGTGCATGTGAAGTATAGCATATACAGAGAGTTTTATCAAAGATTTTTATCTTCATGAATTCACCTGAAGATGATAACAACTTTGCTATTTTGTATTCTTCACTTTCTAGAGCTACATTAAGGTCTAACTATGGTAAATGGACAGAAACCTGCCTACAAGTCAGTGCTCTTTTACCACTGAAATGAGGCTGGAATTATAAAGGTAAATTTTGGTAGCTGTGAGAATTCTTTCTTCAAAGTCTCTTCCATTCAGCCTAATAAAAAAGGACACACCAAAAGCTATAAAGGAATAATTGCTATAAGAGGTCTCACATACCTTGAAGAGGTCTAATTCATGGCAATTCTTGCTCAATTATACACAAAGGTGAAGGGCTATTACCCCTTTCCAGCTACTTTAATCTGTTTAATGTGATTTTGAATCTTTTAAAGGGGTCATGGTGGGAAGAATGTAACATTAAAACTTTTTATTAAAGTGTTATTTGCTTTTCTACTTTCAATCACAGCATGATACCAGAGAAAATGAGGTGGTATCAAATTTTTAGTTTCACAAATAATTGAAATGATTGTATTTTGAGAATAAAGATAAAGAATAGGTTGCCATTCTAACAGTTCCTTTTTATGATCCAAGAGAAACTAAGTGTGATTATATAACAAATAGAGAGAGCTGCAAAGTCAAAGGGTAGTATTTCCTTCAAGATAAGTTTTATATAGCTCCTGCTATCCTGATCAATACAAAAGCAGCTGACAAAATAATCGGAAGGGGTAATACGAAAGGTAAACTGTGTCAGTGTGAAGAATACCGCTGTCCACAGTGCCTTTCTGCTATGCTAGGAAGTTCTTGCTGCTTTACCCAGACTATCTCCTGGGATGCTACCCTTCCTGGGCACTGTGTTGCCACAAGATCTTACTCTGTCACATTGTTGGCCACGACTCTGAAAAAATCTTTTCTACAGTCTGCTTCCAAAAGCAAGGTAGTTTTTTATCTGGGGTGTGTTATGTGTGAGAAAATATGGTAAGTCTGGATACCTCACCCTGATGGATACCAAGTATCTTCTACTTTACTGGAAGTTGAGAGCTCAGCACATTCAAGACTGGGCTATAAACCTATCAGATACTGAAGGACCACATTTAAAATTGTTGACAATACCTTACACAATCTGGATCTCATTTTGCTCATATTGCTTAGGCCAGTATAAATTTAGAAAATGTTCACTAAATTGATAATGTTCATTTATACCAGTGTGAGAGAAGCATCAAGCCATCTAATTCCATCTGTTGGTCTACAAGTTGAAAAATATTGTTCATCGGGTTTTGCTTATTTGAATACAATGGCCTGTGCATTTTTTAAATTTGGATTTTATTCACTCCTCAAAAAAAAAAAGGAAGAACAGGATGATTCTGGATCAAAGTAGTGAGCTGCGGATGCCAGTGATTTGTCAGAGATGAGGCCAGAAGTGCTCATTTTTTTCCACTCTACTTCACTGGACTCCTTTGCTTTCTAATATCACTCATGAATAGGTCAAAGCCTATTAAAAAGATAGTAACTGAGCAAATTTCAATTTGTACATATTCAAGTAATTTAGAAAACTGATTTGAAAATTAACTTGGGGATGACTGTTTTTGCCTCGAAGAGGAATGTATAGAGTCCTCAGTTCTACAGCAATGATAGGTCTGAATTAAGTCTTGTTGTTCATTCAGTTTCTTGATCAATTATTGTCAAGTGTTTGACCACAGCTCTTTGGCTTGTATCTACAGCACCTTGGATTCCACAGTAATCTCCCATCCAAGCTCAGGACAGCTTAGTCCCTATGATCAATGTGTTCAGTTTACCATGGCCACCTGGAAGTAGGATACCTCCAAGTATCTTTTAAAATAATTTTGCCTGAGTATAACTCACAGAGAAGAATCTTTATATTACCCACAAAGTGTTTTTGTCCAGCTTTTTCACTCTATTCTCAGTACATCTCTTTCCTACTTACTACCACAGAGCTCACTGGTAGCTTTTTCCATTGGCATCACTGGGGACAGAATCAGACTCTTACCATTCTGCCCATAACTGAGCAGTGATTCCAGTGGGAAAAGCTGCTTAATAAAAAAAATCAATCTTGTGAAGGTAAGTTTTACTAGATGTCAGTCTAAATGTTTTGATTCTTGCATTTTCGATAAAGACCAGTCAGAAATTTAAAGGCATTGTTAGGCCTTTGATTTCTTTAAAATATGAGCCTGACAAATATTCCAAGCAGATATGGAATAAAACTTATTCACAGTATGACCCAAATTAATACTGATTTGGGGAATGGGGTACTCTAAAGTATGCAGTATATGAAAACATGCCATCTGAGAAGAAAACATAGAGGAAGGATACAGGTAGGTTTGTGCATGTATACACCCCTCCACCCCCTGTTCCCCCCACCACACACACATACCCATCTTCAGCTTGCTCATCTAGGTGGCCTTCTTTCCTCCAGCATCCTGAAGACCACAGTGTGTCTGGATTGCTTCCATTCTTTTGATGTGGCCTAGGCACTGTAGTCATTGTGCTCTGGTTTCCTGTGTCAGGGTTGGTTCACTGTACAATTTATAAAACTCTTTGGTTTTTATGCAGTATTCTCATGTTATGGGATCTATACTGTGCACCAAAGAGTTTCCATAAAATCTTCTTTTCAAAATGCTCTGGTAGTATCTTTTTGGCTTGAGAGAGAACCTAGGTTTAACTGCCATCAGTTATATATGGCCTGACAAACTTGAGGCTTAGTTTTCCTGTAGATGAACTTGGATGACAGGAGCTTGTGCAGTGCTAAGTAGGTTTTATTTCTTGCTCCCATTCTTCCTTTAATTTCTTCCTTTATATTGCCACCATGTGCTAACTTAGTGCCTAAATACTTTAAGTAAGTCTTTTGGCTTAAAATTTGTATTGTTTATTGTTACTTGAAATCACTGATTTACTGTTGTCCTATTTACTAGCAGATATTATGTTTTATCCATGGTCACTTCTAGCCCAATTTTCTTTGCTTCATTTGTTGATTGGGAGTGCAAAGCTTCTAGATCCTTCATATTTTTACTTATGAGAATATGCTATATAGGTTTGTATAGTAATTGAAAAAAATGGATTTGGGGCTCCTTAAATTACTGTGTTTATGGAGGCTATTACTGCATCTTCCTAATACAGCTATAACCTGGACTATTGGCTGGTGATAACACTGTTTTAATCTGGTAACTGAATAAACTACCATTTGAAGGGTTCAGTTTGCAAACATAGGTATTGTGTAGAAGGTGAACAGCATCATCAACCATATTGTTTTGTGTAATAGGGTCAGGTTACACTTGACTGTATCATAGGATGGCCCTTAGGTGAACTCTGTTTCAGGATTAGGGTTGAAATGTATTGGCTAGAATGAACAGAGAACAAGACAGAATCAAAAACAAAAGGGTGAAAGACTAAACCAGGACTGTCCACCTCACAGCCTGGGGGCTGCAAGCTGCCTGCCAGGGATTAAGTTGTGGCCCCTAGGCTCTTACCTGGATGCTGTTCCCTGTATCGCTCTGGTTGCAATAAGCAAGCCAGTCTTCATGCTCCTTTTACCTCTTCTGTTTTCTGCTGCCTGTGACTACCGCCAGTGGCAGGCACATGTCTGTGTTCATTTGTCCAGGGCCTGAGATGAAGGTCCATAAAAGACTCTCCTGTTAGGCAGAAAGAGAGTCTTTGAGAACATCATCGGTACAGCAGCGTAAAGAAATGGCTGCAATTTATTTTAATTGACATTTCTATTTGGACAATATGGGCCAGTTCAACGTAGAGGCAGGGATCTTAGGGGAAAGGACCCAGTCCTCTACTAATCGTTTATTACAGCTTGCATGTTTCCAGGCTAGGATCACTTCTTGCACCTTTGCCCGAGAGCCATGTCCAGTCTTTGCTGCTGCTTCCCTACAGGTTCTCTTCTGACCTAATCCTGCAGTCGCAGCCTGTCCCACACAAGGTTTTCCCCCAAGAGCAAGATGATTACATGAATCAGGACCTTTCAGGGCATTTCTACTCCCTCCACCTATTTGGGAAGGGATATGTCTGCATGCCCACATGGAGAGTCGCAGGTCAGCGAGAAGAAGGGTAGATAGCAATGGCAAGTTTCTGCTTAGCTAATTCATTAGGTGTGGTTATACAAGCCTGCCAAGAGTAGCACATGGGTGTTGATATCTCCAACCTCATAAGCATACAGTTTTTTGTAGGGTGGAAGGGAAAGAGGGGACAAAGTTGTTATATGTTCCTTTCCCTGTTTATGTTCTTCCTTCAGCAAGGTGCTCAGCTACCACACTGAAGAACACACTATAAGAACCCAGCAAAAACAGAAAGCCTTATCCCCTTCTATGGCAGTTGGAGTTTTCTGAGAAAACAGATAGCTTAAGTATCCTTGAGCATCACCGGGCCTGAAGCACATCTGCTGAAATATTAGCTCTTTCACTATAAGGCTGAAGTGTGCTCTAAATTGAACTGGACCCAAGGAATATCCTAAAGAGCATTTCCCTTGCAAGATTAGAGAAGAAAAATTCAAATCTTGAGCCGAATGGTGATTGTCTATCTTGTGTCTCCTTCATCTAGTAAGGAATTTTTTTTTCACGTTGAAGAAATGAAAGCCAGAAAGACATTTTTAAGTGAGAAAACTTACAACAAATGACTGACATCCAGCTTTCTGCCAAGCTCCTATTACACAGATTGCTTCCAGACAGACTAGTTGATGGCTGCATGTAGCTGCTGCATTGTGTCTCTTTGTTATGCCTCATAGTTATTTTACAGCCCCTGAATCTGATTTCTCTTTTAAAAAAAACTCAAAAAAAAATCCATCAAGGGGTACTTATTTTGCTAATGTCATCTTGGGTTGGGAAATATTATTTAGAGAGAAAGCACTTTGGAAATATTACATTTGCAGCTAGAGTTTTATATTTTGGGAAATTACACACTTGGGAATATAACTTTTAGCATAGTGTATGCGATGTTTAACATTAATTTATCTTGTGGTACAGATGCATGCTCAGTGAAATGATCCATAGTCTGGCCTGTGTGTGCATGTAAAGTCATCCCTTTCTGTATCTTGATTTGCATATAAAATGTAGGCTTATTATCCATAAATAATTTGGACTTTCCATGTCCCTAAAGACCTTAGTTTTTCCAGCGTTTACTCATAGTAGTGTCACTGAAAGAAGTAAGAGACACAAGATGCAGCCCTTTGTAAAAAAAAATTATAATGCACATCCTGGAGAATCAGCCACACTATCTGAAGGGTGTAAGCTTCAAAACAAAAATAGATTATATTTAGCATACAGAAATGGAAATTAGTAGAGCATGGGCTAAATAACAGTTTAAAAGATGGTCCTATGGTGTAATTTGTTAGGCTGTAAAATAAATACCCAAAGGAAGGTGCTTGGCAAAACCTGAGTTGCGACAAAACACTAATATAAGTCCAGGAGGCTCTAATACTGCATTAGCAGAGAATGGACTAGGTCGCTTACTAGCTCTCGGCTCTCTAGCTTCTGTAGGCTGCAGCATAGACCCAGAACAACTCCAAAGAACTTTAAATAGCATCTCTTACGCAAGAAAGAAGCAAGTCTGACTGAAAGAGCCAAGGTAAATTGACTTTTCAAATTTTCTGAAAGATTCAGTTACTGAGGTTGTTATCTACTTAAAGGAAATGACCCATTTATCTCCATTTTAAGTGAAAATATTCTTCTAGTCTAACAGTAACTTATTCCATTAGTCCTTTCAAGTTCTTGTTGTCCTATCACATTAGCACTGTAATATGCTTTACTGCTAGAGTAATTAATAAACAGAAAATACTTTCTTGCATGAAAATAAAACTATGTAACAGGTTCTGTGCTCCTTTTTAAGTGAACCGATATATCAAGTAAATCAATAATTTGTTTTCCTTTCACTGACTTGTTGGGCTTCCAGAGGTAGGAATATTCTGTTATTTGTTCTGCTGGAGGCATCTTTTTCTGTGCCTCTACCTCAGATCTCAGACCTTTCTAACCTGGTTCCCCCGTGTGTATATAGAATGAATGTTTGCACTGTAACTCAGAAAGGACTAAAGTTGTTTCTCCCCCAGTATTTATTGCTAAAAAGAAGTAGTCATTCATTATTATTTGATTTAAGAAGCAGACCAGATTCTTATGGATCTCCCATAAGATTTAAAAATTCTGGAGTTGGGACTCAAAATATCACAACAAATAAAAAACATACCCATTCATATTTTATTTTTAAATAACATTTGAGTTTTTAAGCTTTCATTGCTTTCTTGTTACTGAGCTTTTAGGGTGAGCTTGGGTCATGTTTTGACTGGAACTCTCAGGATCAGAATTTTTTTTAAATGAGAGATGAAATTCTTGGATAATTACATGACTATAGAAGCTGGCCTTATAAGGAAAGGCCCAAATATTGAAAGATTTGTAATAGAATCAAATAAGTTGGCCACACTTGGGTTTTTTTCCTCCCTGCAAACCTGACAGAATTTTTTTTTCACATCTGCTACCACTGAGTCTCAATAGTATGCATTCATCTATGTTACCTGTGAAATCAATATTTGCTAACAAGTTCTATATACACATTTCTGAAGTCTGGAGAAGGAGCATTCTTAGTGCAAGATCCTTGACTCCGGACTACAGCTTGTGTGCAAATATATTCTCTAATAGTTGTTCAGCCTAACAAAAGGCCAACTCTGTTTATGTAAAATCGTTTATAAATATTGGTAAAAGACTGAATTCATCCAGATAAAAAGGCCCACTAGTACAACCCCAAGGACTGTGTTAAGAACAGGTCTACCTATCCCTTACATTTTTGCCTCCAATCAATGGATGAAAATGGGTTTGCTGGAATTGGGAATGAATTAGTGGCCAAAACGATGGAAAGATGAGCTATTCCACCCATCTTGTCTTTTTGGGGTCCTTAGTTTCACAAGCAAAAATTTGATACTGATGCTAAAATGATGCCTAGATTGATAGGCTGTCACTGCTACTGTTTCCTGGGCTCCTGATATCTATCATTACTCTGTTGGGTTTTCATCATCCTTATCCTGAGAGATGTCAGACCAGAAAGAGGAATCAGATGATGTGATCACCTCAACTGAAAATGGGTACAAATTGGCCAAATCTTGGAGTGACTAATAAGATTATGTGAATGCCTGATTGCCTTTCTTTTTCCAGCAGCAATAAGAGAAATGGGAGCTTCATTTTTAAAAAAATCTTTGCTGTTCTTTTATCTACCTTTTGTGTGTGCCTTGTCACACTTTCCATATAGGATGTGTCTTAGGTAGGCTGTAGTAAGCATTGCTACAAGTTAATTTTTCTCAGAGCAGTTGCACAGTAATGCTTACCACAATCTAAGTAAAATGCATCCCAAGCACCAGAGCCTTTGAAGTCTCCGGTGTGCTTGCACGGGCTGGGAATGATAACTGTCAGTTCCAGTTTTTTCCCCCACCCAGCCTTGCAAGACTCCAGTGGGCAGACACCCATACTAGAGTCATGAACTGGCTTTAGAGCATGACTGAGGCTAGGTCCAACAAACATCTCTTTGCCAGCCCCAGCTTTGGCACTGTGCTAGAGTCTCCCGATCTTATTTCCTCCATGTAGCGGTTGAACATTAGCTTGATGTGTTAGGCAATGTGATGCGTTAGGCAAGATGCTCCTCTTTGTATTCAAAACTCCAAACTTTTCTGTTGTTTTTGCATAGTAGCAGTGCTATCAGCTTTGACCTTTTTGGCCTCTTTATAAACATGATACAGCTTAGACCATCTTGGGAGAGCCAGATTTTTGCCAATCTTTTAGGGCCAGGATTATGGCAAGTTTCTGCCTGAGGAGTGGCTGACTGTGGGCTACAGCTATAGTCCACAGTTAGCTTCACGTGTATGGTGGAAGCTAATATTTTGTAACTAAATTAAAATTTAATTTTAATTTTTCAAATTTCTAAATCCTGTATATTGTATATCTATATCTGTATCTACTCTCTCCCAGGCCCAGCTGAGGACCAGGACATCTCTTACAGCCTTGTCAAGGTTGCTCTGAAGTATAATGGGGATTAGACTACTTCTAGGATAAGGAAGCAAAACAATGGACTTTCATGATCCAGGGCTATATCTAGGTCTATGCCTAAGAACATGCTTCAGGTGGTATACATAAATCCCTGTAATTGCTTTTTCACTTGGCAAAAAATAAAGCTGTGCACGTTTCTATTCTTGCTTACCATTACTTGTAATAAGCAGAGTTTAGAGAGGGAGGTTATGCAAGGAAAAAAAACATCACTACAAACTGGAACTGTGAAATTAAGTGTGTGTTTAGTTTCTGGTTTGCTTTTTATTTCCCTGGGAGAGAAGAATGTTTCAGAGATTGGAGGAACCTGTAGTGTGAGAAGAACGGGAGAGCTCCTGCCAAAACAAAATGGAAAGATAAACAGGAAGAAAAGGAGTTAGTGATGGAGGAAAAAGTTGCAAAAAACCCTTCTCCCATATGTTTCAGTCCTCCACACTTGAGAGCAGGTTATGTCAGCCTCCTGTTAAACCTAGCAGTGCATTGCTTTCCTTCACTATGGCTAATGAAGTTGTTGAATATTTTCCCTTTTCTATATTTTGTGCTTGATTAGGTGTGAGTTTTGAGAGTGATACCATAAGTAAATGAAAAAATCACTTTGCTCACTGTGCACAGAAATCTGAAGTCACTTTCCGCAGGACGCAACACGACATCTGAAAACAAAGCAATCAACTGCTACCAGACAAATAGAAAAAGAAAATGTTACTCATCAGTGTAAGAGGGGCACCAGTAAGGATCTATTCAGCCTTAATGGAAAATCAGATAAGCAGGTCTGTAGAAGTTATGATAACTGCCCTGAATTTTGCTGGTCCAACTGAATGACCCAGTATCTCACTGCCATCTGTCTTTTCCTAGCAGCTGTGTGGAGGGCAAGCTTCAAGTGGTAGCATGGAGGGTACTCTTGGCAATGCTCTGTCTAAGGTTACGGCATGTCGCTGGAAATGTGACATACAGGTTCAAACCCGCTTCAGCTAAAGAGGATTTAGAGCTTGGTCTTTCACTCACTGGGCAAATGCCTGGCTACTAGCATACTGGGATGAAACATGGGATGAGTTCTTCCTTTTCCTCTGCCATGTTGCGATTTACACAGACTTATATACCTTCCTGGAGAGTATGTATCTGCATAAGTAGACAAAATGCCACTTACACAGCTAACTTAGCTAAGTAAAGGTTACTTACCCAGCTACAAATGAAGTTGGACTTGGGCACAAATGTAGTATTTTGTGCATCTTAGAAGCAGCTGTATGCTGTACTAGCCAGAGGCTTGTGAAATCTGTAGTGTTTTAATGGCTATGCTGTGTGACCTTTGGCAAAGTATTTGAATCATTTTTCCATTCGGGCAAATGTAAAAATAACTACAACACTGGAATAATACACAGACATTGCATACAGTTGGAGTTATTACAGATTTATGAAAAATGACATGAAATTCTCATAACTTTTCATTTGTGCTATCAATATAATATTTATATATGTAAATATAACATTCATTCATATTCAAATAAGCTGGCTAGAAACACTGACTTACTGGTTGGTGACTATATATACATATAAAGACACACATACAGGCACACACCAGCTAGAATGGCCTTCATCTCTTTATAATATAACAAAATAAAAAATAAAGCATGTGTAGATTGTACTTGGTCTGTTTAACATACCTACAGTACTGTTTTGGTCCTTGTATATCCATTTGTGCATTCTTGTCCTAAAATTAACTTTATTTACTAAAGCCCCTCCTCCCCTCCTCATAATTTACCCAGTCCAATTGCCTTCTTTCTGGATCCCCAAACAATCCTTATTTTTGTGCTCTTCAGCCCTTTCTAAAATGTGGAAGTTCACACTAACTCTCAGATGGGAAGAAATGCATAATCCCTCCCCACTTGAGCTGTGAACTGCTTCCTGGGTTTCCTGACTCCCGCCCTAGGAAAGTCATAGTACGATATCACAGTTCATCAGATAGTGTTTTCTGGAAGGAATTGCATAGAGCTGTATTTAAGGCCTCCCTCAATCTCTTCCCCTGTTAAACTTTATTTATACTTCTCCCTCACTCCTAACATTTTGCTTTTAACTTTAGAATGTCTTTACTTCTCCATTTTCTAATTATTTCTGTGCCTAACAATGCTATTTTTAATCTTTTTTTCCTTTTTGTAATATTTCCCCTGCCACTTTTTCTTTTCATCCCTCCTCATATTATTATTCAGTCCTACTCAAATCCTCTTGAATACCTCTAATGTTGTGACTTCTCCAAGTGTCCTTGCTTTTATACTTTGGTATCTTCTTTCTCCTGGGCTTAAGATTTTGCCATTTAGTATTATAGGGTTGCTTCTTGCAGTCTGTGTCAATCTGGGGCTGAGATTTCATGGGGCTTTCCATTAAGTTTAGTTTTTAAGGGATTTTAAGACCTTCTCTTCTTTTTTCCCTTTATACCGTACTGCTGTTTTGACATGTAAAGGTAATTTTAAAAGGAAAGCCCCATCCTTAGCTTATGTTTGCTTCTCTAAGAGATGCTGTAATTTCATTGAGTTCCTTCCTTCTTAAATGTTGCCTATGACAAGTCTTGAACACTTGTATTTTATATTTATATCCTCCCAGATGAAGATAAGAAGTCTGTCTAATCTTCTTCAGAATCTACTGCTTTTTTCAAAACAGAACAAGTGTAATATCACGTCCCTTGATTTGTTGGGATTTGTCCAGGGGAGGAGGTGTAGAGACCTCAGTGGGCTCTATCTACAAGGACAATTGCCTTTATTTTAATCTGAAGGAAGGAGTGGAATACTTGTCCTAAATATGCTGGATCTCCCTACTCCTCACCTTCAGAGAATCCCTTTTTCTTGTTTTTTTTCCTCATCATTTTCTATAATTCCAATTTAGTCTGCAACCTCCTTTTCTTTTCTTTTTAAAACCATCTTAATCTTATTTTGCAGATATATTGCTGATGGAAGATTTTCTTCTACTTTTTATCTCCATGTCTCTGACCTTGCCCCCAGTTTGTCTTATCTCTGGTTTGATTTTATCTAACCACACCTCTATAACGGATTTTAAAGCTCTGATGTCTGAGATTAACTCAAAGTCCTTTCTGCTCGCAGGGGTTGTTTTGTCTTTCTCCTCCTCTGCCTGTTCTGTTTCCCCCTGCAGTAGACATCTTTGGTTCTGCAGACCCTATGAGCTGTTCTGAATGAGGATCTTCCAACAAGTTTCTTCTAGGGAAGGAGGGTAGCAGGGCACTAAGGTGCCTGCTACTGATAATGGTAACATGGGCTTAGCTGCCACTCAATAGGGCAGCACAGGTGTGAGTTGCTAAAGCAACTGATTGTGTCAGCTGGCCGGAAGGGGGCAGGGCCTGGCCTTTATAAACAGAGGATGCTGAGGCCACCTGAGCCCCAATTGGGAAAAGCCCAGTGGGCGTAAGACCCGGGAAAGGGGTCTGGGGCCAGGTAAGGCCGAGGCTGCCTGAGCCTCGATTTGTGAGAAGCGCGGGCAAGGGCCCCAGTGCGGGTGGGGAGTGCGGGAGGCATGAGCAAGGCCCCAGTGTGGGCGAGAGCGTGGGGAGCGCGGTGTGAGAAGCGCCAGGCAAGGCCTGAGTGCAGGCGGGGAGCACAAGCAGGGCCCCGGTGGGGGCGAGAGCATATCGAGCAGGCCCCGGGAGAGGGCACGGATATCGAGCAGGCCCCAGGAGAGCGTGGCAGGGAGTAGGACAGAGTCCCGGTACAGCAAGGCAGGCACCATACCAAGGAGGGCAGGAAGGCAGCTTCCCATTAATAATATACCAGCAAGACGTGGCGGGCGAGATAGAGGGTGCATTCAGGACCCAAGTTGGCATGGTGAGTAGGGGCACTAGGGGAGGTCACGGCACCCCTGGAGGTCACCCTGCCACAAGGAGCTTTTCAGATTGGTCCCTTTGCATAGGGTACACATTCTATAAACAAGAGAAATGGTTTTGGGGGAGTCAAGGAGGTTAAGGACCAATGATATCTGTAGATTGTGCCATCTCTCCCATGAAAGTCTAGGTTCATACAGCCATCAGCTCTGGTGATGTCATGTAAACCCCAATTTTTTAAAGTAACTTCTAACTTAAGATAGCAAGAGTCTGACCCTAGAACGTGAGGTCTACTTTCAGAACACAGTGACTGTATTGGAATTGTGATTGCTTAGCTACACTTAAAATTGGGCCACAAGCATCTTGGGTGGGAAAAGAAATAAAAGCCTTAGCTTCTTTGTGCCTTATTATTTCTGTATCTGTTATATTGAGAAAAATGCCCACTTTTCAGGTTGTCCATGCTGCAGCAAGTGCACCTGGCATTAGGCAAACCTGTGATAGCTTTCAGCCAGTTTGCTTGGGCACCGCTAGAAGATTAACCCATGCTCCCACAGATACTTGTTTAAGTATTCTTGGATGGTGTTTGCAGTCAGCCCCGAACTGTGTGCTAGTAGCACTACCTGAGCTGGTGGTTTAAAAGCAGTTGGCATATGTCTTAATATGCTGCAGGAAAAGTGGTGTACAATCTGTTGTGAGACTTAATTTGGAATTGTATTTTAGGTTCATTTGACAGGAAGTACAATGGGATGGCAAATTATTGGTTCATGGTCCAATGAGAAGAGAGGAGGGAGGGATAAATAATTAACAATTACTCCTGTGTGCTGAATCAGCAAGGCTGTTTAATGAGCCCAAATCTGAAATATGCCAAGGTTCTGGTGGGGCTGGATTATTCAAATCAGCAGGTCCAGATGATCTCCACCCCAGGGTGCTGAGGGAATTGGCAGAGGTCATTGTGGGACCCCTGGCACGTCTTTACGAGCATTCATGGTGCTCTGGCTAGGTGCCAGAGGACTATAAAAGGGCCAGTATGGTCCCCATTTTCAAATAGGGGAGGAAGGAGGACCCAGGAAACTATAGACCCGTTAGTCTTACCTTGGTCCTAAGGAAGCTCTTTGAGAAATTTATCCAGGAGCATATCTGTGAGGGACCAGCAGGGGAGATTATGCTTAGGGGCAACCAACATGGGTTCATTAGAGGCAGATCCTATCAGACCAACCTGGTGGCCTTCTATGACCAGGTCACAAAATCCTTAGACGCAGGGGTAGCAGTGGACACTGTGACACTGTCTTTTACCCCCTTCTTGTTAAAAAATTAGGCGACTCTGGCGTCAGTGCCTACAGTCGGACGGGTTCGCAAATTGGCTGGAGGGTCGCACCCAGACAGTGGTGCTGGACAGGTCATTTTTGACCTGGAGGGATGTGGGCAGTGGAGTTACCCAGGGCTTGGTCCTTGGGCCCACACTGTTCAACATCTTGATCAGTGACTTGGATGAGGGGGTGAAAAGCACCTTGTTTAAATTCGCAGATGACGCTAAGATGTGGGGAGAGGTGGGAACCCTAGAAGGGAGGGACAGGCTACAACTAGATCTGGACAGGTTACAGGGGTGGGTGGATGAGAATAGGATGGGATTCAATACTTACAAGTGCAAGGTACTACACCTAGGGAGGAAGAACCAGCACCATACCTACAGGTTGGGAAACTTCCTTCTTGTCAGCACAGAGGCAGAAAAGGTTTTTGGAGTCATTATTGATGCCAAGATGAACATGGGCCAGCAGTGTGGGGAAGCAGTCAGGAAGGCCAACCGCACCTTGTCATGCATCCACAGATGCATCTCAAGCAGGTCCAAGGAGGTAATCCTCCCCCTCTATGTGACATTGGCCAGGCTGCAGCTGGAGTACTGCATCCAGTTCTGGGTGCCACACTTCAGGAGGGATGTGGCCAGCATTGAGAGGGTCCAAAGGAGGGCCACTCGTGTGATCCAGGGACAGCAGGGCTGACCCTATGAGGAGAGGTTACGGGACCTGAACCTGTTCAGCATCCACAAGAGAAGGCTGAGATGGGATCTGGTGGCCGTCTATAAACTCACCAGGGGGGACCAGGGGGGAATGGGAGAGTCCCTGTTCCCTCGAGCACTACCGGGAGTAACTAGGAATAACGGCCACATGCTGGCAGAGGGTAGATTCAGATTAGACGTCAGGAGGTGCTACTTCACAGTCAGGGTGGCTAGGATCCAGAACTAACTTCCAAGAGAAGTGGTGCTGGCTCCTACCCTGGGGGTCTTCAAAAGGAGGCTAGATAACACCTAGCCAGGGTCATTTGACCCCAGCATACTTTCCTGACCATGGCAGGGGGTCAGACTCGATGATCTGCTCAGGTCCCTTCCAACCCTACCAGGTGTGAAACTATGAAACTGTTTGTGGGATGGCATGATAATGTGTTCCAACACAGTTGGCTCAAACTGCATTAATATTGATGTCACATGTAAAAGTCCCCACTACCTTGGGCTGTGCATAACCATGTACATCTCTGTAATGCCGGTATAAAAATGCTTACCATTCTGATCTGGGAGAGTTACACCCACTTCACACAGGTGTACATAACCACACATGAGATGGTGGAGAATTAGGATCTTTTAATCAACTTTAGTGAGCAATTTAGGCAGAGCTGTCAGAGGAAGCCAAGTTATAGAGCTACAGTTAATGCCAGGGATCATGACTGGTTGCTACAAAAATAAGCATTAATTGGGCAATTACAAAATCCCTTATATAAAACAGACAAACCAATGATTATTTATTTAATGTGACACTTTCTCTGGTAGCTAGAATTATGACTGTTTGGAACAAAATTAGAAATCTTTATGTGCAATTTTTTTAAGTGTGTCAGTATTTCTAGGGTTCTATATGAGTCAGAATCTCTGCTATGGGATAGGCAGGATAGAATGATGCATTAGAAAAGCAAAGGCAGATCATGTTCTGTATTCACCTGAACTATGGAAAAGGAAAGGAGAAGGCAAGGTACAGCTAGAGGAGAAAAACTGTCACTAATAGGATGCATATCTGACATAGACTTGGAGACTTGGCTTGCATGTTAAGTCATATTTAAATAGCAAGCAGCTCTAGGAATGTGCTGTAATTTTATGTATATTCAGCTCTCATTTTGTTTATAATGCAACATCATAGTATCTCAGCTGATCGTCCATTACCAATCTGTTACTTATAGATAACTAAAAGATTCTGTGGAGCAGGTTGCCATGATGGCACGCTGGGTCGTGGCAGATGAAGACACAGGAAGATGTTTGTAATCGTGTGCCCATTGTTCCTGCAATACAGGGAGGCAGAATTTCACTTTAGTGGTCAAGAGGGACTGTACATAGAAGGATGTGGCTTTCAGGCCTAAAAGGTCATCTCTTGTCAGCATTCAAGGGACATGATCAAAAGCAGGGACCTGTCTGCAGCACTGCAAACCACATGTGCTGCACATGTTGGTGTGGCAATGTTTTTGACACCAGGAAATCCTGGTGTCAAAAAAACCCATACCGAAAAAAAGCAGGGCAGCAAAAGCGGTGGCAGTATGCATCGCCTGAAACCGGAGCCTGGCCAGCCAGAATCCATTGCCAGGCTCCGCACACCTGGATTGCCACCACTGGAGCCCCAGGAAGCCCCCGGGACCCCTGGTAAGGTTGCTGGAGCCAGCACAGGTGCTAGCCCCAGCCTTCCCTACCCCACCCGGGACAACTTTCTGCACCAGAGTGTGCATGCATGGGGACAGGTAGAGGTGGTCCAACTATGTGTCATTGCTACTTGTCTCTGAGCAAGTGCACATGTGTGCTTACCTAGATGTTCCCATTGTGGCCCCAACAAAAGGTACGGGCATCTATTTGCTGTCACTTTGTGCCACCATAAACATTTTTATGCCAGCACAAAGGTGATGAAAGGAGATGTTTGTTTCCACCCTAAGATGTTCCTCTGTGGGCTGGCACCTCTAGTCTAGTGGATAGAGTACTTGCCCAGGAAGTGGGAGGTCTAGGTTCTTAGGGGTCATACATTGCTCCAGTTACTCCCCTGTAGCCTTCACTTACATGCTGAATCAAAAGGCAAGGTCAGGTGAGATTCAGTCAGGACATTACAAGCTATCCAACCATTTTCTGATCGTATTCATTTCTAGGAACTATTTTGACAGCCTCTTATTATAGGAACTCTCCATTAATTCACAGTGTGATAAACATTTCCTGCTCATATTTGTTTAGGTCCTACACTCTCACTTATGAGGATTTAATGAGCCTCACAGAAAGTTTTGCAACTGCCCTGTCATGCAAGTTTGAAGTTTAGCTTCATCTCTTGCTATGAACTTCCAAGCGTGATAGGAATCAGGTTCAGTGTAGCCACCTGCCCATTTTGTCTATGCAAGCATAACTAATACACAATGCATTTTAGAACTCATTTTTGTTCATACAATCCCAGTTACTTGTCCACTGGGTGCCTAATTTTCTTTCTGAATCTTGCCCTCAATGGACCTCTTGCACTAAGGAGTTCCTCATATTCAGGAAAAAAACACTGCAGCTTTTAAAGGGAAAAGGCCAAAAAGGGGCATTATTGAAATAGATACAACTTCTCAGCTTCTGTGAAGTAACACTTCCTTTTTGACAGTGATGGATTTGGCCTGAGAATTTTACCAGAGCCACAGCCAAAGTGTCATCCTCAATGATAGTTATTTTAGAGGGTAAAATGGGGGCATGAAAAAAATATGCTCTGATATTAAATTACATCAAACTGACAAACTTAGTAAAATTGCAGCTTTGTTAGCATAAAGAGCAGAAATTCCATGTCACATATGCAAGGTTAACGGGTTTCACTTGTTTAAATCATTAAGCACTGCCAGTGACTACGGACTGGAATGATGAATGCAGTGAAAGGAGAGATACAGGAACATTGTTATTGACTTTATGGGTCAAGTAGACAAGATCAAAAACTAAGTGGAAAAATGCCAGCTACATTTAGACTTCACTACATGCTTTGCCATCAGATATAGAGTGGGAAGGATTGGTTGGGCTGCAGTACTGCAGCAAAGGACCTTGGTGCTACAGTAGACCATAAGCTGAATATGAGCCAAAAATGTGCTTTTGGTACAAAAATAGCCAACAGCATACTGGGTTATAGTAACAGGAATGTCACTTGTAAATCAAGAGAAGTGATTTTCCCCCTCTATTCAGCACTGCTGACACCTCATCTGGAGTACTGTGTCCAGCTTTGGGCCTCATATTTCAAGAAGGATGTGGGCAGATGAGAAAGAGTTCAGTGCAGAGCTACCAAAATGATTAGGGTCCTGAGAGGCAATACTTATGAGGATAAACTGAAAGAGTTGGGGTTATTTAGTTTGGAGAAGAGAAGACTAGGGGAGTGAGGGGATTTAATAACAATCCTCAAGTACCTGAATGGCACAGAGGATAGAGAAGGCCTTTTCTCGGTGGCTGTAGGAGACAGGACTAGGGCCAATGGCCTCAAGTGACTATAGAAGAAATTACGATTGGCCATCAGGGGGAATTTTCTGACTATGCAGTGGTCAAGCATTGGAACAGGCACCTAGAGAAAGTGTGGAATCTCCATTCTTGGCAATTTTCAAAAGCAGGTTAGACAGACATTTTGCTGGGATGGCTTAGTCAGGGAAGATCCTGCCTTGAACAGGGGTTCGGCCTGTATAACCTCATGAGGCCACATCCAGCCCAATTTTCCTATGATATTTTGTTAATCAGGCTTTGAATCCTTGATTTTTACCTATGGAAATTAAGAAGATGGTAGTAGGCCTGGAAGAAACCTGCAGCCCACATGGTAGGATGCAGAAGACTTGTATAACCACCAACATTCAGGAAGTTAGCCCCTTTTCTAGTTGTTACCCAGGTATGTAGTCTGACACAGAGGCGGGGGAGGCACTACAGATCCGGTCAGGCATTCATAAAATTCAAATGCAAGTCTGTAAAGGAGCTGGTAAGTGATCAAGGCTGAAAGATTCTGGTGAGGTCAAACTCCAGAGTTCCTAGTGGATTGTGTTATAATAAAGCTGTGATTATTTTTACGTAAAACCATTTGTTTCTGTGTTATAACCTCTTTTTATTATTTGTGGAATCTGTCTCTATTCAACATACAAGTTCTGTGGGATTTATAAATGTCTATATCATGCAGTGTCTCAGTGGAATCAGCTATTTGCTACCAGGGATTGGCTGCCTCTCCTAGCCCATGAATGGAGCAGAATGGGTGACCTGAACAGCCTTCTGTTCAAATAGGAGCACCTGAAAGCAATTAGGTCTTGTGGACACTACGCTGGTTCTGGCATTAGAAGTTCTGGTGGCAGACAGCAGCTGTGTGTACACCTGTATGGCTTCTGCTGTGCTCCCACTTCATCTGTTGTACTAAAATGAACCCTGAGAATGCACAGCTATTAAATGGGGTCATGGTAGCAGGCAGAAGACCGAACTGTGTCTATCTGGGCCTTCTGCCAGCTGCTGAATAGCAGCAGAAACCTTTTGATTCAAGACCTGCTGGTGCTCTGTAAGCAGAAAGAATGGGTTTGGCCACTACAGTGGGAAGTATGTTCCACTAGCAAAACTATATAGTGTAGTCCAGGTCTAAAGAAAAATAGTTCATCCTTGATTGTTTATAGGAAGTGGAGTTGCAAATTCAGGACATGCAAAGTTCTTTGAGCTGGTGACCTTTGATTGCTGGACCAGTTCAGGCTAAAAGGAATTTACTAAAGGGGTCAGTGGAGAATCAATGATGATGACTGGGTGTCAATGTAGGGGGAAGTCAGAAACAGCAGCCCTCATAGTGCTGGTCCAGCCTCCACTGCTATCTGTGGCCTGTATGTAGCTTTTTCTTCTATGCACCACTGATGACCAGAGTGCAGAACTGCTCAGCTACGCCTCTGCCTGGGGCTCCTGAAAGGCTTAATGAAACACAAAAAGGCTCTTAAAACTGTCTTAAAACTTCTTGCCTTCTCTCTTTCTTTTCTTCTTTCTTTCTTAATGATCTACTTTTAAAAATCTATAAATAATGTATGGGTTTACTTTAACCAGTTACTTTGCAAAGCCTCTGGGTAGCTTTCTGCAAGTATCATGTACAGAAGGATCCTAGGGTAGGATCCTAGGGTAGACCCTTGGAAAAGAAGGTGTTTAAGTTGCTGTGGAGACTTGATGACTGGGTGCTAAGGGCAAAGCATGCAGGATCCATAGTTTAATCTAAATAACAGTGTAGTAAGTATATAGCTTGACCAAGCCTGTGTCACCTCTATATGCTACAGCTCACCGTCTTGGGGAACAAGATATGGAAATAAAACCATCTTGGGGAATGTAGTTTACCACCCGATTATCCTCAAATAGTTCACTAACATGGTTCCAATTCACAGCGCAGATTAGAACTTTAGTAAATCTTGCAATCAGATACATTTTTCCTGACTACAATTTGTCATAATGCAAAATTAGCCAAGCTTCGGCTTTTATCAGAAAAG
The DNA here is from genome assembly GCF_001723895.1 of Crocodylus porosus. Lineage (NCBI taxonomy): Eukaryota > Metazoa > Chordata > Crocodylia > Crocodylidae > Crocodylus > Crocodylus porosus. The sequence continues at coordinate 96,311,554 of NW_017728943.1, read as the reverse complement.
TCAGGTACCTGTTATAAATAATGAATGTGTAGAAGACAAAAGATAGATGCATAATTTGCAGATCCCCGACCTAAAAGAGGAGAAGAACTATTCAGAGCCCTAATCTTTCTTTGAAAAATGACCATCTAAGAAGCAGGTAAAGGAATCAATGTCTGGATCAGAAACATCTCCAGCTTTTGGACTTTTTCTGACTGGGAAATACTGTTTTGTACAAAGACAACCTCAAAGTGTCAATTTAGTAATAGATAAAGGAGAAACAGGTAACATAATGTATTCATACCAAAACTTGCTTCTCTCATAATAACTTTTGAAGAGGCTACTAAAGAAGCTAAACATTCATGAAGTGAAAGGCAAAGTGTTATAATAGATCAATAACTGGCTAGGAGATGCATAACAGAAAATAGGATTTAAAAGTCAATTTTTTTGGGAAAAGGTAATAGCAGGGTGTCTTCATGTTTCATGTGCTTCCACTGTTTAACTCTTTAATAAACAAAAAAGACTGAAGTAGCAAAACTGCAGGTGATAAAGTTATTTAGGTTAGTTTGGACCAGTATATTCAGTGAGCAACTTGAAAGAAAAGCTAAGCAAGCTAGATGAATGTGCCAAATAATGGCAAATGACATGTCATATTAAGTGCAAAATAAAGCACACTGGTGGGCAAATAATCCACTGAACTACTTGTGTAGCTCTAGATGAGTTGTTTCAACTCAGGAGTGTCAATTCCACACAATGTGCAGTTGCAGTCCAAAAATCAAGCAAGATGAGGGATGCATGTAGGGAACAGAACAGAAAATAATATAGGAGGTATTATTACACCATTTTATAACTGAATGGTTCATCATCATCTAGAGGACTGTATGCACTACTGGGCACTCCCTTTAAAAAAAAATTAGTGAACTAGAAGAAGCTGAGAGAATAATACTGAGAATGATTAGGAACACAGAAAATTCTTGGATAAAGAGCCTGAAAAGATGAGATTGCTTACCTTTATAGGAAAACAAATAGTATAGCAAGGTAAATAAACACAGATAAGTAGTAAATGGTATAGCAAAGATAGGTTGGGAGCTTTTGTTCTCTGTATTGTAAACCAAGAATATGGGACTAGATAAAAAAATTAAAGAGTGGAATGTACTTTTTCAAACGTTGCATTTTTCAGACAGTGTTGTGGAACTCAGATTTCTTGTGTAACAAGAAATTACTGAGGCTAAGAACTTAGCAAGATTAAAAAAGAAAGGACCTTTATTACACAGATATCCAAAATTATGACTAATGATTAGGTGTTTGGAAGGACATCAAATTTTGTTTCAGGGTTTATGCTAGGATCTAATGCAGCAGGCAGGATTGGAGAAGGGAAGAAATCAGCTTACCCTTGCTTACTGTGGGCTTCTTACATTCTCCTCTGAAGCATCTGGTGCTGAACACTGTCAGAAACAGTGATTTAACTAGGTGGATCACGGTGCAATCCATAGCCAGTTTTCCTAAAATCTTCCTTCTTCTTCTGAGAGGGTGGGAGCCTTCATAGTGTCATAGTTGGTAGGGTCAGAAGGGACCTGAGCAGATCATCAAGTCCAACCCCCTGCCATGGCAGGAAAGAGTATTGGGGTCAAATGACCCCAGCAAGGGGATTATCGAGCCTTGTCTTAAAGACCCCCAGGGTAGCAGCCAGCACCACTTTGCTTGGAAGTTGGTTCCAGATCCTAGCCACCCTGACAGTGAAGTAGCACCTCCTTATGATCTAGGATTTTGATTCAGGCCCATATCTCATTCCCACCCCCATGGCTCTGTATTATTTTGTAAATTATCAAAATATTTCCCAGGATGAGAATCCTGAAGTAGCAAATAGCACCAACTCTTACTGTTCCTATTCCGTTGTTGGCTAAATAGTGATGTCAGTTGCTAGTGTCACTGATGCTCAGATATCACAGTTGTAATGTACAAGTATTCTATATGGCTTGAAGTAGAGCCTGTCAATTGAAACTCCAATGGAGTTATGAAAATGTGCAACAGAAAGTATATCTGATGTATCTGAGATTCTTTGGGATCCAAAACAGACAGGGTTGGGAAGAGGTGAAGATAAATTTGATGGCGTAAATTATTTATTTGTTAAGAACAACACATAATATAGGAACAGGATTAAAACCAAAGTTAGCTTTAAACCACACTTGCTGTTCCCTTATAGTAGGATTGACCCCTAGTGTAAGATAAAGCTCTCTCCCTTTTCACTCCATCCAGATTACTCATACTGTGGCTGAGGAGTGAGTGATACCATGGCTAGCTTCACCCCACCTTGAGAATCCAGTTGCATCAACAATGTTCTTACAGCCAGTTCTTAGGCTTTATTATAACAGTGAATCTGACTCTGTATTTATGAATAACTTTTGCTGTATATAATAGAAGCTTTTGCTTTGACAACTAGAGCAAGCAGCTACAACAGGTACATGCTACAGGTGTGCTTTTCTCTCTGGGCTCAAAAGGCTTTACAAGCATTAATTTAGCCTCACAGGAATACCCTTCCCCCACCATGAAATGAGTATGTCTATGTCCCAGTGGTTCAGGGAAGTAACTTGTATAAGGTCCCCAGAGACAGCCAGTGAAAGAGCTGGGAACATAGCCCAGTCACCGGCTAGACATTTTTTATCTCTCCCTGTTTAATTAACTGAAGAGATAGTGGGACTTTAGCATAATGATGGGGTGTTAAGCTCAGAAGGGAAGAATCCAGGACAGGATGCAGTATTTTATTCAGAATGCTTAGATTCCAGGGGAATAAAGAACAACTCTATGTTTTTAATAGGATTAAGAGTATAGGCAGTCCTCGACTTACATCGTTTCGAGTTACAACGTTTTGCACTTACAACGTTTATAAATTGACACCCTGTTTCAATTTTACAACGCTTGATTTGATGCCACGCCATGCAAACAAACTAGTTCGCTGCATTGCTCATCTCCCTGGAGAACATCTGTCCAAACTTCCTTGGACACTTTCTTTAAGAAAGCAGACAAGACTCCAGAAGAACCTGCAGCCAAGACTCCTGAGAAGACTCCAGCCAAGAGCCTTTCAAAAAGTCCAGCAAAGTCACCTCAAAGAAGTCCTTCCAAATCAATATGACTGCTATTTACAATATAAATACATTAATGCAGTTATATTTCTCATCTATAATTGATCAAGTACAAAATTCTAGGGTATTTTTGGTGAAAATAGGGTATTGGGCCTTGGCTCAGGAACCAATCCCCAATTTATAACATTGTTTCTTATGAGAAAACTGGTTCTGAGTTACAACATTTTGACTTAAACTCGGTTTTCAGGAACCAATTGTGTCCTAAGTCCGAGGACTGCCTGTATTCATATGAAGTACAAATTTAGAATTAACAAAGGTAATTAAAGATATTTTGAATGCAGGAATAAACATTCCAGCAGTGTGAAAATAATAAACTAGAATTAAGAAAATAAAAGCAGAATAAACTTCACTCCTTTATGGACAAATACAAAATCCTCATAAGCAACTGCTTAATCATACTGTTGTTCTTCCTGCCTATCCCTCCATCTGGTATCTTCCTAATTTATATTAGGCTATAAGCAGTTTTGGGCAGGGAACTCATGTAATCTTTAGCATGTTCTGAAGTGCTTGACGTTCCTCTGTAGTGTTTCATTAAAAGGAACACCTCATCTACAAAATGTTTAATGCCAAAGACTTCTGTTTCTGCAAAACTCCTGGGTGCCAGACTGGCAATGAGTGGCAGTAGAAGGTAGATTCAAAAAAGGAAAATTTTCACCAAATTAAATATTCAGTGCAATCAATACAGCCCCACTCAGACCTTTCTTTTATCAGATTCATTTTATTATGTTCTTGCTTGACATTCATTTTTCAGTGTGCCACAGCTTCCAGTACTGATGGTACATAAAGCTATGCAATATCACTGATGCAAAAATGGCAGCGTTAGCAGTTGATGAGGAGATACTGGGCCTTTTGCCATCTGTGGAGGCAATAACATGTTAAATGGATGTTCTTGCTGCAGCAAAAAGCAGTGAAGGAATTAATAATGCTCAAATGCATATTCTTTTCATTAAACTGCAGAATCAACCAGTCATTTTCATGTATTGACACTATTGTTCTGGCTGCCTGAAGGGTCAGTCAGACAATACTGTCTTAACTTAGGGCTTGCCTTCATTATAGGAGGTTGCTGCCTTGGGCTGGCAGAGCCCGCTGCTGAAGGCATGGCATATGGCAGTAGAAGGACTTTCTCTGCTGGCTTTACTCTATCACGGCCCCTGATGACAGAAACCAAAGCAGCAGAAAGCCTCTTCTGTGGGAGGGTAGCATTATGGGAGGGCTACATTGTTAGCTCTGCCAGCAGAACTCAATAGTATCAGCCAACTCTTAGACTCGCTGTGCATTTAGAGGAACTGACTGACCCCAGATAGAAAACTGGTATGACACAATGGTATGTTAGGCACAGAAGTTTTCTTTACAAGCATAAGGAATCCAAATGTATTGTTTTATAAATAAAGCCTTTGGTTAATTTGTGCAACAAGAAGTAGATTCTGCAGTAATTTTTGTAGCTAAAGAATTATTGAAGGTGAGCTCCAAGTGTGTGCGAGTAAAATGTATTTATTTGAAGGTTGCATTTTTTTAGCTATAGGAAGAGGGTGTATATAAGAACTGTGGGAGTTCAGAAAGATGAATAATGAATCCCTTTAAAACTTAAATGTGAAAAAGGGAACAAGGGGCAAAGTATATTACTCCACATTAACAACTAATTGATTGTCAAATTGTGTATATATTTTAAAAACCTAGCTTAGTGGGGGTGGGGTCAGGGGGAAGAATATGGTCCTGTGTTCAGCTACTTTTAAGCAACCAATTACTGTCAAATTTAGTATGCACTCAGGGGAAAATCACTTTTAGCTTGTGGCTAATGTGAGAGGGAATATACCTCCTCACAATATCTAGGCAACTGAAAATAAAGGTTTAAACACAAATGCCATGTCAGCCTCGACATTTCACCAACACAACAGTATAATAATGAAAAGCTAAAAATCACAAAAGGGAACAGGCACTCATGTTAAAAAAACAAGTGCTTTCTAGTGTAGGCTTTGCAGCAATCTCTGTGCTGGTGGTATGTATCCCTAAAAATGATTTGAAATAAAAATTATGCTGTCTACAGATGTAGGGACAAAGCTAGCATTTTAGGCACAACCAAAGACCTATTGATTTTAATGGGAGTTTTTGCACAGGAAAAATATATTATCAGGCCCAGAGGGTGTGTGAAACAGCCTGTGGAAAGATAAAGTTATGAGATAATGTTAGACTTGGAAATAAAGCTAATCTGAGAATCAGCTTCCATATTTATGTAAAAGTTTATCTGGCAGCCTTCACCCTAAGAAACTCACCAAAATCAAACTGTTTTCAGTGGGCCCCACTTGCTTCAAAGGCAAAACTTACTCAAATAAGCATAGGATCAGACCAAAACATTTAAACTAATTTGCACTTCTTACATTTGCCAAATTAAAAATGTATCTAAGAGAGGAGAGATCTATGCTGTTTATAACTATTGTATAACCTGGATGTGAAGGGTAAAACAAATGCCCTTCCATTTTCTGGTTTCCAGAGTTAATGGTTTATCAATAATGGAATTACATTTTTTTCCAAACTAGCACTTACTGAAGCTTCTGTAAATTATTGTTGACTACTAACAAAGTGTCTCCCATAGAATGTCTAAGACTAGGAGGCGTAAGCTAATAGCATGAAGAAAATGTTTGGACATGTTTAAGTCAATGGCATACCGACAACCTATCTGACTTTTACATAACAAGTCTTTCAAGGTTTTAAATATTTTTTCTTATCTTCATGCAAGAAATATTTTTTATTTTCCTTTGGTAATAGTAGTATTCTTATTGTTGGGATATTCCTACACAGCCTATATATTTGACAAAACATTTGGTCAATTGTTACCCATGTAGGATTAGTATATGATATGAAACAGAATGTCCTCTTTCAGTTACAGAAGTTTGATGCACTCGCTAGCATTTATGCTTTTTACCTTGATTCTTCTCCCTCCTGTGTCTTATTCGTTGTCTAAGCAACCATGAAAAAATATTACTCTTCTTATTCTGGGAACAAAATGAGATTGTGCGATACAGTGTTTTACTTTGAAACAGAATTGTGAAAATAGGTAGCATTTGAACCATGTTGCCTTCGAGATAGATAAATCTTTCCATCAGTAACTGGCCTTCCTCCAGGAACTGAGTAGTATTATGGGCTACCAATATTTTTTCCCAGAAAACTACCAGTGTTTCTTCTGGAAAATAACTAGAGCTGCTGATATTGCATCATGGCCCGGGAGCAAGAACTGTCCTTTTTTGGAAAGAAGTTTTCCTAGTCTGATATGGCACTTAAATACTATAGTATTTATTGGTGAATTGCAAAGCATTAAACTAGACAAAAATAAATAATGGCCTGAATTCCTCCCAGCTTCTCCCAGTTCTTTACTATGCCCAGCAATTCTGTTGCTTGATCTAATGGACATAACATTTTGCCTGTGTCTTGGAACTGAAGTATACATCATTCAGATTAATGCACAAGTGTTAAGAATTCCATTGCTTATTAAAAACACCAAAGGCTTGATGTTGATCTCCTGCTATCTGTATATCAGTGCAACCCTACTGATTTTAAAGGATTCATTTCTGATAAGCATCAGCTGTTACTGGAATCAGAATTAGCCCCCACAACTTCCCTGACATTTGGCAAACAAACCAGTGTGTGCTTTGCATTTAATGACAGCAAGGTGAAAAAAAGAGCATGTACACATGCATGTGCTATTAAAAGCACCACTGAGGATTGGAAAGATTGTTATATAAAAATGGTAGAAAAGCACAAACAAACAGAAGCCAGAATATTCTGCCTTGACTAACGTTTCACTCTTACATGTCCCTCTAATGTATATTATATATGCAGTAAGAAAGATAATATACAAAGAGTTAATCTTTTTCTTGCTCGAGGATGCTTCTGGAGGAATTAACAGAAAATAACTTTAAAAAAAGCAGAAAGGTAACAAACTCAAAGAAGACAGAGAGCATAGCAAAAAGGGAAACTGAAACAAAAGCCTCCTATTTTCCCTTCATGTACTTTAGTAATGACGTATGTAAAGGGAATCAGAAGCTTTGAACTTCTTCTTGAAGGATGCCTCAGAAGGCTTCTGATATCTATCTAGGGTGAGGAAACTGAAGAGTTGCACGTTCTGCCTCAGACACATCCCAGGTTGTATCTTGTGATGGCTTCACTAGTTCTACTGGATGTAACGAGAGTCAGCGTGACAAGGGATTCCTCAGAAAACTGCTCTCTGCTGTGGAACACTAATTTCTGGGGGAACTTTTCTTTACTTAGGCAAAATGTAATATGGGACTCAGAGCCTAGTTTTAGCCTTAATTATGCACTTCCTTGCTTTTTAGTAAGGTAACGTCAGAGTCCCCATTTGGACAAAGGAAAGAATCTCACAGGTTAAATTTTATTTCAAAGGTAACATACTAAAGTAAATCCTTGTGCAAGGAGCACAGCACTTGTTCATGTAAGAGTTAGCAGAAATACATTTAACATATTTCATGTTTTACATTTTCAAGATACCACTACTAACTCAAAACTATTCAACACTTTAGTGTTACGGTAGCGTAAGAGTGATGTTGTCCCAAAATGATGTGAGAGGCAAGGATTTCTTAGGGTGGACCAACTATGTAGTTGGGATAAAGTTAGACAAGCTAATACTGGTTTTATGGCATATTATATTTTAGCCAATTCCTGACTTTTTTTCCACACAGCAAAGGTCTTTTGCTAATTGTGTGTCCGCTACCCCTGCGAATGTCTTTCACACCCTCCCCTCTGCTATTTTTCACTATGCTGTGATCAGAGACCTGAGGAACAATGTCTTGCATGTGAAAGCTTGTATCACTTTATCCCAACTACAGAACTATATGAGGAGGCAAGAAGGGTGTCTATTTGGATTACCCTACCCTTGCTACATAGTTCCTTATTTTTAAGAATCTGGAATTAACATACTAGGGTAATTTGATATAGGCAGGAAATAAAGTTTCTTAATTCCTGTTATACTACTGGAAATTGATGAAAGTAGGTCCTTTACACTGTGACTGCTATTATAGGCTACACTTTGGCTGCATTTTCCCTACAATGGGACATAGGTTTTAGATAGATGATCATTATAAGTGACAGGCAAGAATTTTGGGTGTGGCGGGGTTGATATCTTTTATTGGACCAAGTGCATGGTTGGAATAAAGGATAAGCTTTTGAATGCAAGACATTCTTCATCATCATGATTTGATGAAGGATATCTTGCAATTGAAAGCTTATCTAACTTTATTCCAACTATGCAATTAGTCCAATAAAAGGTCTCACCCCAAAAAATCCTTGCCTCACATAATTCCTGGGTCATCAGGGCTATAATATCACTCTAACACTACTACATCATGAGCGATGGCATATGGATATATCCATGCACATAATTATCATGTGATATTAAGGGTGTGAACTTTAGTTCACAAAATTTGCAAGATGAAAATGTTATAGCTGTGTTAATTTGGACACACTGCATATTTAACAACATTAGCAAAGTGTTAGAAGGCAGTCTATCCTCTCAGCCCCAGAGCAGCACCAACTGCAATCATTGAGCTGACTGGCTGCAGAGCCTACTGGGCTGAGTATATAAGCTCAATGCCTCACACCCTGTAGCAATTGTTCTTGCCCTGGATCCAAACACCTTGCCCTGATTATCATAGTGTGTGCCTGGATGGCCCAGCTCCTGACCTGGACAATGATTACTGGTATTGTTTTGACTTAGGAATATTGGCCCTGTGCACCTCGTGTTTAAGCCCTTCCTGGAGCCTCAGCTCCTGATTTGGATTCCCTGTAGGCTCAGGTACTTGACTAATCATGCTGTCCCCAAGACTGCTTGCAGCCCCATCCTTACATAGCTTTGAAGGTTGCATTTGAATTGTCCCTGCTTACAGCTGATTCATGTTGTATGTCTGGGGCAGAGGCTCCTCATAAACCCTGTACTTCTGGTGCTGTGTCCTCGCTTATACAGCACACACGCAGCAGGTACAGTAGAGAAGTAAGTGTCTGTAGTCACCGGCATGCTGTGGGGTCAACACAATACTGCTACTTGACATTTGAAGGAAGCTCTTCCTTCTCTAGCCTTCTGTTATGGCAAGAGGGGATAATTTGCTCATGCAGCTATCATAGAATCATAGAAAATTAGAGTTTGAAAGGAACTTCAGGCGGTCATATAGTCCAACCCCTGTTCAAAGCCGGACCATCCCCAACTAGATCATTCTAACCAGGGCTTGGTTGAACTGGGCCTTAAAAACCTCCAAGGATGGAGATTCCACCACCTCTCTGGGTAACCCATTCTAGTGCTTCATCACCTACCTAGTAAGAAAGTTTTTTCCTAACATCTAAATTAAACTCCTCTTGGTGCAACTTGAAATGACTGCTCCTTGTCCTAATTGGTTATCTACCACCAATGAGAACAGTTTAGCTCCACCCTCTTTGTAACTATGCTTCAGGTAGCTGAAAGCTGTTATTTAATTCTCCTCTCAGTCTTTTCTTCTCCAGACTAAATAAGCCCAATTCCCTCAGCCTCTCTTCATAAGTTATGTTTCTTAGCCCCCTAACCATTTTTCTTGTCCTCCAGTAGACTCTCACCAATTTGTCCACATTCTTTGTGTAGTAGAGGGCCCATAACTGGATACAGTACTCCAGAAGTGGCCTCACCAGTGCAGAACAGAGGGGAATAATTACTTCCCTCCATCTGATGACAACACTCCTACTAATGCAGTCCAGTATACAGTTAGCCTTCTTGGCAATAAAGATACACTGTTGACTCATATCAAGATTATGCAGGAGCAAAGGTGGCATGTTTTCTTGTAATCTGTCAAATGGAAATCCCAGTTGAAAAGTGGGTGCAGAAGGGTAGGAGGAATGCTGATAATGGAAGAAGTTGAAGCTGCAAGGTCTCTTCATGATGTTCTTCTTTGGTTTCTGGTACATGAGAAACATCATCTGTGGAAGAGAAGACACTGATGAATAAAGTACTCCACACAGCATTGCTGTGTAGCATTCTGGAGAATTAAGATGGTGGCACTGGGGAAGTCCTTCAAGGGCTAATGCTTCTAAGGACAGGAACAAGTCTTACCACCTCAGGTTGATAACACAAGCTATTTATTTGGCTCTACCAACTAAAATTCTTTCTTTTTCCTGTAGTCCTGATCACCCTTGACTCCTCCTACATCCTTGTTGCCTTCTCTTCTTCCTTTCCCCCAGCACACAATGGCCGTATCCACACGAGCGTGCATGTATGTTTGTGGCACATCAAAGGCTTTTGAGGCACAGCAAAATGCACCCTGTTCATGTGATTTGGTTCTCTGCACTTCATATTAATAGTGCAGAGCCAACTTTAGATACTGGGAAATCCTAGTATCAAAAAAAAGTGTGCAGAAAAAAAAAGTGGGACAGCACATGTGGCAGCACCATGCATGCCCTGAAACAGAAGCCTGGTTGGCCAGAGTTACACTCTGGCTCCTGGCCAGGCTCCATGTGGCTGGATTGCCACCACTGGAGGTGTAGGAGGCCCTCAGGACTCCAGGTAAGCCTGCTGGGGTTGCCTCTACCCTACCTGGAGCACTTTTCTCCATGCTAACACTACATGCAGGGGCATGCACCAAGTGAAAAAGCAGTGGCATGAATTTGTGCCAATGCTTTTTTTCCCTGCAGCAATTGCTCCTGGAGACATAGTCATGATGTTCATCCACCCTCTATACTTCTGGTATTTCCACTATCATATTTCATCATAGTAACTCAGTTTTTGGATGCTGGTGATGATGAAATACTCCGTTCTTCAGGAGACTTTAGTGTTGCCCAAAAGTGTACTGTACTAATGTTGCAGTGCTGCTGTAGTGATGATACTCCAGATAGTATGTGAGAAACAAGATCTGTTTGGCAACATCTTTTATTGGATTAACTACACAGTTGGGAGAGATGTTAGAAAAGGTCTTGGACACAAATTGTTCTCTTTCAACTCTTTACTTGATCTGTAGCCAGTAGTTAATCTAGTATTTTGAAAAAGGGGTGGGGTGCAGATAGGGGGAAGTGGAGAGCTCAGATGCACAAAGTCTTATTGGTATTGGTACTGTGCCAAGCAGGCTGAGGAATCAAAGGAGAGTAGGACTACACCACCTCATTTTTCATAACTTCTCTTTCCTTCAAAGGTTTACTGCCCTCTTCCTTTTTTATGTGGCCATTTTCATTTACCTAATGAAATGCGGTTAAACAAAAATCACTGTTCTGCCTGATACTTACCTTAGGCCAAGGGTGTCAGTCACCCATTTTTTAGGCCGAATCTGGACCATAGGGCTCTTTGCAGGCCAGATCTTCAGAACAAGCAGTGGGGTCAGTGGCTGCAGTGGGGTCACTGGCAGCAGCAGGGCAGCTAGTGGCTGTGGCAACAGAGGCAGCAGTGGTGGGGCAAGTGGTAGCTTTAGTGAGGCCAGAAATGGAAGCAAGTGGCTGTGCGTCAATCGATGTGTTATAAGTTGCAGTGGTGACGGGCCAAGTATCTGTGGGACTAATGACCCTGTGTCAGTCAACACAAACTTCATTTGCCTCACTGCTGCAGATGCCTCACCATATCTGCTTTTTTCCCCAGCCCTAAAGAAGTGCACTTCAGACACAATGGCTGCATATTCTGTACATCAGTGAACAGATGTGTGGTTTTGTGTTATAGGTCTGCATGCGGTCATGTTGAGAAGATAAAACTAGTTGTTGGTCTTAGCTATTGTTTTCTGGCTCTTTTATGCTTGTGTTGATAATATACTAAATGCACTTTGTTAAATTAAACACTTTCTTTTCACAAGCTATTTGGAAAAAACATCTTTGATGTTAGCTACTATTTTCATTTTGGCATAGTGTTTGTTAAAAAGAATGCAAAACATTTCATTCTGTTGATGACATTGTGAACTGTTTTCTATTTTTCTATTTTTTGTATATGGTATAGTACCATACCAGATTTGCAGAAACTGGGGTACTTGCCTCATTTGCTGCTCAGCTTCAAAGGTGAAAGGAAATGTTCTGTATGTACTATGATTTAAGCAAGGTCCCAGGCATATTACACCTGGGAGGAAATTTACAACCCCAAACAGTCCTAATGAATTCACTGCAGTTATTAATGCATGTGTTTGTGGGGGGGGGGG
>NW_017728943.1:96285651-96299204 GCF_001723895.1 Crocodylus porosus | reverse complement strand
GGGCCTACTCACTCACTATAATGCTGCTGTTGGCCTAAAATGCATTTAAAAAGTATATGCGTTGAATGCACATACACACAGTAGGATTTCTTTCTAATGTCTTAAAACTCAAAGTCAAAAGGCAATTCTGCCAAAAACTGGCTGTTTCTATGGCAGATTTCAATACCTAGATATTTTGAAGCAATTGTTATAACAATTGGGAAAATTTATTCATTAGAGTAGGAGGACAGTGAAAGAAATAAAGCATTTTATAATGCTTATTAAAAATATCATTGTCAGTCAGAGATTAAGCCTGAAGAATATCTGCCTCGAAGGTGAAAATCTTTTGAAAGGTTAGCTGCTACTGAAAACAGGTTAGAATAGAAACTGTTAAGCGGTCTTAACTGTTGAGGTCATTCATATAACTCCATGGCATTCCCTATAAACCCCCAGAGGTCCTTCGCTCTTCTCACAATTTGCCTCTACATTCTTCTGTCAAAGGTATATTTTCCTTATTGCTGGTAAATCATTGAAAGTCTGATGTTTTGCTCAGTGTTATCCCTTCATTTTCCCCTTGGTCTTCTACAAGGTCAAACATGATAGAAATGGCTTTCCAAGACACATTTAGCTGGTCTGTCTTCTGTCACCCAGTGAAGCCACTGGCATTTCCTGATTGGATCATCTGTTCACACACATTGTTCTTCTTCCCTTGCCCAAATATTCATGTTGATATTTTGTTGTCAAAGGTGTTTGCTCTCAAGGCAAAAAAGATGATTAAACAGCCAGGTTCCACAGCCACTTAAAACAACCAGATTTGTAACTGCCTCATATATCTGAAGCTTGGTCTTTCTCAGGAGTTTTTTTGGAACCAAAAGCTCTGCTAAGAAAAGCGGGAGGCATTGCCAGTCCATATTCATGTCTTAATTTCCCCCCCTCACCAAATAATTAGTAAGTAATGTTCCTTCGTATTTAACTTGCTTAACTTATTGATACATATTTTTTATTATCAACTGCACTGCTACATGAAATAGTCTATTATTCAGGTCAGCTTGCAGCCATCTCTAGGCTTCTACTTTTCGGTGAACTTGAGTTCCATTTTCTTCCTGCTTCCTTCATGTCTCCAAACCTCCTTCAGATGCTGCCTTCAGTTTCTCCTACACTAGCCAAATCTTCACCGCATCCCTCAGTTGATTCTAGCTATTAAAGTTCACCCGAGACAGAGAAGGTTGTGCACACATTTATGCTATAATTATATTTCAAAATAAATTAGAAGCACCCAGAAAGGGGGGCTACTTAGGGGCATGAGACTGGGAGGAGCCTCCTGGGCCTTTGCATTCTGTATTTGGGGGCTATCGCTTGCCCAGAACCACTACAGACTCTGATGCCACAAGGCACAAAACTCCTGAAACACTAAGGGCCTTGTTACACGCTAATTTTGGGTAGCTTCTGGAGCTCTTAACCCCTGGACTGTCTGCATGTTAACACCTTAAAGTGGTTTTAAGCACTCGTTATGTCGCTCAAAGTTAATCCTGTTCTGGTTTGACGTATCTCTGATCTGCACTACCAAGCTCCTGTTCCATTAAGGTGTGGCCACTCCTCACAGATGTGCTGCCCAAGTTGAGTCCTGCAGTAACCCAGGATCTCCTGCACCTTCCCTGTTCATAAAGCAGGACCCCTAAAATATTTCAAATGGAGGTATGAACCTATTTGCATGGTAAGTATGGGTTTTCATCACACTTTGCATTGTAAGTGTGGGTATTGATCACAGTCACTTTCATAGACCCCTTAGACCAGGGGCAGGCAATTATTTTGGGCAGAAGGCCGCTTACTGAGTTTCAGCAAGCCATTGAGTGCCGCATGACGGACAGCCCAGGGCAGATTAATATTAATTTTCTATGTTTTTTAGGGGCCCCGTGGGCCAGAATAGAATGGCCTGGCAGGCCTCATCCGGCCCCTGGGCCGCATTTTGCCCACCCCTGCCTTAGATATAGCCTATGGACCACCAAGGAGTAGAGGATGAAAAGCCACTGCTGCAGACTAAGTGTGTGACTGCTCCAAACTCCAAGCCAGCACTAACATCATCAACATTTGTGCAGTTCGTAGGATAAAGCATAACAAGGCCCTCTAACAACAGCCTGCAAGCTCACCCAGGTCAGAGCTGGGCAGGTGAAGGCACAGGCAGAGCAGCTGGGATTGCGGTGGCCTCCTGCTCCCCACCCCCCGCCACCCACACATCATCCCATCTGTCTATCATCTGCCTCCACTGGTTCCTGCTAGGTGTGTTAAAAAAAAAAAGCGCTCAGGGACTTAGGAGCCTAGATCCCACTCCTAGAAGCAAGTGCTACACAGCCAAGGGCTGAAGAGCTGGGACAGCCTCTGAGGGAGCCTGGGCTTGGGGCTGAAGAGGTGGGACAGCCTAAGGGAACTGGGCTTGGGGCTCAGGAGCTGTGACAGCTTCTGAGGGAACCTGGGTTTGGGGCTGAAGCTACAGGACAGCCTCTGAGGGAGCCCAGGTTGGGGGCTGAAGAGGTGGGACAGCCCCTGAGGGAGCCCAAGGTTGGAGCTCAAGAGGTGGGACAGCCTAAGGGAACTGGGGCTTGGGGTTGAAGAGCTGGGACAGCCCCTGAGGGAGCCAGGCTTGGGGCTCAGGAGCCGTGACAGCCCCTGAGGGAACCTGGGTGTGGGGCTGAAGCTACAGGACAACCTCTGAGGGAGCCCATGTTGGGGCTCAAGAAGTGGGACAGCCTGAGGGAACCAGTCTTGGGGCTGAAGCCCGGTGACAGCCCCTGAGGGAACCCAGGCTTGGGGCTCAAGAGGCAGGACAGCCCGAGGGAGCCGGGCTCGTGCGGGCCCCGCGGGAGCTGGGCAGCCACCCTTGCGCCCGGCGCAGAGCCAAGAGGCCGGCTGTGCGCCGCGCTGCCGGCAAGGGGCGCCGGCCCGCAGGTTTGCGTCGCAGAGCAGCCGGCTGCGGATCACCTGCAGCGGGAGGGGGGGAGCTGAGGAGCTCCTCCCTGCCCGACTAATCGCCTCCCACTTCTCCCTGCCTCTTCCAGGCACTGGCGCGCAGGAGGAGGAGGAGGAGGCGGCGACGGCTGAGGCTGGGCAGAGCCGTCACCTGCTGCAGAGCGGCAGGAGCCCGCAGCCGGCCGGGCTGGGGCTGCACCTCCCTCCCTGCCTCGCGGGGCACCCAGGCAGCCGCCGCAGCCGCAGGGCCCGGGGGCCGAGGGCGCCATGGCCGAGGGGGGCGAGGGCGAGGACGAGATCCAGTTCCTGCGGACTGTAAGCGCGGCGGGGAACCCGGGGGGGGGCGCTCATGGCAGCGGGGGCTGGAGCCTGCATTGCACCGGGCGGGGGGACATCCCCGGCATGGAGGCTGCGAGGGTTGCACGTCCGAGCCGCCGGGGCCGGGGGCGATGCGGCGGGCTGGCAGAGCCATGTGCGCGCCGGCTTCTGCCGCCCCCCGGGCAGGGCACCCACCTCCGCCCGGCCCCGCAGAGCCAGCCCCGTGCCACCCCCTGCCAGCCTGGGGCTGCTCGCCAAACCGGGATACAGTCATACGATCCCCACCCCAGCGCAGCAACTGCAGGTGTTGTCCTCCCAGGGGAGGGGCTGGTGCAAGGCATCCCCCCACCTTCCATCTCCCTATATCCCCCCCCCCCCCACACTCTTCTTCTTTTGGCTTTTAAAACCCAGGAAAGCCTGGATCAGGACCGCAGGTTCAGTCTTATTTTTGAGTGCTGCTTCTCTCCACTCTCCTGACCCCTCTTGTTAGTGTTATGCCCATGGCCAAGCCTGGCAAGTTTTTCTCTAACCAGTTGTCCCCCACACAGACCTACACAGTTTGAAGGGGGGGTGTGTGTGTGTGTGGGGGGGGGAAATCTGACTCTGCCAGACGTGCATCCACACTGACACTGCTTAGACCATGTTTCTTTTTTCTTCAAAGCCCAGCCGGTTTTCAAAATGTTTCATGGCTTGCTTGTGTAGCAAAGCAAGAAAAGAAAAAAGAGGCAGTGTAGCTGGTGCATGTTCAGTTTGGGGTGGGATTTTTTTTTTTTTTTTGCAGTATTGTGGAGGCTGATTTGGATGTACCCTGTTTACTTCCAGCCGGAAACCTTCAAGAATAAAGCTGTTCCTTAAATATAGCTGAATTTACAGGAGCGTATGTTGAGTGTATGGTCATTCTGCCTCTGCTCTTCCAATGTGGCAAAGCTATAAACTTTTATTTCTCTTAGGGTTACGTGGCACATACTGTAGTACCAGCAAATATCTTTTTTTTTTTTTGTTAAAGACCCCCCTCTTCCCCTCCTTAAATCTTTCTCAAAAAGAAGATATGGTTTCACAATGTGTGGTTGTTGTTTCTTACTGTTCAAATTTGATCTAAATATTTGGAAGACTTGTGTATTTACAGGCTTACTGCAGGTTTAAATGTTAAGCGAGGCTCATAGAGATGTTGTTATCTGAATACTTAATAGGGAAACAGAGGTGGTGTGCATACTAATAGCAGGCTGTACATATAGAGTAATGTTAAACTCCAGCACTTGACAGCAGCAGCACATTACGTAAAACAGCACTTCTGATAATGTGTGTCAGGCTGGTAATAGAGGTCTGGCAATCTCAGCATTGGATTATCGTGTAAGAATCCTTAGAATGTTTCACTGGTAATAAAAATGACCTTGAAGACGGTAGTAAAGTGGAGTAGTAGGAAATTTTTGATGTTGGGGTTCAGACTTGAAATATAAAGAGCCTAAGATATATTTGCAATTTCCTGTGAAGTTTGGAATTTCCAGTCTAAAATTGTTTTTATGGGGTGATTTACCTTAATACTTAGTCGGTCTTCTCACTCCCCTCTACATTTTAGTTCAACTGAATTGGGAATATTTCACTGAAGAGAGATGGAAAATCACTTGTTTTATAAAACTTTGAATGCATTTTTTTCTTTGTGCTCATTGTTTGAATTTGTGGACTAATCTTCCCCGGAGTCTTTTATAAATGTAACTGCTTATGCAGCATTGATAAAATACTCAGTTTGCAAACTGATTATTACCTGATAATGGATGTGTGCGCATTTTTTAAAGACAGTTGGTCATTAGGGACAGAGGGATGCTCTACCACTTTGGTAGATAAAACATTCTTTCACTTAAGGACCCCAATCTATGATCTTGGGGGAAAATGTTTTCTGATGTTCATTTGGGGCTAACTGCGAGAACTACTACATTTAAACTGTCATTCTTTGCACATGCTGTTCTCTATAGGTTCTATTAAACTCTTGGGAAAGGCTGTTTTTTCACTTGGGGTTGGAAAGATATATTTATTGTAGCATGGGAATTTATTATGTGAAAGTAATTTTTCACATTACAATTTTAATATTTATTTACATTCAACTATTAAGCAGTTTATATACAGTCTATTTTTAGAGTGTGTGCCTTTCTACACCCTGCTGTGTCTAGCTTTCTCTCTCTCACTTGTTTGGTGCCTTTTTTGGCAAGATGGCTGAATGCAAGCCCTCCTGCAAATCTGCTTCTCTTGTGGATTTTGTGTTTCTTTTGGCAACTATCTGATAAATTACCTTTGAAGAGTTAGCTGTAACTTCTTGTTTCTTTAGGTCTTTGGAAGCAGCAAGCCTGTGTGTGGGGTTTTTTGTTTTTGTTTTTTTTAAAGTATTCTTGCAGCCTGGGCTGGAATGCTGCTTCTGTCCCATTAGACTAGCCAGAAGGAAATGTTCAAGAGTCCTATAAATTTTGCACCTTAGTATGAACAGAATTCAGACTCATTACTTTGCTGAATATTCCATTTGGAAATACTCTTATACAAGAGAGATCATTTTTGTGCCAGGCACCAGATGCCATGTACTGGCTTCCCCCAGAAATGCAGGCATGGGGGTGGAAGTGACTAGGAGGCTCTTGTAGCTCCTCCCTGCAAATGCAAGTATCTTGATGCATTTTTATATTAAGAAATAAGAGAATGTAATGTACAAATTAAAACATCTGCAAGCCAGACTATAAATTGGTTATAATTTCTATATGAATGACATGATTTTTTTTTTACTCGGACATCTCATCTGGCTGCAGCAAAATCAGTTCAGGCTTTCAGGGAGGGAGAACAGAAAATCCTTTAGGCAGATTATTTCCATAATAGATATATGAAAAGTCTTACTTTCCTTGGGCAACATCTCATAGGAAAGACCTTTGTGTGGACCATGTCTATTACCTGACAGTGGACCTAAATCAGTCTCAAACTTTCAAGAGACACTAGGTAATTTTACGCTTTTTATTGGATAAAGAGGCTATCAGACTTTCTGGCACCTCCAGAATGGTGTGAGCGTATGATTATAAACTAAATTTGGGGGCAATTGTATGTTTAGGAGTCAGTGATAATTTTGTTGCAATTTAATTTTTGAATCTGAGGATCCTTTGGCAAAGCAGTTGGGACAGCTTTGGGTAGATACCTAGTTTTGTAACATTTCTTAAAAATGAACCAGGCTCTCTTCTCAGATGGATGTAGCTGTGGGTTCAACTATGACATATGGCTATGAAACCAGCAGAGCTGCAGCCCCTTCCAACAGCCTGCAAATTGCCAAAGGTCAACATGCCTGAAATAGATGGAAAATATAACAACCAGTCTTTCTCCTAGTGTAATGAAGTCTCTCTCTTTTGAGAATGAAATTCTAACATTGTGCCCTGTACTCTTTTTAAAATTTTGTTTAAAGTGTAACTAGCAATGAAATAAATTTTTATTTATTTTTTTAAGTAATGGGTTCCATCTCATTTCCCACCTGAAGTCATGATCCTTCTGCATAGCTCTCAACCTGTTAAAATGTGACAGAGGTTCTTACTATGTATGACAGATGTAAACTGTGGGGCATGGTTGAAAAAATATTTCAGCGCAGCACTAACAATAATGCAGGATTCACTTTTCAAATATAAATAAAGTTTTGTCACCTCAGCCCAGGGAGTCAACTTGTGACATCAAGATAGAAAGAGAGCCCCAAGTTTTGTGCGGTAGGGAATTCAGATTTGAATTTAATATACAAAGCTTGCCCAACAACATGAGGTGTGCTGCTCTGTGATGTCAAAATATCTTCTTGCCCTGATTCAGAAACGACTTATGTTTCATGAGAGTTTCACTCTATTTTTAAATCCCATTGAAGTCATGTGTTTAAGCACTGGGGCCTTTCACAGCAACTATTTTGGAAATAACAGTGGAAATGAACAGTAGGCACACTTGAGATTAGAAGACATCTTTATGCAAGTTGTTCCAGGTAATAATAAGAAAGATAAATATAAGCACAGTTGTTTCTAACTATAGACTATAGTGGAAGGGACTACAAGTGAATTAGGGTATTTTTTTTGTAGTGCTTTCCATACACCAGCCATCGTGAAGTAGCTTGTCATAAGTTTAGATTTTAGGAGCTGTGTTGGCCATCTCTTAAAACACAGCTATTAATATGTGCTGAACAAAATGCTTCAGAAGTATCTTTAAATGTTAGAATCAGGTTTATAGAAGGGGAGTGGGCACTGCAGAACACTTCAGTTATCCTCTGCTCATTTTTAGAAAAGCACTTGTGGCTCTTAATATAGGACTCTCGAATATCCCAAAGAGGTGAGCACAAAGGACCACTGTTCAGCAGCACATATGAAGGATGGCATTGCTAACGTTGCAGCACCTTCCCCTTCCTCCTCCTAAGCACTGCACTGCAGTACCAACTCTGATTATGAGCTCAGATTTTCATTTGAAATAGAGTTGGACAGAGCTTGTTTCAGAGTCAAGCAGGGAAATAAAAATTAGTTTATGATGATGTTTAAAAATCATACCTAAAATATTTCCAAGTTCTGTGACCTGACTAGGAAAAATCATGTTATATATTTTTGGGAATCTTTGTAATCACTCAAAGCTGGACTTTTATTGAATTTCCTAATAAAACTCACGTGACAAACTGCAGGGTTTTTTTTTGTCCAGTCTTCTTACATATAAACAAACTGCTAAATTTTAAAAGTAATTTGATTTTTAGTTGGAGGGATTCAAATTTTTCCTGATTTTTTTTTTTTTTTAAAGTGTTTATTGGTGAAATAATTCAGTGATGTACCTATCTTGGGTACAGTTTGTGCCTCTCAATCTTGCTTAGCTGATTTGCACACACAAGCAACAGTTTCTATCCACTTCTCTGCAAATATTTAATAGAATATGTAAAATGAGGTATCATTACTAAGACCTCATTAACTTTCACAAAAATGTACCACAGTTTATTTACTATTACATTATGAGGTATTGGCACAAATAATTAAAACTAAAGTGCTCTTGTCAAATCAACCAGATATATCTTACAATATAGTTTGGTGGTTTAAATGGTTGTTTTGCCTACTAATTTGTAAAATACATAAATGTGAAATGGATCTCACAATCAGCATTAAGTAGTTAAGTTCTCTTATATAACTTCAGAGCAAAATCCTGGTCCTGTTGAAATAAATAGCAAACTCCCATTGACTTTATTGAAGCCAGGATTTCAGCCCTCATTTTTGTTTGCAGGCAGAGTGCTTAGGAATGTATTCTCCATATTTGTTATTCTCCAAATGCCAGCGTAGTTCTGAAAAGTACTACAGAAATCCATGGAAAGATCCTCAATATGCCAGTATGGATTGCCTCTAGCTATGACACTGTTGAAGAGATTTCATTTCTAACTTATCTGGTGAATCCCTTAGTGCAGCAGTTCTGGGGAAGTTAAGCCCCAGAGATGAGATGGCTATCCTTTTCATTCCAGTAGTGTGAAAGTAAAATCACAGTAGATATCTCTTTCTTTTGAACAAGTTAAGGGCTTGATCTTGCACAATCAGAGTGGATAGGAATTTTAGAACTTTTTCAGGGAATTATTTTCCCATGCCTCTTTTCTGGCTAAAGGTGAATTTTTCTTTTAAGCATGAGGGAAATGGTGCATTAATTTGTTTTTTTTTCAACTGAAGTAGAAGTCAAAGAAAAACACATCTGATGTGTTGGAGTTGTTCAGCCAGGAGCCGTTTTCCTTGTACCACAAAAAAAGTTAAAATGAATAGAGATTGGAAAAAAAGGGTAGAAACAAAAGTACTGATATTCCCTTTTTTGCAGGGTGGGCACATACAAAGAAATGAGTAAATGGCTGAGCTTTTTAAGTATGCTCCAGGTAACTGGACTGCCAGTTTGCCCCACAGAGCAGTACGAGGAAGAGGGAAATGGCTAGGTGACCCAGGGGCCCTGATTAGTACATAGCCTTGTCAAAGAATACGTGCAGAGAACTGGTAGGGAGAATGGTACTATGGGTGAACTTGGATGTTGGTGTCCCCCTCCAAGCCACCGGTGCTGTGTGTGTATGTGGTGGGGGTGGTGCGTGAGAGGTACACATGCCCCAGCAGCTGTAGCTGGCAGAGGATCCCATGGGCTATCATGGGGTAGTGTGTGTCTGTCTACCCAAGATGCTGGCCTGGTGCGGGATGGTGAGGGCTTGGCACAGGGCACCAGGAAGGGCTGCCCCACATGAAGCCCAACCCCAGCGGCAAGGTGCTGCAACCCAGTGCTGCCTGGCTGCCCATGTTTTCACTCTGGTGGTGGTGGCAGTGGCTGGGTGAGGCTGCAGCTTGGCTTCCAGCCCCATCAGGTTAGTGATGGGGAAGACTTTGGTGCACAAGCTGGCCGCCTAGCCATGCCACCTTCTTGCCTTGGCCCAGCCCAGCCCTCTGCACCCTTCTCCCAATCCGTCATGTTGTCTGGCAGCATCTGCCAACACTGCTACCAGCACCCATTTTTTTTTCCCTCTGCCGCAGCTGGCTGGCTCCAATCAACTCTGGGCATGGCTGAGGGGAATGGGCTTTGCTCCCCAGGTTCCAGGATTAGTTGCCACTAAAGAGCCTCAAAAGGTTTCTGCCTGGCATGAGGCATGAGTGGCTGGCTAAGGCAGGGAATGTGCACATGTGTAGCGCCTGCCTGATCATGGCGTCCTCGGCAGTTGCACATGCCACCCTCCCCTAAGCTGTAAATGTATGCACTACAGACTTCAGTGGTGTATGTTGTCTGTAAAAATCATGCAGATAATTGCATTCACTGTGAGGATCCCTGACATAATATTAACTCCCACCCTTCCTGATTGTGAAGAGACGAATATGGTGAATGTGGTGTTCTAAGTTAAGACCATTCCTGAAATATATAACTAGCTAAAACAGCAGTTGGTAATGTTTGGAGAAAAGTAAAACCATTTCAGATTTTCAAGCACGGTGTCTTGCAAGTCCATGTTCTGATTTTGTCAACTTAAAAAAAATCCTATGTCAAGCTAGAGCAAAAAATTAATAAAGTGTCAAGGGCTTAGTTTTGTTTTGGTGAAGGTATATGGCTGAAAATCAATCTTAAACTGTGAGGTTAGTTTTTTCCATTATTTCAATAGCCTGAAAAAACCCCTTTTCTAAATCTTTGTTGTTGCCGGAGAAGAAAACAGCACGTGTGCTACCTACCAAAGTTAACTCTTCTTGGAAAATTCTCTCATTAGTAATGTAAGAACAGACTTGGGTATGTGTGGTTTTCTTTCCGTTGTTGATGCCTCTGGCTTGTATTCTGCCATTTATTATGAGATCTGTAAATTTAAGTGTTTAAATCATGTCTGGGTCTTCCAATTTGCTTACTATGATCGTAGTATTCTTGTGCTTTCAAAGTGGAACACCTCTTGGAGAGTTTGTTAGTTGCCTGATGAGCCATATGCATCATATGACTGGATCAAAGAATCAGTGGGAAAGGCCTACTTGGTTAAACTGAAAACTGAATGGTAGTTTAGATTGTTTGCCTTTAAAATGTTTAAAATTGCCATTACAAATAACTAGACCTGTTGCAGCATTCTCTCCCTGTGGTTAATACCACACTATTGAACATTTTAAACAATGTTTGTTTTCTCCAGACGAAAAAAAATGACCCCTCAGAAAGAAGTAAGGTAGACCAACAGTGACTCAAAGTAACTTTTGGTTGTAACATAACATTATAGATAAAGTTCAGATTGATCAATGATTAAATAGAACAATATTAAATAGATCGTTATATTATTTTTTGAAATCTCTTGCTTTTCCTCATTTTGTTATTTTTTTCACTGCTCTATAGTTGTATTTATAATTCATTGTTTAATAAAACACATGGATTTTTTTTTTTTTTGCAAATATGTTGCTATGCTGGGAGAGCTTAATGTTATGTTTCTTTCATAGTGTTTTTATATTTTACTTATTCACATTCAAGATTGGGAAAAATATTGTGATTAGAGAGCACAGTGGGACATCTTGGTGGATTAAGAGGCTATCAATGCCTGCGCCAAACTGTTCTCTTGGAGAATTCCTAAAAGGAACGGAAGATCTGCATTAACTCCTTTGTGAATCTTCCCATGCGGACAGTAAAGATATATTTGGCATTTCTGACTTGGCTCCATTATCTACTCTAGCCATGTGTCTTCCCTCCCTGCAACCAAACCTACAGAGCAGTAGATTAGTGGTTTTTATATGGAGGGATTTTTCAGAGGAAGAGATTCTCTGTCTCTCTCTCCCCTCCCATTCTTCTGTTTATATGTGGGCCAGATTATTATTCTAGGTGGTGCATCTGCCATCCCCGTTGTACTCCATTATTATAAACGTGTGATTTGGCCAAAGCCATTAAATACCAATTAAATCTGGAGGCATTGAAAAAACATAAGGTGTACAAAGTCAACCCAAACTATGGATGGATTATTTAATTTATGAGATAAATATTGGATGGCTGGATTGATTATTGATTCTCAATATCTATCAATGTTGTGGAAATTCCAGTAAACATTCGTATAGAATTGAAACTCCTTAAGAGAATGCTATGGTTCATACTCATTATATCTGATAATCAGCATAATTTAACATTGCTACTGCTAGGAGCAGCCTGAACACAAGCTAGATAATTAAACCTCTTTATATGGACAGGAGGAATTCATCTCTGAAGCACTCCCTGATAAGGTGTTCAGTTACTGTAGTGATGGGGCTATTTAAATACTTGCAGAGATGGTTAAGGGCCCATTAGCTATCTTGGTCCTACAGCAACCTTGAAAATATTCTGCATTTTGTTTGTTTGTTTGAAGCACTTAACTTATTTACTGGTAGAGGAATAAAGATGCATACAAATGATTTGACTTAATATTTATTGTGCGAGTATATTTTAATATATAGATAGCTATTAAACAGTTAACTTGGTATTAGTTATGCAAGGATTTTAAGCCTACACACATTTACTCATGAGATAATTTTGAAGAGTGTATCAAAAAGACTAAATGTGATCTCCTCTATCTGGGCAGCAGATGCATGCTATAATTTACAGTATCTGATTGAGGCCTAAGTGTGAAATAGGGGTAATTGGGAAACAGAGAAAGTGGTTCTGTTAGAGCTGCAAGCAATGCTACAACTCTTCATCATCTCTAGAAATTGAAATTCAAAGCTTCTTGAGGTCACACAAATGATAGTTCAATATTTTTCTTAACAGTCCCAAGAAAATACCAGACCCAGGTGTGTTGATGCCAGGTTAGGTTTAACTTCAGATACTTTGGAGAGTAGGGCTAGGATCCAGAGTGACCTGGATAGATTGGGGAAATGGTCTGCAATCTATCAAATGAGATTCAACAAGGGCAAGTACAGAATCTTCCATGTGGGAGGGAATAATTGCATATACAAATACAGAATGGGGAATTACTTGCTGGAATGCGGTGCTACAGAGAAGGACCTGGGTAACTGTAGACCATAAGCTGAAAATGAGCCATCTGTGTGCTCTTATTGCAAACAAAGCCAACAGCATACTGGGTTATATTAGCAGGAGTGTCACTTGTAAACCAAGGGAAGCGATTCCACTCCATTCAACAGTGGTGAGTACTCTGTTCAGCTCTGGACCCCACACTTCAAGAAGTATATGGATAGATTGGGAAGTTTCTATTGCAGAGCTGCCAAAATGCAGGCAAAACTTATGAGGACAGGCTGAAAGAGCTGGAGTTATTTAGCTTGGAGAAGAGAAGACATAGGAAGGAATTGATTACATGAAGAGTGATAGTATAGAGAGTATGGAGATGGGCAATCCATGGCCATAGGGACTAGGAGCAATAGTTTCAACCTGTTTCGGGGGAAATTTAGGTTGGCTATTAGGAGGAATTTCCTGACTATGAAGGTGGTCAAGCACTGGAACAAGCACTTAGAGTATTGTAAAATCTTTATCCTTGGAAGCTTTCAAGAACAGGTTAGACAGATACTTGGCTGGGATGGTTTAATCAGGAATGCTCCTGCCTTGAGAAGTGTGCTGGACTAGATGACCTTGTGAGGTCCCTTCTAGCTTTACTTTCCTGTGATCCTATGACATTTATTTAATGCAAAGATGTCACTGGTGACTAGACATTCAGAAGTCAGTTTGCTGGCTAGTTAAGCGAGACATTGCATAACTGTAGCATTCCAAGATGGATCCAACATTAACATGTGTAGTGTACAGTTCAGTTAGATTTCATAGACATTAGGGCTGGAAGGGACCTCGGGAGATCGAGTCCAGCCCCCTGCCCAAAGGGCAGGAAGTCAGCTGGGGTCATA
>NW_017728943.1:96254209-96285640 GCF_001723895.1 Crocodylus porosus | reverse complement strand
CA
Organism: Crocodylus porosus; assembly: GCF_001723895.1. NCBI lineage: Eukaryota > Metazoa > Chordata > Crocodylia > Crocodylidae > Crocodylus > Crocodylus porosus. The sequence continues at coordinate 96,285,638 of NW_017728943.1, read as the reverse complement.
GATTGTGCCAGGGCTGGGGCAGGGGTGAGCTCCCTTAAGTGCCCCCTTAAGTGCCTTGCATTAGAGGTAATGTTTGGTGGAGGAGAAAATCTGAAACACCAAAAGTCTGTCTGCCAGAGAATGAAAAAAGGCATATAGTGGCATTCCCAGTGAGTGCTTGTTTAAGTATACAAGATCTATAGTACAACATGATCACAGAAAAGCATGAGTATATATGCTAATGAGAAGGTGCATTTATAGAATGGCAGGCACATGGAAGTCTTTAAAATTTCATTCCACATTTTTCTGGCTTTATTTAGTATGCTAAGTCCTTGACATGTTTAGGAACAACACACTGATTATAAATGATTGTAAATGAGGATAATGTTTTGTGACATTTACCAGTTGGATATATTGCATATAAATGATGGCTGTTTTGACTGAAATGGAAAATTCCCCAGATACGTTGTGCATTCACCTACTCCAGTGTAGTAGGTGTGAAAGGTTTTCTGTTGAACGATTCACTAACTAAAATGCCTCTGAGTAGATCTCAGCATGTTGAACCTTCCATCGTGTTAGGAATTCAGCTTTTACTAATTCTCTATCACTATTTAAAATCCAAGCCAATGATGATTAAGCATTTTTAAAAAATCATTTCATACTGCAAGCAGAGCTATTTCTGACTATCTGATACGAAAAATCACCATAAAGGCTAAACAACAACAACAAAAATAAAATTAAAAAAAAAGGAAAAGCCAGTAAATAAAATAGCCGATGAAGAATTGCTCTTTTCATGTTCATTGAAGAGACAGGTTTTTTAGCTTAAAAAAAACTGTTGAACTGTTTGCAATTAATATTAACAGTATGACATAAAACAGGCAAGCCTTTTAGATCAAAAACCTTTCCTTTTTATGTATTGCTGATGTAAGTATCTCATAATTTTTCTTTTAACGTGAGAGTGATGCTGAAAATCATTACTCGTAGAAGTAGTACCACTGTATTTATGGGTATACACATGGCGGGAGCATCTATACATTCATTAATGTGCCATAATTAGAGGTACTGACTTTGCTCTGTAATTGGCAGGACTGGACATTAGCACAGGTGCATACTTTTTGGGTGACACTTAATGCCCATTGGACTAATCTACTGCATATTAGTATGGCTTTTGCCAGCAGTGCTAATGCACAATAGAATTAGTCCAATGGGCATTAAAAGTCTTGTGTAGACAAGCCTGGTATTCTTCATGGAACTAGACTGCCAGGCCTAATTCAGCCACCCACAAGATTAGAAATGTCCTTTCTGCTGAGATCTGCACTATCTTCCAATTCATGTCCAGTTACTTTTCAAAATGTTGATTTCAATCTGTTGAACCTTAAAAGCATTGGTTCTTGACTATCTGAGAGCGTCTCTCTTTCTGTGCACTGCAAATGTCACTGCAAAAAGCTGAGATGCTCATCTTGCAGCCCTTTGCTTTAGTGTTTGCTTCTTCTGTTTTATTCAGTATAAACAAATATATATAAATTTTCAGTGGCACAGGATCAAGCCTTTTAATGGGAGGAGGCTGGCAGAGGTGGAGCACTTAAACTGGAACTCCTTTTTTCCTATTCTCTTTCTGCAGGTCTGAGATAATTTTGAGTCAGAAGGGTATGCCATGAGGCTGATCAATTCTCCTAAGCTTTTTTTGGAAGAGGGATAGTAGATGAGGTTTTAAGGCAGTAATTCCCAAAGGATTGGTTGCAGCACACTTGTGCCATGGAAATATCCTGTGAGGTCCCCATGTGTAAGGAGGTAAATGCTCCCCTCATCAGGCACCCTGCACCTTCCTCATCTACTCAGGATGAGGCGGCTGCTCCTCTGGGGACTCTTGTTGCTCTGCCCTTCCCCACCACAGCCAGCTGCTGTGCTGACCCCTTCCATGCTCCTAACAGGCCATCCTGCTGAGAGTGGGTGGGTGGGCGGGCGGGCAGACAGACGAAGCTGAGTTTTACAGCCCAGCTTGTCCCCTTCACTCCTCTCACATTCCCAGGGCTGGTAGGAGGGGCCATTGGGTGGTGTGTGAAGCTCTGTAGGAACAGCTTCATCAGCGGCGGCTGCACTTGCCTGACAGCCCATGGAAAGAGTGTGGCACAGCAGGGTGAGATCCTACACCTGCTGCACTTAAGTGGCATCATCCAGATCAGCGATCCTGAACTTTCTTCGTTTCAAGGCCCTGCTCCATGTCTTTTCTGAATTTGCCTATCTCAGCAATTTTCAACTAGGGTGCTGCAAAACTCAGAAAAGTTCACAGAGGTGGGCCTTGAGGCTAAAAAGATTGGGAGCATTGGCATAAAGACACTTGCTTAAAAAAATGTGTTTGTGTGGATTTTTTTGTTTTGTTTTGTTTTTTTAAAAACAGTACATCTTAGCATTGCTACAGTTTGCCTCTGACGGGGGAATGGAATATGCTATATGTTTTGGGGAGGAAAAAATTACCCCCCTCCCCCCCCATTTATGTGTATAAGTGAAGTGTGCCACCAGTTTTAATCCAGAAAAAAAAGAGCAGGCCCTCAGATATCAAAGGTTCAGAAAACAGTGGTTTAAAGGGATGATAGCTGTTAATGTTGACAGATGACCCTTATAGACTAACTGTGACAAAGCATCTCTAAAGTCTTATTGGCTCATTTTGTAAGATTTAGGTTTTTTAGCATTTCTGTTGTGTGTAGGCATCTGGAACATTGGTAGGTGACAGACTTAAAACATTCAGAATAATTGCATGAATAAAGATGATTCACTCAAGTAAGTAGTGCCTCTGAAATGCAAGAAAACTAGAAATGTGGAAACAGCTTTCTGTGGAATGTGTTATTCAAACCTTAAAAGCTTAGCAGAGCAATCGGCTATATAAGATTGATCCAGACATCAAACGTTTTGGGGAAAATACAATTCCTATTGGAATCAGTCATAAGAAATTAAAAACAAATGCATATTTCATAATATTTATACATAGAATAAATAATTTGAGGAAGCATTTGAAAAGTATGAATTAGCAGTATGAATGAACTCAAACCTACATTTATCATTGGAAATGGATTCAATCATTTTAAACAGTGTGGTGAATCTCTCTTCCCTTTTGTAAAATTTAGAGAGGAAATGAAAAGAACAAGAAAAGAACAATACAGACAACAAAAACACTACCACCACCAGCAGGAAAAAGACCCATACTACTGTGTTAAACAACGGCTTTATCCCCCCCGGATTTATAGTTTATAACAAGTATACAACCAGTCAACTACAGTAGGGATAGATTATTTTAATTCTTCCCTAAAAATCAAGTCTTCATTGTGGTTTGTATTGGTATTTACCTAATAAATTTCAGGTAGATTTTTTTTTTTTTCCAGCCTTGCATTCTCTTACATTTTCTTCCTCCTTCTGTTGTCTATCACATCTAGAAAATATAGTAGGCATGAACTGCATGGTGGGGTGTGTCATTCCTGGTCAAGCCATCTTATTTCAGTGGTTATTATTGTATTTACTTGAATCTAAGATGAGCCCCCCTCACCCCAATCAGCATGAGGGGAAACCCCCCCCACTCATCTTAGATTTGCATACAAAGTAGAATGGGGTGGGGGGCAGGCATGTGGCTGACTCTGTCCCTGAGCCTCATCTGGGGCCAGAGTCAGACCCACAGGAGCCCCCCGCCTTGCCTCCCTCCCTTCCCCCTGCTTACTGTCAGGCTTAGCTTGGCTCTGGCTCATGCTGGATCCCCTCCCGTTTATGGAGCACATGGAAACTGATTGGCCTACCTTGCTAATCAGCAGTGCAGCCACTATTTCATGAATGGCAAGGGTTGTGCTTCCATGTGATGTGCTCTGGGAGGGAACAGAGGCTGAGCAGTGTCTGACAGTAAGGGGGTGGATGAGGCAGAGGGTTGGGGGAGTGGGGTTAGGCAGATACTGTGGAGTAGAGTGAGCAGGGACAGAGGCTGTGGAGAGGTGGACGGGGCTCAGGCAGGCTATAATGGGAAGAAGGGGGCAGGTTGCCTGACATCCACACCTACCTGACTTACCTAGCTACTGCTTTCCCTGTTTTAGCTTTGTGGGGGTGTGGCAGGGCGACCTAGGGGTGCCATGACCTCCCCTAGCGCCCCTACCCGCTGTGCCAAATTGGGTCTTGAATGCACCCTCTATCTCGCCCGCCATGTCTTGCTGGTATATTTTTAATGGGAGGCTGCCTTCCTGCCCTCCTTGGCATGGGATCTTACTGTACCAGAGCTGCGCCCTCACGGGTGCCCCCTTGCTTCTCCCACAGCCCTCGCTGCACTGGGGCCTCTCTCCCGTGTTCTCGTAACCCACGCCAGGGCCTTGCCCTTCTACCACCGCCCACTCTGGGCCTTGCCTCCATACGCGCACCCCCTTCCTGGGGCCTGCCCAATAGGCCTGCACTGGGGCCTGTGACTGCGCTCCCCGCGGTCGGGGCTCAGGTGGCCGCAGCCTTCCCTGGCCCCAGACCCCTTCTAGGGTCCTATGCCCACTGGGCTTCTGCCCACACTAGGCTGGAGTTGGGACACCCCCAAAACACGGCACCCTCTGTGGTGCTAGGAACTCCCCCCTTCTACCAGGGAGCTCCCTTGAGGCCTCCTCCACCCCTACAGCCTCGCCCGGTCCTCCGGTGGTAACAATAAGCAAAACAGAAAACTCCCCCTCCTGGGTTACAACGTAAACTTCAAGCCAACCTGGCTATCCCTCGCATATATCCTTATCAGGGTTTCTTCCACCCAGCATTATCAGGCAGACACTCTCCAGCCATCGGGCTTCTCCGCTATGTTCTGCTCTGCTTGCTCCAACCAAGCTCCCTCCTCCTCTTAGGCTGCCAGCAGGGGAACTGACTCTGGCCTCGGCCTTCGTTGTTCATAAAGGCCAGGCCCTGCCCCCTTCTGGTCAGCTGACTTAATCAGTTGCCATAGCAACTCCCACCTGCTGCCCTGGTGAGTGGCAGCTGAGCCTATTTACTACTATTCAGTAGCAGGGACCCTAGTGCCCTGCTGGGGGGGCGGGGGTTGGGGAGCAGGGAGTGGACAAATTCAAGACAACCCTCTGATACTTACATTTGTTATAATTTTCCAGGTATAGAATCTATAAATTTTACCAATGGAATTTCATTATTGGGGGGGTTGTCTTAAATTTAAGGTTGTCTTAGATTCAGTTATGCAGCAGAAATATACTGGTTGGTGGTGGAAAGGGGTGAAGACCTCTTTGGAAGTTTAATTACAAGTAGAAGGAGGTAAAATGCTTTTTTTCTTGGGCATGAGGAGACACAGAAAAATGAGTAACTAGCATGTGGGGAATTTACATGGTTCATATTCAGTTCATGTTCTACCTATCTAATAATTAAATGAGATGACACTTTATTCAATGCACCCAAGTCTGAATTCAGGAATGTTTACTGGCATAGGATTATTTTTTTAATTTTAACATAAAAGTATTAGTGGATTAGATTTTTAGAACGTCATCTCTAGATCAACCTGCAGTGCTGGCATATTTTATTGAGCACAGTATATATGGGACTCTGATTTATATCAGAAGTTAGGAATTTTGTCTGAGGTTCTAGTTGAAATCTTGTACAGGCAACGCCTGCTTAATGGTATTTCACTTGCCGCTATTTCACTATAACGCTCATTTTATATTCATACCTGATTCCACTTAGCGCTCAGTGAGTTTTGTAATAACACTCATGGGCATTGAGCAGGGAGTGTATATTACAGCCACAGTGCGTTGGCTGCATGCAGCCTCGTTGTGCAATTTAGCCTGCCTGCACCCGGGCCAGGCGTGACGGGGCTATGACTCACACTGTGATTCATGCTGGAGGAGCCCTGGATGCGCATCCTGCTTCCACCACCCAGAGTGACCAGGACTGTGGCCATGACTTCCCCCTACCTACTGCCCAGCATGGGGGAGACCAACAGCACCACCTCTGCAGCCCATGTGGGTGGCAATGGCATAGTGCTGGCCAAGCTGTCCCTGAGCTACCAGATGCTCACGTTGCTGCTGCTGGGGAATTCTTATGGGAAAATGAGTTTGGCTTAACGCTATTCTGCTTAATGCTTGGTTTTTTTGGGAACCGATTAAGCAGGGGTTGCCTGTATATGGTTTGGGCGATGTGGCTGGCCAGGGGCGTATTTGTCCCTGCTGTTGCCCCATACTGGTTCTGATCTTTGGCAGCAATTGAGGCTGTCAGGTACAGTCCCAGGTCACCCAAAGGGGTGGTGGCAGCGGTGAGGAGAGCATGCTGTGTCACCCCTGCAGGCAGCTGGGGACTGCTTCTTCCCCCAAAGGTATCTTCTGCTTTTGCCTATGTCACATCAGCTAGAGAGAGCCTCTCTACCATGGGGTTGGAAACAAGGGTACATCCAAGGGGTTTGGTAATGAACACCTCTTCATTCTCCATCTGAATTCAGCAGCTGGGGAAAAGAGGGGACGAGTAATAGCAGCACTCAGCTCCTGGGCTTCAGAGCTGGGCGAAATCTGCTGATATGGCTACCTGCCCTTTTTTTTCCTGTGGTGCTGAATTCAGCAGGGTGGGGGAAGGAGGGGAAGGGTAAACAATGTAGTTTTCAAACCCTGAGCTCTGAAGCTGCATGAAAGCAGGGGCTTGTGCCAGACCCTGCTGCACCCAAAGCGCTGAGACATTTGTAGCAGCACAAATGAACATCTGCCCATGTTCCCAGTCTCACAATACTAGAAATAGGGGACATAACAATGACATTATTAGGAAGCAATTTAAAAGAAACAAAAGGAAGTTCTTTTTTGCACAGCATGTAATTAACTTGTGGAATTCATTGCCACAGCATGTTGTGGAAGGGAACCAGGTTCAAAAAAAGATTGGGACAAATTAATGGAGGTTTTATCAATTAGTGAGTATTAAACATTGTAGATTGGGGTGCAATTTATGAAGTAGGATTTATTAGGCCTTTGGATGCTGTTAACTGTAACGGAACACAGGCAGGGGACTGATCAGTCTGAGTGGCTCTGTATAAACACTCTTCCCATCAGCAGGTTTTCTGTGCCATTGTGAGATACAGAATCCTGGGTTAGATGGCTGGTGATCAGACTCAGTATAGCACTTCCTATGCAGTATTAATACGTCTATCTAGAAGTACATGTAGTTGAGAGTAACAAGTATGATTTCCTGTTTTCCTATGAATTCCTAGTGTGTCCATTAGTGAAGCCAAATGGGAGATGCTAGGTTTTTTTTCTTTTCAGCATTGTTTATGCTTTGTAGTCTGATATTCTTTTCCACATGTTAATATAAATGTTTAGAACTTCCAAGAACAACAGTAACAAAGAATTTCACTCAAACCGAGAGCTGTGTTCACAATTTGTTCTTCATGCTGGATGAAATTCACCCATTTCTAGGATCGCAGCACGTGGCCAAGTTAACTGGTTGCAATAGCTATCGGCACAGAGATGTGTTCTTCCCCATTCTGAGAATTGCTTGGGCTGGAATTCTTGGTGTTTCTAAATCTCTAATCCTTTAAGGCAATCCAGTTAATACTGTATATTAGGAGTGCTCAACCTTCAGAACTTAATAGAGGAAGACTTGTTTTCTCTATATGATATTCTCGTTGTTTAGGTAGGAAAGCTATGCTGCATTTTTCTTGACTTATTCACAAAATAAGTAAGTGTGGATCAATTCAATCAATAAATGAGTTTGTTTAGATAACAAAACATGGTCGCTTGAAAGTTAATAAAATGATATCTGCTCAATGTACATGTGTGAGTGGTTTTTATGACAGTTTCTATCCGTTACAGAATTATAGTTGGAGCTACATCTTGTAGTTAAATTCTTAGTTGAAGGTCATTGTAACAGATCCACAGGCAGAAACTCCAGAGGATTCTCTGGCTTCCCTAAAGGTAGGTGGTGTGCCATGGCTGGGAGGAATGTTCTGTAGGCATTGACCATTAGGGGCTCCCTGTGAGGAGAGAGGGAATGGTGGTCCCTGGTTCAAGCAGCTGCTGTGACCTGAGGGATTATTATGAGGGCGATGTGAAAGTTTGAACATGCAATAGTAAGGATTTTTATCAGATTTGTTTTACCATACTCTGTTGTCAAAGCACTTGGTCACTTTTTCTCTCTTTATACCATTTATTCTTCCTTGTAATTAACCCTTTGTTTTTCTGTTACTTTCCCAAAGTGCTTGTGGTAAATTGTGATTTCTTGGCAGATTAATATCCTGGGCATACCCAGTCAGCACGGTGAGGGACCAATAAACTTACACAAGCCCAGCATGTATCTCTGGGAGCACCCTGACAGCCTAGGATTTTGTTGCAGTTATATAGCCACGGATATTAGTGGCCATCTTATTTCACAGTAACTTATTTTACTGTAGGTGGTAGGGAAACTAATATTTTTATGGTAAAAAGGCTTGTAATAACATTGTTCACCTTTAGGATGAAAGAAAATTGTCAAACTCCTCTAGAAATTTCTAGTTGGATATATTTTCTAATGACTGAGAAATTGATAACCTAACAAAAATGTAGAAAGGCAAATTTATGTAACACGTTTTTAACTTCACTATAAGAGAATATTCCATTAGCAAAAGGCTAGGAAAACACCCCTGATGATATCATGTGATTGTTGGCTATGACTGTAACAACTTCCTCTGTTACAAATGCTTAACACATAGTGGCTACAAATAACATGCTGACATTCCATGCTAGCAATTTTGCCAGCAACCCTTATTGAAATTAATTGATTTTATTTAATAGAATGAACTACTCAGCATCCACTGAACGTTATGACCCAGTTGGATAGTCTCTATCAATTAATTTTTTATTTACTTTTAAGTTGATCTTTCAAAGGAGGAGTTTAAAGGCCATTATCTGACCTTGATTATTGCATATAATATTCCTTGATGTTGGTAAATTACATACTATCCAGGACAAGACCATAGTCTTAATGGGTCTGATCCTGCACATACTGAAGTTGATGGCAAAGCTCCCATCAATTTTAATAAAAGCAGAGGCATGCCTTGAAAGTGCAGAGCACAAAAAACTCTATTGTTTTACATTTGTACTTGGCTTGAATGCATAATATTGATATCCATTTATGTGCTCCTTATCCATAAACATTTGCCTTTAGTGGGCACCTTTAAAGACATTCTGCATCTTGGCACAGTTAGTACTGTATAGCAATACACAATGTCTTTTTAAAATTGAACTCTAAATTATGTCCTGGATGCTTAAATTAATTTGTCATTCAGGGTTTTGAGTGTGATATTAGACGTATCTAAACTTCCTAGATATATTACCCTCCAAATAATGTGAGCTACTTCTCCCTCTCTGTCTTACCTTATGAACCCCATAACACTCATGCCACCTTAAGCTTATTGTTCCTTGAGCAGCAAGCACCCTTCTGGGAATCGGTCTTGTCTCTGCTTCTGTCTTGGCTTTGTATGGGCTGCAGAAACTTGAAATATGATACAGAAGCTCTAGGAGTCAGGAGTATTTGATTGCTGCTGCTGGCCTTTTTGTGCTCATGACCTGCAGTGCCCAGGTGAATTCTGAACATGCTGCAGAGGTAGGCTAGGAAGTGACCAGAGGTGGGTATTTAAGTGGGATTACTGAGTTTCTGGAAATGGTTTGGATTGCTGCTGGGAGTTAAGTTTTAGGGTTTTCTCAGGGTGGACATTTGGTGGTGGTATGCTCAAGAGCATCCCTAGAGTCAATTTTAACTATCAGTGTAGTGGAAGAATGTATAACACGCCTCGTCTAATAATGGGACCTCTTTATGGTCTTGGAGGTCTCCTGGAATACTTCATTTTCTTGAATCATGTGCAAAATACTTTTCTTGTAGAAGAACAGGCATTTTAAGAGTATTCTTAAAATACATAATGATACATAATCTGTATCATGTTCACGATATCATCTATAGCAGGGCTATCCAACCTCCAGGTTCCAGGGGGTTCAAACTGCAGCTTCAGGAGCCACTTACCACATGGGTGGCCTCCTTTCTTCCCCAGCTTGCCCCGTCACACCAGCAGCCCACTGCGCACCGTCTCCCATGCTGCATGGGCAGCTTGGCTGCACTCCCCTCCTGGTTGCATGGGCAGCCCACCTGCAGTGTAGGCAGCCTGGTACCTTCCTTTTTCTTGCACAGCACAGACACCCTGGCACCTCCTGCCATGCACCCTGTTTGGGCACCCTGGCCACCTCCTGCTACACTGCCCTGCCCTTGACCTGCTGCTCACAAACAGGGAGGAATTAGTGGTAATAATAGATGGCAATTTGGGCAGCAGCAACCACAAAATGTCTGAGTTCAGGATCCTGACAAAAGGAAGGAAGGAGAATAGCATAGCAAGGACCCTGCCCTTCAGAAAAGCAGACTCTGACTCACTTAGGTAACTCATGGGCAGGATCCCTTGGGAAGCCAGTCTGCTGGGGAAGGAGTCCAGGAGATCTGGCTGTACTTGAAACAAGTCTTACTGAGAATGCAGGAACAAACCATCCTGATGTGCAGAAAGATTAGCAAGTATGGCAGAAGACAGCTTGGCTTAGCAGGGAATTTTTTGGAAGCTAAATCACAGAAATGAAGCTTATAAGAAGTGGAAACTTGAACAAACAACTAGGGAAGCATATAAGAGCATTGCTTGGGCATGTAGAGATTAAATCAGGAAGGCCAAAAGGTAGTTGGAGTTGCAGCTAGCAAAGGATGGTGAAAGGTAAGAAGAAGGGTTTCTACAAGTATGTTAGTAATAGGAGGAGGATGAGGGAAAGTGTGGGTTCCTTGCTGAATGGGAGAGGCAAATTAGTGACAAAAGATGCAGAAAAGGCTGAAGTATTCAATGCCTTTTTCATTTCACTCTTCATAGGCAAGTTCAGCTCCCAGACTACTGCACCTGGAATCATAGTTTGGGGAGGAGGTGAGCAGCCAACCATAGCTAAAGAACAGGTTAGGGACTGTTTAGAAAAGCCGGACATGTACAAGTCCATTGGGCTGGATGGGATGCACCCAAAAGTGCTGAATGAGTTGGTTGATGCGATTGTAGAGCCACTGGCCATTATTTTTTAAAAGTCACAGCATTCAGGAGAAGTTCAGGCCAACTGGAAAGGGGCATATATAGTGCCCATATTTATGAAAGGAAAAAAAAGGGAATTCAGGGAACTACAGACCAGTTGGCCTCACCTCAGTCCCTGGAAAAATTGTGGAGCAGGTCCTCAAGGAATCCATTTCTAAGCACTTGGAGGAGGAGAAGGCGATTAAGAACAGTTGGCATGGATTCACCAAGGCCAAGTCATGCCTCACCAACCTGGTTGCCTTCTGTGATGATGATTAGCTCTGTGGATGTGGTATACCTTGATTTTTAGGAAGGCTTTTGATACAGTCTCCCATGTTATCACAGGCAAGCTAAGGAAGTCTGGGTTGGATGAATCAGGCTGGTTTTGTTCAGTATCTTTGTTAATGACCTGGAAGATGGCATAGAGTGTACACCCTCAGCAAGTCTGCAGATGACACCAAGTTGGGGGAGTAGTAGATATGCTGGAGGGTAGGGCTAGGATTCAGAGTGACCTAGACAAAGTCTAAGAGGATTGGGCCAAAAAGAATGAGGGTGAACAAGGACAAGTGTGAAATCCTGCACTGTGGATGGAAGAATGCCATTCACTGGTACAGGCTGGGGGCCTGGCTGGACAATAAAGCTGGATATGAGACAACAGTGTGCCCTCGTTGTCAAGAAGGCTAACAGCATACTGGGCTGCATTGGTAGTACTGCCAGCAGATCAAGGGAAGTAATTGTTCTCCTCTTCAGCATTGGTGAGGCCACATCTGGAGTACTGTGTTCAGTTTTGGGCCCCCCAATACAGAATGGATGTGGACACATTGCAGAGAGTCCAGCTGAGGACAATGAAAATGGTTAGGGGGGCAGGGCACATGACTTCTGAGGAGTAGTGGTGATGTATCAGATGTTTTTAATCCTCATTCAAGTCAGTGACAGTGAAGATTCTCATCCCTTTACAAGACTGTGCCTTCAACTTGAAACTTTGTTGCACACTTGGGGCATTTTTGCTCATGGAAGTGCCACAGCGCTGGGTGCTGCAATGTTTGCAGTTAAGTGGCAAAATGCCTGTTGCTGCTGAGAAAATGGCAGTGGTGTGCTTTTGAAGTAAAACACATTGTAGGTGATTCAGTTCAAAAGTGCACTGCTGCCATTTTCTGCATGCTGATGTGTATTTTGCCACTTATACCGTGCTGCACCATGTGTAGTTGTGCACATCAGCTTGCATGTGCAGCAGATTTGATAAATCAGTGGATTTCCAGCGTGTTGCAGGATGAAAAAGTATGTGTATAAATGACAACCGTTAACTGTAATGGCAGTAGCAACAACAAATTATTGGAAATTATGCACTTTTTAGATTAGCTGTGAAGTAAATTCTGGGAATTATTAATTATTAGATGAGTTGTTTACAATGTACACAGAACTTGCCACAAAAAAATCTGTAAGCATAGCAATATTCAACTCTTTGCATCCTGATCCCATTTTCCCCCACCCTGGCTAGTGTCTGATGTCTTGACGGATTGCTAACAGTAGTGCTATGGCCTCCTCTACTGTCACGGTGTTGTGCCCTTAATGTTGCATGATAAAAGTCCTGTTCTAGCTCACATCCTGTCAAAACAGTTCGTGTATTGTGCCACATATTTATAGATCTGTCTTTATGCAGAACTAAGCCTTTATAGTACACGTGCATATGTTTTACTTTAAAATATTCATCACACTGTATTTGGGTTTCCTTCAAAATATTCCAGGGATGCATATTACTTGGTCCTCTTTTTTGAGCAGTCTTGCATACCTATAGAACTGAATTTCTTGTTTTCTTTCAAAGTTGCTATCTAGCTTACTTCCTTCACTTTTGTGGAGAGTTGTGCTGTTGCTTATAAATATAGTTGATTTAGGATGGGTGGTAGTACTGTTTCGTCAAAGAAGGGAGCAATGCCGGAGACCGGAGAGGAATGTGAAATGGGGCTATTCAGCCTCTCTCTCACTTTTTTTTTTTTTTTAATACTGATCTCCTAATATATACACCATTTTCTTTTTATTGCTGAAGTTAAGGTGATTGTATTCATTTATATTATAGTGGGAGTTTGGATTAGAGTTTAAAAAAGTATAATCTCTGTTCTATTATAAGAAATTAAAAAACGGGGCTCACAATATATGTATAATGCTAAAAACCAACTAATAGTTCACACTAATGAAATTTAAAATGTTTGTTGGCATCTGCATCAGGTGCAATTTAATTTGAAATGTTTAATAAATTATGGCGGGTTGGTAGTGACTCTTACATTTTGGTTGATATTTCAGTTTCCAGAGCTTTACGTTTATTAAAGATTCTTGTGACTATTTTTTTTCTCTCCGAGTAGCACTCACATATACATTGTTTAAACAAGCCAATCTTTTGATATTCCATCGTGGAAGTATCCTTGAATTCAAGTATTTTTTCTTTTTCTGACTGGGATAAAAGCACCTTGCTTTGATTCCTGCTCCACAGTTCATCAGCTGTTGTGGAGGGAATCAGGTGACTTAATGGTTCATTGTTCTTCAATCCAGGGGTATTAATGTCTTTCTTTTTTTAAGGCTCTTGATGTTCCATTGGTCAAGCTAACTTTTCTCAGAGCAGTTTTGCTATCTGATAGCTGCTCCTCATCTCGCCCTCCTCCCATTTCACAGTTTTGGAGACTCTTCAGCTCTTTTGAAAACCATAGATCCACCCATGGAGATCAGTTCCCCAGCAGCAGTTAGGATTTCACTGTTAGTTAAGCAGGAAGGGGAGGGTGAGTGAGCTGAAGATTAGGTTCTGTCCATATGCTGTATAGCCAGAATTCTAAACATGCTTCAGGGGTAGGCTAGGAGGTGACCAGAGGTGAGCACCAGAGTGGGATTACTCCTTTTTTTCTTAATTCTGCCTTTTTAAAAACAAGGTGTGTATTAAATTCTGGGGCATGTTTTATGTGGTAAAATATTTAAAAAAAACTACTTCTCTTCTCAAGTTCTGTAGGAAATATTAGCTTTATGCTAAAATATTCTAGGGTAATAGGAAAGGAGAGCTGGAAGGGACCTCATAAGGTCTAGTCCAGCCGCCATGCTCAAGCCAGGGGCATCTCTGACTAAACCACGCCAGTCAAGTGTCTCTATAACCTGCTTTTGAAAACTTTTAAGGATGACTATTTCATAGTTTCTCTAAGTGCTTGTTCCAATGCTTGACCACCCTCACAGAAAATTTGTCTTAACAGCCAGCTTTAATTTTCTCTGCAGCAGCTTTTGTCCATTGCTCCTGTTTCTGTTTGCTATGGACACAGAAAAAAAGCCCATCTCTATCCTCTGTACAATCACCCTTCAGGTACTTGGAGACCTAGCAAAAGAGACTTCTCTTCTCCGTACCATATAACCCTAGTTTTTTTCAGCCTGTTCTTATAAATTGTGCCTCCCAGGACCCTAATCATTATGGTTGCTGTGCACTGGACTCTTTCCAAACTGTCCATATCCTTGAAGTGTGGGGCCCAAAAATGCACACAGTGCTCTAGTTGAGGCCTCACCAGTGCTGAACAGAGCACAAGGATCACTTCCCTTGATTGGCAAGTGAACTCCACTTACTACAACCCAATTTGCTGTTGGCTTTTTTGCAACAAAAGCACATGCTTGGCTCATATTCAGATTTGTTTTACTGTCACCCCTATGTTCATCTCTGCATTACTGTAACCTAGCCATTCATTCCCCAGTCTGTATTTGTGCATGCAAATTTTCTGTTCCACATGCAGAACTCTGAACTTGTTCTTGATGAATTTCACCTGGTTGATTGCAGACCATTATTTCCAGCCTCTGCAGGTCATTCTGGATCTTAGCCCTACTCTCTGGAGTATTTTCCCCTGCAACTCAAGCCTCCCAGGCCTGGAGGGTGGCCTTTGTCCTTTGTGCCAAGCTGCTCTCTCGCCTGCGGTGGGCTTTGGCGGGGGGGGAGAGGGGGAGGTTGTGCTGTCCCCTGGAACGGCGCTCTGCTATGCAGGGCTTCTGGGGCCTCTGGCTTGGCCCTGTCTACTGGCTCAGTAGTCTGAGCACCGTCTGGCTCCCTGGACTCAACTTTTTGCTATGGGCTGGAGGCCCGGGCTGCCAATGTAGCACCGAGCTTGGTCTGTTTCTGGACCCTCCATGCAACACCTCCTGCACTGAGCTCCAAGCCCCATGCCAGGGATTGGGGACCTGAGCCGCCCAAGAGCTCCAGAGATCTTGCTCTGTGCCCCGGCCTGTGCACCATGTCTGGCTGCACGCCAGAGATTGCAGACCCGAGCCGCCTCACGCTGCTCCCAGGGTCTGGACACCATGCGCCATGCCGTGCACTGAGAGCCTAGCCACTGGAGTTGTCCATTGATGGAACGTTCCCTGCTGATGGAAGTCTTCAGGGGTACTTCCGGGCTGCTGCTTCACCCTGCTGAGCAGCTCTCCTCAGCTCTTCTAAGCCCTACTTTTCTCTCTTCTCTGTCCCAGATGTGTCTCCCTTGTGGTGGACACGCAGCTCCTTTTATACTCTACAGGGCTCCGCCCCTGAAGTCTTCTGGACTGGACAGTATTGCAGTCAATAGTCAGGTCTGGGAGAACTCCTCTCTCCCTCCCCTCAGGAAACGGGTGTGACTTAACTCCTCTTACTGCCTCCTGATTGGTGAATGGGCTCCACCAATCAAAACAGCAAAATCTCAAGCCTGGGTCTCAACCCAAGCTCCGAATGGCAAGCCTGCTACACTTATAAATCTCTTCCTCCTTTTCCTCCTTTTTATTCATAGACTGAAACAGAAAAATAAGCTTTCCTGATTTTTTTTTCAGCTCCCAATCAATTTCTCAGGTTTGGGTGAATGAGTACAAATGAAGAAAATATTCTTTTTGCACCTTCATGTTTAATCTCCATAGCCTTGGCTTCCCATCATTTGTTCTTTGGACAGCTGCCTTGGCTTGTTGGAGATTCAATTTCTTTTGCTTGGAGTTCATGTCATTTTGCCAAGCACAAAAGGCCTTATACTGGTGATCAATCAACTTTTTTACCTCCCAGTCTTTCTCATCAAACCTGTCTTGATGTTTTCTGGTAGAGGATCCAAGTGTCTCTTCACAGACACTGATGACAGTAGCCTTTAGGGCACCAAACACGCTGCTGACATTCTCCTATCGTTGATTGGAATTCACCAGTTTTTCATAGAAGCACTAGTGGAGGAGGTTTCGCTTGTTTGGGCCCTTGAGTCCTTCTGCGTTGATATTCCGTCAGGTTTGCTTCTGCTGCAGCCATCATTTGGGAGCCAGCTTGAGTTATGTAACCAAGCAGGTGAGTCAGTGATCAGTCCAGCAGTCATCTGCTCTTGGCATAGGTTGGGTGACATGGACATCTTTGTGATCCCAGGCCCAGATTATGATGGCAGTCAGTTGGGTGCCAATGCTTAGATCATGGGTGTTGCCATGATGTCTTGTGCCTGCTTTTTTGGTGGAACAGTGTATTGGTGATGGTGAGTTCATGTTCCATTCATTTGGTCAAGAGGAGAATGCCATTGGAGTTGACCTTTTCTAGTCCTTCCTTGCCAGTGGTTTCATTCCAGAGGTTAGAGTCCCTTCTGACTCTGGCGGTGAAATCACCAAGATGCATGGAATATTAGAAAGGACTTGGTTAGGGTTGGCATAGAATTCTTCCTTGATTTCATCAGTGGCATCAAGAATTGGGGCATATGCACTGATAACAGTGGCATATTGGCTCCCTGCAGCTATATCAATGTTGTTGCCTCAGTTCTTGGGCCACCATTGCAGTGCATTGCTCTGAGCATTCACTATTAGGGTTATCTATGCAGCTCCTGAATTTCCAGGTCTTGAAAATAACGGTGCATCTTCACTGGTATTTTTGACGTTGGTAAACCTGATGCAGTTATCCATTTGGAAAGAAATACAGACTACTGTATTAGACAGGCTATCTTTAGGGTGCCTTTTCTAGCCCCTCTCCATGTGGGGTGAGCAAAGCAGATTCATAGATTCACAGAAGTTAGGGGCTGGAAGGAACCTCAGTCACAGTAACATCCGCCAAATTGCACTTCAGTCTCATCCAAGTGCTAAATGACCTTTTTGTAACTGCTGCCTTTGTGACAGTTCATGACTAGGAGCTTCCAGACCTCACAATCCTGTTTCTGTCACCAAACAGTCCTTTATCTGGACACCAAAGGGCATGGAAGATACCTGTGTGTGACTTCTTTTATTGTGGAGAAGCTGCTGCACATCAGCTTCCACACGGCACTTGACAGAATGGGACCTTGATCCAATGGCAAGGAGACCAAAACAACTGGGGATCTCATTCTGCTTCAGCTTTCATCTGCCTTCACAGCCATTGGGACACTAATACCTTCTTTTACTTGCTTTGCTGAGAACTTGTAGACCCATAGCTGGGGGCTAGGCAGGCTTACTATAGTGGTAACCTATAGTCGTCATGTCACAGCACTCTCAAAGGATATATATGACTTTTCAGGTGGGAAACCATTGCCATCTGCTGTCTTCGCCACATCCTAGTGGTGGTGCTGCTGTTTGGTCTGTGACTGCTTATTCATCAGAGTTACCCCTGCTTATTTCACAGCTGACTTTCCTGAAGGTCATTCCCCAATCCACCATCTGTGGACATGCTGGGTAGCAGTACAGCTCTGCCCCACACGGTTCTTTCTTGTACACTATATCTGGAAGCCTTCCAGCACTCTTTTCTTCTGGGTGGCATGTAATATGGCCATAATGATTGAACCAGGTCAGTGAAATATTTTTTTCTGATTAAGATGAAAGGGAGAATTTACTGCATGATGAATTGAGCAGTCTTTTCATCTGTGTTGTATTGCTGGACTTTGCTGGTCCTGATTTGGAACTCATTCATAGTTTGCTTAATAATGAAGAAAGTCTCTTTTTGGATATAGTTCATTCCCTGTCTCGGGTATGTTTAGCTGCAGTACTGCTGGTGTTACCAGGAGATGATTCTGAAGTTGCAGACATTGCAGATGATGACTGTTCATAATTTTCTTATGTCTAAGCTGGACCCTGAAACAAGCCACTCATGCTGAGTACTACTCAGTGCATTACTTTAAATGTCGCTCAGCCTGCAGCAGAAGTTTTAACCAGTGTTTAAATTTATATAATTTTTCTGCACCCAGTTTTAAAAGGAAAATATTCAAGAAATCATAAATGTAACCCTAGTCTCAGTGCTACCCACAGCCACTTCCGGATTCAGGGTCCCATGGTGTCAAATATCCTCAGTCAACTTCCCAGCCCCTAAGGTTGGAGCCACCTCTCCATGGAGTGCTTTCCCCACACACTGGAGTATATATAGTCTAACTGTTTACAAAACAGTCAACATATGAATGGGGTTAATAGCAGAACAGGATATCAATAATCTAATCATTGAAGATGGGTATCAATGAACTAAGACACTGTACAAATTGAATTAAAGACATCCTCAGTACAACTCCCCAGCTTAAACCTTGAGACTTCAGTGAATTTCAGCAGGAGCACACAGGGTTAACAAGACATCCGCTCTCCTTCATACTGGCAGCACAATAACCATGGCTGGTGCTGCTGCTTCAGAAAGCCCTGGTGTCTGGTAGAGCCTGCTTAGGGAAGAGAAGCTCTCCTCTGCTTCAGCTGTCTGTGGTATCTGCAAAGAAACACACACTGTCCCCTATCCCAAAAAGCACCTTTCTCCAATTCCCAGACACAGCCCCTTTGGCTGATAACTGAAACAACCCTGAGTTTATTACTCACCCAGCCCCAGGCTGGTTCTTAGTTAACTCTCCTCAGAGCATTCCCAGACCAACATCCTGCCCTCCTGGCAAGTCTACCATACCACTCTTTTAATTTTTTTTTTAAATTCATTAATTTGTATTAAAACTTTATTCTGTGCAGGATATCTTTACCTAGGGCTTGTAACTTGCTTACACTGAGCAATAAAACTCATTCCAGAAGTGCAGGAGGAACCTTAATAATTTATAATTCACAAATACAAACTGGCATATCCATTAGATTTTGAAAGCAAATATTTTGAAATTCATAAGTAACATTGTCATAAACTTATTGTTTACTAGCTGTGTAATATGTGGTCAGCAATCCATAAGAATAGTTCAACATAGTAAGTTTACTAGCTAATTTTTCCCGATGGTTCAGAGATTTCCACATCAACATTTTCAAGTTCATTGCCTTCTGGGAAGCATTTTTTATAATGTCAGTTCATTTGTGCTACCAGGCCTTGCATCTTTGTTGCACTGTTTACATTTGGCATGTGTTCCTTTTTTTTACTCCATGGCACAGAAATTTCTTGAAAATATTCTCAAATAGGGTCTTCTTTGAGACCTGCAGCTGTAGCAGTGTTTTCATGTAGTTTCCAGGTTCTGAAATTAAGCCTAGCTTATGCCCCTCCACACAAAAAATTAGCAGCTAACCAAGGCTCCTTCCGCCCGTGACATAACATACCACAGCATACATCCTGAACCACCTGGAGTAGGCTCCACATGCAACCAACATCCCTGGACCAGCCCTGTATAGATGCTGTGTGCAGCGTAGGTCCAAAGCCAGCTGGAGTGGGCACTGCATATAGCACTTGTCCTGGACACTGCATGCAGGGCTGGCCTAGTGGGCTTCACGTGCACAGTTTATTTAGGTCAATTCTGGACTCATGGGCAAGACTGGGGGTCAAATGATGGGGCTTCACAGGCCAGATCTGGTCCATAAGCCACATCTGTGATACTTCTGGCTTAGAGGGAGGACTGAAATAACCAACTCTGAATGTAAGGTCTTGGATGATAATGGAACTTAGATAGTTCTGAGAAATTAATTCCTCCCCAATAGGCCATCAGCAAATCATGAAAAGAAAGCAGAACAATCAGGATGTTTAAGAAAGTTGTGATCATTGACCTTGAACCCTCTTGACTTTTCTGGCCAATGCTGCAGTGGGTGCACCTGCATATGTGTTTCATTGTGCATTAGATTAACCTAATATGCAGTAAAGCATCATTGTCTATGCATGCACAGCAATTACACATGCACAGGGGGTAGTGAACATCACATGAACATGAGCTGGCAGGGCAAACAACATGCTGGCATCTCATGCAAAACTAAGGAAGTGATACTGCCACTGTACTCTGCACTGGTGAGACTTGCAACTGGAGTACTGTGTCCAGTTCTGGGTGCTGCACTTCAACAAGGATGTGGAAAAACTTGAGAGGGTCCAGAGAAGAGCCACCTGTTTGATCAGGGACTTGCAAGACCAGCCATACAAGGAGAGGCTGCAGGACTTGAGCCTCTTCAGCCTACAGAAGAGAAGGCTGAGAGGGGACTTGGTAGTGGCTTACCGCTACATCAGGGGAGTAGTCAAGAACTCGATGAACAGCTGTTCACCAGTTTATGCACCCCTGGGGAAGACCAGGATACAAACTCCTGGAAGGCTGCTTCAGGCTCAGTTCCAGGAAAAACTCCTCCAGTCATGGTGTCCAAACTGTGGAATAAACTCCCTCCAGTGGTGATACTCTGGAAATCTTCAAAAGGAGACTGGACAGTCACCTTGCTGGGGTCACTTAACCCCAGTTGTCTTTTCCTGCCTAGTGCAGGGGGACTGGACTTGATGATCTACAAGGTCCCTTCCAGCTTCTATGAATCTATGAATTACTGTGCAGTAGATTAATGTAAAGCACCATTTGCTAGTACCAACAGGTACAGGTACTAGCAAACAGTGCTTTACGTTAATGCACCCAAAAGCACGTGTAGATGCTGACCTAGGAGTTGCCTGGAGTTGTCCCCAGCCCTGGGAGCAGCTCTGAGTAGTGGAGAGCTTCTGGCTGGGAGGGCAGGGCAGTGACAGCTCAGTATCCTGGGCTGGTGGTGGGGAGCTGTGCCTCTTGCTCTATGCCTCTATGGGGCTTGCCCTCATGCTGCTCTGGGTGCTTCTTGTCAGGGGAAGGAGGCGTTGCGGGGTGGCGAGGGGGAGTGGGTTGCAGGCGGCCAGTGCAAAGGGAGGTGAAGTTTGCCTGACCTCCATTACTCAGTCCCCAGGAGCTGTGCAGGTGCAGCTGCCGGTGGGCTGTCTACACCTCTGTTCAGCTGTTTCCTCTGGTTCTGTGCCCTTGGGAGGAAAGGGGTGCATACCAGGGGGTCCTGCTTGTCCCATAGCTGGAGGAGGAGGAAGGGCAGGTGGAGAAGGCAAGAGAATCTCAGAGAAGATGGTGACCACAGCTTCTGACAGGCTGCAGTGGGGAATGCACCCTTCCCTCAAAACTAACTCTATTCCATGGGATGCACCCTCATCCCAGCTTGTCAGGAGCTGTGATTGCCTTCACTAGCTGCGCCTCCCTTGGGATCCTCTGTCCTTTCTCTCTTCCTCCTCCCGCTGTGGGATGTGCATCACAAACCCAACAGGGACCCCCTGGCCCCCCAGGGTTGCAGAGTGGGAGGAAACAGTTGGGCAGCCCCCTGGCTGCTGCAACTGCCCAGCTCCTAGGGATCAAGCAAGGAAAGCCAAGCAAACTTTGCCCTTCTTTTAAACTGGCTGCCCCAACAACTTTTCCTCCTGTCATGATGCTCCAAGGCACTTGGGGCAGTGTGAGGGCAAACCCCCAGAGGCACCGGGGGGAACCATGCCCCCTGATCTATCAGCCCAAGACACTGGGCTGTAACTGTCCTGCTCTGCCTGCCTGGCTCAACTTTCTACTGCCCCTGGAGCCAGGCACAGCTCCACCCCCACCCACTGGAGCTTGCAGCTGTTCCTCCCGCACCCCCCTGTGCCTCCTACCAGCCTGGGAATAGCCCCCAGTGGATCCTGAAGCTCCCCCTGGCTGCTGCAGGGGGCCAGAGCAGGGTAGGAGCAGCCCTGGATGCTGCTGCTTCTGTCAGGCTCAGTTTGCTTCTGATGCAGGTGCATGTGTGGACATGTGCTCAGGCACAGTTTAATGTGCCTGAACTTTCTGCACAGAGAATTCAGGCACATTAATTACACATGTGGTGATGTGCCTAGTTAGAATTATTGTGGGAAGCTCTTTTACTTATTTGTTTCCCTAAGTAGAATGGCTGTTTGGCTGGATGCTTATATGTGTGGGAATAGATACGGAGGATCTACTGTGCTTGTTGTGAGGAAGGCAGTACTGAGTCAGGAAAAATCGTTCTCCATTCAAACAATATATTTGGGGAGATAATGTTGTGCATTTAATATACCGTTAAAAAGTGGGTTCCTGCTTTAAATGCTTAAAGAAACACAAACTTAACTATGAAGTCTCAACCAGAACCATCTACATCTCTGCCACACAACTACAGTGTAACCCAATGCAAAATCCTGCAGACCTTTGCACTCTGTTTTTCCACCTGTAAAATAAGTGTGAATTTACTTACGTTGTTTGGAGTTTGATAGATTAAAATATAGTGTATAAGGAGTAAGTTTTACTATTGCTGCTGTCTATAGCATCTACTATTGCTGTTTAGTATTTTTTTCCTATGGTGTTGTGATCTATGTTGTGCATTGAGCAGGCTGATTTAATTGATTTGTCTGCAGTGAAGCCAGGTTTTTTTTCATCTATGATTAATTGCTTAACAATCTTTCAAGTAAGAATAGTTCAAATTATTCCTTCCATTGTGAAACATTTTGTATACATCTATATTGAATTTCTTCTGTTGTATTGTTACAGTTACCTTATTTGGTTGAGCATGTCTTTCTGTAATTATTCAAAAGTTTTTCTAATCTTGACTAACGTAAGTACCTAAATTAATTTTAACTTGATTGAACTTGCATAATAAGTTACTGTTCACATCTACTATATCATACTGTAGTGGGGCACCTTTGGTGCTTCCACTTTAAGGGCAGAAAACAGGTAGAAGCCAGGTGCCTTGTTAGGGTAGCTATTTTGGCTCATGATATAAGCTGGGCTGCAGTTTGCTGCAGGAAGGAAGGAGGTAACATCAGGCTGGGAGGCTGCTCTGGGACTATCAGGAGGTAAGGGCAGGGGCTATAGGGTGGAGGTGACCCCTTGTCCTGGGTAACATGTAAAACTGCACCATGCTGGGGAAGGGTGGTCTGGTGGGGCTCTTAGTCATGTGGGATCCCCCAGGAAATGCCAGGCCAGTTACCTCCCTGGTGAAAGATGGTTCGGGGTGCCTTATAACCCCAGCCCCACATCTCTTGTGGTGTTCTAATGAGCAGGGGGAGTCCAGGCTCATTAAAGAACCCTGAGGCAGAGCTCAGGCCGGAGCGGGGACCTGGGGCCATGCCCAGGTAGCAGAGTAAAGACTGAGGGTGAGAGTGCCCCTCTCTCAGCGTTTCAATGATTAGAGCGGCCCCATGAGTGTGGGCAAGTGAGGAGGCCCAGTGGAGGCATACTGGCTCAGTGAGAGGCCACGAGTGAAAGGGGCCTATAGTTGTAGAATCACTCAGTCAACACTCAGGTGAGGGTAGCAGGAGACACCCAACAGACTGTTCCAGGGCTGACTAAGGTGAGGCGAGCTCAGCCCAAAGCTGAGTGAGGCTGGGTGGGATGAGTGTGGCCCTGAGAGAGGGCAGTATGAAAGAGGGTGGGTGAGAGCCAGCAGAGTAAATGGGACCCTGGTAAGAGAAGGGTGGCTTGTGAGTGGCCCTTCAGGGCTGTAGAGAAGAGCTACAACTGCGTGCCCACTTTGCTCCAGCTATAGGCTGGAGAAATAACATCAGAGTAACATGTGCAAGGCATGGGACCCGTGTAGGGGAGGTCGGAGCGGGTATTAAGTGGGTATTGTCAGCAGGGTGAGTAATGGGTAACCTCCTACCTTAGTAACAATTCTTATACTTTTCCGTCAAGGTGTGGCAGGAGAGCAAAATGGGCGGTTACCCCAGGAGCTGGGCAGCCGGCAGAGACCTGACGAGGAAGCCATCCTCTTACACATACCATGATGATAACTGACTGCTTATTCTCAGTCCTTCTTTATTCCCCTCTGCTTTTTAAAACTTGACAGAATTTTCCATCCTATGTTGCTTAGGTCCCTTATTTATCTTTTGCCTTTTTCTAATGACCTCTTTTGAAGTCTGAACAAATGTCTGCTGCTTCTTCCTTGTCCATGATATAGTAGACATCCATAATTGGTATTGTACTGTGTACTGTCTGCCTCTTGAGATGAAACGTACATTTGCAGTCATGAAGAAAAGAATTTGCTAATTACCTTATTAATTGAATATATCTCCTATATATTATGCAGAGACAAATTAAGCATACTTCTATAGTACACTTGGAAAACATCTGAACAAAGAGAAAAGCCATCTGTTGTGCAAAGGCTAAACAGAACTAGATTCCCTCTGAGGCAGATTTACATTCATCTCCTGTATATGAACTCTGCAAGGCCAGCCACTTAAATTTGTTTCAGAATGATTTCAGGCAATAATTTTAAATCTTTTGGGCAAATTTCTTAAGTTATTGGCTGGTAGAAGCTGTGATAAGTTTTAGTTGACTGTTCAAGTGTGTGTAAAGTGTTGTCTGTCTTGCTTTCTCCTTCCTTAACACTGCTGCTTGAAATTCCCTGATAACTTGCATTAGTGTTAGATTGAATTGGAGGAAGCTATTCTGAGTAATAACTGAATCACAGGGAACCACTTTACTGGGAGTGGGACATTTACAACCTACAAAAGTAGCACCCCTTTCCAACTACTCAAGCAGGAAAAACTGAGATGACTGGAAAGGAGAGACGTAACAATGAAATATTTAGCATTTTAGATTTTTATAATCTGAGAGAGAATGTGGCACAGAGAAAATCAGTCACGATTCCAAGAATTAAAATGAAATAGGATTCTTCTTTGAAGACTGCCTTTAATGTATTTAAAAAAAAAATAATATATATGTGTGTATATATGTATATATATGTGTGTGTATATATGTATATATGTATAAATATTATTTAAAAATACATTATTAAAAAATATCTTAAAGTATTAAAAAAACCCAAACAAACCTTAAGGTATTTAAAAAAAATTGTATTTAAAAAGTTGCGTTAAAAAACGTTTACTGCACAATAGGCCAGTTATTCTCAACAAGGGTGCTGCAGCAAAATAAACCCAGAGAATTCAAAAAGGAATGAATAGTTTCAGAAACATTATGACTTGTTGTGGTCTTTCTGAGCTCTTCTCAGGAGAAGAATTCTTCTATTAGGTGTCAGTGGGCACATTTACATGTGCGCTTTACTGCTCCTTAGATTAATTTAATGCACAGTAAAGCATCACCTTCTACACCTGCTCCACCATTAGTGAGCAGCAGATTAATTTAGTCTGGGGTAAGGTAGTCCCATTAGACACAGGTACTAACCTACCCACAGTAAATTACTGTACTTAAACATGTGTAGATGGTTTTTTTTCCATAGATGTTTGAGCTGGAAAGGATCCCGGAGAATCATTGAGTCCAGCCACCTGCCCCAGGGGCAGGAAGTCAGCAGGGATCATAGGATCCCAGCAAGATAAGCATCCAAATGTGTTTTGAAGGCATTCAAAGTGGGCGCTTGAACCGCCTCAGGTGGCAGTCTGCTCCAAACCTTGGGGGTCTTGGACAGTGAAGAAGTTCTTTCTTATGTCCAGCCTGAACTGGTCACAGTGGAGTTTGTGACCGTTCGATCTTGTCATCCCTTGGGATGCTCTGGTGAACAGTTGTTCCCCCAGATCCTGATGAGCACCCCTGATAAGCTTATAGGTGGCTACCAGATCACCCCTGAGCCTGCGCTTTTCCAGGCTGAATAGCCCCATTGCTCTCAGCCTCTCATCATAATGTCTGTTTTCCTGACCTCTGATCGTGCGCGGTGGCTCTCCTCTCCTGGTGACATCCGGATTAATTTATTCTGGCATAGATTGACCCAGGGTATATTCAGGCCCATTAATTGCAGGTATAGATGTACCCACTGAGAGCATATGATGAAGACAGTGGACTATAATGAAAGCAGACATTTTTATGGTTGATGCATGAAGAAGGAGAGCAGGGATGGTAGTTAGTGGAAAACAAAAACCATAATATTTAGTTGTATAATGGTCACCTCTGACCTGGAGCCACTGAAAGGCAACAAGCATGGAAACTCGTAGAGACATTTTTTTGATACCTGGATTTCCAGGTATCAAATTTAGAGTCAGCACTGCAACTATGCAGCATGGGGAACTTTTTGTGTTCCCAGTGTCCCATGCTGCTTTCAGGTGTTGCAAATGGCACATGTGGGCCTGTCTGGACATGCCCACGTTGTGCTTTTGCATAATATAGAAACAATAGTATAAGGAATTAAAACAGATTATGTAACACGTAGAATGGTACATTTGTGGAGCAGTAACAAGCATAAATAAAAACTTGATTTTTTTCCAGTAATATTTAATATTTGTCTTTTTTAGGGCATTGCCTCATCTTACCAGAGTATAGAAATTATAATAATTTTGTTCATTATTTTCATTTCAAAGAGAATAAATTTATAGGTGTGATTTTTCAGTGGCTACTACTTGCCGGTATAATGAAAGAAAGGTCAAAACAATGGCATTTATTTAATAGTAAACTTTGAACTATGTGTGTAAAAACTCTTGTTACTTTGTTCTTTGCACTGAAAAGGCAATGAATATGGTGGTTACCATTGAAGGAGAAGGTTAATTTCTGAAAAACTGTGTAAATACAACTTGAAATACTGAAAGTCAGCTTTGATTCAAGACAAAATGAAGAAATGTAGCGATGCCTCTGACTAAGAAGTAACTGAGGTCCATAGGTGCTCTAGAGAATGGTGAAGTGATATGTTTACATTTGCACAGCTGAATTTTCTCCATTACTAGGGAAGATTTCACCCAGTAGAATATTGTGCTTTATATTGTGAGACAGACTGACTTCTAACCTAACTATTTATAAGTAAACAGTTTTTCAGTTTGGTGGGAAAAGCATTGCACTCCAAACTAAAGCAAAACTCCCGCTAAAATCCATGTCAATTTTTCTTGATCAAGGGTTGAGTCACAAAGCTGTGAATACAGTAAAAACAAATATGGAGTGTTATTACTATCTGAAGACATTTTTGCTTCTTTTGGAAACAATGCTTAGCTAGGATCACAGAATATAAAACAAATGAAGAATTTTGTGTTTATGTGTATTATTATAATGGGAGCAGTTGTGATAACTGTACTTAAAGCTGTATAACCACATATTAAGCTCCCTGCCTCTCAATATTTTCTGTTTAGTTCCCTTCCAAAGTTGAATATTTTTTTTTTTTGGAAAGATAGAAGGAAAATAGTTTAGTGATATTTTGTTTTTTGGCATAGGTAGACTAAAAAATTCTTTCCCTTGGTCCCTCGCATTTTCTTCCTACAGCTTATCTCCACCCCAGTTTTTTTAGACTAACCTTACGGTCAAAATGGCCATGGACTGAAAAATGAAATTTGGCATGACAATACACATTGTTGGGCTACTTTCTTTGTTCCAGAGAAAATTATTTAGGATGTGACAAAATCATGCATATTTGAAAATGTTTTTGAGAGATGTGAATGTATGGAATATGCACATGAGAATCTAAGCTTACATTTTGTTGAATCTGCTGATAATGATAACTTAAACTTTATATTCACAATATATTCTGCGTTGACCAGCATGGCAGAACTTCTACCTACAGTTGTGACTGGAGTCATTTTATTTCTGATGCTCTTGGATAAATAAAAAAGAAACAAACTAGCAGTCAAGATGGGATCTCACGAGTGTGGTATGCATTAAAACAACGAGAAGAATTTGCCTTAATTGTGTTTACTTGAAATCTATTGATATCCAAAATATTGGAACTATTGGAGTTTAGGATAGCATGCAGGAAAACTGCTTAAAGTTTTGTCCTCTTGATCTCCCTCTGTTATACAGTTTACTGTATATATCTTGAAGGTAATCAGGGCAAACTACTTCCTTTAATTATTATCCCTTATAGTTATAGAATATATCTTTATTTTTTTCCATATATAACACACCCACCTTGAACCTTGTTTTTGAAGGACTGAATGCAGTCAAAAAATCTTTCCTTGTAGTAACTAACTGAGTTGCAGGTAGGGAGCCATGCCTGGATGTTGGTCTGCTCCCAGACAGATTTTACCTCTATTTTTATCTGGAGTGACAAAAACTGCTGCTGCCATATTTCTCACATGTATTGTGCATTGAAATTTCCAGCCCCTTTTTTTGGAAAGAAGATGCATGTTGTATGCAAGAAAATAGGTAGAAACAAGGTAAGAATGAAAGATGGAACAATTTCAATCTTTAGTTTAACATGAAAAATGTAGACTATCTGGAATGCGCCAATGGAAAAGGCAGGGAGTAATAAAACATAGCTAGCCTATTACAAAACATGAAAACACTTTGTAGATGGATGCAAGAAAATAGCTTCAAAAATTTAATTTATTAACAAAAAACCATCTTGCATTAGCATGGCAAAAAACAGAGGCATTCCCTTGGGTGTACTCTT
The DNA here is from genome assembly GCF_001723895.1 of Crocodylus porosus. Taxonomy (NCBI): domain Eukaryota; kingdom Metazoa; phylum Chordata; order Crocodylia; family Crocodylidae; genus Crocodylus; species Crocodylus porosus. Next base: position 96,257,206 of record NW_017728943.1, on the reverse strand, counting down.
AATGAGTCCAACTTCTATTAGGTAGAATACCATATCTTAAACCAGTGATTCTCAACCATGGTCCCGTGGCACCCAGGGTTCCTTGAAAACCTCTCAAGGTGCCACAGGGTGCCACACAATTTTAGCACTGTTAGGTGTGCAATTTGATAAACCCAAGAGATTTCAAAAAATAATCCATAGTGTTAAAAACATCTGACCTGTTGTGCTTTATGAGTTCTTTGCAACTGGAAAATTGCCCTATACTTTGGTAGCCAAAAATAGGAGTTAAAACTAAGAGCTAGCATTTTCTGAGGGGGTACCTTGAGTCTAAAAAGGTAGAGAACTGCTGTCTTCTCAGTATTTAATTAAGAATACTGTCTTCACAGTATTTTAACAACTCAGAGAACCAGAGCACCTTTTAATTGGCTTCCAGCTCAAAATTGACACTTAGGAACAGTTAGTATCTAAATAAGTAAGGAATACCTTGTGTATCCATATATTGTTATGGAGATGCCATCCAGATGTCTTTTCAGATTTTCCAGCATTTGGTTAGAGCCCTTTGACTTTCCACCCACCAATACATGGAACTAGAATATGAATGTCAGCTCCCAGATTCTGCTAGCTTTTTTTTCCTCTATTGGAGATTTAAATTTCATAGCCATTATATGACTTTATAGTTTCCCTTTCAGAGCAGTTTTGTTTTTTCTTTTCTATATGCTTATTTATCATTCCTTTGTTTCTCTGTTAAATAGTGGCATCTTGAAGATAATTTTTTGCTTTACAGCTTTTTTTTTTGTTTGCCATCTTGTATTCATGATGTACTGAATAAATGTGTCACGGAGTGGGTGCAGGGGCGGCCGTGATCCTGCTAGCGCCCCCTGCCGTGTCAACTTAGGTGATCCAGCACCCTCTTATCCTTGCCTGCCACATCTTTGATGGTAATTGGTTCAATTAGGGAGGCTGCCTTTATCTCCTAATACACGGTATAAGTTGAACTACCCCTGCTCCGTATGGGGTGCCTCAGTGCACCCCCACCTTAAGGGCTAATGCGTGCCTCCAAACCTCCCCTTTAGCATGCCCCAAGCCTCGCAGCTGTACTGGACGTTCTCTTGTCCTATATTCACCCCTCCTGGGCTTCTATTCCCCTCTCACCCTCTCCTGGGCCTACTCGCCCCACTGGGCTTCTGTGCGGCTCTGTTGAGCTCTTATCAATCTGGCCCCTATCTGGATGTCAGCCCCTCTCCAGGCTTATGCCGTGCGCCTGCCCCTCTCCGGGACATATACTGTGTGCCCGCCCTTGTCCGGGACATATACTGTGTGCCAGTCAGGGACTAATTGCTCACTCCGGAGCCTCTTGTTCTGCTCGGCCCTCACTGGAGCCTGTGCTGCGCTGCTTGTGCTTCCCTCGGCCTCTCTGGGGCCTGTGCTGCGCTTCTCGCCCTTACTCGGGCTTCTCAAAGTTGGGCTCAGGCGGGCTTTTCCCTGCCTGGCCCCAGACCCGCTTTCTTGGGCCTAGCTCATGCGCCTCTCACACCCGTTGCCCCCTCTGGGGCCTATGCCGCGCCTCTCGCGCCTTGGGGCTCAGGTGGTGCTTAGCCATGCCTGGCCCCCTGACCCTGCTTTGGGGTCTTACGCCGTACTCGGTCTTTACTCCCGATACTGCCCCACTAGGCTAGGGTCAGGATACCCCGCTAGCTCCGGGGCTCTTTGCTGCCCCCGCTAGCTCCGGGGCTGGGCCAACACGCCCTCTCAGAGCACACTCTAAAATACAGCACCCTCTGCACCACTGGGAACCCCCAGAATATTGGGGGGCTCCCGTGAAGCCTCCTCACACGCCTACAGCCTCACCCGGTCCTCCAGTACAATGGTAACTAAACCAAACTATTAGCCAGCCGGCTACAACATAACATAAGCCCCAGGCTTATCATACAAAATCCCGTGCCATGCTGGCTCTCAACCCTACCTTCCTCCGGGTCCTCACTACCCCTGCATCATTGCAGCCGGTCAGCATGGTCAGGCAGCAATCATCCGCTCAGCTCTCCCACAGAGCTCCTGCAGCTGCCAGAAGGAACTACCCCTAGGCCCTGGCCTGGGCTGCTTATAAAGGCCCAGCCCTGCCCCCTCCTGGCCATGTGACCTGCCTGGTTGCCCCAGCAACCGGCACCTGGGCTGCCCTGGAAATTGGCAGCTAAGCCTGCATCGCCCTCATTAGTAGTGAGCACCCTAGTGCTCCGCTACACAATGCATTTTTAAAATTATATAAACTAAATATTACAGATGAAGACCAGGGAACAATTTATACCAATACATCAAACACTTGGGAATCCTGCCTCAGTAACTATAATCTCCCCTCCAGCCATCTTTATTATTAGTAGTTAACGCTTGTATTGTGGATTTTCTCAAGTATGTTGTAGCTAAACTTCTTGTTTTTATTTGTGTTTTTTTTTGTCTTCTGTCCATTTATCCATAGGCCTTTGTTCTACCTTCCAGTCTCTTCATATCATGTTCAGATACCACATTCTCATCTTTACGATTCAGTTGAATTTTTTATCTTGTGGCAACACAGCCTGGTATCATGTCCAGTGGACTTCAGTTCAGTATTTTTGTGTCTTTGACCTAGCTGACACTTCTCTGTACTTCAGTTTCCCCTCATAGCCATTGCGTATCTTGTTAGCTGAGACTGTAAGCTCCTCTGGGCAGGAACTGTCACTCACTCTCTTGTGCAGTAGTGCAATTCTCTGATCACATCTAAAGCCTCCAGGCAGCACTGTAATACAAGCAATCAATAAAAATAATTAAACAACTCCCTTATTTCCTATTGCTTTCCCATTGTACTTTTTGCTCTGCCAGTTCAACATACGGCAAAACTCCCCAAAGCAACTCTCACTAATAACTCTTTTTCTTATGTTGCTCTCTAGAATATGCACGGATCTTTGAAAATTCCTGGCACTCTGGTGTAGTGCCTGAAGACTGGAAGAAGGCCAATGTGGTGCCGATCTTCAAGAAAGGGAGGAGAGT
>NW_017728943.1:96240041-96253079 GCF_001723895.1 Crocodylus porosus | reverse complement strand
ACCCCAGCTGACTTCCTGCCCTTTGGGCAGGGGGCTGGACTCGATGATCTCCCGAGGTCCCTTCCAGCCCTAATGTCTATGAAATCTCTGAGATATCCTTTCTGATTCTACAAGATGTGAAAACTTTTCCTCTTTCTACCTCCAAATGCTGTTTGTGTGTTTTGCTGCACTCGTTCTATTTTATCTTAGAAAAACAGGGCTGGAAGGGAACCCAGGAGATCTAGTCCACCCCTTCAGCTCCAGGCATTATCGTCCCTGTCTAAAACCATCCTAGAGAAACGTTTGACGCACCTATTTTTTAAAACTTCCCAGGATGGAGATTCCACAACCTCTCCGGATAGCCTATTTCAATAGCCACTCAATAGGCAGAAATGTCTTCCTAATACCAAACCTATATTTCCCTTGTTGCAAGTTGAAGAATGTTATTACTTATCCTGTCGCATTTAATATTTGCTATGTTACAAGTGGCCATAGAAAACTGTCACCCATCCTTTCTATAACCAAGTGTTTGAAGACTGTTATCAAATCCAGCCTCTGTCTTCTCTTCTGCAGAAAAATAATCTCAGCTATTAAGACTTTTTAATAATAATAATAATAGTAATAATAATAATGTCAGACCAACCTGATTGCCTTCTACGATCAGGTCACAAAATCACTGGATACAGGTGTTGTGGTGGATGTAGTCTTTCTGGACTTTGACACTGTCTCCCAACCCATTCTCATTAAAAAGCTAGGTGACTGTGACACTGATGCCTACACAGTCAGATGGATTGCAAATTGGCTGAGGGGTCGTACTCAGAGAGTGGTGGTGGACGGGTCATTTTTGACCTGCAGGAAGTGGGCAGTGGGGTCCCCCAGGGCTTGGTCCTTGGGCCCACACTGTTCAATTTCTTTATTAGAGACTTGGACAATGGGGTGAAGAGCAGCCTGTTTAAATTTGCAGACGACACCAAGATTTGGGGTGAGGTGAGCACACTAGAAGGGAAGGACAGATTACAGCAGGACCGGGTCAGGTTACAGGTGTGGGCAAATAAAAATAGGATGGAATTTAATACTGACAAGTGCAGGGTGCTGCACTTGGGCAGTAGGAACCAGCAGCATACCATAGGCTGGGAAACTCCCTTCTGGAAAGCACGGTAGCAGAAAGATCTTGGAGTCATTATTGACTCCAAGATGAACATGGGCTGACAATGCGAGAACAGGGTCAGTAGGGCTGACCATACCTTGTCCTGCATCCACAGATGCATCACAAGCAGGTCCAAGGAGGTGATCCTCCCCCTCTATGTGACACCGGTAAGGTTGCAGCATCCAGTTCTGGGTGCCGCACTTCAGGAGGGATGTGGACAGCATTGAGAGGGTCCAGAGGAGGGCCACTCACATGATCCAGGGACAGCAGGGCAGACCCTACGAGGAGAGGCTACGGGACCTTAACCTGTTCAGCCTTCATAAGAGAAGGCTGAGGGGGGACCTGGTGGCCATCTATAAACTTACTAGGGGGGGACCAGCGGGGTTTGGGAGAGACTTTGTTCCCCCCGAGCGCCTCCCGGAGTAACAAGGAATAATGGCCATAAGTTGCTAGAGAGTAGGTTTAGACTAGACATTAGAAGGCACTACTTCACAATCAGGGTGGCTAGGATCTGGAATCAACTACCAAGGGAAGTGGTGATGGCTCCTACCCTGGGGGTCTTTAAGAGGAGGCTCAGTGTTTACCTGGCTACGGTCATTTGAGCCCAGTTTTCTCTCCTGCCCATGGCAGGGGGTCAGACTAGAAGATCTACAAGGTCCCTTCCAACCCTACATCTATGAATCTGTGAATATCATTTCCTAGATCTCAAGTCATTTTTATTGCTCTCAACTCTTTTTTTAACTTGTCCACATCTTTTTTTGAAGTGAAGTGCCCAAAGCTGACTATACTCTAGGTGAGTTCTCACCAGTACTGAATAGAGTGGGAGAATTGCTTCCCTTGAGGCAACACAGTCCAGTTGATACTATTATGCTTTTTAGAAACATGCTAAGAGAACAAAATTATTTGCAACATAAAAGTCTTAATGATCAAAATGTGAATATGGTAAGTTATACTTAGAAATTAAACTTTTGCATAAATACATACTGACATATTACTTCTAAAACTAAAGGATAATGGCCAGCTACATTTTAACGAGGAGCCAAATCCTGTAGTACATAGTAGGAGCTTTGAGGCCAGTTTAGATGCTTGCAAATTCAGGCCCCAGTGGCAAAATTATCTATACTAATATACAAAAACTGAACCTGGATAACTGTAATCTGATATCTTGTACATATATCTTAGAATGGCATTCAGTTGCTAATGTAAGCTGATATGTATGCATCTGTATGTCCAGGCATATGTGTGTCCACACATACATGAACCAACCCATGCATACACTCATGTGCTCAATCATACACTTGAAAATGGCCAAGACATCAGGAGTTAGGTCATTCAGTATGTAGGAGACCCAGGTCCTAATATGTTTGCATGAAAAAATGTACTCATGTACCACATCAGATAGATAAACATGGGAGCCTTTGAAAAAATTAGCAATAATTTTAGCCCTGAAAAGGCAGGCGATGCAGGGCACTAAGGTGTGCCTTCTCCTTTAAGGGCAGTAGCAGCTTAGGCAGAGCTCCACAGCTGCAGGTTGTTGTGGCAGGAGGCTAATGAGGGAATTAGCTGGCACCTGCACATGGTCAGCTGACTGGAAGGAGGCAGGGCCCTGGGCACATATAAGCCCCAGGGCAGGGGTTGGTAGTGGGGTCAGTTCTCTAGCAGGTGCCAGGGGAAGGAGCTCTTGCAAGAAAGAACTAATCAGACATGTTTGGCTGCCTGATCTGCTGCTTGTAAGACTAATGGGGCTCTAGGAGCTCCTAAGGCTAGGAGGCACACAATACTGCAGGAGAAGCTTGCCTTCTTAAAGGGGCAGAGTGTAGCCTCCAGTGTTATTTTTACATTGTAGCCCAGGGACTTATATTTATGTTGTTATTTGTGTAGGTGGACTGGGATGAGGCTAATAGAGGAGGAATAGGCCTCATTGGAGCACACTATTGTGTAGAGCCCCAGTGCCAGATGGGTGCAGCAATGAGCATCAGAGCCCGGTGACCACAAGAGGCCAAGTTAGGCCAAGACTTTATTAGGGAGATAATATCTATATACTGCCTGAGATGTGTGGGGCAAAGGGGAGGTTTTGGAGCCCTGCATCTAGCTCATAAAGCTTAGGGTGTCCTGTGAAGCACAGAGTTACAGCAGGACCTAGCAAGGGGTCCAAGAACCCACAGGGCTTAAGGAGGTCCAACAGGACTGTGACCACACAAACTCATGGGCAGCCTCCCTATTTCTTCTTTACACCAACGAGATGTGGCAGGCGAGAAAAGAAGGTGCCCACAGGGTAGAACTGGCATGGTTACAGAGCCCTAGGGACATCATGGCCATTCCTGGGGACCTCTCACTGTGACAGTAGGCAAACAAAATGCAGGATATTTCATGTTGACATAATTCAATCTGGATTTTCACTCAAAGTCAGAAGTCAAATACTAAATTGCTTTTGGGTCTCAGGACCAGTAACTTGCTTAATGTATCTTTTTTAATTGGAGAGTTTTTAGATAAAATATTTCAAGTGGTGATAATTAATTTCTAAAATGTGATCAGTTTGTTAGGAGTACGTAGCCTAGGAAATAGTAGCAATTGAATTTAAGTTTGTAGTTTTTTATGTTTGGATAGTGAAAAATATGAAATATCAGCCTGAGGAATTAACTTTACAGTACTTCCTGGTATTTATAGTTGATCCTATTTATTTTAAAATTTCAACAACCAAGACATTCCTGTGGGGCTGAAAACAGTTGAATTTCTACTTGCCACTTGGAGGTCACCATCACTAAGTTTCATATGAAGCAGGATTTTTGTAATTTTCTTGAGATAGTGAGAGTATGCTTTTCCAAAAATCAGCTGTCTCCTTTATTTCTTTTCCTAGCTTATGCAGTACTCAGAGACTTAGATTTTACTAGGTTGGAAGAAAAATGAAAAAGTCTATAATAGTTAGCTTTGGTCACCAGGTAAAATAGACATTATTAGCAGCTGTTTCTGATAAAGTTGAAATTTGAAGTAGTTACTGAACATTTGTGTGTGTAGACAGAAGCACCAAGAGGGATGTTGCCTGTAAAACCTTAGGCTTACATTTTTTCTTTGTCATTATTTTTTGCATGTGGAAAAATATACAAAGGTAGAACCTGAATATATTTAAGCCAAATGGGGATGTGAATCAGCCTGAAATACAAATCACTTCTGGAAGGTTTAGTATGCGAGAACTCTTTTGGGCAGGTGACTCCCAGGTAAAATGCATTATGTAAGGTTACCAGAGTAGTTCACTCTGAGGTGGGGGTGTAAAGATCCATTAAAATAGTAACAAAAAATGGCATGTTATCCAGATTCAGTAGTTTGGTTTATACATGTTGATATAATGTATATATTACTATATATGGAGGTTGTGTAGAATTAATCAGCTTGCTATTATTAGAGGTTTGTTTTCCTGATACTATAAAGATATCTTTTCCTGCTGCCCTAAGAAAGTGCACATTTAATGGACCAAAAGAGGATTAAATTAAATGCTGTAGAGCATCGAAATAGGAGCTTAACTTTTGATTAACCCCAAGCTTTATTTCAGCAGATGCATAGCTTTCTCAGAGGATGCGTGAACAAATAGCCGTCTGGGTCTGTTGTCTCAGTTTTAAAAGGACGAGCACTTTCAGACTTCCATTCTTGTTAAGGCAGCATAGGTATTCACTCATAGAGTATCTTCAAATAATTAAAGCTTCTACTGTACTTCGTCATCAATATCTGTGGTAAGATAATTTGGAATTTAATTTATCCTTGAACTGTGGTTCTTTCACAATGTCTTGTCAGCTGCAGAAACTGAATATTTAACATTACCTTTTGCCATCTCCATCCAGTAGACTTCATTAAGAATATTACCTTTTTTTTTGCAATCGTTCTTCATTCCCTGGCTTTTGAAATGAGTTTTTATCAAAGAATTCCATTACATTTTTCATTTCTGCTTTTGTTCCCCACCCTCCCAATTCTTCCCTTCTCTTGTTTTAGCCCTCTTTTTTCATTCATTCTTTTTTGTTTTCCACTGGACCACTTGGAAAGGAGAATAAACTAAAAAAAAACCCAAACCAACATTTTATTAAAAGTAGAAAGTATTTTTCACAAAAAGCTGTTATAGAACAGTACAATTTTCAGGAAAAAACTTTTTTTATATTTGTAAAACAGTACACAGAAACAAATTTCACAGGATAAGAAGAGATTGTTTGGTAGTAGCTTTGGTTCTTCAGTTTTATATTCCCTATCCATCTTCTTTCATGTCTGGGGGAAGGTTCTATCAGAAATTTTAGCTTTTGCAGAAGGCTTTGGGGCAGTTGGGGAGATCTGGCTTACTCCTAGGGTTGTCTAGACATTTGGATCTATAAGTGTAGCCTCCAGAAGCGCAGTGTCTAGGAGGGAGGTATCTAAAACTTCTACAGCACCACCAGGCTGCATATGTTTAACTTTAACTAGGCAGGAAAAGTTTTTGGAAGACTGAAGTTACTAGTAAGTAAACTTTTTATCTAGTTAAGTTCAATGGAAAGCATTACTGGTATGGTTAAGGGCCTGCAGGCCAAGCCCTATGAGGAGAGACTAGAGAAACTGGACCTTTTCAGCCTCCGTAAGAGAAGGTTGAGAGGCGACCTGGTGGCTGCCTATAAGTTCATCAGGGGGGCACAGAAGGGAATTGGTGAGTATTTATTCACCAAGGCCCCCCCGGGGGTTACAAGAAATAATGGCCACAAGCTAGAAGAGAGCAGATTTAGATTGGATATTAGGAGGAACTTCTTCACAGTTCGAGTGGCCAAGGTCTGGAACGGGCTCCCAAGGGAGGTGGTGCTCTCCCCTACCCTGGGGGTCTTCAAGCGAAGGTTAGATGTGTATCTAGCTGGGGTAATGTAGGCCCAGCACTCTTTCCTGCTTATGCAGGGGGTCGGACTTGATGATCTATTGAGGTCCCTTCCGACCCTAGTATCTATGAATCTATGGTGCACATTGTCCCCTTCTTACCACACTGCCATCCTCTTCATTTATTAAATGCGACTCTTAATAGGTCATCTCAATGTGAGTGCATTTCTCATCACTATTTTTATTTCTGGAAAGCAATTTCAGGAACATCAAGTTTAAAAATAGTATCTATTTGTAAAAAGCAATTTACTGTAAAATACTTCTAATAATAACATTGGCTTATTTACATGGGGCAAATTTAAAATGGTAGTTTATTTCTCTAGTATTTGTCTTACTTTCATGTCATACAAAAAGCAAACTAATTGGACAAGTAATTTGGGGCCTGGTCAGTTTTACTTTGCATTTCATACAATGATTCAGTCTGTGGGATGCTGCAAACACTGAAGAGAGAAATACCCAACTTCAAACAAAAGATTAAATTCCCATGTTATAGTTGGATTTTTGTGCTGTCTGATGCACCTAGTTAGAAGGTACATTTGAAAAATATTTATTTGAGATAAGGGTTTAGGCAGCAAATGGATCATAGGTGGCAAAGCTTCTGGCAAGTTGTCCCAAGAAAGGATGCTGCAGCCAGTAGAAGTAGGTATACACGCAAAGAGCTTATAAGGAATTCTGATTGGAAATGCATGTTGCCAGATTCAAGCTTACCTACAATTTCTAGCCTATATATGTATCACAAGCTTCTGTTCTTTGCCCCTTCAATAACATTACTTTCATCATTCTCTCAAGAGGTGGGGAGGTTGAAATACAGCTGAGAAAATCCCATGGAGTTTTAAAAGCGCACATTTTAAAAGTATGGTTTTGGTAATCCTGCCTTAGAAGGAGGTATGGTACTTATCTCAGAATTATCTTTGGCAGGGTAGTGAGATAATTTAATATAGGGCTGTCCAATGTCTAAGCCCCTCATGACCATGTGCTCCTTGGGACTTAACTAGTGGGGACAGCTTGAAGTGAGCCACACGCACCAGGCTCTGTGGAGACTGTGCTGTGCAGGTGTGCAAGCATTTTTCTCCCCACCCCTTCACCTTCCCTCCTCCCCATTGCATTGCTGAACCCCCCCTGTGTGCAGCCTTGTACTTGCCCTCTGTTCTCTGTACCACTTGCCACCCCTCCTCCCCAAATGTACAGCAGAAGCAGGAAGCACCTCTGGAGGATGGAGGGGGAGCCCAAAAACTCTGGCTGCTCTTGCAGATGCCAAGTGAGAGCTGGTGACCCTCAGGCTGCTAGTTTCACAGGTCTTATTTAGCATACAGGTTTCTCTTGCTTTATGCGGGTTCTGTATATGACCCCTCTTATACCCAAAATTCATTATATGTGAGGTAAATTCACTCCTATGCAGTTGTCATAGGCATACTCCCCCCTCTCCCAAGAAGGTAAGTCTGTGGGGGGAGGGGAAAGGGCTGTGGGGCTGGGGCCCCACTCACCCCAGCCCCTGCTGCAGATGCTGTAGGAGTGGCTGATGCCAGCTGCCTGCAGCCACTGGGCTGCTCCATGCCTCAGATCCCCCAGGACTCTACTTGTCCCCACTCACCCTGGCCCCTGGGCTGCACTGTGCCATGGTGCAGGCAGCTGGCATCGGCTGCTCCCTGGGCCACTGCAGCAGGGGCTGGCATAAGTGCAGGCAAGCTGCATTGTGCCCTGTGCCCCCCGAGGCTCCACTTGTTTCCACTTACCCCAGTCCCTGTTACAGTGGCCCCAGGAACAGCCAACACCAGCTGCAGAGGGAACTGTCAGTGGGTGTGGAGTGGGGCACAACTCTTGCTGCTACGTACATCCCATGCACAGATTCAGGGGTAGATGCTCCCCATGCCTCCTGGGGAGTGTGCAGTGGCAGGAGCCCCCTCACCCCCTGGGCAAGCTGCTTGCATCTCTGTCTTGCATCTGTCCTGCCCCAGCTGAACAATGCCTGCTCCTGCCCCACTTCTTCCCTTCTCTCGATCTGCGCCCCCATGCCCCTTCCCCCACAACCGACTTACCAGCCAATGCTGCTCTCCTAGCCACATGCATCCTGCAACTGCATGCATGCACGGGGCATTTATTGGCCAAATTATTGGCTGCATCAGGCAAAAAAAGCCAATTTCTGATGCTGGTAATTTTCCATATAGTGGTGCTGATCTGACATGGGACCAATGTATTGGTGCACCTCTTATCTATTTTTAGGGGAGTGGTACACTGTAAACCAGGGTCTTCATTAGACAGGGGGGGATATACTATATGGAAATGAGTAATGGACAGCTTTGAACCTTGTGGAGACAAAGGCTTTATATCTTACTTTTCACTGAAGGCTGAGTTTGGAAGTATTTAAGGGTCCAGGAAAATGTTTATTTTTTCAGTATTGTTGCCATTACCCATTGAGTAAACATAGGTTAAGCTTGAAAAATCACAAAATTGCTTGGAAAAATTACAGGATTTTAGAGAGCAACAACTTTGGGTTATTTCTGTGACTGCAAAATGAGGATAATAATGCACATTTTACATGGTGGCTGCGTGGCTAAGTTAACTGAAATTTGAAAATCATTTTGAAATACTTAGCTAGAAATTTATACACAAGTACACATTCATTGCAGTGTGTTTATATTATTGCTTATCATAGTTATTGCTTTCCTGATTAGGAAAGTATTGTCAGTTTGGCAGTCAGTGTTCTTACATAAATTCTTCTGTTGCGTCCTTTTAAGCCACTGAGCTGTACATTTTTTGTTATTAATTACCTTTAAATGGGATACATGTATGTTGAAGGGTTATGCAAACTTTTTTTTTCCATTTTTTTTTTTTGCTAGATGTCCTCTTTGTGTCAAGTTAATATGGAAAACGATACATTTACATTACTACTACCTTTGAACAATAAATGATGGTAAAGAATAGATACTTCAATCCTAAATAATGCCTTTGGTTTTTAAAAGGTTTAATTTTTCAAAAGAAGGACGTGAATTCGATAGGCATATGTAGATGAAATTGGGGCCCTTACTTGAAGCGGTGGGTTTTAAAAAACACTGCTTCAATTTAGGGCTGATTTAAACCCCCGAGTTGTGCACACACCCTGTTGACTTACCTGCCCCTCTGGTGGGGAGGGGGAGTTGCCAGTGACTGGAGCAGTTCCTGGGCTACTGGGGGGAGGGGGCTGGTGCTCCCTTTGTGGCAGCAGCGCCTCCTCCCCCCAGGTGGCCACCTGGCTCAGGCAGTCCAAGGGGGCACCGCAGGTGCGGGGGGAAGCCCCGGGCCCCTGTGCAGCGCAGGCAGGCTTGTTGCAGTGGAGGTGGGATCAGGCTCGCTGCTTTCCTTGGGCAGAGCCTGCTTCCCCAGGCTACTGCCAGGCTGCCTGCAGGGCTTCCTGCAGAGCCATGGAGCTGCATGGAGCCTGGTGCTTTGCTTCGTGGCAGTAGGGGCAGCAAACGAAAACTTCTCCTCAGAGTTCTAGTTTGCTGCACAGCATGTCATTTAAGACTCGTTGCTGGTAGGGTTAGTCTTTTCATTTTCAGGATGTAGCTTTTTAATAATAAAGGTAAAATATCATTACCAGTGTAATTTTCAAGACTGTTGGTAAAATAAATACCGAATCATTTAATAGAGTAAATTTAGATTCTAGTAGAAATGCAGTCACTGCTTGTTTTCTTCTTAGAAGCTCTCATTTATTACCGTGGGGCCCTATAGTATTATCTGTGCTGGTAATCATATTATCCTTGCCTACCTGTTTGCTTTGTACATGAAAATCTCCCTGCCTTTCTCCATATTACTGTTCATGTAAAGGACACCTTTGATGAAATGATCATAAATTCCATTGCTTCCAACTTTTTAGAAAGTTAATGCAAGAAACTGTGTGGAACATAGTACAAGGTATTGCTAGTCATGGTTTTCAGGGCCAATGGGAAGAATATGCTCTGACTTCCAGTGATGAGGTGCCCACTTGCATTTAAAAATGCTGAAACAGCATTCTTTAACAATCTAATTTTTGTGTTTTGTGGTATGCCTATCCCCTAGTGGTATCTAGTGATGATGGATATTAATGTTTCAAGTGAATATTACTGTGCGTGGGTGCCCTGGATCAATCGGAGAGATAACGTACTTTGGCAGAGCTTTTCCTTGTATCTTTTGTTCTCTCCTGCCATGACTTCGATGGAAGTTAAAATTAGTACGCAGGAGGGTAGCTTCCAATCCCGACTGATACCAAAGTGGCTCTTTTTCCTCGGGAGCACTGCCACTGGGTAAGACTGGCAAAACTTCCCTCTATCCACACAACACCCCTGTGCAACTCTCAGGGAAAACTAGGTGTTCTCACCCACACACCCTGCTTCCTCTCTCTCTCTCTCTCTCTCTCTCTTATTAAAGAAAAGAATTGTAAATCAAACTATTAATTGGAAAGCTGCGGCTTTCAATTGACTTTTTCTCTCAGTCCAGAGAGATCTGACTTACAGCCAGGCAAAATTACGTAATCAGTTCTAAAGAAAATGTCCATACGTTGTAAGTGTCAACAAAAGTCTCTAATTAGACATAGGTATCTGCTCTGCAGGGTGTCCGCCAAACTTCTCTTTCAGTGCAGAACACTATCTGACAGTGGCTTTCTTTGGGCACACTGCCTGCTCTGCTTTCATGCCTCTGCACGAAATGGCTCCATCACTGAAGATTCCTTCGGGCTCTGGCTCCTCTCCCCTTCTGGAAGAAACACTAAACAAGTACAGCTCCTCTTATAGAAGCTCAGTCAATTGATACTTTAAAAAAATGCTGCTCTCTGGCACTGTGGATGCTCCCAGTGCAGGCAGAAAAGATGACATCTCCCCAGCCAATCGCACAGTGTTCGGTAAGTTTCCTTGTACGGTCTTCCTCCACAACAGGGTCATGGGCTGTCTGTTACAATTACCATATCTACCCAAGCTATTACATTACATTAATATAATGTTCTGAATTATACAAAGTACCAGATGTACATTAATACACAACTTATTCGAGTATAAATACAGTTTACCAGTTGCAACATTGATAAAAAGCTTTTCAATTCTAAGGACACAGGTCTCCTAGGTGGCAAAGAGTACTTTTGGAAGTACTAAATCACAGCACAGTAACAGCCTGTACTGCCCTGTATGTGTAGCTCATGGTAATTTTTAGAAGCTACTTCACCATAGCAGCACGCTATGCTGGGGGAGCGCATCACTACGGCCAAGTAGCTGCTGGTCACATGTAGACACCCACGGACACTGTTGCTGTAGCACATGTGTATACATGTCCTTTGACATCAAGAAGTCTCACTGATTGATTGATTGATTGATTGATTTAAGCACTTTGCAGGATTGGACACTAAATTCATAGGGCATGTCTAGACTAAACAGGGTCTCTAAATTGAAGCAGTGGATTTTAAATAACACTGCATCAGTTTAGGGATGATTAAACCTCTGTGTTGTACACACACCCCACTGACTTGCCCTCCCCTCCCCGCCGGAGAGACAGGTGAACTGCCAGCTGGTGGAGCAGTCCCTGGGCTGCTTGGTCCTTCCCTCCGCAGCAGCAGCGGCCCCAGGTGGCCCTCTCCTACAGGCAACCGGCTTGGGCAGTCCTAGGGGGCACTGCAGCCATGGAGGGAAGCACTGGACTCCCACACAGCTCAGGCAGGCAGGCTCCAGGGTGGGGGTGGAGGAGGAAAGATCAGGCTTGTCGCTTTTCTTGGGCAGAGCCTGTTTCACTCCACAGCTGTAGGACAGCAAACTAAAACTCCTTGAATGAGCTTTAGTTTGCTGAGCTCCAAGTCATTTAAAGCTCATTATGCCGCCGAATTTCCCACAATGACTGGAATTAATGTGCAATATGTTGCTGAGGTGTGCAAACACTGACACCATTAAAGCTGTGCAAAAGCATTTAGCCTGCTTTAAAGTGTCATGCACACATGCCTCTTGTTTCGTCTACACGTGACCATAGCTTCTCTCATACACCTAAAATTGCATATGCCTTCTGCTGTTGTATCTCATTTCCTGATCACTAAAATGAAAAGTTGGCCTGGTGACAGGGGATTTATTGCATGCTATTTGCTCCATGATAATTGTGTATACTCATTTTTACCCTGTGATTAGGTGGAGGTTAGATCATGGTAGCCTATGAATCGGGGGTAAGTTACTCCAGGCAGTAACTGGGGTATGGTAAATCCCTGAGGCCTTTTTCCCCTTCATAGTACCTGGTTTGTGGGCCCCAAGTCTATTATGTTTAATTAATAGTCATCTTTCAGTGGAAATTTTTTTTAGGGGGGTGGAGGGGTAAGGAGGGGAGCAAGTTCTTTCAGTTAATTTATTTCCAATAAAGGTGGTTTGATTACTAGCAAATGTTATATTACTGATGACTCATTACTTTGAGTCAAGCAGAAGGAATGCTGTGATACCAGGTTGTGATTTTATATCTATTAGTTGGGTTCCAGTGTCATTCCAAGTAGCTAAACTATGGTTACATTTAGTATTTTAATAATTTAGGATGCAATCCAACACTGGTGATTTTTTTTTTCAATTTAGATAATTAATGTTGCATCATCTTTCCAATAAGTGTATGTGTGCAGCTTTTTAGACATACAAGCTTGAGTTACATGGAGCATTTAAAGTATTTTGCTGTTAAAATGTATTGATTTATAATTCATTTCATTTGCATAACTGAGAGAAATTTCAGTTCACATTTATATTATGATTTTGCAATAGAGTAGGACAAAAAAGTCAATGAAGTTGAAAGATGCTTGTTTAGAAATCATTGCCATAAAGTACCATCCGCACTATTAACATTTGCTATTGATCACTGCTCGTTATGTTGAAGATGCTTCAGTTCTTAACTATTGGAGTAGTAAATAGAAAATGTGGAAGATATTCTGAAGGGGCTTGCCTCATGCTGTGTGTTTGGGAGTATTGTTAAATGTCTTGAGCTTCTCTTTGTGTGCTTCATGAAGCCATAAAGCTACCTTACAATGGTGTGTGTGTGGGGGGGGCATTTTGCTTTTGCATACTTTAATTTGCTTCCCA